>NC_140515.1:54070587-54670587 GCF_964339955.1 Pipistrellus hanaki
CTAATGAGAAGTCATGGCTTACAGTTTTCCTTGCTGAACAAAGTAGATGAATGAGCTGTGAAATGAGTTTAGCAAATAAAAATATTATTTTCACTAATATGAAATCATGGAAGCATCTTTTTAAGGGAAGAAAGAAGACTAAATGGTCTCAAAAATGAAAAATAGAGTACTATTGTGTGTAATGAAATCTCTATACAATGTAGTTTATAAAATAATAGCATTTCAAAACTGATTTGGTAGAATTTCAGAAGTTTCAGTACTCCAAGCAAATTTAGCACTCCAGATTTCACAAGAAATTTAGGGTTAAAAGGTAGAAGGGCAAAATAGAATTAAGTTATTCCTTGTTATATGAAATTGGATTGATATTTAAAATTTTTTTATTTATTGATTGATTGATTTGAGAGTGAGAGAAAGGACGGGGGGTGGGGGGCAGGAGAGAGAGAGAAGGAGAGAGAGAGAGACGTTAATTTGTTGCTCCACTCATTCATGTATTTTTTGGTTGATCCCTGTATTTGCCCTGACTGGAGATCGAACCAGACACCTTGGCATGTTGTGATGATGCTCTAACTAAATGTGCTACCTGCCAGGGCTGCTATTTTTTAAAAATAGAAATGTTACCTTAAAAATAGAAACAGCAGATTATATCTATTTTTAAAATCCATACTTGGGTATACCCATGCGTGTACACAATCTTTACACCAACTCCCTGATTACCACACAATTTAACATAAATATGCTGCTTTGTACACTTACTTTGGTTTGTGTGTGTGTGTGAAGTTGTCATACTGTGTACCCCTTATACCTTTTACAATGCCCAACACACAGGAGAGATTTGACAGGGTTTAATGGGACGGTACTTTCCATTGAAAGATGTTTTTGTAGCTAAACTTCTTCTTTTTTTTCCCCAGGGGAGAAAGGCCTTGGGAAAACAACTGGGAAGAAGTTATGTTATAAAGGTTCCACGTTCCATCGTGTGGTTAAAAACTTTATGATTCAGGGTGGGGACTTCAGTGAAGGTAGAGCTAAAAGTTATGTCCCTAATAACCTCACCTATCAGTTTCTGAAGTAATCATTATTATATCTAATTGTAAATACTGTCACATACAGTATAATGTAAATTTTAGTGGTCAGTGAATGAACAGTTGTTGGGTGAATGAATGTTGTAGACCAAGAATGTATGAAAAAGCAAAATGCTAAGACATTTTGTTTTTATGCAATTTTAACAATATAATTACTTGGTGAATTACCTTATAAATGCTAAAGTACTGTTCAGTTGTATTTATTTTAGAATTTTATTGGTGTGATTACTGTTTGAAATAAATGGGTTGTGGAGATAATTTCTTTAATAGTATTGTAATAGGATTACACTTATATTTTTAAAGATGAGATTCGTTAGAATTTTGATTATCTGAAATAATTACAAGGTGTTATCTCCTTCAGCAAATTGAAACCATAAAAATAATTTATATGTATGAATATATTTAAAATTTTCTTTTTCTTTTTTTTTCTTATTTTTTTTTTTATTAAGGTATTATATGTGTACATACCTTACCAATCCCCACCCCACCCCCATATTTTAAATTTTCATTATAGTTCAATGTAGCTTGTTATTTGCAGGTAATGGAAAAGGTGGAGAATCAATTTATGGTGGCTATTTTAAAGGTAAGCCTTAATATTTTATGGTTTCTTGTTTCAGTCTGATGATAAAAGAAGTTTGATCATATACTTTTAATGAGAAGAGGTTTATTCTTAGTTCACTTTTTGCATGAAACTAATGCTGCATGAAAATACTTTATTTGCATGAACTTGGGGATAAAGTATATTGTAATATATAACTTTTAATTGACAAGATTAATTAAGGCTAACGTTATGGTTAAACATGACTTCAGCATGGAGGTTAGGCAACTATATACATGAAAACTCCTATCTTCCTGCCTAAAACTGTCAACATATTCTTTTGTTTATAGAGAATGTGGTCTTTTGCAAAATGAAAAGGTAAGAGAACGAAGCTCAGTAACACAAACTCCAATTCTGTTCCCTTGCACCCTTCCTAATAAATTTATGGACAGTCTGGGTCAGGTTGTGGCTGGAATTCAGTTTTGCTTGAAGACTTGGAAAATTGTGTATACTACTTCATACACCTGTACCTTTGTTCTTTCCCTGATGGGCTATTACTTCCACATCAGGGAAAAGAATCTAGTTGTGTCTTTTTTTCCCCCTAAACCAAGCAATTTCTTTGAATAAAAGTCGGTCTTCCTTTCTTTGTCCAAGGTTTGTATATTTTCTTTTGTCTACTAGAACTATATGATTGTGTATTATTCCTACAGCAGTAGCATTTGCATACATCTAACTATTGCACTTGCCCTGAACGCCTTAGAAAAGTCAGTTGCAGATATTATAACGGGACCCAATATTACTAGGTGTTAATGCCGTGATAGCTCCGGTGTTATAATAGTCTTTTATATTTCTTTTGGGGGAAATGGATTACTACTCTTTTTCAGAAGCCTGTTCCCAAGGTAATCATTTTTTAAAGTTTTCTATGTTTCTGTTTGTTCTAAAGAAAGATTTGTTTGTATGAATGTTAAAAGGAAATTTAAATTCTCAACATACTTCTGCTGGAATTACAATAATCTCTAAGTGATTTTCCTGACCGAGTATTTCCCTTGAACTACTAAGAAACAGCTCGTTGGCTGGTCCTATCAGCCTGTAGCTGTGAGACTAATGCTGGTAGGCCACTTTCACGCGGCTATTCCCTGTGGCAAATACCTGTATACTTGAAAATTGTATTATGCCATTTAAGTTTTTTTTACAGGACTTCCTTCCCTAGATAATTTTGTGATCCTGTTAATTGGAAGGAATCCTCATACTTAATTTGATTTAGGCATGTCTCTGCAGCTTAATGTATGTAATTTTTTGGTTTCTGCTCTCATAGTCTAGCTTCAGCTCAGTTGAGTTACTAAATTTACCATATAGAAATTAAGCACATAAGAAGATTATTAAACTCTCACGTACAAGTAGGCAAGAAATTTGGAGAAAATGAGCTTTACTAAATAGAGATTTTTTTCCCCCCTAAAAGTTCTTTATTAGTTTTCCCTGAAAGTTAATAGTTTAAATGTTAGTTAGCCAAAGTGTGTTACTATTAAAAAGTGACTGTTCTAAGGCTGTTTATATAAAGTATTAAATATATGTTCTTTTTCTCACGGCTTTAAGTAGTATTTTTTGGTCTTTTTATGCTTTTATTATTTGGTTAGTTAAAACTTTTTCTAAATATTCAGTCAAGTATCTGTACTGACCAGAAGAGGAATTTCATCCTTTGCTTTCTATTTATTTCTGTGAACATTACACTGAAAAAGTGCCTTATACTGGAGACTGACGAATTTGTGTTTTCTTCAAACAGATGAAAACTTTATTCTCAAACATGACAGAGCGTTCCTTTTGTCAATGGCAAATCGAGGGAAACATACCAATGGTTCCCAGTTTTTCATGTGAGTAGGCATCATTCAGAGATGGGCTTTTCTTAAACAGAGAAGCGCCGTTCATGAGAAAGATGGTATAGTTAAGACAAGTTTAATGCTAGAATTCTGTGAGTTGGGTTTTTATTTTTAACTTTTAATGCTATAGTAACTGGTAAGCTCTAGCAACCACTTCTGTGTTCAGCAGATATCCTGGATTTGTACTTAAAGTTCATACCTTGAACATGTACATTATTTTCAAAATACATTATTATCTTACGAAAAGAAATTGACTTTGACTCTTAACTAATTTGGAGGCTCAGTTTACCAAAGCCTGACAGAACATGGATAATTGATGGCCATTTAAAATTGTTAATAGTCTAGGCCTAGATAGACCCTTGGCATGGAAAGCAGTTGGTTTGAATAAACCATCATATATCAATAGTTGCTTTTTCTCTTATTGCTCTTTCAGCCAATTTGAGAGAGATAACATTTTTTTCTGATATTATATTTCAAAAACCTCAAACCTATGAGATCTCTATGCAGTTAACCCAATGCTGTTGTCATTTCCACCAGAATTTATGAAATTATCACTCAGGAAACTTCAGCATGCTAAATTTGCTTTTAAAAATACAAGCACTTTTATATATATGTACATGCACAACTGAAACCTTACTACTTATTTTTCATCTTAAAGACCTTTGGCATACTCTTAATTATATTCTTTACAGCTCCTCCAAAACCTATTTTTATTGTAATCCTATGATATAAAATATGAAAGATAATTGTCTAGCATGAAGTTTAATGCTTTAGATTGGAAGTAAATCTCTATAGTTGTGCTACTCATTGGAGAACTATTTATGTCTTATCAGAAAAAGTTTTTGTTTTTTGGGGGGGGCATCTTTCTGAATGAATGAATATGAATGGCGCTTCCCTGTCTTTAAAGAAGTTTATATTTAAAGGAATTTCAATTTCACATTTTAAATTTGTCTGAAAAAAAATAGATTTCCAACATGATCTGATAAAGTTCAGATAAGGGGCATTCTGTTCCTAAGAATGTCCTAAAAATGGAAAGCTGAGAGAAGATATAATACTTGGATTTATACAGGAGAAAGGAAGACCTTAAGCAGTTGTTCCTATATCTCATTTTGTTTCTAGAGAGTATTAGTTATTACACTTCTTTATAGAGTATTTTTTATTCTTAACCTTCTTCGGCGTCAAAAAAAAGGTAGTGGGAAATATTTTGAAAATTTTCTTATTTGGTAATTAAATACATAGAAGCTCTTAACTCTTTGATTGAGTTTCCCTTTTCCATTTTTAAGCTTATCTGAACTGTACATGATAAACTAACCATTCATTGGTCAAGAAGCTACCATCTGAGGGCTCTAAAGTTTCTTTTAGATTTCCTTTTTTATATCAGTACATGTAAAATTTGATTTAATAGGTAGCAGCAGGTTCTTCCCAATGTTACTGCTTAGCTAGTTTATAAAACGTTGAGAGTTAAAACTAGTGTACGTACATACATTAATTAAAACAATATATGAGATTCTCCCTTCAAAAAAATTAGAATGTCTTGTTACTGTGTTATTTAGTCCTTGCTTAAGTCTTTCCTAGAAATGTTGAGTATCAAAACAAAATTAAGGCCATTGCTTAATTTCACAGCAGAATACTACTTTTGACAAGTAATGCCTCATGAAAATTTTAACTTGAGTACATTGAGATTAAAAATTTTCAACTTGTTTTCATAACTGTAGATGGCATTAAAATTACTGTGAATCTGTGATTGAAAGAAAATTTTCTACTTTTACTTTGAAATTTAATTCTGGAGATGCATTTTCAGTTAAAAAGCAATCTTGGAAGTAACTGTTTTTGCACACTCAAAATAAATCCTAATCTTTTTTAAAAGAAGTTTTTATGAATGTGCTTTTATAAGTGCTGGCTAAAAGTACCAGTTCCTCGTGGGTTGCAATGTAAAAATCAAACCATTCACATTTCTAAACACAACATTTTGCTTTTTTAGAAAGGACAGTAAAATGGAGATGGTTTTTTTTCATAAAAGAATAATCTTTGAAAATTCACGTTTTGCAAGCCTAAATCCTTTTGGAATTGGCAGTAGTAAAAAAGTATAACTGCTATCTTAACTTGTGTATGTGATCACAGATAGCATCTCTCAGGGTTGAGGCTTCAGGGGTTGATGGTCACAGAGCCATCTGATGGCTCCCCTGCCTTTCGCCTTCTTACCACAGCTCTTTCTGTGGCACCTAGTAGTAGTTCTGCCATTTAAAAAAGAAAGGATAGTGTAAGAATGGATGGTAAACATGCCAAGAACTGTCTTTATGGTTCCTGTTTTGTAAACTAATAAGCACTTTTGATATATCCTTGCAAAAATTGTATTTGTAGTTTATGTTCTAAATCTGTTACTTTGCAATTGCTAAAGCTATTTAACGCTATTAGTGTGGGTATTTTCAAAGTGTTCCTCAAGAATTTTTGTGCTTTGTGCAATAACTATTGTCTTCATTACTTACACGTTTAAAACTTCCCCTTCCTATGCATACAGCTTTTTTATTATATATAATTTTGCGTATATTGCTTTCTTTGGGTAGAACAATTACATAGATGATGGAAATCAGGCTTTCTTCTATCAAGCTACTTGTAATTTTTGCAATAATTGCTTATATCTACTACTGTATTAGTGATCATGATTTTGGTTTAGGGACCTAAATAGAAGAAAACGGATTCTTTTTGGAATTGCACTGCTCAGGAAACATGAGAGAAGTGATGTATGGTGGTGTCCCCATGGATCACTGAGGAAATAATGGTTCATGGTGAGGTATTTTTGAAGGAATTCAAAGAACAGGGACAAAAGTCATAACCAAGTTAATTCAGTATTTAGTCATTTTGTCCTTTTTATTATTATTTATGTTTTAAGCCAAAGACTAGGAAGCACCACAATAAAAGGTATAGAATTACAAAGTCTTGGAATAGAAAAGAATTTAGAAATCTGGTTCATTCTTTTTGTTCCAGAGAGAATGCTAGCTAAGGAAGAAAAGCCAGGTTATAAAAATTTCATTCATAATCTATAAAAAGTTGATAGCTAGAAAGAGAATCCTGTACACAGGAAGGTACGAAATCTCATTGACCTCTCTGCTCTGAATTTGTTGTGGTTAGGTTTTAGAAGCATCAAGCATTCTTGGAAAATAAAATGCACATTATACAGTACTACCCCACTTTCAAAGATCAAGTAAATATTTTAGTGTGAACATGTGCACATAAAGAAAGTTTTGTGGGTTGATCCTAAGTTTCTGACTATGTGAAATGATTTTTATGCAGACATTGTCTTGTCTAGAGGAAATCAGTGCCTTTGCCTAGTTTTCATCAGTCTAAGACAGGGGTCTTCAAACTACGGCCCGCGGGCCACATGCAGCCCGCAGAGGAGTCTGATCCGGCCCGCCAGGTTTTTTGGGCAGTGAGCGCAGCCGAGGTGTTACAGTAGGAATTAGTAGTTCATATAGTCCGGCCCTCCAGCTCTCTGAGGGACCGTGATCTGGCCCCCACTTTAAAAAGTTTGAGGACCCCTGGTCTAAGAGGTGCTGCGAAGAAGCTTTGGGCTCATGGAGCCTCTGCCAGGAGCAGCAGCAATCTGTCCGCTGTGCCTATGTCACAATTGTGGGGTAGAAAGACTTTCAGAACTTCACAGAAGTCTCTGTCATTGGTCATGATAATTATCAAAAGGTCTGAAAACAAGATAATGCAGAAAAGTCAAACTTGACTTTAAACAATGAGTTTTTGTTATACTTTAGCAGTTATAAATAGGACTAGAGGGAGGAAAACAGAAGAATTTCTAGAATGTGCTTTGTCCTTTAAGAATCTGACTTGCTGCTCACCTGAAAGAGACAGAGATGCTGATCACCCAGAGCAAAGGGCGCTGGGTGGTTTGGGTTTAGGGGGTTATAAAGCTTTGTTGACATTTGGGGTAGCAGAAGTGTGTGTGGAGAGAAATGCTTTTTCCTCCGCTATTCATGAATAGTGAGAAGAAATGCTAGTTAGTAAGCTGAGAAGGTCTAGCTTTTTTCTTTTTTGTGGGTAATAGCTTCATATGTTATTTTTAGGATTTTTCATGACAAAGATGCTTATGAAACTTAACCATAAGCCAGGTTCTCCAAGTATCACGTATCATCCCTAAAATTCGGTCTTAGTATTACTTAGTATTTAGGTGATGTATGTATTGGTAGATATTATGTTAACATTAATTAGCACTGAATTTTTTAGAACTCTTACTTTGTGACGTTTGGAACATAATTGTAGGCACCGTAATGTGGCTTGGCAGTTTCTGTTGCCCTTACAAGGGTGTGCCGCTCCGTTAATTTGTTGGTGCCTCCTCCAGGATGGTGTGGTGGTTTCAGGGGCTGGAAGGAAAAAATCGCATGTTAAAGACTGCATTAGACAGAAATATGCTATCTCTGTTTCCTTCTCTTATACTATTTTACACTGAGAGTCATTGTTTTTACATTCACTGAAAACTTCACATTATTTGAAACATATTCTTTTTTGACAGTAATCCATGTATCAATGCCATTACACGAAATTATAGCTTGTTTTTAAGTACTGGTATTTTAATATTTGATATGTCCTAAAAACCTGTAAAGAATTTTGTCCACTATAAAATAAGATTTTGGTCTGAGTAGTAATAGCTATTTTTAGAGTTCAGTAGAGTTAAAATTGATCAGACAGTATATATTCTTTGAAAAAAAGTACATAATGGGGAAAATCAGAATTAGGACAATAAAGTTCTGTTAATGTGGCCAAGATTTGACAGCGTACTCTCATACATTCATCTATTTTGCCTTTTTGTCTTTTGAGAAGGTCTTTAAAATTCTAGTTATGATGCTTTATTATATTATTATTTTCAGTGACTTAACAGCTGCAGTGTGTTCATGTCTGTGAACAGTAGCTACAGTCCAAAATTTGCTTATTTATTTCTGGTGGTGGTATGTTGTGATGTGTAATTGAAAAATGGTTTCAAATGTGGGAGCACAAACGTTCTTGAACTATTTGAAGTGAATTAGTAAAAAAGTTTTCTGAAATGTTGTTTGTTTTGAATTTTCTTAACTCAGTATTTTTTCCATTTAAATCTTTGTTTTCCACTGGTATAATGGCTCCTGGGCATTAAAGATTTATGTTTTTATATGTACTCTGGATACATTGTTCTTTTTTAAAGAAAAATGTTAGTTGACTTAGCTAGTTTCTAGGATTTGTGAAGCAAAAATGTAATGTTTTGTTGATAGGTATTGACAGTCTGAGAGATTTCAACTTCAACCACAATGCTTTTCTTAAATATGACTCACCTCTACATACATACCTATGTGAAAGAAAATTTAGAGCCCTCCATTTTAAGAAGCTTTCTTGCTTTGCATAAAATTTGAAAATATTTAATTTCAAAGTTATATTAATATTAAAACATAGATTCAGTCTTGTCTTAAAAGTGTATTACAATTTATTTCTTGCCATTTTTGTGTAAAATTTACAGAAAGAGTGTTACACCGTGCGCTCCAAAGGTAATGTCTCATTACTCTAAGGCTCTCTCTCTCTCTCTCTCTCATTCTCTCTCTCTCTCTTTGCCTCTATCTCTTTAATCCTATTGTATGTGCATTGAACAATTTTAAGGGGAAATAAAACTCTGCTTGATCTATATGGCAGCAATACCTGTAAAACAAGTGTGTTTTATTGTTCATGGTTGACCCTGCGAAGCATGTTTTCATTTCAGTGGCTTATTTCTACCAAGTTTTCACACATCTTCAGGGTTGGGGGTGTTATATTGTATATAATGGCTTTAGATTTCATTTTAGTATAGAACTATTCATTTCTGAATAAGGCCAAAGCTTCTTTGATAATGGTATAAAAATAGATTGTTGGAGTAATAGTGACCCTTTACAATTTATAGGATTTACAAAGTTTAAATGAACCCTGGTACATATAAAGGGGTGGACAAAAGTAGGTTTACAGTTGTGAGTACACGAAACAGAGTTTATTCTTGTAATATTTATTGATTGATTGTTGTACTATTTATTTAATATCATTAACCTATTTTTGCTCACCCCTGCATTTTTTACGTAGATTCAAGGGTTAGGGAAACCTGGACAATTAGTATCTAAGTGACAGGAAAAATGAAAATATTGAAATCTTGTCATTTGAAATGTTCTGTGTGGTTTTCCTTTAGATATGCTTTCATAAGCATGAACAAATGATAGTGTTTTAAGGTCTTAACTTACTGAACATATGTCATCACTGCATGGGACTTGACAACTGTATCGTTTTGAAAGATCAAAACAAGAGTTAGTGAAATGAGATGGCTTTGTCCATTGTAATAGAATTGAATAGCTTGGACCCAGCATATCACTTCCTCTGTCCTTCTGTAACCCCTTTGGCAGCATCCTCTGTTTATCATGTTTGAGTGTCAGCCCATGCCAGTAAGCCTGCTTTACACTGGGATTTCTCCTGAAATGGGGGCAGAACCCCAGAGGGCTTCCTTTCGTTAGGATCCTTTCAGTATTCTTAATACGTAGCCTAACCAACTAGGGTGTAAGTTTGTATTGCTGCATCTTGAGTTGCAGACATGAGTGAACGGATGAATTACACCAGGTTGGACACTGTGGACCAGCTGAAATTTGTCCTTGAATGAATTGTTCCTGTCTTCATTTGTTTCTTTCACTACTGCAGTGAAGGGCCAAGTTCATTTGTCTTCAGCTTTCATTTGAATTAAAAACACAACTTGAATTTACATAAAGGTAGTTATTCTGTCCTCATATCGACTCTCAGGTGCAATGTTGCTACATCAGTGCAGTTAGCTAGAATGTTTATATCTTACTATTTGCACAGGTTTGCCATATTACAGCATTCCTATTAGCCAAGGTGGCAACTTGAATTGGGTACTGTGTGTTTTAGAAAAATCTGTAGGTTTTCCTCAGTTCCAGAAGATTTGAGAATTGTGAGAGAAAGGATCAAGGAAGGAAGAGGAATAAATCTAACCAACAAATCATCCATTGTTTTCACTGCTGCACATTTGAAATGGAGCAGAACATTTATACCTTTGAATTTTTTTATATCTTTCCTACAATGGAATCACTGTCTAGTGGACTGATTCCACCCTGTCTTTAATGTGCTTTGGTAAAGTTTGATAATTGTGGGAAACATATTTCTTTCTCAAAGTTATCGTCCAAGGTAGTTTCTGGATGCTAGTTTATTGATTGAAGCATTAGTGCCTCACCAGTTTGCTAGACTTAATCTCTCTTTTCTTTTTCTTTTTTCTTTTCTTTCTTTCTCCTGTCTGTTTTTATTCATTTTACATTACATTAGCTTAAGTAACCACTTCTCAATCTTCTAAGGAAAATTTGAGACTAGTGGTTTTAAAACTCAAGATCCCCTTTAAAATTCTAGAACTACTTAGGTTGACATTTTAATTTTCTTAAATTATGAAGTGGTCTTACAGAACTGGATTTTAATGTAAGTATAAGTGTTAAAGTTCTTTGTAGAATACTGACTTTTAGCATTGTTGTGATGGTTAAATTGTATTTTGTTCACTTAAAATGAATGTGAAAATTGATAAAGGAGCTCCTAGAACAATTGACTGGTTTAACATGGCCTGAGGTCCAGTGATCTTTCTCTCAAGTGTTCATTACTCATCTTAAAAGTTAAGATGTTTGTGGCATATCCATCTGAGTCTAGCTATATCTGCTTTTGATTTTTTTCTATGCAATTCACAAGGTGAAGATCTGTGAAAATGCTATGGGAAAACCAGTTTGGGTTCAAAATATTTTAACTAAATGTACCCCAAAGGCTTCTCAAGAGCGACTAGCTGCCAGCTTGTGACTGGAAGAAGCCAGTTGAGTGTTTCCTGGGCCACAGAAATTTGAAATGTCTGATGTTGCCCATCGTTGTTTACCTTGCTGTCAGAAGTGTTGGCAGACTGAAGGTTTGCTCCTATTGCATTTTCAGAGTTGCTCTGAGTGGCGGCAGAGCTTTACCTTAGGTGAAGGAAAAGCGGTGGAAAGTTCTGGAAACGATTCCTGAAGCCTCACTTCCATCTGCCTGCCTAAAAGATGCACACTGACTCAGTATGAGACGTAGGAAAAGAACTCATGCTCGTCAAGTGTGTGGAGCACGTGTTGGTCACACTTTCATTTTTGTAGAGCAAATGATAGTTCTTTTTATTCTTGTTTGGTTATCTTAATACATTTTGAGTTTTTTTGTTTTGTTTTGAATTTAGAGCAACTTTAATATTAATGTCTATGCTGCTGTATATTTCAAACATTTCATAAATATGTGTGTATATGTGTATGTGTGCATATATGTATATATAGAGAAATATAATTGAGTTTTTTAATCAGTAAAATGCTACTATTGCTGTTTTTAAGGCTTACATATGTATTTTAAGTTACATATATATCATATTTAACTTTTTCCTGGTCTTTTTATCTTTACCTCTTTGTTTTCTACATGCTCTGTGTTCAACTCTTCTGCTCTGTTCACCTGAACACCCGGCTTCTGCCATCTTTGTGATGTTTGCTCCTCAGTACCACCAAACCTGCTCCACACCTGGATGGGTAGGAATCTTTTATTGCTTCGGGCAGGGGAGGTGGGGACTGTGTGGTCAGTCTCAGGCATATTGGACCATGGGTAAACCCTCAAGGGGCGCTCTTGGTCCTTTACAGCCAGGCTCTTTAAAGTTCATACATAGGGGACGGTAACCTTGAGACTTCGTGGCTTCCATGTCCCTGAAGGGGCCTTTACCAGGATGGTTTCTGAATAGCAAGTGCATTCTGTTAAAGAACTATTTACTATAAAATAGTTAAGAACCATTGTTTTAAAGGCAGAAAACTAAGGCCCAATTTGAGTAATTGCTTTTTTTCTTTTTTCTTTTATGAAGCCGATTTCAAGTTCTATGCATCAGAAACTGTGCTTTTATAATTGGGTCTGTGGACATGATTACTGCTTGTGCTTAATTGTCGGCAAACCAACTCTTTCTTACATCTGTGTTGTGACAGGGTGCATGTTGTCTTTGGACTAGTTATTTCCGGGTTTGAAGTAATCGAACAAATTGAAAATCTGAAAACTGATGCTGCAAGCAGACCTTATGCAGATGTGCGAGTTATTGACTGTGGGGTACTTGCCACAAAATCAACAAAAGATGGTAAGAGTTTGGGGTGAGGGGGTAAAGGGAGCTAGGATACAGGCAACTCACGGTGAAACTGTGACTTAGAAATACCGCTGGATACCTCTGGATTTAATGAGTGGTATATCCATAGCTCTGAGACCCTTTATCATACCCAGTTTCCAGTCCATCAGCAAATCTCACCAAATCTTACCTCTTCTTCTTACTTCCCCTGCCACCTGGCTAACACCACCAGTGTCTCTTACCTGGCTTATTGCAATAGCCTCATAAGTGTACTTTGCCTCTCTATAATCTTTTCTCAGTGGCAGTAGCCTCTCCTTGCTTACACTCTTGCCCTTCTGCAGTCTGTCCTTAAGATCCACCGGAGTGGCCTTCTCCTAGGGCTCCCTTCTCAGTCAGCCAAAGCTGAAGTCTTCACAATGGCCTGTGAGGCATCTGGCTCTGTTGTTTCCGACCTTTTTCCCCTCATGCGTTGTCTTCCAGCATGTTGTCCTTGACAACTCAGACATGTTGTGCCGCTGACTCCTCTGTCTGGAACACTATTCAGATATCTGGCTGACCCACTCCCTCCCTTTACTAAAGTCTCTGCTCAGATGTTATCTTAAATTATCCCTGACTCCCTATTCCCTTTATACTGCTCCCCCAGCCCCCCTATTATTTGTCATATTCTGAGTGTAAGCAGTTACTTTCTTATCTGACCCCACTAGAATATCGACTCCATGAAGGCAAGGGCTTTGTTGCTTTACAATCTCACCAGAAAACAGTATTATCAGCTTGAAAAAAAGCTTATTTAAATTTTGTTTTTAGTATGTTACACATAAAGCATATTTTACAATATTTGCTAATCACATTTTTTACTCTGAAAGGTAGGCACTGAAACCCAGTACTAATATTTTTGTTAATATTTCTTGAAAGTTTTTGAGAAAAAAAGGAAGAAACCAACTCATTCAGAAGACTCGGATTCCTCTTCCAATTCCTCTTCCTCTTCAGAATCATCTTCGGAAAGTGAAGTTGAACGTGAGAGAAGCAGAAGAAGGAAGCGTAAGAGGAGGCCAAAAGTTAAACATTCAAAAAAAAGACGAAAGGAAGCAAGTAGTTCAGAAGAGCCAAGGAATAAGCATGTAGTGAGTCCAAAAGGGTAAGTGAACCCTGGGATTGTCTCACCTGAAAGAGAGAAACTCCCTGAGATGGGAAAGCACGTATAATTCTGTAAACTTCGCTCTACGACTTATAAAGAAGAGCATTTTTTTACTGTAAATGAAATCTGGCAAATATAGGGTAGCATAGACATTTTATTTGTTTGCAGGTGAAAACATTCCCTGAAACTTTTATTTTTTTTTTATTTTTATTTTTTTTAATATTTTATTATAAATATATTTTATTTATTTTGTACAGAGAGGAAGGAAGAGAGCCAGAGAGCCAGAAACATCGATGAGAGAGAGTCATCGATCAGCTGCCTCTTGCACACCCCCTACTGGGGATATGCCTGCAACCAAGGTACATGCCCTTGAACGGAATCGAACCCGGGACCCTTCAGTCCCCAAGCTGATGCTCTACCCATTGAGCCAAACCGGTCTCGGCTCCCTGAAACTTTTAAAATAGATTTTTTTGTTGATTTTTAGAGAGAAAGGAAGGGAGAGTGAAAGAGAGAAATATCAATGATGAGAGAGAAGCATTGATCAGTTGCCTCCTGCATGTCCCCTAACCAGGATTGGGCCTACAACCCGGGCATTTGCCCTGACCAGGAATAGAACCAGCAACCTTTTGGTGCTCGGAACAACGCCCAACCAGCTGAGCCACATAGTCCAGGGCTTCTTGAAACTCTTAAAAGAGAAAAGTTGAATACATTTGACAATATTAAGAATCTTAGTACTGTGGGTTTTCACTTGAGTCGATGTTTATATGTTCTTTGAGGAAACTGTATAAACCTTTTGAATAAGACTTGTAAGGTATCAGTAGTTTTGCTATTTAATATCTAATTTTATGTGCTTTTATTATAATGGAATGCAAACATTACATATCTTTATTGGTGACTTGGTGTGTTCTCTCTAAGTCATTCTGAAAGGAGTGATAACAATGAAAAAAGGTCAGTCGATTCAAATGCTAAAAGGGAGAAGCCTGTGGTCCGCCCAGAAGAGATACCCCCGGTGCCCGAGAACCGATTCTTACTGCGAAGAGATATGCCTCTGGTCACAGTGGAACCTGAACCGTAAGTAGGCTGGTTAACCTGTGTTTTCATTTCTGATTGGTGATTTTCATCAGCCTATTGCAGTTCCACACTCATTTATGGAGCATGACCTATAGTCAAAGCACTTGAAAGCTGACTATGGGAGATATCAGATTAGAGAATGACTTTTACCCTTCTTCCAGGATTCATGTTCTATAAGTAATAGGAAAAGGGGGCTGGACAAGTTGGTCAGGGGAGAAGTTCTTGTTGGAGGCCTGGAGAGATTTCATTGCTAATAACATTTCCTTGGTTTTCCATTAGAGGTGAAACTTTGGTTGTCAGAGCAAAGTGAGTTGAACTCTTTGGATCTAATAGAGTAATAAACAGTAGTTGGGGTGATGGAGAATTAGGGTTTAATGGAGAGAGTTTTGGTTTGCGGTGATGAAAAAGTTTTAGAAAGATAATTGTGGTGGTTGCATAACATTGTGAATATAATTAATATCAGTGAATTGTGAATTGGGTATTATATATATTATACCCAATAAAAAATTTATTTAAAAATGCTTCTTAACATAATGCCTGATACATAGTAAGTACTCAGTAAAAGCTAGCCATTATATTAACAAGCTGAGGTAGGAAACAACTTCTTAATGCATGAACTGTAGTCACCACCAAGTCCATACGTTTAAAATTGCCCATAAGATGACGCACCCATTTCAGAGCATTGAAAGAGGGACAGATTAGAGAGGTGGAGACAAATGAACTGTAAGAAATATAAAGTAAAATTTTAAATGACTAAAAAAAGCACAACTAAGCATCAGAATCAGGAATAACTCAGAATTCCTTTAGAACATTACTTTTTGACAAACATCTAAAAGAGGATTTTGTTGCACTAGCCGGTTTGGCTCAGTGGATAGAATGTAGGCCCACGGACTGAAGGGTCCCTTGTTTGATTCTGGTTACGGACACGTACCTCAGTTGTAGGCTCGATTCCCAGCCATGGTTGGGGTACGTGTGAGAGGCAAGCAATCGATATGTCTCTCTCACCTTGATGTTTCTCTCTCTAAAATCAATGGAAAATATTCTCAGTTGAGGATTAACACAAAAAAAGAAGAAAAAAAAGAAGAAGGGGATTTTGTTTAAAAACAGTGCTTAAAAAGATAGATACTAGTATCATATACCCAATTGGGTTACTCCTTTTTCTCACCCACCCACCCACCCACCCCCAGTTTTGGCATTTAAAACTTTTGCTTTAAGAAATAGATTTTGTGGAGTGCCTCATTCTACAAATGTGCTGGGTCTAAATGAAGTGTTTATGTATTACAGGGGCATAAATTGTACATGTAAACATTGAGAGAACTGCTTACATTTCCTAATTTTTATTTTTAATTCTTCTTTCCAGGAAGATTCCTGATGCTACACCCATTGTAAGTGATCAGAAACCATCAGTGTCAAAGTCTGGACGGAAGATTAAAGGAAGGGGCACAATTGTATGTTTGTTAATACTCTTTTCTCAAATTACTTAAGCAGTAACATGTTTTTACCTATAGCCAAAATCCTAGCTTTCATTTTCGGTAGAATCCAAAATCTGTTCAGGGTGTTCTCCGTAACTATGGGAAGGTGTTGCTGTTAAGAGTTCCCTGCCATGTTTGAATGGGTTTAGGTATGAAGTGAACATGTGAACAATCAGTGAGAAATCTTAGTATCCTGAATACTAGTCTAGGCTAATGAATGTAACCATTAGGACTTCAAAGGGAAATTTTCACATGTGATTTTAGGTGGATCTCAGCCATTCCTGTTTCTTTTAGTTGCTTTTGTTTGATATAACTTTATATCATTCTCTTGCCATTTCAGTCATTGTTGCCTTTGAATGGGGTCTGAGATTGGGTCTTCACCTAACTCTGTCCTATAGCAGACTAATTGAGGAGCATTTTTAAAATAGTTACTCCTGTCTTTGTTTTTAAAGCGCTATCACACACCTCCAAGGTCAAGGTCCTGCTCTGAATCAGATGACGATGACAGCAGTGAGACTCCTCCTCACTGGAAAGAGGAGATGCAGAGACTGAGAGCGTACAGACCTCCTAGTGGGGAAAAGTGGAGTAAAGGAGATAAGTAAGAGCTTTGAGTACTCGCACAATCCCATGTCTGCTATATGTTAAGTATTAAGTAAATAGAGACTTACTTTTAGATTTTCCCTTAAAGATTTAAATGTAAAATTAGACACTGACCAGAGAATAGTACATTTGGGAATACTTGGCAAAAATAGTGCTATTAATCAGGAGGGCTGATGGCCTTGGGGTGCTTTTAATTCAAAATTTTCCCCCACTAGACTGTAAACCTATTGAGTCTCTCAAAGGTTTCTTGTTCAATTTTAGAAATATTCAGGACTTAAAATTACATAGCAGGTACTTTCATAGCCAGTCTCTTAGTCATTGACGTGTGAATTGGTAGATGGGAAAATCTGTACCCAGTGTGTGCATTGTCTTCCAACCCCAGGGGCGGTCTTCACAGAGACACCCCACAGTGGAATGCATATTTTAGAAATGGGGCTGGCGTCAGATTAGCCAGTGGAAATATACTTAAAAAAATGAAAGATACCAATGGGACCCTCTCTAATTGTTCATAATAAAATTCTCTTTTTCGGTGTGGGCATCCTATAGCGTGTTTGAAATTGGAAGAGGAAGAAAAAAGTGTGCATCTGCTGTGGAAGTGATTTAGACACAGCAGTACTGTGAACTCTCGATTTTGAGCTTGACATTACCAGTGAGATTTACAGCCTACTTTTCACGTACTTTTCCTCATTTTCCTTAATAAGTAGTTTAAACCTCGGAGGAAGGTCTTGATTACCTCTGTGAGGCTGGGCTAAAATGATAGTCTTGCCAGCTTTTTAAGCAAAAGAGGTTTCTCTTCTAGTTCAGGTAGCTGTCCTGTATGCAGGGACTCCACAGGATTGTTTGGGAACTGAGTTTGACATTGTTCCTGGAGGCAGAGGGTTATCAGCTACTCACAGTCGGGAGCATGGTAGTCAGCAGTGCTCTTGTGATTAGCTGGTTTGGTTTTCAAAACCATTTTACATTTTCCTATCAAATTTGAAGTTCTTTGCTTAGCTATGGAAAAAATTCTTCTGTAAATGGCTCCGTTAGCAGTTGCCCCTGTGTCTGCAGTTGTAAGGTCAGGATCAGGCCAGTTACTCTTAATTTACCCTTCCTGCAGGCGCTTTAAGTGTTGATCTAGCCAATACTTTGTCATTAACTAGGTTTTTGTCAGTGCATTTGTATGGACAACAAATGCCTTTTAATTTTAACTCATAGAAGCCCTGAATGGGTAACTCAGTTGGTTGGATATTTCTCTATCCCCTCCCTCTTTTGTCTCCCTCTTTCCCTGGTCCTAAAATCAATACATTAAAAAAAAAAATTTTAATATGGAAAACATGCTTGAAGTAATGTATGCATATTATGCTATTTTTCTATAGGTTAAGTGACCCCCGTTCAAGCCGATGGGATGAAAGAAGCTTGTCCCAAAGATCGAGATCATGGTCTTACAATGGATATTATTCAGATCTTAGTACAGCAAGACACTCTGATGGTCACCATAAAAAACGCAGAAAAGACAAAAAGGTTAAACACAAAAAGAAAGCTAAAAAGCAAAAACATTGTAGAAGACACAAACAGACTAAGAAGAGAAGAATTATTGTACCATCTGACATAGAATCCTTGAAATCTTCTACCCGGCGAATGAAGTTCTCTTGTGATAGAGAAAGGAGATCTCGTTCTTCCTCACTATCATCTCATCACTCATCCAAGAGGGACTGGTCTAAATCTGATAAGGCTGAACAGAGCTCCTCCACCCATTCCAGCAGAGACTCATACAGATCCAAATCTCACTCCCAGTCCTACTCTAGAGGAAGCTCAAGATCAAGAACTCCATCGAAATCCTCCTCACATTCTCCAAGTAGATCGAAGTCCAGATCTAGTTCCAAGTCAGGGCACCAACGGACAGCATCAAAATCCCCCAAAAGAACAGCCTCTCAGCTAAGTGAAAATAAACCAGTGAAAACAGAACCTTTAAGAGCAACAGTGCCACAAAATGAAACCTTACTAGTGCCACAGCCAGTGGTGGCAGAACATATTCCTGTAATCCCACTGAGTGACAGTCCCCCTCCTTCCAGGTGGAAGCCTGGACAGAAGCCCTGGAAGCCCTCTTATGAGCGAATTCAGGAAATGAAAGCAAAAACAACCCATTTGCTATCCATCCAAAGCACTTATAGTTTAACAAATACTAAGGAGACTGGTAGTTCATCATCTTACAATAAAAGAGAAAAAAATTCCGAAAGTGATCAGAGTGCCTATTCAAAATACAGTGATAGAAGTTCAGAAAGTTCCCCAAGGTCAAGGAGCAGATCCTCTAGGAGTAGGTCTTATTCCAGATCATACTCAAGGTCGAGAAGTGTCGCTAGTTCACGTTCGAGGTCTAGGTCTCCCTCATCTAGATCTCATTCACGAGATAAATACAGCGATCGCTCACAGTGTAGCAGATCATCTTCATACTCTTCTGTTAGCAGCGATGCCGGGAGACGAGCAAAGAGAAAACTTAGATCCAGTGGGAAAAACAGCACTTCCAGTAAAAAGCAGGGCAGCAGCTCTGAAAAGGTACCTAGCAGTAAATATACCAAAGGCAGAGACAAGTCTTCGTGCCTGAGAAAGTACAGCGAAAGTAGGTCGTCCTTAGATGATTCTTCAGACAGTGAACACTCAGGTGTTCAGGTGACACAGTCAGCCCAGGAGAAAGAGAAGCAAGTCCAAATGGAAACGAATAACAGACGAGAGAAAAACAGAGATGAAGAGAAATCCAAGCCTGAACGGGAATGCCCGCGTTCCAAAAAAAGAACTTTGAAAGAGCATCTTTCTGATCACGTTAGAAATGCCGGTAAGCCCAAGAGGAAGAATTATGCTGGGAGTAAATGGGACTCTGAATCGAATTCCGAACGAGATGTCACTAAGAACAGTAAGAAGAATTCCCTACCATCTTCTGATAAGGAGGAAGGTGAGGCCACATCGGATTCTGAATCAGAGTCTGGTGAAATTCACACCAAAGCCAAACCCACAACCAAGTCTTCAAGTTCTTCCCTGCCCGATGGTGATGGTGCTTGGAAGTCATGCAAACAGCAGTCATCAACCTCTGATTCTGAGGGCTCCTGTTGCAACTCAGAAAACCCTAGAGGGAAGCCAAGGAAGCACAAACACGGGTCAAAGGAAGCTCTGAAAAGGGAACACTCCAAAAAAGGGAGAGAGAAAATGAAAGGGAAAAAAGACAAAAAGCATAAGGCCCCCAAACGAAAACAAGCATTTCACTGGCAGCCTCCACTGGAATTCGGTGAAGAGGAGGAGGAGGAGAGTAATGAAAAGCAAGTGACTCAGGAGTCACAGGAGAAAAAACAAGCTTCTGAAAACAGTGAAACCACAAAGGAAAATAGCCCCCGAACAGAGAAGCCCTGTGAAGACAGCAGCCTTCCAGATACACAGAATGCAATGACGATTTCATCAGATGCTGAGCAGCCGGCCGACGACGAGAGTAAACTCAGCCTTTCTCCCCCACCTTTAGCTGCTGAGGAAAACGTTGCTAGTTCTCCCCCAGACACTCAGCGCATTGAGGACAGCGACGCAGGCGGAGTGGAAGACATGCTTCATGCAGATGACAACATGGAGATCTGTACTCCTGATCGGAGTTCCCCAGCGAAGGCGGAGGCAGCATCCCCTCTGGGAAATTCGAGGCTGGCCACCCCAGATACGGACATAGTTGGAAAGCAGGCAGAGCATCCCGCGGCAGAGGGGAAACAGGAAAGCAGCGTGTCTGAAAGCCCCACGGCGCGGGAGGTGGGGAAACCCGACAGCAGTGCTGCGGGCGCAGCCGGTGCCGTGGACAGCACGGTGAAGAGGGAGGCGGCCGAAAGGGGTCAGGCCAGCCTCCTGGACAATAAATGGAAGCCCCTGCAAGGGGTGGGAAACCTGCCGGCACCGCCGGCTACATCCAGTGCTGTGGAAGTGAAGGCATTGACGGCTGTGCCTGAAGTGAAGCCACAAGGCTTGAGAATAGAAATTAAAAGCAAAAATAAAGTTCGGCCTGGATCCCTCTTCGATGAAGTGAGAAAGACGGCACGCTTAAACCGGAGGCCACGGAATCAGGAGAGTTCAAGTGATGAGCAGACACCTAGTCGGGATGGTGATAGCCAGTCCAGGAGTCCAAGTCGATCTCGGAGCAAATCTGAAACCAAATCTAGACATAGAACCAGGTCCGTCTCCTACAGCCACTCACGAAGTCGATCTCGAAGTTCCACATCCTCTTATCGGTGAGCAATGTTCTCTTCCCTTTTTTTTTTTTTCTCCCAAAGAGAGTCTGTTAGTGTTTAGCTTGGAAGAACATCAGAATCAGGGACAAGATCACTATTTCCAAATATCTGGAAAGTGAATAAGGAGAAGTCTTGTGCTGTGTGACTCAGCAGATTGAGGACACGGAGTAGATTTCGGGGAAGAAATGGGGCTCATTGTAAAAGGCTCTCACTTGCTATTAAGCTCCCTGGCAATAGAAATCAGTTGCTATGGTAGGTGGCAAGTTGCTCATCTTTAAAGGTGTGAAGCTGCTCTCTCACCAGTCAGTGATGAATCCTGAATTTACAGTATAGAAAGGATTAAGATTATCAGTCTAACCCTCCACTTCACACACATGGGAGATGAGGACCAGAGAGACAAAGTTGTGTGCTCAAGATGAGCATCTAATTGTACATACATATTTTTAAGTACAATTGACATTCGGTATTATTTTGTGCTAGAGGCCTGGTGCACGAAAATTCATGCATTCAGGGGAGGGCGGGTTCCTCAGCCCTACCTGCGCCCTCTCGCATTCTAGAACCCCTCTGGGGATGTCCAAAGCTGGCAGTCAGACATTCCTCTGGCAGCCTGGGAGCTCTTGGGGGATGTCCAATTAATGGCTTAGGTCTGCCTTCCCATTTATACTCTGATAGCTCTGAGCTATTGGTGGTGCTGGCCACTCCCATTTAGTACCTTCCTACCACTGCCTTTGGGGTGGGTGGTATTTTATTTTGTAAATGAAGACAGAGGCATAGAGAAGCTAAGGAATCTGCTCTACACTGAGATAGCTGAACTCTGCCTCCCTGTTTTGGTTACCCAACTAGGCCTGACACCCCTACTAGGCTGTGAACTCATTAAAGTCAGGGAATGCCTTGCAGAACATCTTGGTCCTGTCTAAAGCGTCCATGGACACATTTGGTCCAGATCTTCTGATCTGCCTAATCCTGTGTGCCATTGCCAGCTAGGCGGTCAAGGCAGGGGCGGGAGATGGGTTTTGGCAGCACAGTCACACCACAGTTATTGGACCACTAAAACATGATAGTATTTCTTATGTATTAAATAAAAAATATAAATAGCCCAGGCTGTGTAGCTCAGTTAGTTGGAGCATTGTCCTGTACACCAAAAGGTGGTGTTTCTCACATCTATGTTTCTGTCACTCCTTTCCTCCCTCCCTCCCTCTCCCCTTCCCTCTTCCTTCCTCTCTCTAAAACCAGTAAACATATCCTCGAGTGAGGATTAAAAATATACATAGAAATAAACATGAGCTCTTTGAACCCGGGGATGTGTTTTAAACACGGACGTTTTTGACAGGAACAAATATCAGGGACCATTTGGTGTCGGCCAAGTGGACATTTTTGATGGACTAAATGTCTGCTAATCCAGAGACTGCTCCCTCCTCATATTCCAGTCCCTCACAGAGACTACTTTATAAGTGTTTGCTGGGTAAATGACTGGAATCTTATTAGGACATAATGTGCTCAAAACTGCATAAAACCTGTGAGGTATTACATTACATAAGTAGCCTACACTAGGGCAATTGTCCTGATCCTAAGTGACACGTATGAACTGGGGAGAAGGGGAGGGGTCCAGGTGAATGCAGAGGGGTAGGATTGCATTGCTTGAGTTTTTGTTTGTTTTATTAAACATAAAATAGATATACAAATAAAATAAATGATTAAGGTATAAGAAGTAATAAAGAAATGTCATCTAACTTAAAATACAGAGCTTTGACATGACATCCTTAATGTAGCCTTACCCATGCTACCCTACTTTCTCCTAGAGTTAAACATTGTTCTAAACTTTCCTTATAGTTTACCATAAATGTTTCTATCTTTTCAGGGTTACTTTTGCATGTTTTCAGTCTTTATATATATACACACATATATGTGTGTGTGTGTGTATTTTATATATATATTTTTATATATAAAATACAAATATATTCACCTGGACCCCTGCCCTTCTCCCCAGTTCATACGTGTTACTTAGGATCAGGACAATAGTCCTAGTGTAGGCTACTTATGTAATGTGATACCCTTGTAATATATATAGTAGAGACTCACTGCACAAAATTCGTGCAAGGGGCTTAGCCATTGCAGCCCCAGCTTTATCTGGAAGGTCATCTGGAAGGTTGTTCAGCTGTCCGATCTAATTAGCATATTACGCTTTTTTTATTATACATATATAAATGTTCTACTCAACATTATGTTCCAGAGAGATAGTTCAGTTAATACACAAGGCTGTAGTTAATTCATTTTCCTGCTTTAGAATTTCATTAAAAATCTGTGCATTGATTTTTTTTAACCCATTCTACCATTAATGGAGATTGGATTGTTTCCTCTTCTGGTATTAATAATAGGCCTCCTGTAGGCATACCTGTACCAGCCTTTCCTGGTTTTTCTTTATTTCATTCTGTGCACTTTAAACCCTTATTAGCCGTTACTGCCATACCCACTGTGAGGAGTGCCTGAGAGATCTTTCCAATGACCTTTCCTCTTACTGTGTTTTCCCGTTCCTGCCCTCTAAGTAATTAAGTTTAACAGCATGGGGAGTTGCTCTGATTACAGCTTTCCACTCTTCGTTGTAGATCTAGAAGCTACTCCAGAAGTCGGAGCAGAGGCTGGTACAGCAGAGGCCGCACAAGAAGTCGGAGCAGTTCCTCCCGCAGTTACAAAAGTCATAGGTGAGCTGGGAACCCGCCCTCCTTTGTGGTCTCCATCCCGTCTGCTTCTCAAGGCCTGTCATTGCTGAAGGCCAGTCCAGCTTATTCCTCATCTAGCTCTTCCTTTCAAAGGGTAGTCAGATTCCTTCTGGCTGTTCTCAGGAAGGGATCTTCCCAGAATGAGGAAAGAGAAGCAGTAAAAATATTTTAATGAGGCCCTGTGTCCGCTTTCTCCTCCTCCTCCTCCTCCCAACTCACAGTACATCTTCCTTAACCACCTCTGCAGTCACCTCTGTCATGGGTGAGAGATTGGGATAGGGGGAGTTTTAAAGGGGAACCAAGAGGAAAAAGGAGGCCTCTCGGGAATTTTCCACGGCTGCAGCTTCAGTTTACGTATAAGTGTCCTCCCTGGGCAGACCTTCCTCCCCCACCCAGTGAGAGCCTCCCCACTGACTCTTTTTCTCTCTTTTTTTATTGAATTTATTGGGGTGACAGTGGTTAATGAAATTATACAAGTTTCAAGTAGACACTTCTACAGAACATCATCTGTGTGCTGTACTGGGTGACCACCCCAGGCCCACAGTGACTTTCTTTAGGTGCCAAAGAGCAGAAACTTAATCTTTCTTATGAAATCCAACGTGCTTTTTAAAACATCCAACATGCTTTTGCGATAAAGACAGAATCAGTATAGCTGCTGGATGTCATTGTGTTTTCTTCCTGATGGGCAAATAAGTGTCTAGAGTCTTGCTGTAGCCTGTCCTGATCCCTGAGATGACAATCCCTCCTGTGATTGCTACTAGGACGTCCAGCAGGAGCAGGTCCAGGAGCAGCTCATACGATCCCCACAGTCGATCCAGGTATGCACAGGGACTGGGCAGCCACCTGCGGGGCAGAGTTGAGAGGCCTTGTTTTATAAAACCCTTAATTCCCTTTAAAATGTGTTGCATTTTATTGAGAAACTTAAGCATACATATTTGTCCATGAAATCGTGCCCTTTCTAAATGAAGTCTTTTGATAGTTTTTTTTTTCTGTTGGCCCATTGTACTCTAGTGTCAAAAGGGACAATTGATGTCAAATTGTAATGGCAGGTGTTTATTGAATATAATTGCCTAATACCCACCAGATTCAATGCAACTAACTCAATGTTAATTTTGTGATATTTTTCAATACAGAAAAGAATTAACATTTTTCTGTTAAATATGGTAAGTCTGATTTGGGGAAGGTGTTAAATGTTTTCAGTACTTGTTATGCACATGTGCCTCACACCGTCAAATAGTGCCCATGTTCTAAGAAAACAGCCTGAAGCGCCTAAAAATAAGTGGGAAGAGGAGTGTTTGAACAGGAAACCTTAGTGCTTGCTGTTGCTGTTAAAGCAGGTCCTACACTTACGACAGCTACTACAGCAGGAGCCGCAGCCGCAGCCGCAGCCAGAGGAGTGACAGTTACCACCGAGGCAGAAGCTACAAAAGGCGGTCCAGGTGGGTCCCTCCCCGGGACCCGGCACGTTCCCGTGGGCGCTTGGTGTGGGAGGCGATAGACTTAGGAGAGAAAGCATAATCTTCTCAGGACAGAAACCCTTTTCCTCTTCTTGAATTCCAGCAACCCACAGGCAGCTACTAAATGCATCTAACAAAGTGACTGGCTCTCAGTGAATATCTTTCAAACTAACTGGATGGTGACCATGTCCTCTTGACTCACGATCGTAATGCTCCCGTCCATGCCCCACACCCTTCACTGGGCACCATTTTGATTTCCATACCCCTCGCTTCCTCAGTCTGATGAAATATTGGTGGTGGTTTGGGTAGCATGGAAAATTACTCTGCTCGTTTGCATGAGTGGATTTCAAGGAATTTGTACAAGACGTAATTTTTTATTTATTTTATCTTAACCTTGAAATTACTACTATCTCATTTAAAACATTTCTGAAAAGACCAGTGTCACCACATTCAGCACCCCACTGATCCACCCACTGCGGTATGCAACATCAGTGTTGCTTTCAAGCCACTCTTGTAAATAAGCTACATCCCTAGTAGCCAGTTTTGCTCAGAAGTTAGAGCATTGGCCCACGGACTGAAGGGTCAAGGTTTCAACTTCAGTCAAGGGCACATACCTCGATTGCAGGCTTGATCCCTGACTCTAGTCAGGGTACGTGCAGGAGGCAACCAATCAATGTGGGTCTCTCACATGATGTCTCTGTCTCTCCCCTCCCTTCCACTCTCTTCTACAAGTCAATGGAAAAAATCCTCAGGTGAGGATTAACAAAACAAAAAAGAATTGAGAGCGTTGCGGCTTAAAGGTGTCTGTGTGTGTGTTTTGTTCCACAGGAGCTGTAGGTCTTACGGCTCTGACAGTGAAAGTGACCGGAGTTACTCTCATCGCAGGAGTCCCAGTGAAAGCAGCAGATACAGTTGAAAATGTCCCCTTTTTTGATACGAATTATATCTTATTTGTAAATAACTGGTAACTTAAAAGTTTAAGAAACTTAATGGCAGTCTGTTGTTCTATTTCAATATTAGAGCTGAACTTCAAAAATAGGCACTTCTTAATTGTTACTTGTTCATTTACTTGTGTTCAAAATTTAAAATACAGATATGTCTCCTAAAAATATTTTTATGCCACATTTTGCAGTAGCCAACTATGGAAGTGAATTTCATTTTCTTGAATCAAGAAACCATGACATTTTAGTATAAGTTGCAGTATTATTTTAGAGAGACATTTCCTCTCCATCTCGTGTTCCTTAGAAGGCAGGGTTTTTTTGCCCATTTTTCAGGTTCAGTATTTGCTGCCAAGCACAGACCTGTGGGGAGCTAGTAAAGGTGGCCAAATGTTTATATACCAGTTACAGAGTCTAACACATACGTGCTCTTAAAATCAAACCACCTAGATCGATACTGATGGTAGCCAGGAGCATGAGGTAGTGGATTTGGGGCTCTTAATTCATTCCTTCTGTGTTGTCTCAGAGGATCAGGAAAGTGGTCATTACACAGCCCACTGTCTGTATGACTTCATGTTGGCAGGTGTGGCTAAGAATGAATCAGCCTTAACTATAGTATCTGCACTCACTGGCCAGAGCACCTAATGGTTCATGTGCTTTCTAATAAGTATGACCAGAAGTTTGGACTGTAAAGCCATTCTACTCCACTTCACCCTTTGGTGCTTGGTACCTGTTGGTGCCTCTTTAAGCATTGCTCTTCGATACTATATGTTAAAAATTGTTTTTACTCACTGGCACCAAACATGGTTCTTCTCACCCGTATTCACTGAATATTTGGAGGGGTTGTCTCAGGCCACGATGTGTGCTGGGCCTCCTGGACCAGGCAGGATTAGCAAAAGGGGTTGTGTGGCCACTCAGTCTCCTTGCCTGGCATGGTGCCTGTGGAAGGGTGGATTGAAGAATGGACTTCAAAAATAACACCAACATCTACCTGCCTCCATCCCGCACATTGTGCGGGCCTTCTAGGTCTTTCACGTAAGAGACAAAGCAGTAGTTGGATGGTTCTGAGTGGTTTTCCTGTTTCTGCTGTGGCCACACTGACTCAGTGAAGCCTTGGTGACACGAGGAAAACCAGGACAACAGTCAGGGAGAGAGACGAATGGGATTGCATAAATCACACATTCACAGTTCGGGGTGGTTCCTCCAAAAATGACTTGACCTGTAAAAACCGGTGTGATTTTTTTTTTTTTAATCTAGTTGGAGTTTTTTCCACAAGTGTACTTAATCACCTCAGTGCCAGTTTAGTCCAGGTATGCAGGAGAAATGCATGTGGGATGTCTGATGTAGAACTCTGCCATCCTCCCCTGGGCCTTGCCTGGTGTACTTGGGGCGTGGGGAAGAACCCTCAGTTGGAAGGATTGGACAACCCTTGCTGGGTGGAAGGATGATCTTGGATATATTCAAACCATTACCCATAAAAGGCTCATTAACAGGGTTCCGAGGTCAGTTGTTTGCCAAGTTGATAGATAAGAGTACATTAGAAAACAGGACCTAAGTCAAACAAATGTTCTTGCTAGTGTGAATACAAAACACTGTGTGATTCCTATGAGGGGTTTTCAAAAGTTGCCTACAATGGAGACCATTGCTTTAATAATACTCAGTGGGGACAATAACTGCATTCAGAACCCAAACAAAAACTGCCAAATCTAATTATGTTAAGGAAAGTTACCCTTGGGCAGTGTGTAGGTTTTCTATTGCTTTGTAAATAATTACCCCAAACTCAGCAGCTTAAAACAATACCTGTTTCTTAGATCTGGCTTGGTATGGCTGGATTCTCTGCTCAGGGTGTCAGGCTGAAACCAAGGGCCAGCAGGGCAGCCCTCCCTTTGGGGGCTCTAGGGAGGCTGCTTCCGTGTTCGTTCAGGGGGTTAGCAGTTTCCAATTCTGTCGGGCCTCTCTCAGCTCCTTAAGGCTGGTGTGCTCCTCTCCATGTTCAAACCAGAGATGGCCATCGAGCCCTCCTGCTTCTCTCCGCCTTCTTCCTGTTTTAAGGTTCATGTGACTAGATCCAGCCCACTGAGCTAGTCTCCCTGTTTTAAGGTCATAGAACATATTCTCACAGGAGCGGCCCCTGTTCACAGGGTCCTGGGTTGGGGCATGGATGTGAGGGGCGGGCACTGTAGAATTCTGCCTACCACCGGCAGTCACTTCACCCGCTGGGGCTGCGCGGGGAGTTTTATCCTGGAAGCTGCAGTTGTTTTCTCCATTGAAAAGAACAGCCCTTGGCTGCAGCCTTCAACTTGTGTGTTTACTGAATGAACTACAGAGACAGTTTTTCTTCCTAAGGGGATTATTCTGTATTTTAAGTTATTTTTTTAATAAAATAGAATTATGTTGTGTATTGTGCTTAATAGAAAATGCATTGTTGGACTGTTTTTGTAATGTCCTGTTTACTGCAAATGAAACATGATATGGCTGGTATTGTTTAAAAACTAGAAAGTACTTTTGTACATATCGGCAATGTGAAATTTGTATACACTTCATTCAAATTCCCCAAGACTTGAAAGGGGGACCTTGTAGAAATTAAAATGTTACTCAGTCTAAGGCGGAGTCTGTTTCATCTTTCTTTACTCCCCACACTTCAGCTCGTCTCTCTGAAGTGGAACAGGAGAGGCTCCCATCTCTGCTGACCCAGCTCGCAGGCGCCTTCATCTTACAGCTGAGCGTCAGTGATGGGGCAGGAGGCGCAGCCAGGGAGCTTCAGGCAGAGGCGCCCCCTTCCCTGCGTCCAGAGCTGCGCCAGGCTGCGCTGCTGTCGCCCAGCTGTGACCTGCGCGCAGACGTCTTTGCTGAGGAAAGAATGTGTCCGATCCATCTGCACGGCACTGCCCGGGGACAGCACATTCGCTGCTAACCCACCTACCCGGTCTCCACGCCCCCCTCCTCCTGCGGCTCACCAGCAGGCACATGGCGCTCCCTCCTGGGGGACACGTGGGGTATCTATAGCAGCCACGGGGGGTTAGCAGGGGAACTACAATTAACTTCTGCCTCCTCAGCGCTCCAGAGTTCGTATTTGCTTAGTGACTACAGCATAACCTCACGGTAAGACTTGTAGAGATTCCATTTTCAAAATTTCAGTAAGAGTAGGACCCCCACGTCAGGCAGTTGCTGACAATAGCCCAGCCTGGATGTGTTGCTTTAAATTGTAAAGGAAGTGTGCGAGCCAGCTGTGGGGAATCCCCCGGGGCGGCTCCTCTGGGGTCTCATTGGCTATGGAGCCTGGGGTCTGCATCCCCCCTCCGACAGAGACCTCTTCACCAGCGGGGCAGTCTTGGGGGAAACGCCCAGGGCTTCGGTCTTGACTGTTCTGAACCAGCTGGGCTTTGAATAAGAGAGAAGAGAATCCAAGGAAATGCCCCTCTCAGGCGACCGTAAACAATGGCCAGACATGGTCACTGTGGACGGGAAGGGAGGCTCCAGTCGGTGTGGAGCCAGGGGCCTGCACGTTCGCCTCTGCGCCAGGTGAGGGGCCTGGGAGAGGGCATCTACCCTGCTGCGGCCCATCGTGGAGGCAGAGCCTGAAGTGCCCGGAGGAGCTGGGGAGGGTGCCTGGAGGACTCCTGCTCGGCAGAGAGTTGTCGCTGTAGGGGCTGCAGCACAGGAGCCGGTGCCCTGAGAGAGGGGACCTGCTTGCCCCAGGAGAGGAGGCAAGCAGAGCTGCCCAAAGGGGCAGGAGGCTGGGATGGTCTGTTTTCAAAGGTCTCTGTAGAAAGAGGCAAGCTCCCTTGTCCCTGTCTCTTCCCTGTCAATCAGATCCAAAAGCTCCCAGTGGGGTGGTGGGGTGGCAGGGACATGCCAGCTGACCCAGGGCCCTGCAGGGTGGGGATGCACACATAGATCTCGGTGTGGGATTGGAGGGTGTGGCTTATGTTCTGCCTCCGCTGAGTTTGGCATTAATAGGATACATCTGCTGGAGGGTGGGGACCTAATTCAAACCAGCAGGTTGCATTCCCTCTAGCGGCACAGACGTCATGGCCCTGGCATTCCAGGCCTCCCTAGCTGCATCCAGGATCCTCTCCCACCCCGGTGGGCCACGGGACCCCAGGCCTCTCATCAGTGATTGGGCCTGGCCCTCCACGTGAGCCGTGGACCTCCTACCCTCCTGGGCCAGCTTCCCTGAGCTACTCGGCTGTGTGCTTGGTTGTAAGCATTGAGTCCTCACCAGTGCTAGGAGGGAGGAGGCCTTCCTATCTCAGTTCTTCGGAGGGAGGGGCTGGATGATAAAAACCAAGCAATTGATCTAGTCACCCAACTCTAGGAAGAGGCAGAGCTTGAACCCAGGCAGTCTGGCTCCGGGCCAAAGCCCTCAAGGACTGTGCCACAGAATGGAGGTTGCTCGTGGTGGTCCTTTATATCTTCGAACTAAAAGCAAATCCAGCCAGAGGCATTGAGGCCAGTGAGACCTTTGCGTAGGGCATCTGGCCTGGTGGTAGATTGTAGTTGCAGGAGAGCCTGGAGGACCTGGGACTGAAGGGCCAGCCCGAATAGACACTCTGCTCTCCCTCCTCCCCCCTCTCTGCTTCAGCAGCTCCACAGCTCCGGGGTCCCAGGGAGGCTGAGCCTGCGCCCTCCGCCCCCATCCTGGTCTTTCCAGGTTCCGTTAGATGGGGCGAGTCTGGCATCTCTAAGCCTGGGAGCCGCTTGTTTGGGTGTGTTGCTCCCCCCTAACGTGAGAGAGGAGCTCGGGGCTGCGTGCTAAGGGAAGTTGTGAAAAACCCGTGAGCCGCTCAAGAAGCAGGGGCACAGCTGCTGACCTCACCAGCCCCCAGCCTCAGGCGTCTGAGGCTCCTCAAGCTCTGCCCTTGTCCCCCACAAGCTCCTGGCTTCCCACTGGCCCAGGATTCCCCCCCCCCCCCCCCCGGTCCCTCCGACCCTCTCCAGAAAGCCTGCCTGGACCCAGCCTGGATGGAAGCTCCCATGGCATGGGCCCTGCCCAGGCGCAGAGGGCAACGCCACCTGTCTCCATCGGGCCGGGCACTCCCGCCAGACAAGGATTTGGACTTCGTGGCATCAAACCGCCTCCCGTCTCCCGGCCCTTGCAGACGCTCCCTCTGCCTGGAGTGCCTTCCTCTCCCTGGGCTCCAGCCGCTGTGCACTCTGCATGCTGGCCTCGGCCCTGAGCAGCTCCCCTGGAGCCCAGGCTAAGCCCCTCAAACAGCCTCTTCCTTCCAGTTCTCTTGAGACCCAAGTGCCAAGGGCCTCTCACAGAGCCCGAGCTCTGCCTGGGGCTCCCCCAGGTGGGCTGGAGGCCAAAGAAGCCAGGGGAGCCGCCAGGGTTTTCGTGGCGACTGGCTCCTCCCCCACCTCTAGCCCCGCCTTTGGCTTGACTGCTGCAACACGGGCCAATCCCAAAGGGGCCAGCAGCCCTACCTTGGTCACGCTGGCCTGCCAAGCCATGACTGGGAAGTGGGCCCAGGAGTGTCCCTGAAGTCCTCTCTGCCAGGCTCCTCCCAGCCATGGGGAGGTGCAGGAGGAGGGGGGCACCTTGCCCAGCCTCCTTTCCCTGGTGCCTCACTGTCCTTATCTAACCAAAGGCTACCCGATTCCTTGCCACCTCCCAGGATGGTGCCAGGACCCAGGAGTCAGGGAGAAGTGGGTTGTGATGAAGAGGCAGAGGCAGGCCCCGTGGTGGCGGGCCAGTGTGGCACGTAAGCTGCTGGGGCCTGGCCTTCGCCCAGGACCTCCGGGAGCTAAGCCAGCTGTTATGCACCTACCAGGGCGATGGAAGTGCAACATGTCTGCAAGGGCTGCCTCCGGAGGCGAGTCCCCATCCAGGCCCCTTCCTCTCTCCCCATCTCTTTTCCCACCGGCGCCTCTCCCAATCCTCCATCCGGCTGGGTGCAATCCTCCCCTTTCCCTTGGCACTTTTTGGTCACCCCCATCTTTGCCCCTGAGGTGTTTCCCCCCTGACTTTGAGAGGCCCTACTCGTAAGGCCCTACCCATTTGGGTCTTAGGGGAGGCCCATGCAATCTTGAAGGGCAGACCCTCAGACTACAGGGTGGTGTCTGCCTGGGACCTGGGCCTCTGCTCCATGTTCCCCTGGCATCCAGAACCAAGTCACTGCCCGCCCATGAGTAAGATGGCATACATACTCAGGGAATGGGGTGGTGTGTAAGCACAGGTGCACTTGTGTGGGGAGGGGTGGGGGATGGAGGGGTACTGTCAGGAGGGGGCCAAATGTGGGACTTGGGATGCGGTGGGGGTGGTGCGTCTGAATGATGACGTGGCCACATGAGAGACCCACAGAGGCCCCCTCTCCACAGTGGTGGCCCTGCCAAGCCCAGAGCCCCGTGGTCCTCACTCTGCCGTCTGCTCGGCCTGGCAGCGTTCCTCTGTAGCTTCCTGCCAGCACAGCCAGCCCCCTGCCCCCACTGGTGTCCATGCCAGAGCGGCATTCCGCAGGCCTGGCGGCCTCTCCCCAGCAGAGACCGAGTGAGGAGGCTGCAGAGCAGCCAGCCGTCAGGTGGCAGGGCTGGGGGCACGGTGGGCCTGGGCCTCTGGACCACTCCCTGGTCTCTCCTCGCGGTCCTGGGACAGGCACCCGAAAGGATTTGGGCACTACTCCAGCTGCGGTCCGGGTTGTTGTTATCTCAACAACAGGCTGTGCAGCGACCACCGGGTCGGTAGGTATGATCAACCGGAACCAGGTCCTGAAAGCAGAGAGCAAAATGAGCCCTGGGCTGCTCTGGGGGCGGGGGGAGGGGCACGGCTCGCTGGAGATCCCAGACTCACCCTCAAACCAGAGCAGCCCAGGCCAGAGGGTGGGGTGATGAGCGGCCAGGGTGCGGGTTCTGTTCCTCGGCGCGGGATCGCTCAGGGGAGCAGGTGGCAGCTTTTCTGCAGCTGGTTGGGGGGGCGGGCGCGCCAGCCTCTCCATCTCAGGGCCGCCCCCGCCTCCGACTCCGCCTCTGTGCGCAGCTGGAGGGCACGGGGGTTAGACTCTGGGGCGGACTTCCCGGCGGCGGCGGGGGAAAGGGGGCTCCGCGCGGGGAGCGTGAGGCCGGGGTCCCATCCGCCAGCATGCAGGGCGCGGGGCCTGGCTGCGGGCCCCGGAGGCCCGAGGCCGCGCCGGCCGCGCCGGGAGGGCGCACGCCACGCGTGTCCGCGCCCCGAGCCGGCACGCAGGGCGGCCTGGCCCTTTAAGCGTCCAGACGCGGCCCCAGCTGACGCGCCGGCTCCAATCGGCGCCCCGCGCCCCCCGCCCGCCCGCCGCGCCCGCCCGAGGCTCCGGGGCCGCAGCTGCTCCGCGGCCGCACTCGCCGCGGCCCTGCGCCTCCGCCCGCCCGGCCGGCCGCGCCCCCGGGGGCCATGGTGGCGGGGCCCTGCGCGGGGGCGGCCCCCAGCGCGGCGCTTCATGGAGCGGCCCCGGCCCGGCCGCCGGGGGCAGCGCGATCCCGCGGGGCCCTGTGAGCCCCCAGCGCCGCGGCACCATGGTACGCGGGGCCCCTGCCCGGCCCCCCGCTTGTCCGCCCACCTGCCCCCTCCGCCCTCCCGAGCGCACGGCCCGCCGGCCCGGGGTGTAGGGTTGGGGCGGGGGGGGGGGGGGACCTTTCCAGATCCCCCAGCGCCCCCTTCCCGGGGTCCCCGCCCGGAACGCGGCCCTCCGGGGCGGCCCGCGGAGGGAAGGGGTTACATTCCTGGGGTGGGGGCCCGGGCGGAGGGGGGCGCTTCCCTGGGCCCGGGCGGCGCCGCCCTCACCCTCGCCCGGACTGGGTGATGGGGGGGAAGGGGGAGGTCGGATTCCCGCCTGGGCCTTGGGACACGTGGGCATTGGAACCGCCCTGCCCAGGGATCCAGGGTGCCTGGGCCTAGCGGGGTGTGTGTGTGGGGGGGGGAGTGGAGGGGGTCGCCCGCAGCTCCAGTCCAAACTACTGTGTGACCTTGGGCTGGTCCCCCGCCCTCTCTGGGCCTGTGTCCCGGGGAAGGAGGGGGGCATAAGCTCAGAGGAGACTGCAATAGACACCCCTCCTCCCCAAAAGGAGGAGCCTGAAGTCCTGAGCCTGTGCCCCTTGCTCAGACTGGGCCCGCCCACCGCTGCCTCCCCTGGGAGGATTGTCCTGGGGGTGGGGGTGGGGGTGGGGGTGGGAGGGGGGTGTAGATGGAGCCCAGGTTTCATTCTGGGAGGTGCTGGGGCAGGTTAGGGAGCCAGCGGCTTCCCGGCCACGAGGCAGGGTGTCCCGCAAAGTGTAGAAGCTCTGACCCGGTGGGCACCTGGGCAGGTAGGTATCCCTGGCACCTGGTTCCTCCGAGCCTGGCTTGGGGGCGGGAGTTTGAGGGCATGAAACCCTTGGCAACAGGAGTACCTGACCACTCCCCTCCTCCTGCATCTTAGCCTGGCCGGCCTGGGCCTGGGGGCGGGGTGTGTGGCTGCAGCTGGCACAGCCAGATGGGGAGGGGCGTCTGCAGCTTCAGGGATCTGGCACATCTGGCTGGGGAGGCGGGCACAGCTGGTGGGCCCGGGTAGAAGGAGCCAGGCTAGGGGGCAGCTGTGCCTGCTGAAGAGCTGCCAGTTAGGGACTCGGGCGGCATCTGTGTGCCTTCTCAAAGAAGTCCAGTCACAGCGCTCAGTCCTGAGGCTCCCGGTCGGTCCCTCGGGAGGCAAGGGGGTGCTGGCTTAGCTGGGGTGCTGCCTTGTGAATGGAGTCTATGGGGCAGCACTACCCGCCAGGCTAACCCCTCCTCCTCTGCGGAAGCCACAGGGCCCTGGCCAGGCCTTGCCTGGGACCTGGGTCCTGGGTCCAGACCGGCACACAGGAAGGTTGGGCACGCCCTTTCCCCGTGGGAAGCAGGCACTGAGGGCATTCTGTGGAGGGGGAGTGGGTGGTTGGGGGCCCCGTGGCTTGGGTGGGCTCCTCCCAACAGGCCAGGCTTTGGCAAGGCCTTACCCAAACCACTTTCTCTGCCGCTACCTGGCTTCTGGAGCCCCCAGGTTGCACCCTGACCCCTCACCTGTGGTAGCAGCGGCTCTGGGGAGGAGGTGGGGTGCAGGGAGAGTCAGGAAGCACAGCTGGTTCCCTGAGTGAGAGGGTCCCTGGGTGCCTCTTCCTGCTTTTTAAGTCATTAAAGGTCAGGAACTCGATCCATAAGAAGCAGCGCCCAGCCCGGCAGGGAAGGGGCCTTAGAAAATTGGGAGGTCAGGGGCTCACGTAGGACGCTCTCATTCTGGGCCTCAGTTTCCCCATCTGTGCACCCGGAGCCGGTTCCGGAAGATAAGACAGACTGAGTCAGGGGAGGGAAATGGGAGGTGCTTGGCACCATATCCCGGTCAGATTGGCCAGGCCGGACAGGCCAGCAGCCCTGAGAGAGAGGGGCAGATGGGTGGCTTCTTGGCTGGGGGGCAGGAGGCAGGGATACGCAGAACTCGAGGGAGATGCTATGCATGGCCGAGGCTGGGCCAGAGTGGGATGTGAGTGAGAGTGGGGGGCGGGGGGGGGGGCGTGCTGCCCTGGGCTGCTGGGTGTGGAGGGCCGGGCCCAGGCCGGGTCTGCGGGTAGGTTGTCCCTGGTGGCCACGTGAGGCCCATTCTGCAGCCCAGGGCAGACTCTTATTCAGGGGACTGACAAGTTGAGAGCAGACACCTCCACATCCCTCCCCACGCAGTGCGTGCCCACTGCTGCTGCCGGAGCAGTGGAAGGATGGGTGTGGGGGGAGAGGGGCGGAGGAGGGCTATGAATGGATGGGACCCTTGGGTGAGAGGAGCTGATGGCTTTGTATCTATGGGCCGAGGCCCTCAAATATAGGATGCTCCGACCTGGCTGGACAGGATCTGAGGAGGGTCAGAACCTGGAACCTTGGGGGTTGGTCCAGCCGGATAGTCGGCAGATATTAATTGAGCATCTACTGTGTGCCGGACCCATACAAGGGACTGAGCAGCCTGCCTATCTGTGCCGCCCACCTTTCGGGGAGGCCACTGTGATGGAGCCAGGCAAGATTAAGCCTGTGATGAGGGGCTGACCGGACCTCACTAGCTGCCTCTAGCAGGGCAGCAGGACCGGCTGGGGAGAAGTCACAGGCCCTGGGCATGGATTTCTTCGCAGAAGTTGTGTGGGTTTTTTTAAAATATATTTTTTATTGATATCAGGAAGAGAGAGAGATAGAAACATCAGTGATGAGAGAGGATCATGGATCGGCTGCCTCCTGCACGCCCCACACTGGGGATGGAGCCTGCAACCCGGGCATGTGCCCTGACCAGGAATGGAACCGTGACCTCCTGGTTCATAGGTAGATGCTCAGCCACTGAGCCACGCCGGCCACTGTTGCTGAGGTGAGGGGTCCAGTAGCCAGAGGCTGGGCAGTGAGCGAGTAAGCCTGACTTCTGTTCTCGAGGTGTCTGTGGTTGGGCGGGCTCGGTTTTATTTGTGCAAGTGAGTGTGAGGGCGAGAGTCAGTGCATCTCAGGAAGTGCCCGTGTCCCTGCCGGGTGACCACCGGGTCCCAGTGTGCCCTCCCCCCCATGGCCCTGCTTTTAGCACTGAGAGTCCGGCATCGTGGGAAACCCCTTGGGCCGCTGGCACACCCGGACACTGAGGTGTCCCCCAGTCCCCTTCTTCCTCTCTCTCTCCCCATGACTTCCTGTTTCACCACAGAAGAGCTGGAGGCCCAGGAAAGTCCACTGATCTTTGGCCTCAGAAAGTCATGATCAGCCGAAACCGGTTTGGCTCAGTGGTAGAGCGTCAGTCTGCGGACTGAAAGGTCCCGGGTTCGATTCCGGTCAGGGGCATGTACGTTGGTTGCGGGCACATCCCCAGTAGGGGGTGTGCAAGAGGCAGCTGGTCGATGTTTCTCTCTCATCGACGTTTCTAGCTCTCTGTCTCTCTCCCTTCTTCTCTGTAAAAACCAATAAAATATATATATAAAAAAAAGAAAGTCATGATCACACTGTGAGCTCTGAGGGCAGCAGACTCAACTGGATCTTAAATCCTGGTTCTTCCTCCTCCTGGCTGGAGCCTTGGCTCCTTCTGTGTAACGCGCGGAGGCAGGAAGTGAAGGGTGGGCTGCCCCCTGGCGGGTGGGCATGGGTGGGCAAGGCAGGAGCCCATCTGGCCTTGACCTGACCTCTATACCCTCGGCCCCGCAGTTGCTGGTTGAGAAGACAACCGACTCACCGGCGGCCGAGTTCTCGCTGGTGGAGGACGTGGCTCTGCACTTCGCCTGCTTGATGGGCCGCCTGAACGAGCAGCGCCTCTTCCAGCCCGACCTCTGCGACGTGGACCTGGTGCTGGTGCCCCAGTGCAGCGTCTTCCCGGCGCACAAGGGCGTGCTGGCCGCCTACAGCCAGTTCTTCCACTCGCTCTTCACCCAGAACAAGCAGCTGCAGCGCGTGGAGCTGTCCCTGGAGGCGCTGGCGCCCGGCGGCCTGCAGCAGATCCTCAACTTCATCTACACGTCCAAGCTGCTGGTCAACGCGGCCAACGTCCACGAGGTGCTCAGCGCCGCCTCGCTGCTGCAGATGGCCGACATCGCCGCGTCCTGCCAGGAGCTGCTGGACGCCCGCTCCCTCGGCCCCCCGGGCCCCGGCGCCGTGGCCCTGGCCCCGCCGGCTGCCGGCTGCACCCCAGCCCCGCCACCCTACTACTGCGACATCAAGCAGGAGGCCGATCCCCCGGGCCTGCCCAAGATCTACGCCCGAGAGGGCCCGGACCCCTACTCTGTGCGTGTGGAGGACGGGGCAGGGGCTGCGGGGGGCACGGTGCCTGCCACCCTGGGGCCAGCCCAGCCCTTCTTCAAGGAGGAGAAGGAGAGCGGCGTGGAGGCGGCGGGCGGGCCCCCGGCCAGCCTGTGCAAGCTGGAGGGCGGCGAGGAGCTGGAGGAAGAGCTGGGAGGGTCCGGCACCTACGGCCACCAGGAGCAGTCCCAGATCATCGTGGAGGTGAACCTCAACAACCAGACCCTGCACGTGTCCACAACGCCCGAGGGGAAGCCGGGTGCTGCCACGGGCCCGGCCACCGTGGTGCTGGGCCGGGAGGACGGGCTGCAAAGACACTCGGAGGAAGAGGAGGAGGAGGAGGAGGACCGTGAGGAAGAGGAGGAAGAGGAAGGGGAAGAAGAGGAGGGTGGTGGTAGTGGAGGGGAGGAGGACGAGGAGGAAGGTGGCAGTCAGGGGGAGGAGGAGGAGGAGGAAGATGAAGGGCACAGTGAACAGGAGGAGGATGAGGAGGAGGAAGAGGAAGGACATAGTGAGCAGGATCAAGAGAGCTCGGAAGAGGAGGAGGAGGAGGAGGAGGAGGAGGGAGAGGAGGAAGGGGAGGTGGGGGTCAGACAGGGGCCAGCGGGGCGCAGGGCCAGCCGGGCAGAGCCCCTTCCCCACAGTCGCATGGCCACGCGGTCCCGGGAGAATGCCCAGCGCCGGGCCCCCCCTGAGCCCGAGGAGGCCAGGCAGTGTGGCGGGAAGAGGCCCAAGCAGCCCCCCGGGGCGGGCCCCGCACCGGCGCGAGGGCCCCAGGCCGCCGATGGGCTAGGGGCCAAGGTGAAGCTGGAGGAGAAGCAGCACCACCCGTGCCAGAAGTGCCCGCGCGTGTTCAACAACCGCTGGTACCTGGAGAAGCACATGAACGTGACCCACAGCCGCATGCAGATCTGCGACCAGTGCGGCAAGCGCTTCCTGCTGGAGAGCGAGCTGCTGCTGCACCGGCAGACGGACTGCGAGCGCAACATCCAGGTGGGGCCCTGGGGCCGGTTCCCGGGCGGACGGGGCGGGGCAGGGCCGAGGGCCAGCTGAGGCCACAGCCGGCCAGCCAGGCGGGGCCAGGCCGGAACGGGGCCCCGGACATCCTGGGTCCTGCCGCCTGCATTGCCCGGACAGTCTGGGGAGACCAGACATAGCCCCCTGGGCAGCGGGCCACCCAGCCCAGGCCCGGGTGAGCCCAGAGGGCGGGGCCCAGGCTGGCGAGAACGTCAAGGAGAGCGTTCTGGAGGAGACGGAGAGCCCTGGGCTTGGACACTTGGAAAGATGTGCAGATAAGACTAGAACAAGCAGTGCCCGTGGCCAGAGGGCCCGGGGAGCGTGGCTGGGAGGATGAGAGGAGAGAGTTGCCTGAGCGCATGAGACCGGGGACAGCCGGCTGCGAGGAGGGATGAGTGGGTGTTTTAGCAAATCCTTAGGGCTAGCCTACGGCCAGTGGGGCCAGTGTGTAGCATCTCACGGATTGGCATTGCACCAAAGCATAGATGAAGGGAGGAGGCCTCTGCCCAGAGGGGGGTGCCACTTTCCGCTTGCCACAAAGGCTGAGCAGAGGAAGGGGCAGCTGGGCAGGAAGGAGGCCCTGTGTCTGGCTCTTTGGAGATGCCAGCTGGCCTGGGCCTGGGGGCAGAGGGACTGGATGAGAAATTTGGGAAGAGCACAGGCTGCTGGGGCCACGTGGGGAGCTGGGCTGGCTGCCAGGCCCACGTCCATGCCATGCCGTCCATGCCTGGCTTCTCAGATGTGGGCAGCGCAGGGCCAGCCGGGCTGGTTTTTGCCTTGTGGCTGAGAGGTGGTGAGGCGAGGCCGCAGGTAGGCAGGTGCTAATTGCCTGAACTAATTGCTAATTGCAGTGCCTGTGGAGAAAGCGTTCCCGGGGGTTACCTGGTCTCCTGCTCCACCTCCCGTGCCTGTTCCCACTCGCCTGCCTGCCGGGCTGCTCTTTGACTCTCCCCTTGCCACCCACCGAGCGTCCCTCCGACGGGGAGAGATCCTTGTGCTCCTTCCGACCGGGCAGCCTGACCACCCTGACCCAATTTCCCCTTGAGCCCTGGCCTTGCCTCCAGGCCTCTGGGGGTGTTCTGCGGGGATAAGCAGAACAAGGGTTCAGGGGGAGAGGAGGAGGAGGGTATGACCTCACTTTCCCACCACCCTGCCCTGCCCATGGGAGCTGGTCCCTCCTGCAGCCCTGCCCCCTCCCCCCTCTTTCCCACAGCAACCCTCTGAGACCTAGCTCCTTGGTGATCTCCATGGTGTCAGGGCATGGGTCCCGGCAGGGGGAGGAGGCGGCAGAGATAATGGCCCGACTCTGTCCGACCCGCTATCTGAGAGGGGCTTCTCCACCCCCTCTGTGGCCCTCCCGCCAGCCGGGCATCTCCCCTCCGACAGCAGCAGGAGGAGGAGCGCCGAGGAGGGGTCTCCCGGGAGAGGTGACCCCGGGTCTTAGTTAAGGTCAAGGATGAAGAGGGGACCAGGCTGCTGCCCTGGGTGGTGGGTGGGTGGTGGAGTTTAGGGAGATACCACCCCCAAGTCCCAGGATATCCGATCTCCCTGGTCCTTGGACTCGAGGGCTCTCTCCCCAGCACAATTCAGGCAAAAAAAAAAAAAAAGCCCAGAGAGGGGCAGCGACTTGTCCTATGTCACACAGCCCTGGCTCAGCGCTCAGGGCCTAACGCCCTCTCGCCCCACAGTGCGTGACGTGCGGCAAAGCGTTTAAGAAGCTGTGGTCCCTCCACGAGCACAACAAGATTGTGCACGGCTACGCGGAGAAGAAGTTCTCATGTGAGATCTGCGAGAAGAAGTTCTACACCATGGCCCATGTGCGCAAGCACATGGTGGGTAAGTCAGGGCCTCGGGGGAGGAGCCCGCGGACAGAGCGGGCCAGCTGGGGGCGGTGGGAGGGCGGGGGTGCTGGGAAGGGCTTCGCATACAGGGGCAGTGTGAAGGGGCGAGAAGGCCCCCCTGGCGGGCAGGCCTGGGGTGTCTGGCTGTGGTGCCAGGTGTGGGCTGGGCAGGTTGCACACTGCACCAGGACTCCGGGACAGGACGGCGGGTGAGAACCGGAATCCAGCCGCACGGGCGCTGTCTCCCTTTGAGGACAGCTGTGCCTCTGATGCCTTCTTTCCTTCGGGCCCTCACAGGGCTGCGGGCTCTTCGGCATGCAGCCCTTTCCCCCGGGGCCACACCCGGACACAGTGAGGAGGCCCCCATGTGTGTGTGTTGGGCCACCCCTCCTCTGCCTTGGGCATGGCTGGTCCTCCCTCCCTTGCCTGCTCATAGACTAGGGCTCAGGGAATGGTGGCCAAGGTGGACCTTACCCCCTTTCTCCACCGGACAGTGCTGAGGGCTCTGGTGTGGACTGCCTCATATGTAGGCCCCGAGGTGTAGGTCTCAGCCAGGAGATGCTGGGGTGAAGCGGAGTTGGTGGTCCTCCCTGGGCTCAGGTTCACCAGCCCTGAGCGCTGTGGGGTCCTCCTACCTCCAGTTACTTCCTCCAAGATCTCCTTCATCGGTCCATGGATTCTGGGGGGAGAGCCGCTGACTTTTAGAGGTGTCGTCCCCTGCAAAGCCCACCCCAGCGAGCACAGCACCACTCCGAGCCTCCTTTTTAAAAAAATATTTTTTATTGATTTTTTTTTAGAAAGGAAGAGAGAGAAATAGAGAGATAGAAACATTGATGAGATAGAATCATCCATCAGCTGCCTCTTGCACACCCTCTACTGGGGATGCGCCTGCAACCAAGGTTCATGCCCTTGACCGGAATTGAACCTGAGACCTTTCAGTCCACAGGCTGACGCTCTATCCACTGAGCCAAACCGGTTTCGGTCCGAGCCTCCTTTTATAGAGGAAGACACAGCCCCAGAGAGGCTGTGCAGGGAGCCCGTGGCTGGGCCAGGACTCGAGCTGAGGCCAGTCCCATGGGGATCCTTCCATCTTTCCCCGAAATTTCGGAGGGCGAGGCGGCCTTGGCTGTTTCAGAGGCTCAAGAACCCCAAGGGTTCCCACACTTGTCCGACCAGCCTTCAGAGCAGATGGAGGAGGAGCCCACGGGGGAGGGGGCCCGACTGGGAGCAGCCCCAGGCCCCGGGACAGAGACTGGGTGAAGCAGGCCTCGGGCGGGGCCGGCGGGGTCCCCCAGAGCTCTGATAGCCCTGCGCACGCCCCGTAGCTCACACCAAGGACATGCCCTTCACCTGCGAGACCTGCGGGAAGTCCTTCAAGCGGAGCATGTCCCTCAAGGTGCACTCCCTGCAGCACTCGGGGGAGAAGCCCTTCCGATGTGAGGTGAGCTCCCTGCTCCCCCGCCCCGGGGCCAGCGGGACAGGCAGGGCAGGGGCCAGGGGCAGCAGCTGTCTACAAGCCAGGGGTTGGGGGAAGTGGGGTACAGGGTTCTGAAAGAGAGGGGCCCTCCCTCTTGATGCCTGTGGCCCTTGCTTCCCACTCCGTCCGTCCTTACGTGGTCACCCGCGGCCGGCCCCCACCACCGCACTCTGCCACTGCACCCCTAACCCAAACCCAGCCCCCACGCAGCCAGGGTGGGGGGTCTGCTTGGGCTGGAACCGTGGGCCAGGCTTTCTGGAGAGGTGGTGGCCAGAGGAGCATCTCCGGCAGAGACGGTGCTCCAGGTGTGGGGGGGAGGGGGCCTGACAACAAATAAGGGTGGAGGAGGGATGGGGGCTTTCCTTGTGAGGCCCCCCTTCCACTCTGCAGCCTTTCCCCACTTCCTGGCCCCTATTCCCACCTGGGCCCTGGGCCCCCTGGCTTCTCACCTCTGCCCCTACACTGCTCCGCCCCAGGAGGCGGGGCCAGTGCCTCCCTCCCTGGAGGCTGCTCCCCGCTCTGCCCCCGGCCTCACCCCCACGCCCCCCTCAGAACTGCAACGAGCGCTTCCAGTACAAATACCAGCTGCGGTCCCACATGAGCATCCACATCGGCCACAAGCAGTTCATGTGCCAGTGGTGCGGCAAGGACTTCAACATGAAGCAGTACTTCGACGAGCACATGAAGACCCACACTGGTACGGCCGCCCCGCTGCCCGGGTTTTGGGGGGTGGGGGTTATGCCAGGCAGGGGACCCCTTCTCAGCCCTGCCCTGCCAGGATGCCCGCCCTGGCCCCACCCCTTCTCACCCTTGGGCTTGTTACCCCTCTGAGGCTGGGGGCCATTCTCCCTGCCTCCCAGGTTGGGTGAGGCCGGGTACCCAGCGGCTCAGGGTGGGAGGATCCATGGTCTCCGGGAGGCTGGCCCCGGGCTGGGGTGCAGCCCCTGCCGATGACACCCCGCTGCTCGCTGCCGCCCCCCCCCAGGGGAGAAGCCCTACATCTGCGAGATCTGCGGCAAGAGCTTCACCAGCCGGCCCAACATGAAGCGGCACCGGCGCACCCACACGGGCGAGAAGCCCTACCCCTGCGACGTGTGCGGCCAGCGCTTCCGCTTCTCCAACATGCTCAAGGCCCACAAGGAGAAGTGCTTCCGCGTCAGCCTCCCGCTGGCCGCCGACGGGCCCCCCTCGGCGCCCGGCCTGCCCCCCGCCCAGCCTCAGCCTCCCGCCCTGCCCTTGCTGCCCGGCCTGCCCCAGACCCTGCCCCAGACCCTGCCCCCGCCGCCCCACCTGCCCGCCCCGCCTCCCCTCTTCCCCACCGCGGCCAGCAGCGGCGGGAGGATGAGCGCCAGCAGCCAGCCCTGACCCCCCCCCCCCACACACACACACACACGCAGGACCTGGAGCCGGGGCCGGCTGCCCCCCCAGAGCTGGTGGAGGACACCCCCCTCCCGAGCGCCCCCTTTCAGAGACTCCTTTTGAAGCCTTTCCCTTTCTTTGGAAGTGAAGGAAAAAAGAGAGGAAACTCTTTGCAGTGCCCCCTCCCCCCCTCCAGGTGAGGGGGGGCGTTGGAGGCAGCAGGGACGGGGGGAGGGGCGGCCGGGAGCGCAGGTGTGACCGGTCACTCTCCTGAGCCTGAGCCCCAGGGGCGGTCCAGGTGGAGCCTGGGCCAGCCTCGGGCGCAGCCCTGCCTCCCCTGTGTCCCCCGACTGGCTTCCCCGTCCTAAAGGGTTTGGGGTGCCAGCCCCCTTGCCCCTCCCCGGGAATGGCTGTGGACTCAGTCTGAGGAATGTGGACACTGAGGCAGGGGCTTGAGACCGAATGCCCAGGAGCGTGTTGGGAGGGTGAGGCTTGGTGAGGCGGGAAGACTTCAGACCTAGCTCTGCACCATGGGGAGTGGGGCAGGCAGGGCGGGGCTGGACCCCGGGCATTTGCTTTGCCTACCCACAGCCCTGCCAGCAAGCACAGGGGTCCCCAGCCCGCTCCAGGCTGCACCCGTCTGCCCACCCCAGGCCTCCCAGATGCCTCCCCCAGCACCAGCTCCCAGGGCTGCAGTCCCCATGGGTGGCCCCTGGGGGCAGGGCCTAGGGGGAGGCTTGGGCAAGTGTCCCGAGGTTTCAAGGTGCTATCAGGGGGGCAGGGGGCAGAGCTGCTGGTCACAGAGCACCCGCCCCTCACCAGCTGTCCCAGCCCTGTCTCCCACGCTAAGAGGAGGCGGGCATGTCTGTCTGGCATGCTCCCGGAAGGCAATGCCAGGCCTCATCCTCTCCTGGCCCCGCCGCCACAACCTGCCCGTGGCCAGTGTCCAGCACCCATGTCCCTCTGGGCCTCTGCGTCGGTGACCGGGTGCCTGCGGCATTGTCAGTGAGAGGAGCCTGCACAGTCAGGCCTCGCGTCGGGGCAGGGTCCTAAGGGAGTCCCTGCCTGTGCCCCATGCTTGCCTGCATGAGGCCAGCACTAATAGGTCACCCTTTTTTGTTGTTGTTGTCATTTAACACCTTCATTCCTGCCCTTAGAACGGGGAGGAAGGTTCCATAAGCTACGTTTCCTAGTTAAGCTCTTTCCCGTTGTGTTTATACGGTTTTTTTTGTTATACTCTTTGCACCTTAAACCCCCACCACGACTACCCCCACACCACCGCCCTCCCAGCGTGGCTGGAGTGGGAACAGGCCTGAGCCCAAGGCGGGTGACAGGGGCGGGGGGGGGGGGGGGCGGGGGTGACTGGGCCCCATCAGCCTAAGGGGCTGAGGGGGTTAGAACCCCCACCGACCTCCTTGTGAGGCCCACAGCGCCGGGGCAGGGGGTTGGGCACATTTTAATCATCAATAAACGAAGCACTTTATTCTGTACGGATGTGGGCAGGCCCAAGACGCCCGAGTGATTTGAGGGTCCGTAATCCAAGCCGCACGGCCTGCTGGGCGTGGGGCACACGGTGCCCCGGCCCCAGTTGACTTGGGGGCTGCGGCAGGAGCGGTGCGAACCAGAGCCTGCAGTCACCCTCTGGGGCCCCTGCCGTCCCCGCCGGGATGGAACGCGGGCCCCTCCCCGATTGGAAGGCTTTCTGTCTGGCTCCCGTCCCCAGGCTGGGCCTCCCAGGGCCCCCCTTTCCTGTAGCGCTTTCCCTCTCTCGTACCTCTAATCTCTGGGCTTCCAAGATGTCCTCAGGGACCCCTCCTCCGCTCTCCCCCACCCTTGCTATTTCTAACCTCCGGTCCCAGTGCCTGGCAGCTCTTCAGAGCTGGCTCACATTTTCCAAAAAAAAAAAAAAAAGGTGGATTTCCCCTGAGGGACTCCCACGGGTTCCCCAACCCCCTGTAACTGACACCAGGGTCTACCCTACCCTAGGGGCTGGGGGCCTTGTCACCGGCCAGCCCCGCGGCAGCCTTAGCAAGCCTGGGGGCCTGGCCAGGCCAGGGCCCCTGGTCTGTCAGACTTGGACAAGCCGAGGCCAGAGATTGGGGGGATGGAGGGGTGGTGGTGGTGAACCCCTGTCCTAAGACTTGGGTTTCCTGTTCTTTCTATACCGTCCCTCCGAGGGCAGGAGAGGGGTCCAGGCAGCAGGCCGGGCTCTGGTCAGAATGGTCTTGGGGCTGTATAGGGGGGTGCAGCCCGGTCCTCTCCTGGGAGGCCCCATCCCAATGGGGACAGGGCCCCGTGTCCCGGTGCTAAACGCTCTCTTCCCCTCGGGCCCCTGGGTGGGAGCGCCCTTCCAGCCAGACCTCGGGGGTCCGAAGCAATAATGGAACCTCCGCAGTGCCAGTGTCGATGGGGTTCTTGTTTTACCAGCTTCTCCATTTCCTTTTTATTTAGAAAAATAAGCACCTGGCTACTGGACTGAGGGGACTGGGGCATCCTACCCGACCCCAGGGCTGGCAGTAGGTGGTGGGGAGGGGCTTAGTCATCACCTCCACTGGGATTCGGCTGTGAGGGTCTGTCTGCCTGGACTGCTCGGCCCATCTGGCCAGACCTTGGGTCCGGAACCCGGGCCTGTCCCTCCCCCAGCTTCCCCAGGACTCTCTGGTCTTGGGCCAGCTGGGGGTGAGTGGCCAGAGGGGGACCTCAGCCCCATGATCACAGCTGTGGGGGCTGGGACTGGTCTCAGAGCCTCCGAGTCTGGCATGTGCTGCCACAGTGCCCCTCACGGCGCTGGCAGAGTGGCTGTGCCCAGGCCTGTGGACCCCTGGTGTCTGGTCATCTGTGGCCACCCCACAGCCACAGAGTGTGTGGGGAGCAGCAGGTGGGCAAGTGAGAAGAGTGAGGGGAATAAAGTCAGTACAACTGTTTCTTGGCCCAGTCTCTTCTTTACTAGTACATGTTGCCTGCCCAGACTACCGGTAGGCAAACTCATTAGTCCACAGAGCCTACTATCAACAGAACAACGATTGACATTTCTTCTGAGAGCCACATTTTTTAAACGTCTTCTAACGCCACTTCTTCAAAATAGACTCGCCCAGGCCGCGGTATTTTGTGGGAGAGCCACACTCAAGAGGCCATAGAGCCGCAGTTTCCCGACCCTTGGGCTAGAAAGACTTGAACCAGAGCAAGGAGCAGGCAGCTCGGCTGCAGACAGTGAGGACATCATACCCTGGACCCCCATCTCCCTCCCTCCCTCAGGGTGGGCTGAGCTTTGGGGAACACCCAGACAGGAGCAGAGGTGCACCCCAAACTGGTGCTGGGCCTTTGGTGGGCTGCAGAGTGGGCTTGAAAGAGGGAGGTCCTGGGCTAAATGTAAGCTCCGTGAAGACAGGGATTCCTGCCTGACGTTCAGGTGCACCCTCAGCAGGTTCTCGATGAATGAGTGAGCCACACAACGCTCTCCTAGTGGAATGCCTGGTAGGGAGTGAGCACGATGGGATTCGTCATGATCTGAAAATACACCGTGGAGTCATTGGGTAGATATACGTTAATTGTTCGGTCAGCACCTTCTGTCAGACCTTTTTTTTTTGTTAATTTGTGGGAAGCAGGAAGATAAGGATACCCACCGTCCTTGGAGGTGGGCAGGTTTCGGCGTTGAATCCTGGCTGGGCCACTTGTCAGCTGTGACTTGGCCAAGTTGCCTCGCCTCTCAGCGCCTGTGTACGGACGGTTCTTGCTGGAAGTGCCCTGGAGGTCCACCACTCGTCCTCCTTGTCCTTTCTGCAAGGAGGACAGGACCACCTCCAGGGCGTCCCAGGGGCTGTGCCTTCCGGGACCTGCTGGCAGGGTGAGCAAGGGATGGATGGATGGTCAAATGCACTGCTCAGGAGGAACAGGTAATGACTGAGACACTGAGATCACAAAAGGGGAGGTGACTCAGTCCTGGACCAGCCTGTGATCCCCCCTCTAATCCTCCCATCCCCCCAAGCCTGAGGTTATAAACAAGTGACTCAGAGGAATGATGGGAGAATACCCCAGCACGGTCCACACCAGTGTCCTGGGGGCTAAATTTAACCCACAGCTGCAGCCTCTGGCACTTCGGAAACAAGTTAATCTTGGTGGCTGAGGCTGTTATGTGTGTGTGTGAAGGGGGGTGGGGTGGTCAGGAGTCCGGAGCAGCAGTGCGGGCATAGGGACTGGCTGTCCTGGGCCTGTATCCTGATCCTTTAGGCTGTCACAGGGTTCAGGGGCCCCAAGGCCAGGCAGGCTCAGGCCAAGCCTAGAATGGACCAAGACCAATGAGCACAGACAGTGAACGTCTTTTTGAACCCTAGAATCCAGAATGTCACTCCCTCAGAATGTTAAAAACCTGGGGTTTTTGAACACCTAGAATAGTCGAATTCTAGGAAATTAATTTTCTAGCATGTCTGACTCCTAACAGTGCTAATACCCTGTGACTATGTCCTCCTAGGAATACAGAACCTCAGCGCTTCTGAACCTCAGCAGAACTGAGCTGAGGCCCTCCTAGTCTAACTTGTCCACCTCCTCACAGGGTAGGAAGGGAAACTGAGGCTCAACAAAGAGATCTGACCTGCTCCAGGCTCCACAGAGAAGTGGCCACCCGTGCAGGAGGCAGCCAGTTGGTGATTCTCTCTCATCGTTGATGTTTATATCTCTCCCTCTTTCTTCCTCTCTCAGATCGATCAATAAGAATATATAGTTTGCCATAGAAGGTTTGGTTCAGTGGATAGAGTGTCAGCCTGTGGAGTGAAGGGTCCCAGGTTCAATTCCAGTCCAGGTCATATGCCCAGGTTGCGGGTTCTATCCCCAGTAGGGGGTGTGCAGGAGGCAGCCGATGATTCTCTTTTATCATTGATGTTTCTATCTCTCCCTCTCCTTTCCTCTCTGTAATCAATATATATATATATATATATATATATATATATATATATATATATATATATATATATATATATATATATATAGTGTGTGTGTGTGGGTTCTCCTAAAAACTGACCATCTTGTTTACCTAAAACACCTTCTTGCTTTCTTGCACAGTTGAAGGAGTGTCGCAGAGCTGGGGCAGACATGGGAGAAGATCTTCCCATTTTAAAGGGGGGACAACAAGGTCCCCAATGACTGAAGGCCATGCTCACATTCTCTGAGCACAAACCCAGGCACACTGTGTCCAGCAGTGGCTGGAGTGAGATACACTCCAGAGCGGAAACAGAGGCGCCTGATGGAAAGGCCCAGAAGGCATGAAGGGAGACCGAAGGTGGGACTCCAATACCCGCCCCTCCCTGATGGAAGGGGCAGAACTTGGCCATCCCCTCCCCCGCCCCCAAGGGGCACTGCCCAACCTAGGAATGCGATGAAGGCCATGCCGTGCTCCATTTAGAAATGAGGCAGTGAGGCCCCCCTCTTCCCGGGAGGGCCCAGAAACCCCACTCCTGTCCCGGGAGTCCGCGGGGCTGAGTCAAGGCTGCTGGGAGCGGGCCTGTGCCCAGCTGTCCCCGCGCTGCGTCATGTGCGGGAGGCCAGGCAGCTCGCCTTACAGGGCCAGGCCCACCTCTATATATAGCCCACCAGGACAGCTGCGCGGGCTGAGCACCGCCCAGCAGGGGAGCAGGGACTGCAGACGGCACCTGGCACCCCCGGTGGCTGCACCCTAGGCCGCTCAGCATGGCGGTGGGCCTGGAGCAGGCGGAGGAGCAGCGGCTGTACCAGCAGACGCTCCTGCAGGACGGGCTCAAGGACATGCTGGACCACGGCAAGTTCCTGGACTGCGTGGTGCGGGTGGGCGAGCGCGAGTTCCCGTGCCACCGCCTGGTGCTGGCGGCCTGCAGCCCCTACTTCCGAGCGCGCTTCCTGGCCGAGCCGGAGGCGGCGGCGGCGGGCGGCGAGCTGCGCCTGGAGGAGGTGGCCCCGGACGTGGTGGCGCAGGTGCTGCACTACCTGTACACGTCGGAGATCTCGCTGGACGAGGCGAGCGTGCAGGAGCTGTTCGCCGCGGCGCACCGCTTCCAGATCCCGTCCATCTTCACCATCTGCGTGTCCTTCCTGCAGAAGCGCCTGTGCCTGTCCAACTGCCTGGCCGTCTTCCGCCTGGGGCTCCTGCTGGACTGCGCGCGCCTGGCCGTGGCCGCCCGCGACTTCATCTGCGCGCGCTTCCCGCTCGTGGCGCGCGACGCCGACTTCCTGGGGCTCTCGGCCGACGAGCTCATCGCCATCATCTCCAGCGACGGCCTCAACGTGGAGAAGGAGGAGGCGGTGTTCGAGGCGGTGATGCAGTGGGCGGCCGGCGGCGCGGCGGACCCCGAGGCCCAGGCCGAGCGCCAGCGCGCGCTGCCCACCGTGTTCGAGAGCGTGCGCTGCCGCCTGCTGCCCCGCGCCTTCCTGGAGAGCCGCGTGGAGCGCCACCCGCTGGTGCGCGCCCAGCCCGAGCTGCTGCGCAAGCTGCAGATGGTCAAGGACGCGCACGAGGGCCGCCTCACCGTGCTGCGCAAGAAGAAGGACAAGGGGAAGGAGGCGACCGGGCCCAAGGCGGCTGGCAAGGGCGGCGCCGGCGAAGCCAAGGCCGAGGGGAAGGAGGAGGAGGAGGAGGAGGAGGGCGAGCGCGTCCTCCCTGGCATCCTCAATGACACGCTGCGCTTTGGCATGTTCCTGCAGGACCTCATCTTTATGATCAGCGAGGAGGGCGCCGTGGCCTACGACCCGGCCGCCAATGAGTGCTACTGTGCCTCCCTCTCCACCCAGATCCCCAAGAACCACGCCAGCCTGGTGACCAAGGAGAACCAGGTCTTCGTGGCCGGGGGCCTCTTCTTCAATGAGGACAACAAAGAGGACCCCATGAGCTCTTACTTCTTGCAGGTGCCTTGCCAGCCCTGGGAGGGAGTCGGGGGTGGGGTGGGGAGGAAGGGCTGGGGACTGGGGTCAGCCTTGGGGCCCAGGAGAGACCTGTGTCTACTTGTTGGTGAATGTCCTTGGTCTACAGGGAGCTGTAGGCCAGGGAGGTTCACTGGCAGCCACTTGCCTGAAAGCTGGAGGCAGTGGTAGAGTGGACAATGGCTCCGTAACTGTGGTGTCTCAGCTTCGGGGGGATGTTAGCCCCAGGATAGTCCGATATGTTGGAGGCCTTGGCCCTGCACAAGGGTTGGGGTCAGGCACGGTGAGAAGGAGGGGCGAGGTCAGTGTAGGGGTTCTGGGCAGGACCTTTGCATGAGTCGGGGACTGGAGTGTCCCAGACAAAGGGATCATCCTACCTAGGCCTCCCATTAGACAGATGAGGAAACTGAGGCACAGGAAGGACCAGTAGAGCGGGGTGCCCAGTCCAAGCTGTTGTGGGACTGTGGGATCTCAGAGGGCACACATGGCTTCCTGAGGGCAGGCCATGTAGGTGTGGGCTTTGCCACTTGGGTGGAATCTGGAGACCCGGAGGGGAGGGTGGCGGAGAATGAGCCTAGTGTGTGGTGGGCACAGGTGGGCACATGTTCATTCCCTCTGGGCTTCCATTCATAAGTGAGGGCATTATTCCTCCTGCTTGGTAAGGTCATTTGAAGGTTAAACGGCAGGTGTAAAGTGTCCATCAGAAAACTTTTCAAAAAGGTGAGCCTCTGGTTTTGTCAGAAGACTGTCCAGGCGGACAGGGCGACAGACTTGCACCGTAGGCTGTGAGGGCTGAGTGGCAGAGCTGGCTGTGAGTGGGTTCCTGTGCCAGGGGATGAGGTGGAGAACAGGGCCGGGGAGGTGTACAGGGGGAGGGCCAGGCCCGGGGGGTGTGGGGGTGGGGAAGCTGCCCCATCCCGGTGCCATAATGGGATCTCCCGTCATCTGTCTGCTCAGGAATGGGGTGGAGGTGGGTCGGCTTTCTCAACCAGAAAGGGGGACGGGGGGGGGCGGTAGGGGGGGCACTGCCTCCAGGAACCACCTGCGCCTGCGCTGGCCCTGCCTGGAGTCTTGGGCTCCTCGGTGACCGGGTGGTCTGATGGGGCTGAGCTGGGCTGGGGCTGGGACTGGGGATGGAGCCGGGGGCGGGGGGGAGGGGGGCGTGGGGAAAGAAGCTGACTGGACCCCCGCCCGCAGTTTGACCACCTGGACTCCGAGTGGCTGGGGATGCCGCCGCTGCCCTCGCCGCGCTGCCTCTTCGGCCTGGGAGAGGCTCTCAACGCCATCTACGTGGTCGGCGGCCGGGAGCTCAAGGAGCGGGAGAGCAGCCTGGATTCGGTCATGTGCTACGACAGGCTGTGAGCGCGGGCAGGGGCGGCCGCCGGGGCGGGGTTGAGGATGGTCTGGCGCCAGGGGTGGACCACAGGGCTTGGCCGGGGAACTTGACTGAGACCGGGTTAGGTAGGGGCGAGGCTGGATGGTTGGCAGGTGAGATGGAAGCGAGGAAATGAAGGTCTGGGGAGTTCTGGTAATGTATCGGGTGCACCCCCAATACGTGTCGGGTGGGTGGGTGGGTGGGTGGGTGGGTGCAGAGACAGAGACGGAGTGTGTTTACCCTCTCCCCTCCCTCCCCTCTAGGTCGTTCAAATGGGGTGAATCGGACCCGCTGCCTTACGCGGTGTACGGCCACGCGGTGCTCTCCCACATGGACCTCGTCTACGTCATCGGCGGCAAAGGCAGCAACAGGTGAGGCTCCGGCCTGGGGCGGGGGCAGCAGAGGGCTGCAGGCGTCCTGGCTGCCTGGGGCGGGACAGGGCCGGAGGAGGGGGCGGTAGGGGAGGTGCCCTGCTCCCGCTTCCCGGCCCTCACTCCCTGCCTCCCCACAACAGGAAGTGCCTGAACAAGATGTGCGTCTATGACCCGAAGAAGTTCGAGTGGAAGGAGCTGGCTCCCATGCAGACGGCCCGGTCCCTCTTCGGGGCCACCGTCCACGATGGCCGCATTTTTGTGGCCGCGGGGGTCACGGACACAGGGCTGACCAGCTCGGTGGAGGTGTACAGCATCACAGACAACAAGTACGCCGCTGTCTCCTTTCTTCCTCCCTTCCCCGGGCAGGGCAACCAGGGCCCAGGGGCCCCCCCACCCCGGCACCCCCTGGCCTGGTGGCTTCGGGCCTATGCTGGGCCTCTCTGAGCCAGTCCTGGAGAGCAGCATGGCTCCTGGGTTGGGTCTTCACAGTTGAGCTTGGACATCAGCACAGAAAGAGTCCCTCTCCCCTGATCAGTGGTGAGGTGGGGCGAGGGGTATGGCCAGCCTGGTGGGCAGGAGTTGGGTAGGAGATGCCGGGGTCCTCATTCAGAGACTCACACCAGGCACTGGCCTGGTACCGGGGTGCAGGGCAGACCAAGCTCCCCTGCCTGGGAGGTCAGGAGGAAGACAGCTGTGACGGGAGAAGGGTGCCCAGGCCAAGGACAGCTGGTGCTGAGGCAGTGAGGAGAAGAAGGCGGGCCGTTTGGAGGGATGGCCCAGGTTAGATGGAGTGTGGCGAGGGAGGTACTGGGGCTGCAGAGGCGGCCAGCAGGGCTGAGGAACTTTATCCCCAAGGCGATGCAATGCCTCTGAGGGGTTTTGAGTTCATGTCTGTGTTTTACGAAGATGCTTCACGCCAGCTGATGTGGGGGCGGGGGGGGGGGGGGGCCTTGAAACAAGTCACACGAGCAGAGTGCGTGCGCTGGGCCTGGACTCCCAAGCCCGGGGTAGTCGGGGACCTGAGAGCGGTTTTGGAGGGTGGGGATGAAGACTCCTTAAGAGTAGCTGGACTGACTGTGGGAGAAGGGGTCAGGGCAGGAGTCCAAGGGGTCAGGAGCTTAATGGCCACTGAGCTAGCAAGTGGGGTTGGTTCAGGAGTGAAGGAGGGACACTGGGGTGGTCCAGAGTGGATTTGGGGGGCAGGTTGGGTAGCATGTCAAAGGGACAGTGTAGGGAAGTGTTGGGGGGTGGGTAATTGAATGGGAAAGGACATGGATACCAGATGGAAGGGGGAGGGGAACAGGGTTGGGACACGCTGAGGCCTGAGCAGGGGCACCAGGTGGGCATTCTTGAGAAGGTCCAGGGCAGGAGGTTGTGTTGAGAGTCCGGGACCCTGGGGTTCAGATTTCAGAGGGGTGCGACTGAGGCTGTGGGTGCTGGGGCGGGACAGTCCCTGGGTTTGCTGAGGCCTCCCGGTGATGCGCCTTCTCCCCCCCTCCCCCCACCTCCAAGGTGGGCGCCCTTTGAGGCCTTCCCGCAGGAGCGCAGCTCGCTCAGCCTGGTCAGCCTGGCGGGCACCCTCTACGCCATCGGCGGCTTTGCCACCCTGGAGACTGAGTCCGGGGAGCTGGTCCCCACGGAGCTCAATGACATCTGGAGGTGAGCCTGGCCCTGGGGAGGCGAGGGGCATCGGGAGCAAGGCTGACGGCTCACAGCATCGCGGCCGGGCACCGAGGCACCTGGCAGGCTCTTTGGGGGCAGAGCTGATCCCTCTTCTGAGAGCCCTGGTGGGAAGGGTCAGCAGACCCATTCAGCCCAGTTCTCTCCAGTTTGGTTGGGAAGTCTGGGTTTGCACACATGACACCGTGCCCCACTGTGGGGCCCAGACCCGTGTTAACAGGTCCCAAAGTAGAGGGGCCCTTTCCTCTCCCCTCCCTCCTGGAGCCCTCGGGGGAGGGCTGGGGCCAGGACTGAGATTTGCCTGACCCCGTTTCACAGAGCCATTGCTTTCCCTGGCCCATGGCTGGTCCTTCCTGGGGAGGGAGGGGAGCGGTCTGGGCCACCTGGGCACCTTCTGATCCTTTAGTTCTCCCACCTCTGCTGGCAGCCTCCGGGGAGCATTGCTGCTGGGACAGTGGGAGCTGGGGGGTCTTGGAGGGCTGAGGAGGGAAACTCTACATCTCAAGGGAAAATGTAGACCTTCTTGGAGGAAGGTGCCCTTCCTGGAATGTGGGGTGGATGTTCTCTGGGGGTGAGTGTGTGGGAACTTTTCCCAGAACATGGGAAACCTCTAGGAGTGGACCATTCTCCAAGGCTGGGGAAGGGTGGGATGGGGACTCCTCAGGGGTGGGCCCAGAGCTCCCGGCCACCCCTTCCTGCTGGGTCTCCCCCTGGACTCGGCTGACCAAGCGCCTTGTCCCTGCCCCGCCTGCAGATATAACGAGGAGGAGAAGAAGTGGGAGGGTGTTTTGCGGGAGATGGCCTATGCCACCGGTGCCACCTTCCTCCCGGTGCGACTCAACGTGCTGCGCCTGACCAAGATGTGACCAGCCCGGAGGGCCTGACCGAAGCGCCGTCCCATCCTGTGGCCCACACAGGCCGGGCCTCCTGGGGGCTCCGGGGCTGAGGCCGGGAGAGGCCAGAGCCCACCTGGACCTGTGATAGTGGCCGAGTGGCTGCTTCAGTCGGGGAAGGTAATAGCTGCCCAGTCCTAGCCTTGGGGCAGGGGCGAGGCATGTTAGGCCTCTCTGGGGTCTCTGTATCCTCCTGTTCTTAAGCCAGAACCACAGGGTCACATCCCAGGCTCCATCCCGGGCCTGTCCCAGCCCAGCTGCGTGACAGCAAATTCCCCACAGGACCCAGTGCTGGCTGTCGGATGGGGACGGTCCCCACCGAGCGCTCCCTGCAACACAGACAGGTCTCCTTTTGCGAGAAGAATAAAGTGCCTTCTGAGCTGGCAGCTCAGGGCCCGGAAGCCGGGGCTCCAAGAGTTAGTGACCGGCTGGTTTGAAGGTTTGGGGCTTTAATGCTCAGATTTGGGGTTCCCTGGGTTGGTGGTCTCTGCCCTCCATGCTGGTGTCTCCTCCACACTGTGTGTGCCAAGATCTCGACCCACTCCCCGAGGCCCAGCACTCCCTGCTCCTCACCTTGCATAGACAAGGAGCCAGAGGACGGCTGGGGCGGGGGGAAGGGAGGGACCAGCCAAACTGTGATAGAAAAGCCTTTTATTCTCTTGGTCAGGCCCCATCTGGCCTGGCCTGGCCTGGGCCCAGGAATGGCTGAGCCGAGCCTTCCCCTCCCCCCTCCCGCCTACTCCGGCTTCAACTTGTCCTGATTCTGCTCCTCCTCTAGCGCCAGGGTTCGCTCTCGCTCCTTCACCAGCTGGACACCACAGTAGGTGACAAACAGGATGGCCAGTGTGGTCTGGGGAAACCCTGTGGAGGCAAGAGGTCCTGGATGACTCTTCTCAGTCATGCCCTGCCCACTCGACCCGCCCTGGGGAATGGAGGTGAGGTGGGGGCATTGCAAAAGGTCACGGTCCTAGACGGTGCTGCCTGGCACCTTCTGTATCCCCCCCACCACCCTCTTGTCCCTCACCTGAGACTAGCAGGCGCTGGGCGACCAGCTCTGTGAACTCCAGGCTGTTCAGGCTTACAAGGTTGTACATGATGATAGCCCAGAAGTTCATGGCCCCAAAGATGCCCCGGACCCTGCGAGACATCTGCTCCGACAGAGAGGCCTGCGCAGTGCAGGAAAGCATTGTCAGTGTGGCAAGAGGCCCAGAGGGAAGAGGTCATGGTCGGTCAGAGGCCTTCCCACATGGCCACGGAGCCCCTGGGACGTGCCTGGGTCTGAGAGTCCCAGGCTAAGTCTCTCTCGTTGTTAAAATTGGGCAAACTGAGGTCTGGAGAGAGGGCAGAGCCTGGCCAACACAGCCAGCCTGGGTGTTCCACATCACACAGAAGGCAGGGAGGCCAGATACCCACCAGGTGAGCCGTTGTCCTGACAACCAGGAGGGTGGTGGTGAGAGAGTTCTGGCCTGGGGACCAAGTGTGGCCGGGAGCCTTCAGAGAGCAGCGGTGCCCAGCCAGCCCCTCCCTGCTCACCTCCATTTGTGCCAAGGGCTCCCTCTCTGCCAGCTTCTGCACCCAGAGCTCGAAGTTGAGGCCAAAGCAGTTTAGGAGTGACCACAGGTAGACAATATCACAAGGCCCAAGCCACAGCGTGGTGACGGCAAATGTGGCCACTGAGGCCGCCAGCTCGGGGATCACCTCAGAGTGCTCCCCGCCAATGTGGTCGTACACGTACCTACGGGGAAAGGTGGGTAGGAGACGGGCAAAGGGTACCCAGCAGGGACAGCCCTTCTCGATGCACATCCAACATTCCTGACCCAAATTTGGAAGGTGGAGGGCTCAGCCCAGGACTCCAGATCTCCCCCAGCTACTCTCACTCAGTCCCCAGGTAGCCGCATTCAAACCCAAGGCTCTGAACACGGCCTACGTTGAGGCGCCCCAAACCTGTGTCTTTAGCCCAGTCTCTCCCTCAGAACTCCTCTCTCCCACAGTTACCAGACTCCTCACTTGAAGGGCAGGTTCCCCCATCCCTGCCCAAACCCACTGCATCCGCATCTCAGTTTGTGACACCACCGTCCACTCAGTGGTAGGCCGGGAGCCTTCATGCCTTCCTGCATACTCCGTTCCCACCTCCACCCACATCCGCGCCTGCAAATGGGCTCCCCTCAGCCCGGGCCACTGCTCACCACTCCGCTACCACCGTCCTAGTCCAGGCCATCTCCTCCCACAGAGATGAAGGCCCGTCTCTAGGTCATCTCCCTGTTTCTGCCTTGGTCCCCTACCCTCACGGCAGCTAGAGGCATCATTTAAGAGTGTGGCTTGGATCGCATCATGTCCACAATCAAACCTTTGCCCCCATTACAATGAGAATAAACTCAGCTTCCTTACTGCGGCTAGATGATCCCAGGTCCTCTGGATTCTGCCCTCCTTCTCACCCCATCACCACCATTCTTGCCCTCATGACCTCTGCTTGGGCCTCGTTGGCCTTCCTGTCCCTCAGACACAGCTGGTCCCTGCCTCAAGGCCTTTGCACCAGTTGCTCCCCTATCGCAAATTATCATCCCCACATTCCCTGATCTCTCAAATCTCAGTTCAAATATCGCCGCACAGAGGACTGCCCAGATCCTGTGGCCAGCTTCTATCCCATTATGCTGTGTGCATTTTCCATAATGCCTACCACTCTCTGAAATAGTTTATGTGTGTGTTTACCTGTTTGTGGTCTATTTCACCCCACTAGACTGCAAGCTCCATGAGCTTGGGGTCTTTGCCATGCTCACTGCTGTATCCCCAATGCCTAGAACAGCGCCTGGCACATAGTAGGTGCTTAATAAATATTGGTTAAATAAATTCAGTAGACTGCCCATTGAGTACCATCCTTGACCTCATTTCCAATGGTTTCTTTTCCAGTCCACCTCAGCCACCCACTCCCATGGCCACACCCCAACTTTGTCACCACTTGAAATTTCACTCATTCCTAATTCCCATTCTCCCCCCAGTCCCTCCTGGCCTGGCCTCCCGGCTCTGTTCTCCAGTCTCATTGGCACCCACCCTTCCTCATCTTCCACAAGGGGCTTATATTCAGTGAGTCATCATTATAAATAACCTAAAACCCTTTATTCTTCCCCTCTTTCTTCTCACCCACCTGGGAGGGCCCAGTCACCCACTTTCTCCTCCCCAGCACCCAAGAAGCTAAGCGCTGATGGGGGAAATCTCACACCTTCACACATTCGAGTCCATAAATCCACTGTCTCCAACCTTACCTGGGCTCTCAATGCCAAAGGGAGTGGGGGTGGGGGGATCTAGGTAGGATGGTGGAAGACACACAGATGCCACCTCCCTCCATGCCCCCAACCCTGCCTCTCTCAGCTGGTGGCCTCACCTCCTACTTCATAGAGAAAACCAGAGCCTTTGGGTGGAATCTTCTACATGAACCCGCTATCCTTCGGCAGCACACTGGCTTCCCGTGACCTGAAGCCAGGCCTCTGCTGGTCCCATCTCCTTCTCCCTCAGAGACTGTTTCTCTAACCTCCAGGGCCCCACCCCACCACAAACCTCTATGTCTTTGACCTAGACTTCTGCCACCCTCTCCTCCCTGTCCTCCTTGCTTCCTCTGGGCCAGAGATGATCTTTTCAAACATGGATCAATCTCTGCACTGCCTGCTCAAACCCCTGGCACCATGACTGTGACCATCCCCACACCCCACCCCGACTCACTTGCAAAGCCAGTCATTGATGCCACGGTCAAAGTGCCTGTGGGAGGAGGGCAGCTGGGTGTGAATCACATAGGGGAAGGAGCTCAGGAAAGCCAGGGAACCCAAGGGCGTGTCCCCAGGTGCCCGATGCCCACACTCACGTTTCCGCAAAGATGTAGAGCGCCGTGATGCACTTGGGAGGCTGGGGCGGGTCCAAGTGGTCGAGACGTGCCACCGTGTTGACTACGCCGAACAGGACGGCGGCCTTCACCCAGTCATACACCAGGTTTGAGTAGGCGAGGGCAGCTGGGGACAGCATGTTGTCATGGCCTGACGGGTGTTGCACCTGTCTCCCCAGCCCAGACACCCAAATCTAGGGAGACTCACTGAGTCTGGTTTCCTGCTTCTGACAATCTCCAGGCCCGGGAGAAGGTCCTGCTGCCCAGATTGCTCCATGGGCACCCCGCTCCCCACCTCCTGGATCCTGGCCACCCCAGGGAGACCCCATCCCATTGTGGGGATCAGCCCGAGGCCCCAGGGAGGTGGAAAGAGCTCTGTCCCATACCAGTCTGGCCTCACAGGACAAAGAGAACAAGCCCTACACATGTAAAGGAATAAGTTTCCGCTCCCACACCCTCAGAGAGGTGCTGTGCCCCTTATGGTGTCAGCTTCCCCAGCGGTGACACCATAGGAATATACAGTGTTTCCCGAACTTTTGACATATGTGTACCTCTTCTATAATTTTCGTAACGCTGAGTACCCCTCGTACTCAAAAGAATGTAGAATTAGGCGCAGCTAAGCACGGTGCAGTGCATATCCCCACCAAACTCCGGTGCAAGGCATACCCCCACCAAACACTTCCTGTACCCCTGGGGGTACGCGTACCACACTTTGGGAGACACTGGGAATATAGGTCTATCTTTCTGGGTGGTGGCCCAGACCTCATCCCTGTTCTGGGTCCCTTGCACACCCACCGAGGGCGCTGTCCGGCAGGCGGCTGGCGAACTTGAGGTCACTGGGGATGGTGAGGATGTAGAAGAAGTGAAAGAAGATGTCCACAGCTATGATGGCCGCCACGCTGAGGCCCGCCTGGACCCGGATCTGCCACAGCTCACCCTCGCGCCTCACCGGTTCCACCTGGCTCACCTGTGGGATGCCAAGGATGTGAATGGGAGCCACTGACTCCTGGGGATCTGAGGGGGCGGGAGACTTGCCTCCATACTGGCAGCCTGGCCCGAGGGTGGAAACACCCGAGGAGGGTTCACAGCCTGCTAGGGGAGACCCAGTCCTGTCTTGGTCTCTGGGGAGCACCCCCATTTGAGTAGGAGGAGAGTCCTGTCTGGGAGGAGACACATTGCCATCTTGTGATCCTTGGGGGGACACAGAGAGGATGTGGCCCAGTCCTGGGGTCTGAGGAAGGCGGTCATGTGATGTGCTCCCTAGGGAGGGGGCACAGCCCGCCCTGGGAGTCCTATCAGAGAGGGGAGCCCCTGCCTGAAGAGGGACAGTCAGCTCTGAGAGCCACAGGGTGCCCCTCACCTGGGCATGGAAGCGGTCGAAGGTCATGATGGGCCCGAAGAAGAAGAAGGGCAGGTAGAAGTTGTACTTGAGCAGGTCGGCCAGGGAGTAGCGGCGGTCCGGGTGGGCACAGCTCTCCAGCGCGAAGCTGGCGCACCGCAGCACCGTGAAGCCGCTGCCCCCCTGGAACAGCACCTCTTGAAGATCAAAAGTGCCCGTTACAAACCCGTTCTGGAGGGGAGAGAGCAGGCCGCCGGCTCACCAGGTGCCCCTGGTCTCTGGGGAGCCCGCCCAGCTTCCCCAGGGGCCCAGCCTGGTCCTGTCCCTGCCTCTCTCCAGACCCAGTCGACGTTGGCCATTCAGGGCCAATCCATGGTAAGGGCCGGGGCAGACCAGAGGATGAGCTGGACACATCCCTGCTGGGGTGGAGGTGACCCCCTTGTGGGCAGGGAATCCTCCATGGCGAAAGGCTGGGAGACAGCGGGGGAAGTGAAGGAGAGGCTTGGGGAGGTTGGGCGGGAAGGGCTTCGGATGGGGTGAGAGAGGGTTGAGGGCCTATCCCTGCACCCCCTCCCCCCGCCCCTCCCTGTTGCACACCTGCCAGGAGATTAGGGGGTCCAGCTTGAAGGAGGCAAGGCTGGCCATGCTGAGGCCCAGACAGAGCCAGGGCTGGCCCAGGAGGGAGGCCACATAGTGGCCGACGCAGTGGCCAAGCAGCAGCAGCAGGTACCAAGGGCCCATCGTGCCCACCACGGCCAGGGCCCCGTACACGGCGTACATCCAGGCGCGGAGCTGTGGGCGGGGGGGGAAGGCTTCGTTTACCTGTCCATACACATGGAGTGGGACCCCAGCATGGCTCCCCCACACCCCCTGTCGCTGAGGAGGAGCCGGAGGGGGAGGCTGGGGTGGTTCAGGCCCTGCTCACCTGCGGAGCCACCATGGTGCAGAGTTTAGCAAACAGCACGTGTCCGGAGAGAGTGAAGAGGATGACATTGCGGAAGGAGCTGAACCACATCACCCACTCGAAGTCAGCCACGTCCTGGGTGGGCCCGGGCAGGTTAAGGTGGGGCGGGGGCAGGATGGGCTGGCACTCCGGCTGCTCAGAGTCCCAGCGCGCCCCAGCCCCCGGGTTCTTCTCACGCATGCGAGCAGAGCCATGGCAGGAAGCCCTACCTTCCCCTCTGAGGGAAGCACCAGGCAGGGAGACAGAGAGGCATGAGGGGCACCATGGGGGCTGCTCTGCCCCTCAAAGCTCCCCCTCTCCCCGGCCCGTTGCCTGACATGAGACCATTATTGCATTGTTCCTGGGAAGGAAGGAGGCCCCAGCAAGGCACGTCTCCATTTACTTCCTGAACGAGCAGGGCCTGGGCAGGAGGGGCCAGTGGAGAAAGGGAAGGTGCTGGGGCTCACACGAGAGACCCTCCCCATTGTGAGCCCCCTGAACGTCTGGGGAAGGGGAGCATCAGGACAGGTTTGGGGTCAGAGAGATGCGCCAGGGGCCAGGGACCCCAGTCAGGGACCTGAGGTATGAAGGACCTACCATCTTCCGGCCAATGTACTCCCAGCCGGGTCGCACAGACTCCCGGAAGGCCTTCCTTTGGGCCCCATCTGAGAACAGAGTGTGGCCTCAGGACCGCCCCGCCTCTCCCATGCCTGCCCTGCACCAGGCGGGCCCCCACCTCAGAAAGCCTGCGTCTCTCTCTGCCTGTCTCTCTCTGGGGCTCACTGTATGTCTGGGCCCAGGTCTCCCTAGGTGTCTGAGTCTCTCTCTCTCTCTCTCTCTCTCTCTCTCTCTCTCTCTCTCTCTGAGGCTCTGGGTCCAGGTCTCTGTCAGTGCTCCTGCGTCTGTGTCTCCCTGTCACCGTACCTGGCTCAGCCCAGACTCCTGGAGCCTCTGAGTTTCTGGCCTTGCTGGTTGGAACTCGGAGGCCCCCAGAGAGAGAAGGGCCCCGCTCCCCTGCCCAGGGGCCCAGCCGTTACCTTGTGAAGCCTCAAGGAGGCCTTGGCCAGCATAGGCCAGGGCCCCGCTCAGCACCAGGGAGTACAGGCCCAGCTCCGCCGCCGGCAACGCTGTCTTGATGCCCATAGCCTGGATGTGGCTGGGGAGACAGGGGGGGTGGGGGCACCGCTGACCCCCAGTCCTGCCTCGCCCACCTATGCTCCCCCACTGAGGTGGTGAGGCCCCCACTCTTGAGACTGCCCCTCTTGCCTCCTGGGGGTCTCATCCCATCATTCTTCCCTCCCCCCATCCCCAGCTCCTCCCAGGCCTCCCTCAATCCAAGCTCCTGTCTTTCCCCTTGAAACTCTTGGAAGCATACTCTCCACCCTCAGCCTGCCTTCCTCACCTTCATTTGCTCCCATACCTTGCGGTGGGCTGGTCCCCACCCTCTGCTCACACTGCTCCTGCCCAGGCCTCAGGTGCCCTTCACGTGGAGCAGTCCCGTCTGCATCAGCTCAATCTGCTTCTGGCCCTCAGGTTCCCCACCCGCTTCAGTAAGCCTCCCTCCGTCCTGACAAAGCCCCACGCCTCCCTGTCCGCTTCTCTGCCTTCCACGCCCTCCTGAGCCGCCGTTACTCTCCCTGACCTCGCCAGGTGCAGCCCCAGCACCAAGCCTCCAGCCTCTCCCTGACCCCCACACCCCCAGCCACCCCTTGAGCCCCAGCCTGCCCTGTCCCTGGTCCCTGCCTGTGTCCCCGGTCCCTGCTGTGTCTCTCAGTGCTCTGTGTATTCAGGCCCTGGATGCTGGCCGGAGGCTGTGCTATTTGAAGAGCTGCCCTGGGGTAGCGGGAGTGGGGCCAGACAGGCACCGGGGAGGGCACTGGCCGCTGTCCAAGGTGCTGACCGTATCAGGCTCAGGGCGAGCCTAGCCACTCCCTTTTCTACCAGAGCCTGGTTTGTCCCCAGGAGCTCTGCTGGGCCATCCCTGGGACCTCAGCTAGCACCCATTCCTTCCCTGTCTGGCTCCAGCCTGGCCCAGGACCTCCCCAAGGGCCCCATGGGTAACAGACTCAGGGCCCAAATTAAAGGGGAGGTGGGGGACATGTATCGGCACCCTCTCCGGCTGGGCCAAGCCAAAAGGTAGCGGGCATGGCTCTGCCTTCCAACCCTGGTCCCCTCCCTCACCAAGTCTGATAACAGCTCTCCTGGGCCCCCGGTGTCAGCATTCCCCCTATTACACAGATGGAGGGGCCATGGAACAGAGAGGCGCAGGGACCTGGGAAGGTCATACAGCAAAATGGGTAGGATCAGGGGTTCTCAGTGAGATAAAAGGACCATCGCGGCCCCTTCCCAAACCAGGGGCTGCTGCGCCTGACTTCTGTGCGGCCAGCCTGAGGGCTGAGCCGCCTCCTTGTCAGCCGGCGGCGGGGGTAGGGAGGCCCCAAGGATCAGGTTAATGGAGCAGGAGCTTGAAACCGGAGCACGGTGAAGAGCCCGCGAAATAGCTTTGTCAGCTGCCTCCCACTCGCCACTTTCCAATTTTAGCTCCCCATGGCCGGTGCGGGTGTCCCTAAGTGAGCCTCGGAGCAGGGCCAGGGCTGGCCCCCGGCTGGGACCTCTCCCAGTAGACCCCCAGACCCGGGCCAGTTAGTGGGCACAGGAGTCCTCCCTGTCCCCCGGTCCCGCCGGCTTCGAGCACACCTGATGTAAGAGCCCGCGTAGGGACCTGGGGTCTGAGATGAGGGGCCTGGGGAGGGCTCTGAAGGTCTCAAGGATCCCGGAGTAGCTGCATCCCCGGCTGGCACTGACCTTGAGGAGGCTGTGAGGGACCCTGGCACACTGCCCACCTCAGGGCTCCGGGGTCCTGCGTCCAAGCGTCTGTCCGTCCGACCAGCTGGGCTCTGGGGCCACGGTGGGGCCCGTCCAGCCCTGGGGTCCCCACCCCCTTGAGGCTATGAGCGGTGAGTGGTGACAGCAGGAGCAGGGGGAGGAGGAAGGCAGGGAGGAGGTGGCCTGCCTGGAGCGGAGCTGAGCGGAGTGGAGCCGAGCCGAGCGAGTGCTGCAGAGCTGCTGGCCACAGGGAGCCGCAGGGAGGATCTCAGTGGGGGTGAGGGTGGGGCTGGGGTGGGTGTGGGGTGGAAGGGGTGGCCAGTGTCTCAGAAAGGGACACCTGGGCCTCATTTTAACCTGCCTCCTTGGCGCATAGAGTCTGTGCCTCCTGTCACTGCCAGCCAGAACTCCCCTCTTCCAGGAAGCCTTCCAGGTGTCCCTTGCTGGTCTCTCCAGGCCTGTGATCCCTGCAACCACCACACACACACGCACACACACACACACACCACACACACACACACACACACACCACACCACACACACACACACACACACACACCCACACACACACAACCACACCCCCCCACACACACACACCACACATACACACCACACACAACCACACCCCCACACAGATACACACCACACACACATACACATCACACCCCCACCCCCCCACACCCCCACCCCACACACACACACCCACACACACACACCCCACACACACACCACACACACCCCCCACACACACATACACACCCCTCACACACACCCCCACACACACACCCCACACACACACCCCACACACACATACACACCCCTCACACACACACCCCACACACACCCCCCACACCCCCACACACACACCCCACACACATACACACACACACACACACATCACACACACACAAACACACAAATACACACACACTTGCATGATCAGCTCCAAGAACCCCAGCCTGCACCTTTACAAGTGGACGCCCATGGGCTGACCCAGGGCAGACCATCTAGCCCTGCCCTAGGCCATTCCATCAATTCCATCATGCCCAGAGTCCTGGCTGGCCGGGAGGACAGACTTGCCCAGTGGGATTGGAACTGACAGAGACACGTGGCTGTGGGACCCTCTGTGCTCCAGCCCTGTCCCATGGGGTGCTGCCCAGGCGGAGGGGTGCTAGCGGGGTCCCTCGGCCAGGCTTGAGTGGGTACATGGAGTGACTGGCGTCCTCTCCATGGCAGGGTGGAGGCAGCCAGCAACGTCCCTAACCAACTGGGGCTCCCCTGGGGGAGGCGGGGAGGGGGGAGGGCCTCCTCTTGGAGAGGTGGGGAGGGGGTAAGGTGCAGCCAAGTCCACAGCCCAGCCTATCTGATGGGGCCGCCCTGAGGGGACAGGAACCTCTGACAGTCCCCTTTTAAATCAGGGGCCTCAGAGTCTACGGGGGACCCTTCATGCATGTGTGTGGGGGCCAGAGGTTGCTGTGTGACTATGATCACAGGACAGGCCCTGGTGCCACTGCCGACCCCAACTCTGGCCACGGGCTCAGCTGCAACTGGGAAGAAGGGCTGCTCTCCTACCCCCCGCAGGGGTCTGGGCAAGGCCTGGGAAGGAGAGAGAGACCCATACCCTCCCAACAGCGCTTCTAGGCAGTGAGCTTCCGCCCAAACACGCGGGGATGCTGGCCCAGAGGCCAAAGCTCAGAGACCCCGCACACACTCCCCACAGTGGCCAGACCTGCATCACTGGCTCCTGACCCTGAGCAGTGTGAGGCGCGATTAATGCACAGTGTGGGGGCTGGGTGAGGGCTGCCGTCGGGATCCTGGGCACTTAGGGGGGCCAGCACCAGGGAGGGGTGCCCGTGGGAATTAGGGAGGGATTCCTGGCCTGGGGTGGGGGCCACCTCAGCAGAGTCCTGAGAGAGTCGATGGTTGTTAGGAGTAAGTTCATCCCAGTAGCCAGGCATGGATCAACTCTTCATTTCACCAGCACCTGGAGGGAAGGTGTTACCCTTAGCCCCGCTCAATGGGAAAGGAGACGGATGCACCAGGAGGTCACGAGGCTGAGGTAGTCCCCTGAGCTTCTTAAGCTGATGGCCTTGCAGGGGCCAGCACCCAGCTCCCACATGAGCTGCTGGCGGAGGCCACTGTGGCCCTGGCCGGCCATCCTGCTGGTGCCCTCAGGAGGCTCGAACACAACGGGTCAGGGAAGCAGACAAGATGGTTCGGCTCCAGAGAGTTCAGGTTCAGCCAATTCACTTGAACCTGAGCTGCACCTCCCTGGTGTGACCCCTTCTCTGAGCCCCAGATCCTCACCTAAAAACGGGCATACTTCCTGCCCTGACCATAGTGCTCCTGAGGGGCTTGACAACTCCCTCCATGGCCCGGCCTGGCTCACTAAATTGCTCATGAAGAGAAGCCGAAACCCTCTCCCTGGAGAAGCCCAGAGAGACAGGACCCACACACAGCAGGTGTTCACCCGGGAACCCCCTCACAGCGGGGTCTCTAGGGAGCTCGGCATGGAGGGCCGGGGAGGCCCTTGGACCTGGGGCTGGGTGGCCGGCTGCACGCTGTGTGAGGGGGGCGGAAGGCGAGAGTGGCTGGTGTGGCCCGTCCACAAAACGAGGGGCAGGAACCCGATCAGGGTAAGACCAGTGCAAGGACCTGGGGTCACAAATGGAAAGATGTGGTGGGCAGAGTTCCTTTTCATCTCTGCAGGGGTTTTTTGTTGTTCAAAGTAAAAATGTGGGGAAAGCTCCTGTGTGTGTATAAAATTGTGTTGGTTGTGTGTGTGTGTTTGGTGTTGTGTGTGGTGTGTGTATATTTTGAGTTGGTGTATGTGGTGTGTATGTTTTGAGTTGGTTGTTTGTGTGGTGTGTGCGTGTTTTGTGTTGGTTGTGTATGTGGTATATGTGTATGTTTTGTGTTGGTTGTGTGTGTGGTGTGTGTATGTTTTGAGTTGGTTGTGTGGTGTGTGTGTGTGTGTGTGTTGTGCACTGTGTGGAGAGGGGAAGGGCAGGCAGGGACTTCCTTGTGGGGTGGCGGTAGGCTGGCTGAGGGGGGGAGACGGAGAGGCTGGTTCTAGACACTGGATGGGGGCCCGGGGAGGGACCCAGGGCCAATGGAATGTGTCTGGGGCTTGAATCGGCCTGAGCCGCAGCGCGGTCTGGTCTAGCTCAGCTGTGGAGCCGCAGGGGCCCCACGGGGACCGTGGCCAAGCCACACCCACGGCTCTACCAGGTCTCAGCTGTCAGGGTGGGAACCTGAGCACCCAGGGCGGCACCTGACTGGGGTGCAGCCAGGGAGATGCCTCACGTGAGGCCTCTCTGATTGTCCTGCCCCTCCCCCTCCAGCCTAGTGGCTCTGGGCAGGGTGTTATCTGTGAAAGGCAAGTCCAGCCCACCTGCTGCTACTTGCCTGAGGGCTGGGAACGGCCCCCTCAGGGCCCAGGGACCGGTGGTGCTGCTCAGGGGGGGCCCTGGGCATTAACCTGGACCTTCCAGGCTGCCCCCTCCCCCACCTGGGGTAGACCCCTCAGGGCCCTAGTCCTTGGCCCCTTTGACAACTCCTCCTCCCCTTAGGAATCCTGCTCCCAGGCTCCCCTGGGCCTCACCCTCCCCTTCTCCCCCACTCACACCTCGGAGATCTGGACATCCCCTCCCCACCCAGAGCTGGGCCATGAGCCCCGGAGCCTCAGCAGGGAAGGTGGAGGCTCTGCGGTGCCACCTTCTGTCTGTACCCCCACCCCCACCCCCATCGGTGCCTCAGTTTCCCTCTGACTGTGCCAGGAGCTCCCTGATAGCAGGAGCAAGTCTGGTGGCCGAGGGGCTGGCATGCTGTCGCCACTCCCTGGTGGCCGGCCGGCTCAGTGGACGGTGGCCTGGGACTTTTTGGCTCTCAGGGGCTGAGTCGGCCTCACCTGGACCCCGTGCCCGGGGCAGAGCTGTCTGACGTGTTGAATGGAGAGAGGCACTGCTAAGGCACACGTTTACCAGCGCTTATTGTGTGCCGGCTGCTCCTCCAGCACCTGCCACTTTTACATTCGGTGACTCCTGAAGAGGGAGTCTGGTGGGGATGGAGGGGACCTGGATTAACCAAGCTGGGTGCTGGTGGGAGGAGGCAGCAGACGCCATGGGGACCCCCGGCCCCCAGCTCCCCAGTTAGAACCTCTAATGGAACCAGTTGTCTTTATACCCACCTCTGGCCCAAGCAAGGACTGAATGCCCGGGCTGAGCTCTGCAAGGTGCCAGCTAATCAGTTTACTCCAAAATGTGCAGACTAGATTTACTGTGCCTGACGGGACTTCCCCCGCTTCTCTCTTATGTACGTTGTTTTAATCTCTGAGGACCCAAACCAACCCATGGTTACACGTCCCTTGTGCAGAAGTAAACAGCAAACTCATAACCAGCGAAATGTCTCTGAGTTATTCTTTGACACCTACGGGGGGCGGGCGGGGGGGAGGGGTATATTATTGTCCCCATTTTATGGACAAGGATCTGCAGGCTCAGGGAGGTTACGTATCCTACCCAAGGCCACGCAGTTGGCGAGTGAGGAAAGAGACCTGCTCCTCATTCCCCTGCCCCCCACCTGTTCAGACCCTGTGGCTGGATGCCCCTTCCTCTCTCAGACCCAGCCCTGAGCCAGGAAGGGCTGACCGCTGTAGGTCCCAACTACTCGGCCAGGTTTTCCGACTCTGCGTTTGGTCCGCTCCTCATGTCACCCGGCCCCCTCCCGGCCCAGGCCCGCTCTCGCTCTGTCTGGCCATCAGAATTGCCCTTCCCCCTCACGGCCGTCACTAGCCCTTGCCGGGGACCTCTGGCCTGTGTCACCCCATGGAGGTGTTCAGCGCGGAGTCCCTCCACAGCCTTGTCCCTGAGCAAGGCCCGGAGCAAACAGGGGCCCAAGAACCCACGTGGCTTCACAGTCTGTGCTCTTGAGTTTGTGAGCCACTGCACACGTGACACAGGGAGTGGTCTTGGTGTGTGGCTAGCATGCGTCTACACCCCCCCACACACTCCCATGTGCAATAGGCCTGTGTGGAGGGGCCTGCGTGGGCAGCCAGCCCGTCTATGTGTGCATGTCTGGGTGCACGTGTGTATACCTGTGAATGTGTGTGTCTGCATCTGTGTGTCTGCATCTGTGCGTGTGCACAGGGATGGCCAGGGTGGCCAGGACAGGCCTGGGGTCTCTCCTGCAGCAGTCCCCCTGCTGTGGCAAGGAAGGGACACTGTGCCTTCACCTGGACTCCTGCCCCAGCTCCAGCCCAGCCCCAGCAGCCACTGGAAGCAAATCGAGGGGCCTCTTGGAGCAGCTGGCTAGGGGTGGACCTGCCCAGCAACGGGGCGGGCATGCCGGGCCTGCTGCACAGAGGCCGTGCTTTCGGAGGCAGGCCGGCCAGGGTTTAATATCAGCTCAGCTTCCTTCCGGGAGCCTCCTTTCCCCAAGTGTAACACAGGGTGACAACCCCTGGGTTCCGAGAGGACCAGATGGGCTCAGGTTCCCACAGTAGATGCTCACGCTCTGGGAGCTGCGGCGATTATGAACAAAGTCATTCTTATTACAAGTCCGAGCGTCTGCCTCTAAGGAAGAGCCCTGAGGAGTGGGCCGACAAGGTGGCCGAGAGCATCGTGCCCCCACATCTGCAGAGGGTGCGGAGGCCACAGATGGAGTCATGGGGGACGGGGGATAGGGATGCCTTGGTGAGGGGTGGGAGGTGTGGTGGGGGGGTGGCCTAGGGATGCTTCCAGTCTGGAGCTTGAGGGCTCTTCTGCTCATATGAAGACATGTGGGCATGCAGGGGCTCCTGCTGGGCCCCAGGACAAGGGTGATGAGCACCAGCCTGAGAGAAGGCATCTGTCCACGGCCAGCTTCTCCCAGAGCATCGCTGAGCCGAGCTGGCTGCTGGGCCCTGAGGCAGCCACGCCTGCCGAGGCTCTGCCCAGGGCTCTGCCAGGGCTTCTACCTTGCCCTCCTGGCCTGATACGTTGGCTCTGTTACCTCGAGGAGCCTCTCCCCGGAGCAGGGCTGAACTGGCTGCCCCAGCCGGCCTGAGTGACACCGGCCGCCATCCTAGCACTTGTCCTCCTTCTGCTGCCGCAGGGCCTTCAGGAAGACCCCTTTCACCTGGCCCAGGGTCTCATGGTACATTCGGAAGTCCTCCTCCTTCCCCCGCAGGGCACTGTCCAGGGCAGCTTTCAGCATCTCGTTCTCCTCTGCCTGGATGGCCAGCCTGGACCACAGGGAGAGAGGCTCAGTGAGGCCCGCGCTGGTGCACGGGCGCGCGCACAGAGAGCCCTGGGGCGGGACCTGTTAGCACAGCTGCCCTTCAGGCTCCCTCTGACCCATCCCATCCTCCCACGGACCCGTGGGGGAACACCACCTGGGATTCCTCTCTGGGCCCTTCCACAGCCCTGGGCCTGGCACCAGGTGGCTCCCCCAAAGGTTGGCTGCCTCAAGGATGGCACTCACTGGTAGAGGCGCCCCCTCCTTCCTTTCCCATCGCTGCATGTGACCTGGAAAGGCTTAACTGAGCGAGGAAAGTGGGTTTGGCAACCCATGCGTAATAAAACCTCTCTGGGGACGCTGGGGTTATCAGGGTCACTGCTGAGTCTCTCCACCTCCTGAGGGCCAGTCACAGCTAGGCAGGGCCAGCCTTCTGGACAAGCAGAAGTCAAAGGGGAGGGACGTGACCCTTCTAAGCACCTCCACCCAGACCGTGCCACCCTCCGGGAGACAGGGCAGGGCACCTGGTGGTCATCTCCTCCATCTGGCATTCCTCGGGCATGCTGGAGAGTTGGGTGAAAGATGGGTCCTTCTTCTCTCGCCCATTTGGGTTGTGCCTGGCGTTAGAGGTGGGCAGCAGACCTGTGGGGGCAGCAGCATCCACTTTCTGTGACGAGGCCATGGCCCTGCGTTAACACTCTCCTTCTCCACCCCCGACTGTCCACTTTCTGCTTTGCCACTTGTTGAAACATTAGAATTTCTTCCAAGTCCCAGCATGGCCTGCCTCCCTCTGGAAGCCCTCCCTGATACCTGCACTGCCTTCCCCTGGACACTGGCTTTGGCCTCTGCTATAGCCCCGGCTTTGTACCAAGGCGGCTCCTCTAGTTCCTCTGTCCACCTCTGACCTTGACAAGTTTCTGGAAGGCAGTGGGGCCGGAGGCCTGGCCTGCAGGCTGAGCCTGAGTCTAGGCAGCCACTTCATCTGATGCCCTCCTACCTCTGGGTCCCCTCCTCTAGTGCCCATCCCGGCCAGCAGCTCCATCCATCCATACACACAGAGGGTCCAGGGTGGCTGGGATCAGGGACCGTGGCTGCTGGGCTCAGAAAGAGAAACCGAAGCCCAGCAGGTGGGGAACTTGGGCACCATCAGCAGCATCAGGAAACCTCTGTGCTGACAAGGCCCTCAGGCTGTACGGTCCTCAGGGTGATGGGCTCAGGGGCAATCACCTGGCATCAGCAGGCCTGGCTTTCACCCCCTGCTGTGTGGCCTCAGGTAAGCCATCAACCTCTCTGAGCTGCTTTCCTCACCTGTAAAATGAGGACAATAGGACTCGCCTCTAGCACTTGGTGAGGCCTGAGTGAATTCGCATGTGTGGGTCGGACCACCTCCTCAGCACCCACGGCTTCTCTGGCGTCACCTCAGAGTCCTTCCCCTCACTTGCTCCAGCTTCAGGGCCTCCAGCTCTTGCTCTTCCTCCAGTACCTGTGTGCCTCCTCCCACTCCCTCCTCCTCTGCCGGCCGCCCCATACAGAGCAGCTGCTCCCTCCGACCACCTGTCCCCTTCCTCTGCCTCAAGCCACAGCACCTGCCGCCAGCGAACCCTGCATGCCTTTTACTGCCTTATCTGTTTCTCCTCCACCTTCTTCTCTGGACTGACACTGTCATGAGGGGCCAAACCCCAGAATCAGGGCTCCTCCCCTTCCTGACCGGGGGCTGCCCTGCCCTGCCCTGCCCGTGCCACAGGCCAGCGGGTGGCAGAGGCCGCAGGGGCACTTTGTCCCCGGCAGCGTCCCCTCACGGTCTGGCCAGGTCCAAAGCAGTGGGTTTAGCCCTCCTGGGTGGGAGCCTGGCTGCTCGGCGGGAGGTGAGCTTCAGCCATGGAGACACCACATCCTTGGGGGCCTCCTTCTGAGGGCCCAGGGGGTCAGCAAGGCCGAGAGCCAGGACCTGCCTCCGCCTGGGTCCTCGGCAGCACCTGAAGGCCCGAGCCCTGGGCCCGGCCGGTGAGAGCGGGTAGAAGGGCACACTCCCCTCTGTGTCTCCGTCCTGATCCCATCTGGGCTGGCACCAAAGCTCTGAGGGTCCGGGGCTGGGGGATGGAGGGGGAGGACTGGGGTGTTGAGAGGCCAGGCAGTGGGGACAGAGTTTCTGGAAGGCAGTGGGGCAGGAGGCCTGGCCTGCAGGCTGAGCCTGAGTCTAGGCAGTCACTTCATCTGATGCCCTCCTACCTCTGGGTCCCCTCCTCTAGTGCCCACCCCGGCCAGCAGCTTCATCCATACATACATACAGAGGGTCCAGGGTGGCATGGGTTGGGAGGGGATGTCCGAGGGAGGCAGGCCCAGCCCTCCACACTGGTCTCCCCGCCCCTCAGGAGTCAGCCACCCCAAAAAGGCTTCTGGCTCTGCACCCCCAGCTCGGTCCAGCCCCGTGAGACGCTAATGCTGCTGGCTGGAGGCTGCCCCTTGAGAAGCACTGTGCCAGAGCCATAGACCTTTTGGGTTAGGTCACAGTGGTCTTCGAACCGTGGCTCATGAGCCGCAGTTTGCCGCTCTGTTGACTAATGAATTTGCCGACCACTGACCTCGATTCCAATAATTACAGGCTGCTGTTGTTCCTTGTGATTGAGCCCCTATCCAGTGGTCGGCAAACTCATTAGTCAACAGAGTGGCAAACTGTGGCTCGCGAGCCGCAGTTTGCCGACCACTGGTTTAGGACAGCAGGGCGTGGTCCTAGGAAAGGACCTGGCCAAGGCCGTGGAAGCAGAGGGAGCACAGCAACCTCAGGTTCGCTCCCTGCAAGGCTAGGAGCAGGCTGTCCCCTTCCCTCCTCCCCTCCGCGCTGCTGGCGGGGAGCGACCTTAGGCCATGAGAGGGAAGCTGGGTGTGCGATGGTGGGCACCTGACAGGAGCCCCCAGGCCTAGGAGAGGCCCTTCGCCGAGCTGATGATTGCCAGGGGTAGGATGGGTCCTCTGCTGGCCGGCCTGCTGCTCTGGCTCCCAGCAGGCCAGCTCTGCCCCACGCCGACCTCAGCCCAGGACAGAGGGCTGAGGGCTGGGGTGGGGTGGGGTGGTGGCTGGGGGCATCCAGCTGGGGCACTGCCACCTTCTGCTAAGGACTCACAGGTGAGCTGGGCCAGGGCCACCTGGGGCAAAGGCACTCTGGGGCCCCAGGGTCTGCCTGGGAAGCCGGGGGGAGAGGACAGGGGGCAGCAGGGACAGGCAGAGCCCACCCTGGTGGATCCATCCTCTGCTTCCCACATTCTCCTCTCCGGGCTGCTGGCTGGCTCCTCCATTAGCCGCCGGGCTTCCCCGCCCGCCCTGGGCCCCTGGGCCCCTGGGCCAGCCCTACCTGTTTTGCTCCTGGAGGCTGATCTCTGAGAGGCCGTCCTCCCGGGCTCCAGGTGCATCCTCCCCAGGTGCTGCTCCAGCACCACGCTGCGCTGCCTCTCCTCCTGCAGCCTCCTCTGGGCCTCCAGAAGCCGGCTGTCCCTCTCCTCCACCCTGGGGGCGAGACGAGGGGCTGCCGCACTCCTGGCTCCAGGGAGGTGGGCACAGCGTACACGGTGGGCGGGCGGCGGAGGGACGGGCTCTTTACTTTTGATGCAGTAACATGGGAACATGCGTTTAAAACCCCCATCGCTCCCTCCGAGGCTGAGGAGGGAACATCTGCACCTCCTCGCCAGCAGCAACCACCTGGAACACGCCTAGCTGCTGCTTTGACCACTTACTGCCTTGTTCCCACAGATGCTTATGCGGCTGTGTTTTATGTTTTATTTCTTTAGAGAGAGAGAGGGAGGGATGAAGGAAGGGAGGGAAAGAGGAAGACTTGTTGTTCTATTTGTTTATGCACTCACTGGTTGCTTCTTATGAGCCCTGGCTGAGGATTGAACCACAACCTCGGCGACCCTCTCACCACTGAGTTACCCAGCCAGGGCTATGCCTCTCCTTTTAAGGTTTAAATATAATTGTTTGACTATTCTCATGCTGTGCAACATGAGGATTTAATTTTACTTCAATACCCTCCTCTTAGGACCGAGCATCACCTCTCCACCTCCCATGTCTTGGCTGAATTAGTATTAGGCGGTGTATTGGTTTCCTGTTGCTGCTGTAACAAACGATCGCAAACGTAACAGCTCAAAATGACACGAGTTTATTATCTCACAGTCCCGTTGGCCGGAGGGTTGGGCAGGTTCTGTTGGTATCTCTGCTCCAGGTTCCACGAGCCAGAGCCAAGGTGCTGGCGGACCTGGGCTGGCCCCTGGCGGTTCCAGGGGAGCACCCGCTTCCAGGGGCATTCTGGTTGTTGGGAGAAGTCAAGTGCCAGTGGATGGACTGAGCTCCGACCCCTGCTGGCTGCTGGCTGGCTCATTATCTTCGAGAGGCCACGTGGCCCCTCCCTCTTCCAAGCCAGCCGGATACTCTCATCACGCTCTGAAGCTCTGGGCCAGGGGTCGGCAAACTCATGAGTCCACAGAGCCAAATATCAACAGGACAACGATTGACATTTCTTTGGAGAGCCACATTTTTTATACTTAAACTTCTTCTAACGCCACTTCTTCAAAACAGACTCGCCCAGACCGTGGTATTTTGTGGAAGAGCCACACTCAAGGGGCCAAAGAGCCGCATGTGGCTCGAGAGCCGCAGTTTGCCGACCACGGCTCTGGGGCTTCTGCCTCGTATCTCCGACAGATCCAGCTGGAGCAATTTCTCTGCTTTTAAGGGCTCAAGTGATTACACTGGGCCCACCTGGTAATCCAGGATAATGTTCCTATGTTGGGGTCCATAACAGTAATGACATTGGCAAAGTCCCTTTGGCCACAGAGGGGGCCCAAATCCTGTCCACCCCAGGGGGTTGCATTAGAAATGTCATGGTTTTATTTCCTTTCTTCCTTTTTTGCTTCTCTTGGGTTTAGTGATTGCCTACAGTTTTTCATCATTTATGGCTATTATTATTGTTATCTTCTATGTGCCTGCCATGAATTTGTGGGCCTGGAAGGCCTGGCTACTGGGTTATTTCTCATGAAGGACTTGTTTGACCTCACTGTGGCCAGGTGTGGTGGCACTGGCGACTCTGGTGACACTCAAGGCTCAGCTGGAAGGCCGGGACGCCCTGAGATTGAGGCAGGCAAAGGTTACAGACACACATGCAGATCAGAGTGGCTGCCGGGAAATTCTCAGGGTTGGAGGAACTGGTCTTTGCACCCTTGTGACCAGTCAAGAAGAAACTGAATGGTGACAATTTTGAAAAGTACAAACTACTGACACCAAACAGTACAGGAACACAACCTCTTAACACAACTTGTTCAAGCATGTTCCTTGAAACTTTATTTGCAAAAGCAAAAAAAAACCCCAAAAAACAAAAACAACACACACACACACACACAAAAAAACCCCTCAAACAACTTAAAGGTCCATGAACAGGGGAAAGAGGATAAGTGGTAACTAACGTATTCATACCAGGGAATCCGGTGGAATCTGAGAGAGCTGTGCTGGTCAGCACCGTGGCTGCCAGCATAATGCTCACGTGTAGCTAAATGAACATTAATGCACGTTAGACAGAATTGAAAACTCAGTTCCTCCGTCACACTGGCCACATGTAAGTGGTCAAACCACACGTTGCTTCTTCAAAACACACTGCTTTGTTCCTGGCCAGACCGTGGGGGCCGCTGCCGGGGACAAAGTGCCCCTGTGGCCTCTGCCACCCGCTGGCCTGTGGCATGGGCAGGGCGGCCCCAGTCAGTAAGGGGAGGAGCCCTGATTCTGGGGTTTGGCCCCACATGACAGTGTCAGTCCAGTGAAGTAGGTGGAGGAGAAACAGATAAGGCAGAAAACCTCTGTGCTGACAAGGCCCTCGGGCTGTACGGTCCTCAGGGTGATGGGCTCAGGGGAAATCACCTGGCATCAGCAGGCCTGGCTTTCACCCCCTGCTGTGTGGCCTCAGTTAAACCATCAACCTCTCTGAGCTGCTTTCCTCATCTGTAAAATGAGGACAATAGTTCTGGCCTCTAGAACTTGGTGAGGCCTGAGTGAATTCACACGTGTGCAGGTGCTGTGGCTTGAGGCAGAGGAAGGGGACAGGTGGTCGGAGGGAGCAGCTGCTCTATATGGGGCACCTCGCAGAGAAGGAGGGAGTGGGAGGAGGCACACAGGTACTGGAGGAAGAGCAAGGCACTCCGCTGGGGGCTCAGCTGGAGGCCCTGAAGCTGGAGCAAGTGAGGGGAAGGACTCTGAGGTGACACCAGAGAAGCCGTGGGTGCTGAGGAGGTGGTCCGACCCACACGTGTGAACTCACTCAGGCCTCACCAAGTGCTAGAGGTGAGTCCTATTGTCCTCATCGTACAGGTGAGGAAAGCAGCTCAGGGAGGTTGATGCTTCACCTGAGGAGGCTGTGAAGCTTGACTTCTCCTTTGATCAGTAGCTGAGCTGAGGCAGTTAGAATCTCCTTTGTCAATGGCTTTGGTCCTAGCAGCTCCCCAGCCCCATGTGCACCAACCTCATAGAACCCCAGATGTTTTTAAAGACCCGCCCTTTTCGCCCTTTGTCATGGATTCTCATTCTATCTCAAGCGTTTGACCAAATGGACCGCATGGCAATGGGAGGGGATGACTACCAAGTCATTAGTGAGTGAATGTTTTGAAGTTAAAAATTTTGCTTTCTGGGAGTGGGGGTGGGGGGGCAATGGAAAGATATGTACACATATAATACCTTAAGAAAAAAAAAAGAAAAATAATTTTGCTTTCACAAGGACTGTAACTGTTGGGATAGGGATAAAGAATACTCAGAGGAGGAGGTTCCCCCTATGCAGGAGTGAATTTAATACAAATGATACAAGATCTCTAGGAAAAATCAATATTACACATTAGGTACATAATACCATATACATAATTTGCCATTATTTGTGAACATTTTAAATGAGCATATTCTTTGATTCAGCGATCCCACTGTCAGAAGTTTATAACACAGGTACACTCCCACAAACGTGAAGGTGTGCCTAGTGTGAGTCCACCTTTAATTAATTATATATATGTGTGCATTTATAGATACACATATATATACAAAAATATTTTTGGATGTACAAAAAACATTTTGAAAGTTCTAACAGATCTTTTCTTTCTTTTTAAAAAAAAAATATATTTTTTTAATTGATTTCAGAGAGGATGGGAGAGGGAGGGAGAGAGAGAAACATCCATGATGAGAGAGAATCATGGATCGGCTGCCTCCTGCATGCCCCTACTGGGGATTGAGCCTGCAACCAGACACATGCCCTTGACTGGGAATCAAACCCGGGACCCTTCGGTTGGCAGGCTGACGCTCTATCCACTGAGCCAAACCGTCTAGGGCCTAACAGGTCTTTTCTGGGAGGAATGGGAAATGGGTGGCGCGGGGGAGGGGGGGGGGCGGTTGGAAAAGGAGTCTTTGCAATAAGCTATATCTCTATCACAGTAAAACTTCCAATCTCATAAGCCAGGGTGAGCGCAGAAGACGTGAACTTGGGCCCAGACAAGGCAGTGAGCTGCAGGAGAGTTCTCTGCGTAATTCTGGACTGAGAATTACACCCTCCTTCTACAAGCTGGGGCCGGGGTAAGGACGCTCACAGTCTACCAGGGCCTCCGTGGGGGACAGAGCACGGATCATGAGGAAACTGAAAACAAGGCCAGCACTTGTGTGTTCAGGAAACCCCAAACCAATAAATCAGCGTAAATGACCCAGCAGAGACCACTGAAACCTCAAGAGCTCCATAGAAACAGCAGCACCCCGGCTGCAGGCACACTTTCACGACCTAAGACCTGCCAGAAGCCAGTACCCGGGGGGCGGTTTCTGCTGCGGAAACAGATGACTGGGTCACCTTGGTTCACAGAACCCCCCAATGCTCAGGTGCGACTCCGGGGAAATGGGAGAGAGAGTCTGAATGGGTATATTTCTCCCATCACATTTCCACGACAGAAAAAGGATTACTGCCCCTTTTCTCACAGACCTGAGCCTGTCTGAAAATCCGATCCTCCCTGCGTACTCCAGGAAAAGTCAGCAATGAACGCTGATCACTTCCCGCCTCTAAGGTGGTGGCCATCCATCGATCACTTCCCAGCATCCCTTGCTCCGTTGGTAACGACATTCTCTTTGTCTCTCTGACATGCTGCCCCTCCTCCAGCTGTGAGTACCTCCAGCTGTGAGGTATTTCCAGTCAAGATGCCTGGCCCGTGTCCAGGGAGGGACACGAGAGTGACCTAGGCCAGCTAGATCTCCCCCCGCCCCCACCCTGGAACCCACAGGCACTAGACCTGAAAGCCATCGGGCCTTGGTTCCAGCGGAGACCCCCCAAGGTCCCTGCTATCAAGATTCCTGGACCTTCTGGAGCTTCTCTCCTGCTCTGTGCCTGGGAGTCTGCCAGCACCCTCCCAATGCCCGCCTTTCCCTTCGCCTAGCCAGAATCGGTTGCTATCACCTGTCACCAAAGCGCCCTCACGGACATGTGATATGGCCTGTTAGGGTGGAAACTCAGTGATGTCCTTTATATTCTCCCTGTGGAGGTCACATGGGTAGGCCATGTGTTGGCCAGGGCACCTGCATTTCTTGCCAAAGGGTCACTTGAGTGAGGAGCCCTGATTTATCTGAATGGAAACCTGTCAACAACCCCTCGGAGAAAACCGTGCCTCCTGGTCCACTGTCTCGGGCCACACGCTCCCCTCGCCTCCCCGGAGAAGTCCCAGCTCCGGGCTCCCAGCTGCTCTCTTTCCCTTTGTGATTCCCGACACCGGTCTAGCCTCCGATGGCGCCCAGAGAGTGCCACACTCGCCACAGACTTTAACCGCTGGTGGTCGACTGACTGATTTCACTACTCCAGGGAGCTTCTCCCTGACCCCCGCCCCACCTCAGGTCGCAAACCAGTGTGATGGCAGGGCCCCAGGGTGCAGGCACTGGGTGGGGACATGAGCTGTGTCTGGACCAACACTGGGGGAGCCAAACTCCCCAGTCATGTGGACCCAGTCACAGCCGAGGCCTGGCCAGGCTGTGCACCCCCGACCCAGGTAGGCCCGTGAAAGGGAGTCCCTGAGCCCGGGGGTTACCGTTTCTGCAGGACCGTGACGAACTCGCTGAGCCGGTTGCGTTCCACTTCGGTGGCCTGCCAGAGCGCCTTGAGCTCTGTCACCTGGGCCTGCCAGCCCTTGTGTTCTGGGGAGTCCGAGAACCTGGGGGCCAGGACAAAGACAGGATGAGGTCATTTGAGGGGTTACCTGAAGTCACACTACGATGATGACAGAGTTGATGTGGGGGAGCACCCTGCCTTACTCCAGGCACCTCGCCAGTCTCCACGCCATCCCTGACAGAAACCTCCTCTGGGTCACTCCCGTCCCACGCACACCGTCCTCCCACTGATGGGAAGGGACTGCAAGCTCCATGAAGGCAGGGCCCTCACGGGGTCAGGCCCAGTAAACATTTGCATGTTTGAAGAAACCAGCTTGAGAGCCAGCAGGCTGGGCGGCCCCGGAGCACAGGGGCCCAGGCACCCCTGGGGCAGGCCCAGGTCGCAGCCACACAGGCCTGGAAGGGACCTCGAGGAGTCGTCCCGTCCACCTGATCGTCCTCTGTGACGAGAGCCTCGGAGACAGAGCCTGCCCTTCTCTGCGGCAGGAGGAGAACTGTGGGGGGAGCTCCCGGCTCTGAGGCGGCCCCTTCCTCCCCAGATGCCCCGGGACTCCAGGCCGCCGAGCAGGGCAGCTGCAGGGCCGGCCTTGGCCATGGTCCCCGTGCTGCCAGATGCCAGGCCAGAAGTGTCTCGGGCACTTCCTGGGAAACAGAAGCCCTGAGAGGACCAGATTGCCCAGCCAGTCAAAGGTGGCCTAGACCCTCTCAGGGGCTCAGAGGGGAACCTGAGCTGACCTGCCTGAGGGGTGGGGCGGGGGAGGGGCTGGCAGCAGGGGCACGGCTCCAGGGGACAGTGGGCAGGGCTCAGAGGCAGGACAAAGCCACCCTTTGTCCGGGAGCAGGCAGGAAGAACAAAGGGCCCATCTGAGAACAAGGCTGGATTCTATCACCGAGGAGGAGGAGGAGGAGGAGGAGGAGGAGGAGGAGGAGGAGGAGGAGGAGGGGAAGGAGGAGCTGCCAGTGCCCTAAAGAGGGAAGGCATATGATGGAAATTCTCCCCCAGAGGCTGGTTCTCAGCGGGCAAGAGAAGACCAGGGGAGGGGCTGGGCCCTGGGCCCTGCAAGATTCCTGTTCGCGCTGCAGGGGCAGGGGCACTGGCCTGCGAGACAGAGGCCAGGACCGGTTCCCAGCCTCTCACCTTGGACAAGGCTCTCCAGGCCCTCCCTGCCCGCCACGTCCTCATGTGACCTTGGGAGAGTTCCCGGACGTGGCCTGGCCTTGGTTTCCCCTCCTTTTAACAGGATGGCAATCCCGGCCGAGGCAAGGATGGGCGGGACTGAGAGGGCCAGGGCGGGGGGGTGCTGGGTTCTTACCTGGGTGAGGCCCCGTGAGGACTGGGCGGGGAAGGCCACGTGGGAGCAGATTCCACGAGCGTGTGGCCCAGGCTGGTCACCGCGCTGTGTGGAGGCAGAAGGGGCTCGTCACCGCGGGAGGCAGGCTGGCCCTGCTTGGGCCTCACCGGCTGGGCGGGGGGTGGGGGGCGGGGGCTAGCAGGGCCCGGAGGCCTGAGGACGGGGCCAGGGCTGGCCCTCCTGGTCCATTGGCTGCTCCCCTTTGGAGAGCGCTTGCTCAAAACGAGAAAAAGGGAGACAGCAGACCCTCGAACCACGGAGCACAGGTCTGTGCTGAGTCCTAGAAGCAGGTGGGTCCCGAGAGGACGGTGCAGGGAGCTGCAGCCGCAGGCTCCAGAAGGGACTGGGCCTCAGTGCCCTTCAGGCAGAGGCGGGGCCAGCGGGGCAGGAGAGGCCCACGTGCTGGCAGGACGACACCACAGCCACCGCCAAATGCCCAGCAGAGGCAGTGGGAGCCTCCTTTCCTCTGAATCCCTACCGTTCCCTCCCCCTCTTCCCCCTCCAGCCCACGTCCGCTTACCGAGGGGATCTGAGCCTGCTGCGATCGCTGGCCGAGGCCGGGGACTTGGCCAGGCCCGGGTCCTCCGGGACCTCGGTGGAGGCGGGGTTGACCTCGGACCCACTGGACCCCTGGCTCACGCCTTTATTCCGCTGATACTGCAGGGAACAGACATGGGATCGGTTCTCAGGGTTTGGCTCCGAGGCCCCGGGCCGGCAGGAGGGGGCTTGGCTTGATTCCGGGCCTTTCAGGGGACATGAAAGAGGCTTCTTTTCAGGAGTGAGACGCGGGGCCTGTTTGGTGCCGGCGCTCCTTGCATGATAATGACCTTGAAGAAAGCCTCTCTTCAGAAGGGAGCTGCCCGGTGCGAGGCCGGACTGGGCCGGGAGCTGTTCTACATTCCGGTCCCAAAGGGACGCGCGGCCTGCGGGCGATCAGAGGCTGACGTCCAGAGAGGGCCCGTCGCTCTCGGCCACCCCGCCCTTGCTGCCAGCTGGAGGCACTTGGGACTTCCAGACACCTGCAGCCGGACCCCATCCCTCCCCCTTCCCTCCTCTGGATGGCGGTGAGGCTGCCTGAAGGACCCCAGCACGAGGTCAGCAAGGAGTGCGCAGCCCCACCTGTTCTGAGGATACATGTCTGGTGGGCAGTGCCTGCCCCCAGCCGGCTGGTGGCCTTTGAGGGAAGGGTCAGCCCTCGGCCCTCATTTGTGTGCCCGGAGCCAGGAGAGTGCTGAGGTGGGGATGCTGGACGCCCTGTGTGCCCTTCAGACTTCACTCCCCAGTGAGCCTGGGCGAGAGGCAGGCTGAGGACCGGGAGGAGATGCCCCCACACACTGCCACACACACTGTCCCCACGCCTTCCTCCTGCCGCTGGCTCTCCCTCGGCCGCCCGCCGGTGGCTTTACCACAGCCGGCCCTGAGGGCGGGGCTGGGAAGTCTCTGGGTGGTGCACGGACCCGCCCGGCACAGGAAATGGGTGCTGAGCGGAGCCGGTGCCCTCCTTACCTGCATGCTGAGCTGCCCGATCTCCAGCTCCAGCCGCCGCACCTTGGCCTCCCGCTCGGCCACCATGGCCTGCAGCTGGGCCACCAGGCTGCTGCTCTGCTGAGCCTCGTTGTTGAGCTGCTGATCCAAGTGGTGCTGGGAGACCCGCGCCTTCTCCTCCTGCAGGCTCAGGCTGCCCAGGATCTCCTGTAGCTGCTTCAGCTGGACCTGGGGGGCCGAGCAGGAGGAGGGCAGGCGAGGGTCAGCCATGGCCCCTGGGTAAGGAAGGACAAGCGGTGACGGACCCTCTCATCCCCCCACCAGCAACCCACCATTCCCTGTGCCTGCAGGGACCCAGCTGGGACACTGTGTCCCTGGAAAAGCCATGCCTTTTTCCTCTTCTCAACTTGCTTCTCCCTGAGATCGGGGCCACGGACGGCCAAGGGGCTCTCGGGACGACAGAAAGCAGCTCAGATGGCGGCCCCTCAGCCAGTGCGGGGAAGTGGGGGGCATTTGGGCAAAAGAAACCCCATCCCTCTCTGCTGGGAGATCGCCCTTGCGGGCAGTACCCGGCACCCTGGCCAAGAACCCTTCAGCGCCTGCCGGAGGCCCCATCCCCCTGGGTGTCCTGCCTCCGGGCCAGGAAGGTCCGTGTTGGTGACGTGTAGAAATTCAGAGTCAAAACTCCGGGGTGCCGCAGGCCCCAGAGAGAACAGGCCAGGGCCGGGGTCAGGACCACAGTGCGGCGCGACCGCTCATCAAAGAAGGCTTCGACGTCAGATAAGCCTGGTTGACTCGGCTGTATGGTCCTGAGTGACTTATCTAGCCAACTGGAGTCTTAGCTTCCCGGTCTGTGAAACCGGGTTGTAACACAGACCCTCGGGGTTATCTGGAGGACTAACCCTTACAAACTGCTCCCCCGGGGCCCAGAGGGGCGGGGCTCCGTGTGGCCACACAGACAAGGCTTTGTGCTGGCCCCTCAGTTGTCCCTTCCGTTCCCCTGATGAAAAATAACCCGAGGTGTCATCCTACTCCTCCGCCCTCACCCGTTTCTCTCTCCTTCGGCATCCACAGGCCTGGTGGCTGGTGCCTGACATCCGTCTCATACACTGTGACCTCTAGATGCCCTCGGGCAGCTTCTGAGCTGCTCCTGCCCCTGGGGTGAGCATCTGGCAGCAATGGGCTGCTGGGTCATGCAGGTGGCATATGGGGCGGGTGAGGGCCCGCAGGGGCGGGGCGGGGGGGCGGGGCTGGGGCCGGATGGCAGGTGTCCGGGAGGAGCCGTACCATGAGGGCGTCGATGAGCTCGTCGTCATGCCGGCCCTTCTCCACGAGGGTCCCCATCTGACTCCTGAGGGTCTTCACTTCGCTCGACAGCACCTTGTTCCGGGACCTCGAGCCCTCAAGCTTCTTCTTCAGCTCTTCCAGCTCTCTCTGCAGGGCATCCCGCTCGGCAGCCAGTTTCTGGAAATGGAAAGTGCAGTTCTGGGGGCAGGGCTGACCGAGCCCTCAGCACACCTGGCCCCTCGCCCCCTCCCGCTCACTGGGAGACCACGCCCGAACGGAAGGGGACTCGTCCAAGGCCACAAAGCAAGTCCGTGGAGCCGGGAACCAGACTCCAGCCCTGGCCCGACCGAGCACCGGGCAGAGGGACCAGTGGATGTCAGCACTCCTTCCTCGGCTCAAGCTCACGGGTGCCCGGGAGCTGCCCCCGCTCTGCCAGAGTCAGGCTGCTGAGAGGAGACGCACTGGCCACCTCGGGCCACCCCTGGCTCTGTCCTCCAGGGGTGGTCCCCACCCCGCCCCCGCCTGAGCTGGGATAAGAGGAGAGCTGTGCCTCCGTGATACAGGCCCTGGGGGTGATGCCAGGCTGCCCACCTGCCCCAGCGCTGCTCCTTTTTAAAAAAATATATTCTATTGATTTTTTACAGAAAGAAAGAGAGAGGGATAGAGAGCTAGAAACATCGATGAGAGAGATATATCCCAGCTGCCTCCTGCACACCCCCTACGGGGATGTGCCTGCAACCAATGTACATGCCCTTGACCGGAATCGAACCCGGGACCTTTCAGTCCGCAGACCAACGCTCTATCCACTGAGCCAAACCGGTTTCGGCCCAGCGCTGCTCCTTTAAGGCCACCTGGGCCCAGCACACGTGTGGGGCCGGGACACTTGCCCCCTCCTTCTACAATGGATGTTTCAGACCCAAACCTCCCACCAGCCAGGACGGGGCCACCAAAGGTCATGAAATGGGCTCTGTCTGAGGACCTGTGAGGCGGCTCGAGCAGACCTCAGGTTGTGAGGAACAGACACAGCGGTGACCCCGACGCCCGGGGTCTCCTGCCTCTGAGGGGTGCCTCCGAGTCCTTGCAGGGGCGTCATGATCTCCGGGCCCCCTGGCCTCTGGGGCGTGCGTTACCTCCCAGCCTTCCTGCTTCTCCCTCTCCAGGTTGCGGATCCTCAGCAGGTTTTTCTCCTGCGCCGTCAGCTTCCTTGGGTCGGGACTGACGGACAGCTCATCGCCGGCGGCTCCCACGGGCTGGCTCTGGGCCTGTCCCAGCTGCTTCTCCAGCTCTCGAACCTGAGGGGGGGGAAGACTCAGCGTTCCGCAGCCGGCCCGCGGTCAGACTCGACTGCTCGGAGGGCCACCCTGAGGGGTGGCAGGGACCCCGCCGGGCAGAGGACACCACAATTCCAGATGGGTGTGGAAGCCCCTTAGGAGGGGGGCTGGGGGCGGGGAGGGATCTGAGGTGGCACCTTGAGCAAAACAAGACACTAGAGAGGGCTCGCTTGGAAAGGGGAAGCATCCAAGTGGATGAGGAAGATCACCCCATCGCTGAGGGCCTTGGGGCCGAGAAGCAGAAGGGTAGCCCCAGGAACCTGGGAGGGAGGGGACAGAGGACCTCAGAACAAGAAGATCTCGGACAGACAGACCACCCGTGGGATGCTCCTCGGGCAGCCCCGGGTTCCTGGCCAAGTGTGAGAGATGCCGCAGAGGGAGGGCAGGGATTGGAGGCTGAGAGACCAGCTCAGAGCCTCACGTGACTTCTCTGACTCTCAGGTCTCTCATCTGTGACATGGCCCTAAGGGTATATACCCTGACCATGTCTGAGCCCGGGAATCCCCGGGCATTTGCTTCTTGGAATGACAAATCCTGGGGCCCACCCTGGACCAACAAGTCAGAGCTCCAGGGGCAGGGCCTTGGGACCCCCGGGTGGTAAACAAGGGCTTTGGGCAATCGGATGGCGGCCCAGGGGCAGCCCTCAGCACTGGTCCAGCCCTCACAGGCTCTCGGCAATTGGCAGGCGGGCAGGTGGCTTTATCACACGGGGGTTGGAGTGGATAATTCCGAGGGTCCTTCTAACCCTGGTTCCCATGTCGACATAACATAAATGATGAAACAAAGTGGGGAAAACCTGAGCAGGTGGGGGCGGGGCAGCAAAATTCCCCAGGCTCACTGGCAGAGGGTAGCGGTGAGGCCGTGACAGCGCAGGTCCACGCCCTCGAGTGGCATTGTGCGGTGACTCCATTAAGCACAAAAGCGCACAGGACTGCTTTAAAAAGTTTATTTATGCAACTTAACACCAACCATAGGGACTGTATGGCGTGCTTACGATGTCCAAGCGCTGTGCTTTACAAGTGTTATTTCACCGAACCCACAACGACCCATGAGGGAAGGACTGACACCCGTTTACAGGTGGGGAGACGGAGGTGCAGAGAAGGGATCTGCTCAGGGTCACAGAACGTGCAGACCAGCGACTCGGGCCACACTCAGACACGAGTCTCTTGAACCCCAAGGCTGGTCATTAGCTATAGTTTTCTGAGGGCCCTTCCCCCTCCGGTTGGTTTCAAGGACCGCACAGGAGACCCCGAGGGTAAAAGCCACCCAGGAGCTGTGGCCCCCAGGTCCCTGGGATGAGGGCAGAGTGCTCGGCAGCTGTGGGAGTTATACACCTGCTGCTGTTTCTTGGTTTGAAGGCAAAAAAAAGAGGAAATTGAGCACAGCTAACCTCGGCCCAGCGCTGCCTCAGGCCTGGCCCTGTGCTGATCGCGTAGCACACCCTGACTCCTTCAGTCCTCCCAGCCGCCCAGGCACTAGCCGAGCCCAGGGCTTGCAGACGAGGAAGCAGAGCCCGGAGAGAGGAAGTAACTTGTCTGAGGCCACAGGGCTGTGAGTGCAGCCCTGGGACTGGAGTCCAAGCAGTCGGACTCCCCCTGCTCTGAGCCTCTAGGGAGGCTCCGAATGTTTAGAACAGAAAGAGGGAGTCGAAGCTGAGTTTTTACTGGGTATTCAGACTTTCAAAAGTCTACGAGCATCTGGACAAAACTGGGGAGAGCCTACAAGGACACCAGTCACGCAAGTTTACACGAACTGGGCGGGGGGAGGGGGATATTCCTGGAGTCGAATAAATCAGAGGCTTTGGCTCTGCGGAGCGCCAGTGCCTGGCATGTGGTAACGGTTACATAAATGCCTGTTCGCTGAGTAACAAATTAAAATCAGGCCGGCTGGGGAGAATGGGAGATGACGGCCCTGCGCGGGGCCTTTTTGGGGTCCTGTGTCTCTGATGTGGGTCCCCGGGGGGCTTTTCGGGGGGGGGCGCGTTTCAAGCCCTCTGCCCAGGGCCGGGAGAAGCCTGAGGACTCACTCACCTTGCTCTGCAAAACGAGAATCTGCTGAGCCCGTCCCCTCCAGGTCCCCGGCGAGGACAGGAGCTGCTGGATGTTCACATCTTCCCCAACCTCGTTGGCCAACACCTGGAAAGGGCGGGGCCTTCAGTGTGGCCGGGAGAGAGGGCCCGGATGTTTGAAGCCAGAGCGGGTGCACGGGGTTCCCAGAAGGCCGGGCCTCGGCCTGCCCAGCTTCCCTCCGCCCTCCGAGGGCAGCTCTCCCCGGGAGGGCGGCGGGCCCCGCATCCCCAGCGTTTCCTGGCGATGGATGCTTAGAGCAGCGTTTTTCAACCGCTGTTCCGCGGCACACTAGTGTGCCGCGAGATGTTGCCTGGTGTGCCGTAGGTGCAGACAAGACAAGAATTTTATAATTTTTCACTATTTTGTTTACTTAATATTTCATAATAAAGTAATTATAAAATACTTTCTTTGTGTTTATTTGATTCCTATTCAAGAGAATTACTTTATATATAGTCAATGTAGGCACAGAGTTAAATTTTTTAACATTTTCTAATGGTGGTGTGCCTCGTGATTTTTTTCATGAAACAAGTGTGCCTTTGCCCAAAAAAGGTTGAAAAACACTGGCTTAGAGCAAACAAAGAGCTGCTGACGACACCCAGGTGGGGCCCCTTGCTCTTGATATGTTCCGGGATGAGTGAACCCCGAAACTGGCCAGCACCTGCCTCCTTCGTTGGTTCGCCAGTCACCTAGCGCTGAGCTCCTTCTGGATGGGCCACAGGAAGTGCACACCACAGGGCCACACCCTCTGGGAAAGCCACCGACGAGGGGCCGAGGCGGAGGGCACGAGGCTGAGGGGCTGAGGGATGTCAGCCGGGGACCTGTGGCCCCAGAGGGCCCACCTGCTGCCTGGCTGCCGGCGGGAGGCGGTCGGGCCCCGCCTCGGGCTCTGGGCCGGACACGGCACGCTCGGCCTGTGCCCGGGCCCGCGAAAGCCCGTCCCGGGAACCTGAGCGGGCGCACCGTGTCCCCGGCGCTTGTTTCTACAATAGAACTCTGTTTTGGAAATCTGAGCGGTTCCAGCAGGAGAGACAAATGCCAGAGAGCTCGCTGTGTAAATAAAAATAAATAATGGGCCCGCTGGGCCTGCAGCCCGAGCCTGAGCGTGTTCCTCGGAGAGGGGGCCTGGAATACACAAGCAGCCTATTCATTTTCTAATATTACCCGCGGCGGAGGGCACGAGGCAGGCCTTGGCGTCCAAGGCCGAGGCGGCTGATGGAGGAGAGACCGGGGATCCACAGGGGTGCACAGGGCCCAGGGCGGGTTTTAAGGACTCTCCCTGGGTGGACGGCACTGGCCTCCTCACTCGGGGCGGGTGGGCTCCACGCGGGCATGCATGCAGGGCTCCCCGGGGGCAGCCAGCAACCCCACTGGCCCGGCGGCTCTGTGTCCAGGGCTGCTGGGAGGAAGTTGCTGGGTCTGGAGCCTGAGCCAGAGCGAGCAGCATGATGCCCACGGGGCCACGCCCTCGCGCGTCCTGAATGGAACCCATTGTCCCCGTCCTGCCCCCTCCCGAGGCCGGCCCAGCCGCGGCCTGCGCCTGGCGCCGAGGTACCTTCTGGGCCACCCGGAGGTCCTGCCGCAGGGCCTGGACCTGGTTGCGGAGGTCGCTCATCTTCAGGTTTGCGGTCGCCAGCCTGTCCTGCAGGGCCTTCAGCTCCGGGGTCTCCGGCTGGTGGGGGGAGAGAGACGGGACGGAGAGCCCAAGCGGTGGTGACAACCAGAGCCCCGTTATCCGAGCGCGTGCCGGGGGCCCAGCGAGGAGCCTCTCAGGCCCTCCTCCCAGCCCCTGGGAGCTGCGAAGCGGAGGCTGGAGGGTGGGGGTAAGTCCTTTGGCTTGGGCACCCGGTTGGGAGAGAGGGAGGTGAATGTGAATCCCGTCAGCCCCTCTGGGGGCTGAGCCCTTGATTCTGAGTGTGTGCGCACACAGTCACACACACACACACTCACACTCACACACACACACACACACACACACACACTCACACACACACACACTCTCTCACACACACACACACACTCATGCACACACACACTCACACATACACACACACTCACACACACACACACACTCACACACACACACTCACACTCACACACATATTCACACGCACACACACTCACACACACTCACACACACATATTCACATGCACACACACTCACACACACATATTCACACACACACATATGCACGCACACACACACACACTCATGCACACACACTCACACACACACACTCACATATACTCACACATACACGCACACACTCACACATACACACACGCACACACACTCACACACACACTCACACATACACACACGCACACACACTCACACACACACTCATGCACACACACATTCACACACACACACACACACACACACACGGTGGCCACAGAGGGGGAGCCACACTTCCAGGGTGTGCGCCCTCTCTGCCGTGCTCAGAGACCAGCACACAGCTCACCCATCTTCACTCGGAACTCAGAGGGAGCTGGCCCTTTGCAGGGGGGCCACTGCCACCTGACCGTGGGGCGCCCTCTGCTGGAGCCCCCCGCCGGGCCTGGGCCCCTTTCCCGGCAGTGAGCTCGCCGCTCAGAAACACGGACCCCGCTCGGTCCCCAGACCTCCATGTCCCTGGCTTGAAGGGCTGTGGCAGCCATGAGAACTCTCCCTCCTGGAACACTTAGCCAAGTTTTTTGTTTTTTAAAATAATGTTGGATTTAAACTATCCAATGTCAAGTGTTCCCCGATGTGCTGCCCACTTCTCTGTCCTCAGGAGACGTTCCCGAGACTCTCAGACGTTTGGCGTGAAAGGTGCTCCCAGGTCAGCCATTCCCACCCGCCCTTAGGTGAGGAGAGGAAGGCTCAGAGGGGCAGTCACTTGCCCTGGGGCACACAGCCTGGTGGGGGTGCCAGAGGGGGGATCTGAGCCTGCTCCTCCCCTGCACTAGCCGAGTCGCCCGCCCGCGTAGGCTGTTGCTGATGCCCAGGCACCGGGGCAGCAGGAGTGCAGGCTGGTGGGCTGGGCATCCCACCCGCATGGCACAGGCCGTCCGCTCCTGTCCCACAGGCCAGTGGGCTGCCTCCTGGGAAGCAGGGCGGGGACTGCGGTGGCTTTCGGAGCCTCCCTTAGCGGACCCGACAGATCTCCAGTGTCCACGCCGCTGGGAAAGGCAGATCCCAGTGGCCTGGGTCTGGGATGCGCTACGGACCCCCAAAGGCTCTGGGTAGCCCAGCGGGGGCCCCCTGGCCGCACCGGGTTTGCTCACTATGGGATGGGTATGAGATACCACTTCCCGGCCTGCTCCCACAGCGCCACCGTGAGGCTGAACAGAATCACCGGCGCGAACAGTTCTGCAAGCTGGGAACTTACACAAAACCCAAGAGCATCCTTTTTTAAATTTAATTTTTTAACGTGTCTCTCCCCACCCCCTCACCCCCATCTAGCTGCCTGTCACCCCTTCTCATGGCTGTTGGGCACTGACTTTTCCCAGCGACTCTGCTGCTTTGACTCTGCCTTGGAGTGGGGAGCAACGCCCCCTGCCGGCCAGCTTTCTGGTGCCAGGAGTCCCTCGGGCCCTGCTGGGGGGTGACCTACTCCGAGCACAGGGAGGGCACGCAGGGGGCGCCTGGATCTAGAACCCAGGCAATGGCGTCTCTCCAGCCCCCATTTCTGTAAGATGGAGGGTATCACCGGCCCCCGGGGGCCTGCGAAGTGATGACCGAGCACACAGGTGAAGGTGCTGTCTGGGGCGGATTCTGCCAGAGGGGATGCCAGGGGTAAAGGGGGCTGAGCGCCAGGCGGTGCTCCCGTCGGGGCTGGGCCCACGTGCACAGGCAGCCGTCAGCCCTCAGCCCTCGGCTCTGCCCGGCCCCGTCCTCCTGGCCCGGCAGCGGGGCCAACCCCACGCGCTGCCGTTTCCAAGCTGTGTCCGCCCAGAGTGAAATTCCACAGGCTCCGAGGGGGGCGTGGGTCGGGCTGTTTTCCTGAGGGGTAACGGAAGCCCGGCCATGGAGGGGGGAAGAGGGGGAAGACAGCGCCAAGGACGCTCACACCGGCGCCTCCTGCAGCCCCAGTGGAGGGCGGGCCGCCCGCTCCTCTCTGACCAGTCCTCTGAGGAAGCATTGCCTTTGCTCTCTCTCTGGTCAGGAGGAGCCCGGGAGAAACCCGGGGCACTGATGAACTGAGACGGGCAGCCCGTCGCCCGCTCCTCCATCAGAAACCGTCCAGGCTCCCTGCAGCCACCCAGCTGCCACTGGAGGCCCCCTCCATGGGGACCCACCCCAGCTTCCTCTGGCTCACATCCCCCCCCCCCCCCCCATGGGCCCTGGGCTGCAGGCCAAGGTTCTCCAGCTGACAGACAACAGCTAGCCAACGTGACAGAAATGCCGATGCTTCCCGGCTCTGAGCCTTGGCTTGCCTGATGGGAGGCCCCCCCCCCACCCGCACCCCCTTCTCCAGCAGGGCCCCCCTCAGGAACCCTCCTTCATAGCCCCTCCAGCCGCCTCAGACGAGGGGTACGAGGGGTACGCTCCCTCTGTGACCTCAGAGCCCAGCCCCCTCCTTCCCTCAACATGGCCGCTCATGTGCCCTCTTGGGCTCCCCTGATTTTGTATTTCCTCAGAAGATCCGGGACCAGCACTTCCCCCTCTGGGCGCTCTGGCCAGGGGCAGGGAGGCGCTCGGTGCTCTGGATAAACCGGGAAAGGCCTGCTTTCTAGCCCAGCCCCTGCCGAGGGCCAGCCCTCCTCAGCCCACTGACCCCCTGCCCCCTCCCCCTAGCCAGGCAGGGTCACAGACTGGCCCTCGGGAGGCACATCCGCCCCGGACCCCACGGGGCCCGGCGCTGCCCGCTGAGGACGGAGCTCTCCCCGGGGACGGGCCCGAAGCCCCCCAGTCCTGAGTGGGAGGCAGCCAGGGCGGAGGGGCTGGGAGAGGAGCTCGGAGTCCTGGGGCTTGGACCCGGGCCACCAGCTGGCTGCCTCCCAGGGGGATGCTCTGGAGACTCCGGGAACGAGAAGAATTCTCACAAAATGAACTGCCCGCTCCGAGCAGGGCTCCGTGGGCTGCAGCAGCTCCCTGTCCGGGGGGGACGCAGAGGTGGGAGGGGAGGAGGCTGATCCCGGAGAGGAAGGATGCTGGGAAGGGTGCTGGGCTGGGCGTGGGCGACCTGTGGGCCCGGGCCCTCCCCTCTGGTCCTGAAATCCTAGGGTTCCAGGTCCTCGGGCCCCTCCCGAGCCCCTCTCTGCGTTAGACCCTCCCTGGCCTCCGCGGGGGCATCCCTGGCGGGGCTGTGGCTCCCTCACGGCTGCGGTGCGGATGCTGCGATGGTCGCACCGCTCCCCAGTGCAGTGGAGGTGGCCCCCGGACACAGACACCTCCCCTCCCGCCCCTCCCCTCCCCCCGCGGCTGCCCCGCCGACTCCCGGCACAGAAGATGCATACCAAGGCGCCGTCTCCCGGCTGGGCCCTCGGTGGCTTAGCTCCTGCGTTGGTGGCCCCCTTGGCTGGCAGCCTGGCCAGGGCCGTCTGCAGCTGGAAAAGCAAACCCCGCACTGAATACTGAATTCTGGAGCCCTCACAGCCGTCCGGAAAGACGGATTCATGGTTCAGACGAGGAGACGCTGAGGACCTGCTCCTGGGCCCAAGGCCAAGACCATCACCACGTACAGACGGGCCACCAAGCGTCAGTCACGGGCTTCCCCGCCGCCCCTTACACGAAGCCCACGCCCTGTCTAGCAAGGCTGGGCACGGCCCACGCCCGCTTCTCTGACCCCATCCTCTTCCTCTCCCGGCCACACGGGTCTCCTCCCAGACCTGCTTCCCCGCTGGGAGCCTCGCACCTGCGGGCGCCTGGCATGGAGGCCCCTCCTCCACCTCTCCCAAGCTCATCCTCCAGGGACCCCCCGCCCCCTCCCCCGCCCCGGGCATGCTCCCTCCTCCAAGAGGCCCTGGGTGCTGGTCTGTCTCCCAGGAGGGCGAGAACCAGGCCTGTTCCATCCCTGCAGGCTCCCCGGGGCCTGGCACAGAGCCCCAGGCGGGCCTCAGGACTGTGCTACGGGAGAGAGAAGCTCCGGGTCCATGCCAGGCACGGGGAGGGCACCTCAGGGAGGGCGCTGCAGAGCCACAGAGTTGGATTTGGCATCGGGCACCAATGCCTGCTGTGCGACTGGAGGAAGCGCTTTACCGGCTCCAGCCTCCGCTCCCGCCGGCTGAGGAGAGGCTGGGGGTGCTCCCTGGCACACACGCTCCATCCCGGCTTCTAGGGGGGCTGGCTGCCTGGGCTAAGCCCTGGCCCCGAGGGAGGGCTCTGGGATGAGCTGGGGGGAGGGGGGGGGAGGAGAGCCGGGCAGCAGAAAGAGGAAGGCGGACAGAAGTGAGACCGGTTGGTCGCATGCTCCTGGCTTGAACTTCCAATTAGCAAGGATCCCCGTGAGTGCACTTAACAAGCAGGCATCGGTGCTCACTCCCTGCCGGGTCCTGCTCTCAGCGCTTTGCAAAGGGAAGTCTTTCATTCCTCAGGAAACCGTAGGCCAGTGGTCGGCAAACTCATTAGCCAACAGAGCCAAATAGCAGCACTACGACGATTAAAATTTCTTCTGAGAGCCAAATGTTTTAAACTTCTTCTAACGCCACTTCTTCAACATAGACTCGCCCAGGCCGTGGTATTTTGTGGAAGAGCCACCCTCAAGGGGCCAAAGAGCCGCATGTGGCTCTCCAGCCGCAGTTTGCCAACCACTGCTGTAGGGGGGGCCCTGCTACCACCGCCAGGGGACAGACAGGGGAGACCACCTCAAAGCGAGTCAGTGACTGAGCTGAGATGCCCACCGGGGCAGCCAGGCCCCGAGTCCCTCCTAACCTCTGTGCCGCCGCCTCGCCATGACCTCTGCCCCCTCGCGTCCCCACACGCTTCCCCCTCCCAGGATGCCGCAGACTGGGGAGCCACTGCTCACACTGACCCGCGAGCCCCCCAGGAGGAGCCAGAGCCCCCACGCGGACCCCCTCCCTGGAGGGGCGGGCGGCCCGCCTGCTGAGGCCCCTGCGGAGATGGGGTGCCCGAGGGCACCTCACCTCCTGCTCCAGCTCCCGGATGCGGTTGCTCAGCTGCTTCACCCTGGTCTTCCCCGCCTCGGCCTCGGCCATCAGCACCCGGTTCCTTTTGGACAGCTCGACGATCTTGGCGGCGATGGCGTCCCCGGCCACGCCGGCGGACCCTGGGGGGAGGGAGAGGGGGAGGGCAGTGGAGGGCGCAGTTCTCGCACGCCCAGGCCCCTGGAGCCCAGCCCCAGCACGCACTGCACCGCAGCCCGGGGGAGACTCCGCAGGCCCCGGGAGGATGGCCACATGCCAGTCCTCACGCCCTCCTCGGTGACAGGCTCGCTCCTCCTCACCCCCTGTCCCGAGACTTGGCTGTGCTCTTCAGGGCCCACTCTGGGGGGACAGGGCCTGGCTGCGGCCAGCCGATGGGATGCTGGCAGACAAGGTGGAGGTGGAGGTGGAGGTGGAGGTGGAGGTGGAGGTGGGGGGGGGGTCCCTTGTCGCTTGTGCCACCTCCTCGAGAACAGCGCCCCCAGGCCAGCTGGCTGGTCCCAGGAAGAGGGAGAGAGGCCCACAGAGCAAAGCTGACCGACCCCCCCCCCCCCCCCCCCCGGCCTAGACCAGCTGGTCCCCAACCTACAGACCCCAGAGGTTGGAGCTAAAGCAGCGCTTCCTGCCGAGCGCTGCTAGGGGCGGGTGAGGGCGGTTGTTGTTTCTTACACGGGGTTCTGGGCTAACACGGGGTTTTGGGGTAACACGTGGTCATTCAGTCCACACTTAGTTTCTGCCGAGTGTCAAACCCTCGTGTTAGGGATCCAATGGTGAATGAAAAAGGTGTATAGGGCATAAAACAAAACAAAACAAACAACAACAACAACAACAACAAAAACCAGCATAAATATGCATTCCAATACCTGGGAGGGATGAGTGTTAGTGGGTGCGAGTGATGGGGCTGACGCTGTTCACAGGGTGCTCAGGGAGGGCCTCTCTGAGGAGGTGACGTGTGAACAGAGACCCGGATGAATGAGGTGAGAGACCAGGCAGGCAGAGGAGTGTTCTCAGTGGAGGGCATAGCCAGTGCAAAGGTCCGGAGGCAGGAAAGTGCGTGGAGTGTCTGCGGAAGCAGCTGGAAGGCCATGGGCGAGGCCGGAGGGGTGGCTGGAGGGATGCCACAGAGGAGGCCGCCCAGGGTGGGGCCGAGAGAGGGCAGGTGGCAGAGCACTCGCTTCTCTGCAGCCCTGCACGTCTGAGCCCCCAGCCGGGATGAGTGTCTCTGCTCTCACAGCACTGAGCCCGGTCTCCGGTGTTTTGCCTCAGACAGGAACGGCCGGGGCACGGGGGGAGGCGCAGTGGAACCCCAAGGGCAGCCAGGAGGCCAAAGTCCCTTGCCGTTGAACTGGGAACCGGTCCTCTGGGTGTTCCCGCCCTTTAAGGCATTCAAGATCAAAGGCAGGGAGGCCCGCTGCTCTCTGCCATGGGTGACCCCGCCTTTGCTGCTTATCGGTCAGCCGCCTGGGCACTGCTCCACGGGCGCACACGGAGCAGAGGCCAAGGTCCACACCGGACGTGCAGAGCCAAGGTCCGGCTCACACCCACAGAGCCCCCGCCCAGCCCGCACCCACAGGGCTGAGGTCGGTCTTAAACCCACAAAGCCACGGTCCCCGCCAGACCCAAGGGGGAAGGTCTCCAACCAACACTGCCAAGGTCCAGCCTGGACCGGCAGGGCCACGGTCCATTCCAGACCGTGCTGGGTCCTCGGAAATCCCCGGGGAACAGCTGGCTTGCCCGTCTCGCCCGCCTCTCTGCAGCAGCAGTGCAAGAAGAGGTAGTGCCTGCTGCCGCTGGGGCTTTCCCGCGTCCAAGACTCAACACCGGGGCCAGAGCACCCACAGAAAACGGGCCGTGCAGAAGCCTCATCAGGAGCCCGGGCTGAGCCACAGTCCTTCAATCCTGGCCACTCTCCCCTCCCACTCCCTCCTCTCCCCTCCCCGCCCTTCCCCTCTCCCCTGTTCCCAGGACCCCTCTGGACAAGCCCAGCCCGGCTGACCCTCGGCACTCTCCCTGGGCACCTGCCGCCCGGAACCTGCCCTCTGCCCGTCGCCGCGATGGGGCAGCTACCTGTGAAGGCAAATCGGTCCTCTTCCAGCTTCTTCTTCAGGTGCTTGATCTCAAAGTCCCTCTCCTTCAGCAGCTTGTACAGCCGCCCGTTCTCGTCCACCGTCTCCCGGAGCTGCTGGCGGAGCTGCTGGATCTCGTCCTCCAGCACCCTGAGGGCACAGGCAGCGTTAGCTCCCGCCCGGGCTGGCCAGCCTCGCTGGGCCCCAGGCGGGGATGGGAACCGGTCTGAACAAAGCAGGAAGGGGGAAACGAAGGGACCCTCAACGAGCGGATTGTAACAGGCTGGTTTCAAAACCGAGACCCGGTGCGCACGAGCCGCACGCACATGTGCGTGCACATGTGAGAGGAGAAAGAATTCTGGATAACACGGCTTCCTGTGGATTCAACAGGGAGAGAGAGAAAACCTCCACTCAGAGAATTCATCTTCCTTCTAAGACATGTACAAAGGCAATCTGAGCAAATACCAAATAACGGACATACCGCTAGAGATCACTTTCCTTCATGGCAATTGACTAAGATTAGAAATCAACACTAGAGCCGAAACCGGTTTGGCTCAGTGGATAGAGCATTGGCCTGCAGACTGAAGGGTTCCAGGTTCGATTCCGGTCAAGGGCATGTACCTTGATTGCGGGCATATCCCCAGTAGGGGATGTTCAAGAGGCAGCTGATCAATGATTCTCTCTCATCGATGTTTCTAACTCTCTATCCCTCTCTCTTCCTCTCTGTAAAAAATCAATGATATATATAAAAGAAATCAACACTAGAAAAAACAAAATGGCAAACTTGTATGTTTGGAACTAAAAAAAAAAACACACAAATCCCCACTCCTAAATTATGTGTGGATTAAGAAGAAATCCCAAATGCAGCCCTCGACGGTTTGGCTCAGTAGAAGGAGTGTCGACCTGCAGACTGAGGAGTTCAGGGTTCGATTCCAGTCAAGGGCACATGCTGGGGTTGTGGGCTCAATCCCCAGTGGGATGCATGCAGAAGGCAGCCAATCAATGATTCTCTCTCATCATTGATGTTTCTATCTCTCTCTTCTTCTCTCTCCCTCTTTCTGAAATCAATTAAAAATATATTAAAAAAAAAAAAAGAAATCCCAAATGCATTATACAGCATTCAGAATGGACGGACTGCAGAAGCAATAAATATTACAACTTGTGAAAGGCAGATAAAGTGATGCTGAGCAGGGAACTAACAGTCTTCATTGCGCACACATGCTATTGTAGAAGACCAGACAGAATTTTTCTAAGCCTTATGTTGAGGCTAGTCTCCATGTTTTGGGGAAACCGGACAGAAAATCAGGCGGTTGGCTGGCTTTGTGTGTTATAAACTGTCTGCAAGGCTCTTTTCAGAACACGAATAACATGGACAGAGTGTCTGCGACCACTTCCATTGTTAGGAATGGGACGGGCTCCCTAGCGGCAGCTGCTCAGAAAGGTAAATACATTAGAGAAGGGATAGGTTATAGAAATTATTGCTGTTGCTGTTAATCCAGCAATGGTTCAAGTCTCCCTCACTTCCGGTTTCCCGATCTGGGGGAAAATCATTTGCACATAGCTCTGGGGTTAAGTTGAAGCTAATATTTGAGAACCATATGAATTTTCAATGATGGAGAGGTCTATTATTATTATTATTATTATTATCAACTAGCATTTTTAATAGAATATTTTGAAAACTGGGAAACCATAAAAAGTAGAATTTGAAGATGGAGGGGAAAAAAAAAAAGATCCTGGGTGAAGCCAGAAGCAGAGAGAGACAGCTCCACAACTGCAGTGACTTTTATGTAAAAGGACAAGCAGAGAATTTTGTGTCAGTACAGACCCCTGCTTCTAGTAACCAGCACAGATCTACATGCACGCACGGACGTCGAATTCGGAGCAGCGTGCGAAGGTCATGGACGCTCTTGCACTTTCCCACCCGCTGTAAAACCGCAAGGAACCCACCCAGAGCTTCTGCAGGACAGCCCGCTCTCTGTGCCGTCGGGAGAGAACAATCCCAGGTGGGAGTCAGCCAGGATTCTCAACGAACCACCAGAATTAGCCAGCCAGCTCCTCTGAAACCCAAACCCAGTCTCCACGAGAAACAACCTAAGGAAATCCAAGTGAATAAACTACTACCCCGCCGAGTTCCAAAATGCCGATGAAACGTTAGGTGGCTTTTAACTACATTTCATACCCAGTTTCGTCCACAGACCTACCAGATCCCAGAGTCTTCGATAACCACCTGTGCCCATATACCCCTGCGTCTCAACTTATAAGCGCACGTGTAGTCCACCTGCCTGTCCAACCGTCTGCTATCGGTCCTCCACCGCCTCCCGACCTCCCGGGGGCGCTCCTGGGAGGGTTCGGGCGCGCACGTACCCCCGCTCAAAGCTGCTCTGCGAGTTTTGCTCCCCGGCTTGGAAAAGGCGGAGGCCGTCCAAGACCTCCGAGGGCTCTTCCGGGTCATCGTCTCTGCCGCCGAGGCTCAGCTCCTTCTCCTTCTGCTTCTCCATCTGCTTCTGCAACCGCCTGTGCTGCATCTCCTGCATGGCCTGGAACTGCAGCCGCAAGGTGTCCTGCGAGCCTTCCTCCGCTGCCATCTTGCCCTGGGGAGGAGGGGAAAAAGGCCCGAGCTGAAGCGAACCTCACAAAGTGCACATTTCCCGGGAGGGCTCGGTTCTCAGTCAGCGGGTCTGCAGCCCCCAGCCCTGCAGTTTGCTGCTTAGCTTTGCACGTGGCCACGTGGACGTTCAGAAGACCGCCCCCTCCCCCCCCATCTCAATCCCCTGAAAACCAAAGTTGGGCTGAGCATGCTCCTCTAGCCCTGACGATGCCCCCAAACCTCGCACGACATCAGAATAGTCCACATCGCTCAGACTCAATGCTTCCCCCCTTCCTGTCCCTAAAACATTGGCTCTCAACCCTGGCTGAACATTAGACTCCCCCAGGAGCTCCCAAACTATGACTTGGGCACGTACTGGACCAATGAAATCCCAATTCCTAGGGATGGGACTCAATCATGACATTTAAAAGTTTCAGTAGCCATAGTTGGTTTGGCTCAGTAGATAGGGTGTCAGCCTGCAGACCAAAGGGTCCCAGGTTCGATTCCGGCTAAGGACACATGCGTGTGTTGTGGGCTCAATCACCAGTAGGAGGTGTGCAGGAGGCAGCCGATCAATGATTCTCTCTCATCATCGATGTTTCTATCTCTCTCTCCTCTCCGTTCCTCTCTGAAATCAATAAAGAAATGTATTTTTAAAATTAAAAAATTTTTAAAAAAGTAAAATAAAAGCTTCAGTAGATGCCCATTATCCCCAAACTAAGTCCAAAGGCTTTGAGGGGTTTGGCTGCAGTCTCTCCCTCCAGCCCGCCTTCCCCTTGATAATGCCACCTCTAGGCCTTGCTCCTAACACCTCACAGAAAAAAGTCTGGTTAGCCTAAATTTACAACAGAGTTCAACTTCCTGTTTCTGTAAAGGGCAGGATGGTAAATGTTTTAAATTTTGTGGGCCAGCCGAAAACAGTTTGGCTCAATGGATAGAGCGTCGGCTTGGGGTCTGAAGGGTCCCGTGTTCAATTCCAATCAAGGGCATGTACCTTGGTTGCGGGCATATCCCCAGTAGGGGGTGTGCAAAAGGCAGCTGATCGATGACTCTCTCCCATCGATGTTTCTAACTCTCTATCTCTCTCCCTTCCTCTCTGTACAAAATCAATAAAATATAAAAATAAATAAATTTTGTGGGCCAGAGGGCTCTGTTGCAGCTACGGTATTGTCGTGCCATCACAGTGCAAAGCAGCCACAGATAAGACGTGAGTGGGCAGGTGTGGCTGTGTTCCAATAAAACTTTATTACGAAAAAAAAAAATAGGCAGTGGTCTGGATTTGATCTGTGAGCCTTGGTTTGCCAAGCCCATTGGGAGGAATTCCATCTGAAAAGGTGTCTAGCGATGGAAGAAGAGCGGGTGCTGGCCTTGGAGCAGGAGGACGGGGACAGGGGCTGCCACCAGGCGGCGCTGTTCCCGCCCCACCCGCGTGCGGGGCGCGAGGCCTCGGCAGCAGAGGCCAGAAGAGGGCGCTGGAGGTCAGGGCGGACCGGAGTTCGCCGCCTCCTCGGTGGCCTCTGGGCAGGCGACCTACTACCCTCGGAGCCTCCCTGAGCCTAGGGCTGCGCGGAAACCGGGGCCCGGAGAGGGAGGAGGCGGTGCGTGAGGGTCCCCAGGACCACGGAGGGGAGCGTCCGGCCCGGGTCTGCGCGCCGGGGCGAGCGTGTGCGCTCCGGCTCCGATCCAAGGCCCCGGGGGTGGGGGGTGCGGGCTCCCCCGGCTCCAGCCCGCGCCCCTCCGCGCCTCTCCCCGCACTCACAACGGTCCCGGCGCTGCTGCTGCCCGGGGCCACCGCGGCGGGGTCCCCTCTTCCGGACGCTGCTCGCGTTGCCCCAGCAACGGTCGCCAGGGAACCCAAGCTACACCGCCCTGCAGACGTCACCGCGGGTCTGCGGGGGCCGGAGGGCGCCGGAAGTTCGGAAAGGGACCGCGGCCCGGGGCCCGGGGCCCGGGGTCGGTAAGGAAGGGGGTGCGGGGCCGGGAGCGGGTGTCCAGTGCCTTCTGGGCCGGGTGTTCGGGACGTTTTGTGGGTCAGACGTCCTGCGCAGAGGGACACCTTCCGCAGTCCTGGGGGAGCTGAGAAGGGGACGGTGCCACCTTGAATGTCTTTGAAAAAATGTAAAAAAAAAAAAAAAAAAAAAAAAAAAAGTCTGGGGGAAAGGTCATGTTGTGGCGGCGAGTGAAGAAGTGGACGGTCCCACCTTGGATGTCTTTGGAAAATTAAAAAAAAAAAAATGTCTGGGGGAAAGGCCATGCGGTGACCGTTCTGGCGCAGGTTGTGTTCTTCACGACGGAGCACAGAAGCAGGCCGGGGAGGGATGCGCCGAAAGAGGAAGGAAGAGCTGCTTCATGTGGGTGTTGGGACTGCAGTGCTGTTTTCATGTTTGCATTGGAGAGGAGTTTAAATATAATGATTTATAGTGGTTTATTTTCATAGAAAAAAAACCAAAAAACACCTCTCTCGGGTTGTCTTTTAAGGCACTTCCCAATTTAAGTCACTACCATAACCAGGGCCATCTGAGGGTGGGAGACAAATTTCTAGGAAAGAAGATCCGAGGAAGCTTTCTGAATGTTTACCCAGGCTTTTGTAATTTGAAAATCTTCAAATACCTCATTTCCCCCCCTTCTTTTCCCCCTCATAATGCAGTCCCGCATAGACATACACAAAGAGGCAGCATCAGACCACTCGGGCACAGTACCACAACCGGAATGTTGGCATTGACACCATCCACCTGTCGTATTCAGATTTCCCCGTCTGACCGGTATTCATGTGTGTGCGTGTTTAGTTCTATACAGTTTTATCCCATGTCAGTTTGATCGCCAAAGTGAAGAGAAGACACTGAACACTTAAATCACAAAGATCCACTTATTGGGCTTTCATAGCCACGCCCACTTCCCTCTTGCTCCCGCCCCCTCCTTTCCTAAGTCTAGTCTAACCCTTGGTGATTGCCACTCCGTTCTCAATTTCTGTCATTTCCAAAACGTTTTCTCAGTGGAATAATATAGAGTGTAACCTTTTGGGGTTGACTTACCCACCCCCACTCCCCCTCAGAATAATTCTCTGGAGGTTTATCCAAGTTGTTGTGTCAATAATTTGTTTCTTTTTATTGCTGAGCGGTTTTCCATAGTATGGATGTGCCAGGTTTGTTTAACCCAGTGGTCGGCAAAGGGTTTGCCACTCTGTTGACTAATGAGTTTGCCGACCACTGGGATAGGGGCTTAATCACAAGGATCAACAACAGCCTGTAATTATTGGAATCGAGAGTCTAACCCAGTGTTTCCCAACCTTCTCTCATGATGAGAATCACCTGGTGGAGTTATTAAAACACAGATTCCTGAATCCCAACTAAGAAGTGCTAAACTAGAATTTTTGGGAACATATAGGTAAAATTGTATACTTAACTAGTGCTCTAAGACAGATTTTATATACAGAGCACTAAGTTAGGTATGCAATTTTACCTATATGTTCTCAAAAATTCTAGTTTAGCACTTCTTAGTTGGGATTCAGGAATCTGTGTTTTAATAACTCCACCAGGTGATTCTCATCATGAGAGAAGGTTGGGAAACACTGGTCTAACCTTTCACCCAGGGAAGTACTTCTGGCTGTTTCCAGTTGACGGCTATTACCAATAAAGCAGATATGAACATTCATATACAGGTTTCTGGGTGAACCTCAGTTTTCATTTTTCTGGAATGCCCAGGAGTACAGTTGTATGGTAATCACATGTTTAGTTTTGCAAAAAACAAAAAACAGAACAGCCAACCTGCTCTGTAGCGTGGCTGTGCCAGTTTACATTCCCACCAGCAATGCATGAGCTGTCGTTTCTCCACATCGTTGCAGTGTTTGATGTCACTGTTTCTTATTTTAGCCATTCTGATACGTGTGTGGTGGCATCTCATTGTGGTTCTGACATTCATGATGGATAATGATGCCGAACATTTTCCTCATTGTGCTTGCTTACTATCTGGATATCCTCCTTTGGTGAAGTGTCTGTTCGTGTCTTTTCACCCAGTTTCTATTTGTTGAGTTTTGAGAATTCGTTATATGTTCTGGAAGATAGTCTTTTGTTGAGTATGTGGCTTGCAAATTTCTTCCCAGTTGGTAGCTTGTCTTTCAATTCTCTTTGCATGGACTTCAACTTTTTACATTTCTATTAGGTCCAATTGATATTTCTTCCTTTTTTTTTGGTGTCAAGTGTAAAAACTCCTTGCCTAGCCTTGGATCCCAAAGAATTCCTTGTAATTTTCTAAAAGTGCCAGAGTTTTATGTTCATGATTTATTTTTATGTGACTTTTGCATTAGGTGTGAGATTTAAGTGGAGGTTTTGTTTTGTTGCCTATCAATGTCCAGTACCATCTGTTGAAAGATATCCTTCCTCCATTGGATTGCTTTTGAACCTTTGTCAAAAATCAGTAGGGCAACCCGGGCGGCATGGCTCAGTGGTTGAGCTTCCACTGGGGGTGTGCAGGAGGTCACAGTTCTAAGGTTGGTCAGGGCATATACCCCATGGCAGGCTCAACGCCCAGTAGGCGTGTGCAGGAGGCAGCCAATCAATGATTCTCTCTCCCTCTCCCTTCCTCTCTGAAATCAATAAAATCTAAATATTTTTTAAAAATCAGTTGAGCAAACTCAACAACAGCAACAAAAAAACAATTGGAACTGGGCAAAGGACTTGAATAAACATTTCTCCAAAGAAGATACACAAATGGCCAATAAGCACATGAAAAATACTCAGCATCGCTAGCCATTAAGGAAATGCAAATCAATACCACAGTGAGCCAGGCCCGCGTGGCTCCGTGGTTGAGGTCTGACCTATGAACCAGGAGGTAACAGTTGGATTCCTGGTCAGGGCACTTGCCCAGTTGCAGCTCCATCCCCAGTGGGGGGGCGTGCAGGAGGCAGCCAATCAATGATTCTCTCATCATGGATGTTTCTATCTCTCTCTCCCTTTCCCTTCCTCTCTGAAATCAATAAAAATATATTTAAAAGCCCTAGCCAGTTTGGCTCAGTGGATAGAGCGTCGGCCTGCGGACCAAAGGGTCCTGGGTTTGTTTCTGAGCAAGGGCACACACCTCAGTTGCAGGCTCCTCCCTGGCCAAGGCCCTAGTAGGGGTGCGTGCAGGAGGCAACCAATGTTTCATGTGGATATTTCTCTCTGTCTTTCCCTCTCTTCCACTCTGTATACAAATCAATGGAAAAATGCCCTCAGGTGAGGATTAAAAATAAAATTTAAAAAACCCCATAAACTCACAGTGAAATACCACTCCATATTTAGCTGTTTTGACTCAAAATGGAAGTAAGCTTTACTCAGCTTAATGCCAGGCTCCATAATCGGACTTGGTCGTTGTACCAGGAGTGTCTCTTTGGGGCTAGACCTATACCAGTCATGGCATTACCCAGAACACTAAGCCACCAGTTTACTTTAGGGGACGGTGACCCTTATCCAGAGCCCCTCCCTTCCCGGAATCAGACACCCAAGAAGCCAAGAGTTACCGGAAGGAGATTGTGGGTACGGATTCAGAGCAAACAGGCAAACTGCCTTGAGATATTTTTGCCTCAGGGTTAAGTCTTAGTAAATATGCCTCTTCTTAGCCTGGGGCTCCCGCAGAGATAGAAATTGTTGCCGAAACCGATTTGGCTCGGTGGATAGAGCGTAGACCTGGGGACTAAAAGGTCCCAGGTTCGATTCTGGTCAAGGGCATGTACCTTGGTTTCGGGCACATCCCCAGTAGGAGGTGTGCAAGAGGCAGCTGATCGATGATTCTCATCAATGTTTCTAACTCTCTTTCTCTCTGTAAAAAAAATCAGTAAAATATATATTTTTTAAAATACAATTAAAAAAAAATAGTTCACGTTTTCCAGGTTCAAGTTCCTGTGGGCTGGATACACACTGTCAGTTCTGCCTCTTCAACTCACCAAGGATTTGGGCTTTTGTTGGCCTCCAGCCTCTCACTTAATGCCACTTCAAGTCTTATTTGACCCATGGAGCTATTTTGTCTAAGATGTGGCTGTGTATATGGCGATCTCATTCATCATACGTTGATTTCACTAGGAAACTAAATGTTCTGCCAAGACTCATTAGTCTTTATTTAGTTCCAAGGGATCTCTCTGATGGATGAGGTCTACCCTGGCTCTGCTTCAAGCTCTCAGCACAATGCACTGGTAATACAATTTACATTTGCCCCAAACTTTCTCAATTTCACTCTCGGTTCATGTCACTCTTGGTTTTTCAAAACAAGGATGGAAATCAACTGGTTTTCGTGGTCATCGTTTTCTCCCATATTGATTAGGTCGCCAATGCCTTGTGTATTTCAGTTTTTCATTCACCTCTTCCAGTCAAGACCATTTGTATATGGGAATCTCACCTTCCTTCTTATAAAGGCCAAAACAGATATTGGCTAAGGATTTTAATTTATGGGGGGAAAAAATCTGAGGATAGCCTGGCTGGTGTGGCTTGGTTGGGCATCATCCCATACACCTGAGGATTGCTGGATTTGACTCCCAGTCTGGGGAAAGGCCCGGGTTGTGGGCTCAGTCCCTGGTAGGGGGCATGCAGGAGGCAGCCAATTGATGTTCTGCTTTCACATCTATTTCCTCTCTTCCTCTCTCTAAAAATCAATTTTTAAAATCTTAAAACAATAGAAAGACCCTGTTTTTAAAAAAATTAAATCTGAGGATAAGATACAAAGTATACTGGAAAAAAATACTAGACTTGGGACCTGGGTGGAGAGTGTGTATGTGGGTGGTGGAAGGTAGGACAAGTATTTCGTGAACAGACATGGCTCTGTGTACCTGCCTTCATCATGCAGTCTCTCTTCATGTCCGAGGGTCTCAAGTACTGGGTTTGTGCCCAGCTCTGTCGATTTTCACTCGTATGGCCCTGAATAAATTTCAGCTCTCCTCGTTGACAAAGTCAGGATAATACGTACGTCAGAGTTTCCGAGGAACGAACAGAAGAATCTTAAAGTATTTTATATAAAGCAAAGCTGTGTATATAAGTCAAGTATTATCATAGTGGGACATGTATTGTGTTTTAAACTCATATGTGATACAATTTGAAAAAAGGTGAAGTTCATTGTGGCCTAGAAGAATTTTAAAAAGCTCTACCAAAAGTAGAATTTGGGTAGTGTTTTAACTTAAGGCGTGCCCAAACTCACTGGGAGTGAGGGGGAACATTCGGGAAAGGAGCAAAGCATAAGCAAAGGGTTCGGGCTGTGCTGGCACACGGCTGTGGCATCAGCGGCACCGCTGTAGGTGGGTGGCAGAAGGGAGGTGGAGGACCTAGGTTTACAGGGAGAGGAAAAGGACAAATCTGAATGCCGAGAGACTTTGCTTAGGAAAAAGGGGCAGGCACTGGTGACTGGTTTAATAGTGATAAATGACAGGAGGAAGGAAAGATGCTTGAGTTTGAGCCCAGAATGTGACAGCGGGAGCCGGAGGACATCGCTGACAAATGGGTGAGCTAGGAAGGAGCACCAGGGGGGAGGACCCTGAGTGTGGCTGCAGACAAGCTGAGCGTAGGTAATGGGGCTCTAGCTGGAAGGTATAAGAAACTCAAAATCTTCAAAAGATCTATTCCTACTTTCCTGAGGGGGGGGGCCAATGCACGCTGGCGTCCACTGTAGACGAATTTATCACTACTGAATTGAGGTGAGGAAAAGTGAGAAAATCCTGACTTGGTTCAGGTTGTACAGTCAGTGGTGAGCCAAGACCGTGCCATACCCTCTTAATTTTATAAGAATTAAAATTAATGCCGCCACTCCAGCATTAATTTCACAAAGGCCAACATTTCAAGTCTCTAATACATGTTGGAATCTACCACTTGAGAATACAGGTTCCAGTCCCAAACTTATATCCTTCTCTAGCTATTCAACATTAGTTAGTTACTTAAACTATTCATGCCAAAGTCCTCTATGAAATGAGGATCATAGCTCCTAACGATTAGGGTTGTTGGGAAATTTAAATGACGTATGTAGCACACAGTAAATGCTCATTAAGTGCTAGCCCCTTTCCCTGTTTGGTATATATTCTTTAACCATCGTTGGTATATATTCTTTAACCATCGTTCTTACCAAAGGTACAAAATGCTCTCCCTCATTTCTGGAAACTTAAAATTTTTTAAATATTTTTTTTGGTTGATAGTATTACAGATATCTCCCACTTGTCCCGTCCTCCCAGCCCCTACTCACCTCCAGGTCTTCACTACCCTACTGCCCATGTCCATAGGATATGCATGTAAGTATGTAAGTTCTTTGGTTTATCTCTTTGGAAACTTAATTTTTATGCTACTTTGAGGAATGATTTATTTTTTCCATATTGAAATAAATACAAACCATTTGATGTGTTCACTTACTTTAATAACACTACATTTACCATGTTATCACCATGGAATGTAATTCAGGTTAGAATTTCACAACTGCAGTAAAGCCTTCTGTAGTACACCAGAGTTTTTGTATAATGTCTTTCCAGAGCTTGCTCTTCAATCAGTCATTATTTCCATTATAGGTAATTTGTTTAGTTTAACATTTATGATTCTTAACAGAGAAAATGTACAGCAAATATTTAAAAACTGTTTTTCATTACCTTTGTGTTAGCACTTAAATACATATATCTATTTCAAGGTGACATTTAAAAGTGATTCTAATATAACAGCAGCAAAAATATAATTCTGCAATTAGAAAAGAGCTAAACTGGGACCCATAATTATTTTACATTTACAAGTGTGACTCTAAAATAAATACTACCTTCTAGCAGCTTTATCAGCATGTTAGGTTTGGTTTAAACACACACACACGTTCAGTTGTGGGGGTTTGTAACATTATATGCCATGCACTGTTCTGAAAGGGTTCTTTAAGAGACAGTCAGCCCTAAAAACCGAAGTCCTCATTCAGTCCAAAATAAAGTCAAATTAAAGTCAAAGTAACTGGGGCAAATAGGATTCCTACATAACATCAAACGCATGTGAAATTCTGCAGCAATTGGGAGTACTCCAGGATTGGCATGTTGTTCTTGCTTAGAACTAATTTCACCAGAAGAGTTTAACAAAGTGGACATTTATTTCACCACAGCAAGTGCATTGAAAATGACGCATTTCTTATGTGCTGACCTGACTCCCTGAATGATCTAGCTAGTGAACTAGTCACTAGTAATATAGTCACCTGGGAAATCGAGCCTGCAAAATAGGAAGCCAATATTCAAATTAATGTGTCATTGTCTGACCCTCTCAAATGATTTATTTTCAGTATAAACATATAACCTCAATATGAGATGTCTAACTATAGCAAACACCACCAAGAGCAAGACAGCATCTCTTCTTCTATGGCTTAGGTTTTGGTTTTGCCCAGAATTCCTGATACATGGAGTAGCCCATACCTTAAAGAAAAGAAAAGAAAGAATGCTGGTTATGCATTTAAATATATTTATTTAATATTAATAAAATTAAAAATGGCTCATAAAATAGCTAACAGGAGCATCTTTGCTAGCATGCAATCTCTATAAAGGGAACAAGACCCCGGTTGCTTACTTGCCTTCTTAAAAATTTTCTATTTCTAAAATTCTTTTGAATTTCCCAAGTAGCTTGAAGCTAGTATGACTAGCTCAGACTGTTCAGTATTTATCCGGCAAGTTTTAAAAGGCACCGCTCTTGCTATGTAGTACCAGATAAAGTCAATGAATCATAAAGCCAATAAAAGCATGTAATACCTACATTTAAAAAAAAATCGTTTTTATCTTTAACCCAATAAAACAGCAATCATAGGTTTCTTCCAGATAATGGATCTTACTTCCAACCCTAGGCATGTCTAGGCTCTTCAGTGAAATTATAAACTCAGTGATGGACAGAATTGCCTTTCTTCCTTTATAACCTTAGTAGGTAGGTTTACAGTTCTGAGTATATTCTTGTATTATTTATTTACATGTATTATCAAAATTTTTTATTAAGCTAATTATATGTTTTCCTCCTTCATCCACTGTCAGTTGTACCTTATGATATGTTTGGCTAGATGAATTTTACTATTATCTATAAACTCTAATTTTCTTCTGGCTAGTTAGTTATTATTTATTCATGATTGTATTATTTTCCATATGAACAACTATAAACCTACTTCCGCTCCACCCTGTATCATACACAGTAATTTTATGTCACTAATTGAACTATCTTAAATTAATCACTTTTCTAGGAAAATAAATACAAGTGATATCTAAAAACTGCTTCAAAGTTAGCTAAAAGTATGCACCTTCAAAGAAATTAGTTAATGGGAAACCACAAATTTGAAATTTCCTGTAGATACCTACCAATAGTCATTGCAGCCACAACAAAACCTTGTGCTGCCACACGCATGTGGATCAGGTGAACGGACATTTTAGTATCTCCCCTGTTCTTCAATTTATATAATCCATATGCAACGATGGCTCCAAAACCCGCCATTCCTGAGAAACAAATAGTCACAATTATGTTAGATACATGGGGACAGGGAACCAAGATGATGTCACCACCAATCAATGTACTTTCTACTACTGTATATAAAAACTAGAGGCCTGATGCACGAAATTCATGCACATTAAAAGGGAATTAATTATAAGAAATATTTTAATATTGCTATTTGCCCTTTCTCTATAATAGAAGTGTCAGAGATGAAAGAAAGTAAAATGTATATGAAAATCTCCCTCCTGTCAGAGTCTGGGGCATTCCACGTGACCCAGAGTCAAGTCCCCGTGCACCTGCACCCACCTGGAAATCATATGATATCCAGACCTGGCTGGCCCAACCCCTGTCAAGCCCCACTGGGCAGAGGGCACAGCCGCAGGTCCTCCCCACCCCACTCCATCCCCTACTCTGGTGCAATGATCATTGCATATTAGCTCTTCATTTTATAGGATGCTATGAGACCATTAATTAGCTAACATACATGTCATGTTTTTAATTCCCTCCACTTAGGACCAAAAATCCTGAGATGGTAGCAAAAAGTAACAGACTTATAAAGATCTTCAAAATGTGGGCTTGTGAATCCAGTAGATAAGTTCCTTTAAGAGAACCAGGAAAACTCTTCCTTTCTGTCCTACTTCCCTCTCTAAAGGGAATCAATTAATATAACAGAGACTATAATAAACTATAACTGTGAGTAGAACAGGCTTTTAAAAAAGAAGACATATGTAATACTTTCAACAATAATGAAAAAACAAAAGATAAGCCTCTTGAGTCCTCCTAGCAAACTACAAAGACTAAGGGGGTCCAGTCCCCAATAGTCACTAAAAGAGTCAATATCGCAAGAAGTCTAACTACATACAGAAGCATTTTTATAATGATAGTTTTATCATACCAATCTCAGCATATTTCAATCACACATGAAAAAACATTTGAAAATAATGCTTATGGATGTATTTGATGAATTGATCACACTTTGATTGTGTTACAATAGATTAATTATCAGAATGTCAAAGCCAAACTTACCAATAGGGACAAATGGTGCCTCTTTAGCTTTTCGGATAAATTTAGATCCTTGACCTTCATCATATGAAGAAAGAGAAACATCTGTGTTGGATGACATACTGATTGAAGAATCTTCCTGAAAAAGAATTTCCATGAGGTTCTGCAATTAAAAGCAACTAGAACATTAAGTGACTGGACGTACTTAAAATAATCCTAGTTCCCATAATCTGGTATCCATGAACTCTAAAAAACATTTCTCCATACACCAGTTCCTTTTTAGCATGTCATTGTTCATAACAGTGCATTTTAAAGTAACTTTTGTCAATATAGTAGCTATTAATTTTCTGACTATCTTCATCCTTTTAAAAGTTTTTTATTTTCTTCATCCTTAATCAATTCAACTTGACAACTTTAAATTATTCAAACCAAACTGATACTCCTTATTGCCTCTTCAATATCATGGTGAAAATACTGCTAAGCACTTTAAGTGTAGTTGAGTGCAGTCTTTATTGTTTTCAATTACAACTGGCTGACTTATTCCAACATGCTACCCGGCTTCAGTTCTCGCCTCTGAATAGTTTCCAACCCATTACACTAATCTTCATTATTGATGTGGCTGTCTGAATAGCCAAAATTCCTACTTGACACATTTACATATTTTAAGGACAAAGCTTTTATTTTAATATTATTGCTAGAAACGTCTCCTTTTAAACATAACAAGTTCAATTGAACCAATATTTTCATAACAAGGCTATACTTTTTAACAATACTGCAGCATAAAATCAAACTATATTTTTTTATTTTTAAAATACATTTTATTGATTTTTTACAGAGAGGAAGGGAGAGGGATAGAGCGATAGAAACATCGATGAGAGAGAAACATGGATCAGCTGCCTCCTGCACTCTCCCTACTGGGTATGTGCCCTTGACTAGAATTGAACCTGGGACCCTTGAGTCCGGAGGCAGACGCTCTATCCACTGAGCCAAACTGGTTAGGGCCAAACTATATTCTTTTATAATAAAAGAATATCTCTCAAACTTTAGCTAAAGTTTCCTTACATACCTTATATCCCCTGAGCTTCTTAAAATTCTCTTTTTCTAAATATTATTATTCTTTTAAATAATATTAAAAAAGGCAAGATATTGGCCTGATCATTATACAAATAAGGGGGCAGGAAAAAAAGGATTATTTTCAATTATCACAGGGACTAAAGGTTCCATTCTCCGATTTCAATCATCTTCCTTTACATAGGAAGCTAGCAGGTGTTTCATCACAATGAGGTAATAAATTCAGTTTCCCCTTAGTCACAGTAACTATGTATACACTTCCTTCTTCACCAATCTGATTTGAACTGCCTATAAACTTTACCCATAGATAAAATAAGGGAGTCAAACATAGTATGTATGTGCACAATCTCTGACTGGTGTCAATTACAATAAAGTCAAAAGTCAACTACCCATGTGAAATCTTACCTTCACTACTGGGCGTTGCATGTGCATTATACTCCCTTCTACACAGTAGCCCTCATCCAACACTTTGCTCTTCAAAGAAAACCCAACTGAGAGGTGAGGTCTGCCTACTTAGTTTGAAAAGTGAAATCCTTCCTCCAAGCCCCCATCTCCACTGGGAAGAGCTGATTCTGTCATGTGACAGAAAAGACAACCTTAATCCAGAGGAGTTTTGCAATATCACAGAGTGAGATGGAAGAAAACTCAGATTAGAACTAGACTTTCTTTTTTGTACTCCATTATCTGCTAATTGACTAAACCCCTACTTACTGAGCTTTTAATTACTCTATACAAGGTTCAACAAGCTCAAGGTTCAGGATGCTCACTATATTATGTGAAGAGATAACACAAACACAGAAATGATTAGTGGTTCAAAAATTAGATTTAAAAATAAAAGGGCCGAAACTGGTTTGGCTCAGTGGATAGAGTGTCGGTCTGCAGACTGAAGGGTCCCGGGTTTGATTCCGGTTAGGGGTATGTGCTTTGGTTGCGGGCATATCCCTAGTGGGGGGTGTGCAGGAGGCAGCTGATCGATGTTTCTCTCTTATCGATGTTTCTAGCTTTCTATCCCTCTCTCTTCCTCTCTGTAAAAACTCAATTAAATATACATATTTTTAAAAAATAAAGTAAAAAAAAAGGACATGACAGTGTGTGATTACTTGTCAATAGCATAACAGGGACAATTAGAACTGAACTTAGAGTGTGATGTCTTTGAGCTAAAGTGGGTTTGGGAAGTTTCACAGAGGAATATTTGAGGATGGCCATCAAGAAACTACATAAAGGGACCAGATAAAATTAAAACATTGTATTTATTTTAGGCTACTATGTCTATTAGTTGCCTTCATAACTAATCATGAACTTCTCAAATGCATAACTATTATCACAAATTCTCCTTCCACCTCCCCTGCAAAACCCACATTCTAATCACATTAAACATCTTATAGATCAGTGTTTCTCAACCTTTTAATGCCACAACCCTTTAATACAATTCCTCATGTTGTGGTGACCCCCCAACCATAAAATTATTTTCGTTGCTACTTCATAACTGTAATTTTGCTAATGTTATGAATTGAAATGTAAATATCTGCTTTTTCCGATGGACAGGTTGAGAACCACTGCTGTAAAGCCTAAGACCATCGGAAAATACAGATATTTACATTACGATTCATAACAGTAGCAAACTTACAGCCATGAAGTAGCAATGAAAATAATGTTATGGCTGGGGGTCCCCACGACATGAGGGGCTGTGCTAAAGGGTGGCGGCATTAGGAAGGCGGAGAACCGCTGTTATAGACGATCTCTATGCCCCCAAGCCTTCCAGAAGCTGCCTCCTCTAACACTTCTCGCTTTTCATCTCCTTCATAGCTGATTCCTCCCATTTTTCAGCTTCTTCTCTTAACGGACCTCCAGAAAGTCTTCTAAAGGTGTTTTGGTTATGCAGTCTCATAGAATGCTGTTTTCTCTATCATAACACTTTCTTAAGGAAAGAAAATGGTAACCTCAGTAGGTCTTGGCTTCTTGCAATCACAAGAGACAAAACTATTATATACCACAATCTACTTTTAAAATCTAGCACCTTCTTTTGCAGCTATAAAAGTATGTCTTCTTCCTTTGCTTTAATTATTCCTGAACTAAGAAGTCATTTGGAAATTGTCTTTAAAAGCAAGAAAGTGGGCCTGGCTGGCATGGCTCAGTGGTTGAACATGGACCTATGAACCAGGAAGCCATGGTTTGAGTCCCTGTCAGGGCACATGTTGGGGTTTGGAGCTTAATCCCCAGTGTAGGACATGCAAGAGGCAGCCAATCAATGATTCCCTCTCATCACTGATGTTCTCTCCCTCTCCCTTCTCTAAAATCAATATATATTTTTACCCTGACTGGTTTGGTTCAGTGGATAGAGCATCAGTCTTCGGACTAAAGAGTCCCAGGTTCGATTCCAGTCAAGGGCATGTGCCTTGGTTGTGGGCACATAAGCTGATTGATATTTCTCTCATTGATGTTTCTGGCTCCCTATCCCTCTCCCACTCTGTAAAAAATCAATAAAAGATATTTTTTAAAAAAATTATATATATATATTTTAAAGCAAAAAAGTAGGTAGTTTTTGCTCTCCATTCTCACATCTGAATCACTAATTATCCACCAGGCAATGGAGCAAAAAGTCCCCCCCATCCTTTCAGGAGGGAGAGGGCTGAGGGCTGGCTGTCTCGGCCCTGTATCTAAAAGAACACAAGAAAATCCACTGATTTCCATTGCTCACCTATGACATGACTCTGAAGTTTGTATGGGTAGGATATTTTGCTTTAAGTGACTAGATAATCTGTCTGACCCAGGATAACATTAAGAGAAACATTAAAAATCCAACACTTAAGTTATATTTTATACTGTCTTATAAATTATGTGTTAAAACTCTCTGAATATAAGATTTTTATAACTCTTTCTAATTACCACCTAGAAGTATCCCAAGAATTCATGACTTACAGCCACCTAAAATGAAAATGGTTAACATTTAAAGTACCAGGGTCAGTAACTATAAATCATAATTTGAAAATAATAACTCATGATTAATTCATGTGAATAGCCTTATTTTACAGATGGAAAAGGGGTTAGACAGGCTTATATGAATTGCTCAACAACAGGAATACATTTTTGGCAGATTGGGACTAGAACCAAGCTCTCCTGACAGAGTCCAGGGTGCTTGTGATTGACAATATATTGCCAAACCATCCTTCTTATGATGCTGGCAGATTTTTTAATCTGGAAAAATACTAAAATCCATTCCATAACAGAAGCCTGCATCTTTTTCCGTGAATTATAAAACAAATAAAAAATATGTAAGGCATGCCTAACATTAAATGGAACCTTCTTCCCCAGCTTCTTATCTAACAATTTCAATTGTGATTCGAATACCGTAGATTTATTTTCAACTAGCACCACGTCTAGTTTTCCCTTATCATTTACTCATCGCACACACAGCAACCAACAGATTGCGAGGCACTAGTAACCAGTTAAAAACACACGAACTACTCTGTCCGTTGAGTAGGACACTACTACTACTACTTTCCAAATGCAAGGGAAGATGAGCTGACCAGCATCTGATGACGCAACAGGCTGACGGATCTTCACAGCTGCCGTTCCGGACTCAAGAACTACCACCTACCTAACAATAACGATCTCGAGTTTTGATTTCGCATCGCTCACCTGTCAGCTTGTGGGGAAATGGCTGCCCAGGCCCCACCCTGAAGATTCCGGCCCGAGATGAGGGTGAGGCCCCAGGAGAAGCCCTCCCACCCCGTCCAGTGACGGGTGCGCGCGGGAGCTCGGCGCAGCCCTGGCACACCGGACTCAGACAGGTTCGTCCTGCCGGGGCCCGGTACTTGGATCGCTCACAGCTCTTCATTCAAACCGGCCCTGCTCCCAGACCCCTCCCCATTTAGCAGGGATTACCGCTGGGAGGGGAGGAGGAGGAAGAGCGGCTCCCCACACCGCCAGGAGAGGAGGGCGAGGAACTCTGCCGAATCATCTCGGCTGCTCCCTTCTAAAGCCAGGCTATGTTTTGTAATCTCCAACCGGAAGAGGTGTAAATTCCGTCACAGATGCTTTAAACCGGGTTTGGGGCCCTGTCCCTCCCCAGGGCAGGCGAGGGTCGCAGAGGTGGGAGGGCAGGCGAGGGTCGCGGAGGGTGGGGGTGGGGGCAAAAACACGGGATCGGGAAGAAGACCAAGCGCGGACTGGAAGGTCGTGTGCTTTTACGCCCTTCTCTCAACCTTTTCACCTTCCTTGCTCTCTTTCTCCCTGTGACCTTGTCAGGACTCCATGGCCGGAGCGCTCGGCCTCCCGGTCAGTCCTCACCCCGTTCCGGCCCCAGTCCCAGCCCCTCCACGGATCACTCATTACTGTCCCATCGGAGGGTCCTCCCTCCGGGCCACGGTTCCCGGCACAAACGTTTGCCTCACCTCCGCGTTGGCTCCGCCTCGCCTCACCCGACGGGGCGTCAGGCCTGGTGTTTGGACCCCCAAGCTCCCCGAACCACGCGGCCCAGCCTGAGCCCCCAACGACACCTCGTCCCCATTCCCCCAGGCCTCGCCCCACTCCCAGCCTCGCGGCCCCCACCCTCCTCAAGGTGCTCTGGGTACAGCCAAGGGCGATCCCGCTGCCTCCCGCCCCAGATCGGGCGTCCCGGCTCCCAGGACCCCTCCACCGTCCACTCACCCAACCCAACGGGACCTCTGCAACTCCGGCCGGCTTCTGCCCCCGCCCGCGCGCGCCGTCGGGCCGGCTTCTCCCCGGCCCGCCCACAGCCGGATCCAGCCAATCAGGAGGCCGGAAGCGGCCGGTGTGTGCGTGCGTGTGCGCGGTGGGTGGGGCGGCCCGGAGCGGGTTCCCGATTGGCTGGGGCGCCGCAGGGGCGAAGTCCCCTGCTCTCGCGCGGGGATCTCGTCATAGGTGAGCGCTCCCTTGTGGGGTTGGCGCGGTGCTCCAGGGCCGGAGACTCCGTGCCTGAGGGTACTTCCGGAGACCCCGGGCCTGAGGGTACTTCCGGTTACTCTCGCCCTTTCCTCGTAGGTCAGGCGGGGGCCGTGTGTGCGGAGCCCGGCCCGCTACAAGGTTTTGTGTAAGCCGCGTGGCCCTCGGTGTGAGAGATCAGAGGGTCCAAACCACGAGACCAGCGATTTGCTAGGGGAGGAAAGGTTTCCCCCTAGGAACTAGGTTCTGGTTTTCCCAGGTTTGCCCCTATTCTGGGGCTTTTTGTCCTTGCTCAGCTCATGACTAATTGCCTATAACATGCATATCTGTATCTATACAAATAGCGATAATATCTATCTATAAATGTCAATATAGTCTCTTGATTCCCACCATTTACACACTTCTGTAAAGAACCCCTCTCTCTACGCCACTCACTGCCTTGGATATTGATTGCCTCTCTGCTTTCTCCCACTCTGTCTCCCCCAACAACGACTTAGGGCTGTTTTTACAGTCTGCTAATTCACCGAGAATGAGTGCCTCTTCTGGGAGGCACTGCCATACTCAATGGCCCTGCAAATAGGCTTTTATTGACCCATCTCTGGGCTCTCCAAGTCACTTTGTCCTCATACTGAGTGCAGAGCACCATCTGCTTATCTTGATGGCTTAATGAATCGAGGGCTCATAAAGGGAGCTGACATCTGAATTAGATCCAGTTACAGTAAGCACAAAGTAATGGGTGGAAAATTCACTTTTATACCGCTGGGAGAAAAATGGATTATACCAAGAGACTCTTCACTTCAATTGTTGCTCCTGAGAGACTCCCTCTGTGCTGATGCTTTTGCCCAGGGGTCTTCAAACTACGGCCCTCGGGCCACATGCAGCCCCCAGGGGAGTCTGATCCTGCCCACCAGGTTTTTTGGGCAGTGAGCGCAGCCAAGGTGTTACAGTAGGAATTAGTAGTTCATATAGTCCGGCCCTCCAGCTCTCTGAGGGACCGTGATCTGGCCCCCACTTTAAAAAGTTTGAGGACCCCTGCTTTTGCCTAAGGACTGGAACCTGCCTGCCCAGTTCTGGGAAAACCAGAAAAGAAAGGTTTTTCTGCCTGACCCAAGTTCACTCTGAATCAGCAGTCAAGTGCTAGCCATCAGAGTCTGGCCACTTTGCTTTATAAGGGTTTTTAAATGATGAGTGTTAAGTAAAATTAAAAAAGTGAGCTAGTGTTGGGCTGGTGTGGCTCCATGATTGAGTATTAACCTATGAACCAGGAGGTCATGGTTCAATTCTTGGTCAGGGCACATGCCCTTGTGGACTTGATCCCTAGTAGGGGATGAGCAGGAAGCAGCAGACTTGCAGGAAGCTGTCAATCAATGATTCTCTCTCATCATTGATGTTTCTATCTCTCCTCCCTTCCTCTCTGAAATCGATATAAATATATAAGTGAGCCTGTTGCCTAGCACAGTGTGGCTGCTCAGAGAGAAATCCTTGGCAGCGAGAGGTGTTAAGTGTACTGTCCAGATTGTAAATTCCCTAGAAACTGGATGGGCTGTTGCTTAAGGGCAGTTTACCAATAACCTAAAAAGACCACCTTTTGTTCATTTGCTCTTACATTTAGCTGGGATCTGGAATCCTTGTCACCCCTGGGCTGTTAGTGAGTGAGCTGTCCACAGCCTCCCCTTACCTGCAAGTATCGTAAGCCAGAAACAAGCAGAACCACATGCAGCTATCCAAACAGCCTGTTGTACAGCACCAGCACATGCTCAGTGCCTATCATTCTCTAGGCATACCGCTGTGCATCTGACATACTAAAGTGACACTGATCATTGGAAGAGCTCCATCAAGTCAATGTTGCCATCCCCATTGTGCACACATGGAAACAGATCCAGCATGGTTAAGTAACTTGCTTGGGTTTCCATAGAGCATGGATGGGGAACGTCTAGCCCTCAGTCTTATAAGACCCGCAAAATCATTTGGTCTGGCCCTGCCGAAAGGCATTAGGGGTGAGTTAATTAAATGTTTAACCAAACATAGCATGCTAGTGTTTAAGTTGGTACTTTTTTCTTAAAAAAATTTTTTTTTATTGATTTCAGAGAGGAAGGGAGAGGGAGAGAGAGAAACATCAATGATGAGAGAGAATTTAAGTTGATAATTTTGTATGGCCTGTAAATGATGTTATAAATATCCAACGGTCCGGCTGGCATGGCTCAGTGGTTGAGCATCAACCTATGAAACCAGGAGGTCATGGTTCGATTCCTAGGTCACAGTTCAATTCCCTGTTAGGGTACATGCCTGGGTTGCGGGCTCGATCCCCAGTATGGAACTTGCAGGAGGCAGCCTCTCAGTGATTTTTCTCTCATCATTGATATTTCTCTCTCTCTCTTCCTCTCCCTTCCTTTCTTAAATCAACAAAAAAATATATATTAAAAATAGTGACATTATCAAACACTACAAAGATGAGAAGAAACGATCATTCCTACATTAGTGGTGGGAATGTAAAATGGTATAGCCACTCTACAGAACAGGTTGGCTGTTTTTTCTGTCCCAGTCAGAATACTATTGGAGAGAGGAGCTTCAAGCCATCTGATACTGGCCAGTTAGAGAAGGGACAGAGGAGATCTCCCGTCTGTCCCTTAAGCAGGGTGGAAGTATGGGTGAGCTTTGGATGGAGAGAAGGGGGAAAGAGATAACGGTCAGTAAGAGGGCCACAGTGTTTGGAATATGTAAAATACACTATATGATCAATGCAGAGTACATATTGAGAAGACTGTAAACCCGGGCTTTGGTAGAGGCAAGGCACAGGAAAATTGCTGCCCATATGTCCACATAGGTGTGTCAGACTTCTTAAGGTTTTCAAACAGGAAGATTAGCTCAATAGGTGCAAACAAATCTTTGTACTCCAGGCAGTAGCCCTATTGTGTTGATGACTAAGGCAATCCACCTATGTGACTTACGAGTTCAGGGGAGAAAATGGGAGTGGTGGACCAGGAATGATGGGCAGTTCTGGGTGGGCCAGTGTGAGTCACCTCCAGGGTTAATACCAGGAGATCAGCCAAGAGCTTATGCTGCTCATTTTCTTCACCTTTCTCCAAATTCTGGTTTTGTCAGTTCTGTCATCCTCTGACTTTTCTGAGAGGGCCCTGGAGCTGAAATAGCTCCAACTTGATAGATAGGGACTCTGCCATCCAGAGAGAAGGGACTTGCCCTTCTTCCTACAGCATGCTGATTTCAGAGTTGGGATTAGAAGGGCCTCCTGGTTATCAACGCTTTGCACTCTGATTTTTTACAGAGAGGAAGGGAGAGGGATAGAAAGTTAGAAACATTGACGAGAGAGAAACATCGATCAGCTGCCTCCTGCACACTCTCCACTAGGGATGTGCCTGCAACCGAGGTACATGCTCTTGACCGGAATCGAACCTGGGACCCTTGAGTCCACAGGCCGACGCTTTATCCATTGAACCAAACCGGTCAGGGCCCTTCATTACTTTTCTTGTGATATTAGAACATTTCTTCATTGCCAGCAGGCTCAATGTTGTCAGTAGGGGGTGCTAGAGGGCAAATTTCATCCATGTGAGCAGGTGGTGTCCAAAACCATCTAGCCTCCGCATACTAAGAACCCTAGTGGTAGGGGACCCTTGCTTGCCAGGCAAGGCCCATAGAATCCTGCCTGCCAGCCTCAGCTTCTGACTGTGTACCAGTTCTGGCCCGGACAACCCAGTGAACTTCTCTGTCATCCAGTGGTGGCAATCACACCCTCCAAAGAGACCCGTGTCCCAGCGTTAGGGAGGGGCTCCCTCCCATCCCCAGTTATTTCCTTCTTTCAGGGGGTTATTCTTTAGAATTCGCTTTAATTCCTCATAGTAGTTCCCTTTAAATAGTTACTAATTCTTTATATTAAACTTTCATTTTTCAAACCATTGTGGTTACTGTCTCCTCACTGTCCTTTCATGGGCCATGATGCTGAAAATGCAGCACTTCTCAATTCAGACTAGTCACATTTCAAGGGCTCAATGGCCATGTATGGCTAGTGGCTATTGTGTGGGACAGTGCAGCTCTATCATGGTTTGATACATACTTAATGGGAGTGACACTTTGGGGGACAGTTTAAAAAAAGAAGTTGCATAAAAAATATTGGACTTGATTCTGTAGCGTTATTGATCATATTAATACTAGAGGCCTGGCGCACAAATTCCTGCATGGGTGGGGTCCCTCAGGTTGGCCTGCAGGGATTGGGCTGAAACCCACAGTCCACCACCTGCATTTCCTACCTGCCGCTCACACTCATCCTGGCCCCACTGCCTGCTGCGGGCTCGCACCCTATCAGTCCCCATTGGAAGAAGCTCGCACCACCGCAGCAGCACTCAACAGCCTGAGTTCCAACATCTGGTGCATGGTGGGATTGCAGCATTAGTGTTCATCTTGATCCTTGGAAAGATTTTAGGCCTCGTAAAACTTGCTCAGTGTTATAGTGTTGCTTCTAGTTCACTGGAGCTTTGGAGGTTGGAAGAATGTGTGGTTTGTAACTTATACACATGTTGAAAAAGTTTTTCCAGAAAATGAGAACATTAGTCTGATTTTAAATGTGAGCCCATCTTTCCCTGGGAAAGAATGCATTTTTTGGAGTTCTGTGATAGCATCTGCCTTAGCGGTCGCTATCTCCAGTAGGGGTCGCTGTAGACTACCTAGACTGAGAAAGCATAACAACTCAGAACCAATGGATGGCTCCTAGTGTCCGGACCATATCTTACAGGGTGCTTCTCCCCTACCCCCCTTATCAGTGGCAGAAGAAAGGCAGTGCACACAATGAAAAACTAATAAATAGGAAAACCCGGGGGCATGCCTCGCATGTTTTATTCCATCATTCTCCTTCCTCCAATTGTGCACTAAGATGCCAGATCTGATGAGCAGGGGAAAGAGAGAGGGACCTGGAAACTGTGGGTTGCCCATTTTAGTGGAAGTTATAAATAGATAGGACAAGATAGCAAGCTGTTAGTGTTCAGGCAGCCTTTTCTATACAGGGATCCCACTTTGTTATTGTTCTTCACTGGGAAATGACGGGTCGAGGGATTGGAACAGGGAGGGTACTCATAAATATTTACATGCTGGACTGCTTCCTCTCAAGCATTTCTCTTTACATACGTCAACTGCTTTAACTTACTAGACAGAGCTTTCCCAGGCAGAAAGTCATGCTTATACAATAAATCCAGTACACTAAACTCCTGTACTCTGAACAAAATACAGTTTGAGAAACATTCCTGAGGTCAGGCTGTTTGAGTGGAGGGATAGTCAATATAGGGAAACATCAATTAACATTTCAAAAATGCCTCCTCACCCACCTAACCCCCCCCCCCCTCTCATCCATTACCAGGGCAATGTGACCACTGTCTCTTACACAGATGCTCCCTCTACTTTTTGCCTTTTGTGTTCATCATAGCTTGTGTAACAGAGGAGGGGAAGTTGCGATTTAATTTTTAAAGTATATATATATTTTAGAAATATATATATATATATATATTATTGATTTCAGAGAGGAAGAGAGAGGGAGAGATAGAAACATCAATGATGAGAAATATCAATGATGAGAGAGAATCATTGATCGGCTGCCTCCTGGATGACCCCTAACTGGAGATCAAGCCTGCAATTCCAGCATGTGCATGATCGGAATCAAACTGTGACCTCCTGTTCCATAGGTCAACGCTCAAGCACTGAGCCACACCAGCCGGGCAAAAGTTGCCATTTTAAACAAGGATTAGGAAGGGAAGTGCAGTCAGCCAACTGGCTGGGGGTCAAGGGTAGGAGTGGGGGAGTCAGTCTACCTGGGCCCTGGACAGACCCTGGGAGAGGGCCTCCCAGATGGACAGATGGGGTGGGAAGGTGAAGGAGTGTCAGGTAAGGCTTCCGGTTCTAGACTGTTGATTGGCAGTAGGCGTTTCAGTTTCAAAGACTTTGAAAGTGTTGAAAAGAAAATAATACGAGGAATGAAATTGGCTGCAGCAAGCGGGAAGCTCAGCCTGTCCACGCCTCCCACCCACTCCCAGGCTCAGCTGTGAACACTGCCAATGAATTATAAACAGCCAGAGTGAAACCAATGAGCCACTGTGCAGTAATGAGAGAGAGATCACTGTGCACACACCAGAGACAGTCTGCAAAGTGGGAGCACACAAGCCAAAGCATGGGATGGAGCTCCGGGTGTATTGTTATAAAGCAGCTTATATAGTGAGAAGGCCGTGACTCTATTCTTCACAGCGAATGGCTGTAATACTAGAATTTTCTTCAATGGTAGGGAATTGATCCGTGGTTACCTCTCTCTATCTTGGGAAACAGCTCAAGTTTTGCTCGTGATTTTTCAGAGGTATGACCAAGGTCAAGTTAATCTTACAAAATAAGCTAAATGAACTTTGCTTGTAGAATTCAACTGGTTTTGTCTGCTGATAGAGTTTTCAAGGCTGATCTTTTTTTTTTTTTTTTTTTTAATGTTTATTTTTTTAACAGCAGCAGCTTCCAAAGCTCTCCTCTTCTTCCTGAGGGCATGGCCAGGTGCTGCTGTTTGCCTTCCCAGATGCCTGGCTGGCTGGGCATCCTGGTTTCCAGTCATTCGCTCCCAGGAGCAGACAGCAGTCCTTGTGGGAAAGGTTCCAGAGCCAACAACAGCAGAGTGGCAGAGCTGATGGAGAATGGATATCATCAAGGCCAACCCTCTGTCACCGCCCTGCAGACAGGGAAACAGCCTCAGGAAGTGGGGTCTTTGTGTATAAAAAGCACGGAGACAAGTCTCTGGTCAGAGAAGGTAACCTGGGAAGACCTTCTACACAGAAGCACGTGTTCACCCAGTAGATGTTACTGAGTGTCTAACTGCTTGGCAAGTACTGGCTGGGCTGTGCTGGGAGGGATCCTCAGAGGAGTAAGAGGTAAGTTTTTTCCTAGTTCTGAGGTGGAGGGGGCTGGCAAGAGAGAAGGAGCAAAGAATTAAAATGGATCTTGGTGGGCATGTGGGCAAGGGAGCACTAGTGGCGGGAGGAGTCAGCAAGGGCAGGAGGCTCCTGTCACCTGTGTTTCTGGGCAAGCGACTTTCCATCTCTGAGCCTTGACAACCCTGTCTGCGAAATGGGTGTGATCACGTCCGCTTGGCCTAACCCACAGCGGAAACATCTGGAGAATGACTACAAGAACTTCTACATGTAAAATGTGGTTGAAGATCTTTTGACAAATGAGTAAATATATTGATTTTGAACAAATATGTTTGTACCAAGGCAAGGGACTGGTGAGTCGTGAAGAGGTTGCAAAACCACCTCCCCCAACTTTAGCAGAGAGCAGACTCCCCCCTCTCCTCCCCGCAAGGCCCTCTGAGCATATATGGGCAGATGTGCACAGGAGAGACAACACACGTTGGGTGGCTGGTGGGGGCGACACAGAAAGAGGAAATGGAAGAGGTGAGATGAGCAGCATTTGCTTCCTGTTGTGCCGTCAATGGAGCATGGTGGGAAGAGGAGGGGGCCTGAGATTCTGGCACAGCATCTAATCAAAGTGAGTAAACCCAGGCACTGGCAGAGCTTGTGAACTGGAGGCCACGTCTGTGGTTCAGAAACTCCAATGTTAAGAACTTAGAGATGAACCACACTGACCCTCTTGTGGGCTCAGCACAGATGGGGTGACCTTTGCCCAAGGAAGACCGAAATGGAGAGAAAGGGACAGTGCGATCAGACGGGAGCCAAACTGGGGCTGTTCCAACAAAAAGCCAGTTTGTCAAGTGCTGGCTCGGCCAAGGTAGCCCCCTATTTCCTGCTCTCTGTGGGTAGTGCCAGGTCGTCTGTGTGCAGATGGACAAAGTTTCTTACCAGGAGAAAGTTGTGCTGTTGTAGGGAGACAAATTGCCCCTGAGCTCATTCCTATACTGACGTGGGAAGCTCAGAGCAGGGCATCAGGGAGGCCTAGAAAGATTTCATTGGGGGGGGGGAGTGTTGGGGGTGCAGGGCTGTGGGGTACAGGGCGGATGAGGCTGCAGGCAGAGGTTCACAGATTCAGTCAGTGATGCCTAAAGAGAGAAGCAGGTGTTTTGGAAATGAGATGCCACTTTTCACTGTCATAGTCCCTGTGTGCAACATGTGTGTGTCAGGAGCGTGTCAGCATGGTGAAGATGTTGAGGTCTCTGTTCTGAAGTGGAAGCAACCTCATATCCTGTGCACCTTGGGTGCCTGGCATCAGAGGCTGGGTCCGTTCCCTTCCAGGGCAAACAATCCTTGCACATCTTTCCTTTTTATTTATTTATTTTTTTTAAAATATATTTTATTGATTTTTCACAGAGAGGAAGAGAGAGGGATAGAGAGTTAGAAACATCGATGAGAGAGAATCATCGATCAGCTGCCTCTTGCACTTCCCCCACTGGGGATGTGCCCGCAACCAAGGTACATGCCCTTGCCCGGAATCGAACCCGGGACCTTTCAGTCCTCAGGCCGACGCTCTATTCACTGAGCCAAACCGGTCCTGGCCATCTTTCCTTTTTAAATTTTCTTTTTCAATTGCATTCAGTATTATATTAGTTTCACATGTAGAGCATAGTGGTTAGACAGTTGTGTAACTTAAAAAATGATCCCCATGAGTCTAGTACCCCTGATACCATATGTAGTTGTTACAATATTATCGACTATATTCCCTATGCTGTGCTTTACATCCCTGTGACTATTTATAACTGCCAGTTTGTACTTCTCAATCCCTTCTTTTTTCACCCAGCCCCCAACACCCCTCCCCCCTGGCAGCCATTAGTTCATTTTTGTATCTCTGAGTTTGTTCCTGTTTTGTGTGTTCATTTATTTTGTTTTTTAGATTCCCTATATAAATGATATCATATGGTATTTGTCTTTCTCTGCCTGACTTATTTCACTTAGCATAAATACCCTCTAGGTTCATCCATGATGTTGCAAATGGTAACATTTTATTATTTTTTAGTGGCCAGGTAATATTCTATTGTATATAGGTTCCACATCTTCTTTATCCAATCATCTATCAGTGGACACTTGGGTCTTGTTTTCTTATTTATTCATCTACCTTATTTCTTTTGTATGGAGCATTTAATATATTTACATTTAAAGTAATAATTGATAGGTATATAGTTATTACAATTTTATTATTCATGTTTTTCTCCTCCTCCTCCTCCTCCTTCTCCTTTCTCTCTCCTTCCTAAAGAAGCTCCTTTCACCTTTAACATTTCTTGTAATACTGGTTTGGTGATGATGAAGTCCTTTAGCATTTTCTTGCCTGAGAAGCACTTTTTTTTTTTTTTTTTTTTTTTGAGAGGGAGGAAGCAGGAGAGAGAGCTCGAGAAACATCGGTGTAGTGGTTGACTCTCATATGCACCCTGACTTGGATCAAACCCATAACCTAGGTATGTACCCTGACTGGGGAATTGAACCCACAACTTTTGGTGCACAGGACAATGCTCCAATCATCTGAGCCACACTGGCCAGAGTTTGTCTAGGGAGTTCTTTATTTTTCCTTCAATTTTAAATGATAGCTTTGCTGGTTAGAGTAATCTTGGTTGTAGGTCCTTCTTTTTCATCACTTTGAATAGCTCACGCCAATCCCTCTGGCCTGAAAAGTTGCTGTTGAGAAATCAGCTGACAGTCCCATGGGATCTCCCTTGTATTAACTAACTGCTATTCTCTCACTGTTTTTAGGATTCTCTGTTTATCTTTGACCTTTGGAATTTAATTATGATGTGTCTTGGTGTGGGTTTCTTTGGGCTCATCTTGTTTGGGACTCTGTGCTTCCTGGACATGTAAGTCTGTTTCTTTCAAAAGGTTAGGGAAGTTTTCAAACATTATTTTTTCAAATAGGTTTCAATCCTTTGCGCTCTCTCTCTTCTCCCTCTGGTACCCCTATGATATGAATGTTGGTATGCTTAATGTTGTCCCAGAGGCCCCTTAAACTATCCTACTTTGTTCTAGTTGTTTGATTCTTTTTTCTTTTGGCTATTCTGATTGGGTATTCTCTACTTCATTGTCTTTCAAGTTGCTGATTCAGTCCTCTGCTTCATCTGTCCTGCTATTGATTCTCTTTAATGTATTCTTTAATTTCAGTTATTGCATTCTTTATTTCTTTTTTAAAAAAATATATTTTATTGATTTTGTACAGAGAGGAAGGGAGAGAGATAGAGAGTTAGAAACATCGATGAGAGAGAATCATCGATCAGCTGCCTCTTGCACACCTCCTACTGGGGATGTGCCCGCAACTAAGGTACATGCCCTTGACCGGAATCGAACCTGGGACCTTTCAGTCCCCAAGCCGACGCTCTATCCACTGAGCCAAACCGGTTTTGGCGCATTCTTTATTTCTGACAGGTTCTTTTGAATATTTTCTACCTCCATTTTTATGTTTCCTGCCCTGTTGAAGTTCTCACTGAGTTTACTCTTCCCCTAAGTTCATTGTAACATTATGACCAGTGTTTTGAACTCTATCTCTAGCAAATTGCTTGCCAAGACTACAGCAGATGAGCTGTTGTGTGTGGGCCAAATCCATGGCATGGGATTCACTATTGTAGGGCTCTGGTGCCTGCTGAGTTCACCCTTTTGGTGTGTTGTTTGTGGAGCTAATCAGGTGGTACTCTAGTGTGGTCTGAAGCTGGTTACCAGGTGTGTTGGTTCTGGGACTTTTGGGAGGTATCCACTGCATGCACAGGGCAGCTACTGCCTGTACCCAGTCCAGAGCCACCTGGTAGGATCTACAAAATGATCTGTGGTTGGTACCCTGTTTCCCCGAAAATAAGACAGTGTCTTATATTAATTTTTTCTCTCAAAGTTGCGCTAGGTCTTATTTTCAAGGGATGTCTTATCTTTCCATGCGCTAGGTCTTATTTTTGGAGGATGTCTTATTTTCGGGGAAACACGGTAGTTTCCTGTGCTGGGCTTGGAGATGCCTAGGAGAGGCTCAGCTGTGAACCAAGGCCAGCTGCCATTAGTGACGGATTGGCGGCTGCTTAGCAAGATGTTTGTATACCTTTCAGAGATTTTAAGGAAAACCACAGTGTGGACTGAAGCCTGAAAGAGGTTACGGCCTGTGCACAAGTTGGGTGGGATGGGTTCTCAGGGAATCAACAGGGTTGGATGAGTTAGATGGAGACACAGATTTGGTACCTGCATATCCTGGAGACTCTGTGGGAGGGGAAGGCTCAACAAAGGTACAAATTGACAGAGGGTGCTTCCCCTCTAGGCCTTGCTTTAAAGCCAGACAGTTCAGTCCCTCCCTGCATGTCCCTGATGCCTTTGGGGCTGCTGCCCAGTGCTGGGGCTCAGATCGAATGAACTCCTCAGGAAGTAAGTTCAGAGGAGGGCCCTTTTAGAGGATGCCTAGGACTCCAGCAGCCCTCCCTCTCACCTGGATGGAATCCTTGCTGGTTTTACAGCCAGATGTGGGAACTTCTCTTCCCAGCACTGGTGGTCCAGGCTGGGGGGCCCGGTGTGGAGCTGGGACTGCTCACTCCTCGGGGACATCTGCAGCCTAGATATCCTGATTCTTAACTGACACTCCTGGGTGTGGAACCAGTCCATCTTATCTCCATCCCTCCTACCAGTGTCCAAGGGGCTTCTTTTTTATATCCTTAGTTATGAGTTTTCTGTTCAGCTTGTCTTCAGGTGGTTCTCAATGGTGGTTATTCTATAATTTAGTTGTAATTTTGATGTCATCATGGGAGTTGGTGAGCACAGCATACGTATTCCTCCATCTTCCTTGCACATCTTACAGACAGAAAAGACGACAAGCCCCCCTCCTTCGTGACTAGTTTCTCTTGCTGCTGTGCACTGGGCTATCTCTGCTTTTTAAAAACTTGTCGCCAAGCATATGTTTGTTAACTTAATTTTTAAAAGAAATTACCTGTATTTAAAAAAAAATATTTTTTTATTGATTTCAGAGAGAGAGAAAGAGGTAGAAACATCAGTGATGAGAATCATTGATTGACTGCCTCCCCCATGGTGCACACTAGGGATCGAGCCCAAAACCTGGCATATGATCTGACTGGGAATTGAACCATGACCTCCTGGTTCATAGGTTGACGTTCAATCACTGAGCCACATTGGCGGGGCATGTTTATCAATTTTAGAGACAGAGGTGTTCAATGAGCCCTAGCTGCAAATTCAGCTTGAGCGGGGGAGAGAGGGGTAAGGGGAGAAAGAAACATTGATGTGAGAAAGAGAGATCGACGGGTTGCCTCCCATACACGTCCCAACCAGGGATCGAAACCTCAGCCTGGGTATGTGCCCTGGCCTGACAAGGAATCTGCAACCTTTTGATGTACAAAACAATGCTCCAACCAACCAAGCTATCTGGCCAGGGTTCTGCTATCTTACAGTAAAATTCCAACTAACAAATACAGAAAGAATTATGGAAGTGGATAATCACCATTTGGCAAACACCACAGTGCTAACTGTCAGAAAGTGTCATTGACAGTTGCTGCCCTTGGAGCTGGCAGACAGCAGCTGGCACTGCCCCTGGGTGGAGAGCCCTTCCTCCTCATGAAAGAAATTGGACAAGTACTGCCCAGCTGCCTGCCACTTGGGCTCCTAGGCAATTATCTCGGCAGCAGGGCAGAGAAGGGGAGTCGTGAAGGAAAATCTCAGGGGGCGAGATTGGCTGGTGCTGCTACTGGGCCGGTCAGGATTGGGGTGGATCTGTGGAGGGCAGGATGATTGACTGGAGAGCAGGGGGGTAACCTGGGCCTATCTGGCCAGGCTCAGCCCTTCCTGGAACTCCCTCATACTAACCCTGTAACCTTGACTGACTTCCCCTGACTGGAATCTGCCCAGTTATAGGAAACAGGCCCAGCCTTTCCTGGGAAGATGCCCCACTGAGTTCCAGGGAAACGAGGTTGCAAAGGCTTTGAGCTCCCACCTGTATACCGAGGAGTACACTGAGCTCAACAGGAAACAGATGGGTGGAAATTTCAAAAGAAGATGAGACAAGTTGAACAGAAAAATAAATAATGATGTTCATGGAATAAAATGGATACCCATGAGTCCATACTGAGAGAAATGAATGAATAAATAAATAAGGAGAAAGGTCAACCCTTTCTTAGAGAAAAATTACAATTAATAAATGTAGAAAGAATGAAGGAAAGAGAGAATCACCATTTGGCAAATACTGCATTACTAATTGTCAGAAAGCGTCATGACAGATGTTAAAGTTAGTGGGCAATAGTATGTTTAAGAAGTGGGATATTTGTGTAGTTTCCAATTATCTCCCCACAAGATGCCTAGTAATTACAAATGAATAAATAGTAATTTCACTGGGGAAAATCCTGGCAGCCTGCCCAGACCAGTTTGGCTCAGTGGATAGAGCGTCAGCCTGCGGACTAAAGGGTCTGGGGTTGGATTCCAGTCAAGGGCATGTACCTTGGTTGTGGGCACATCCCCAGTAAGGGTTGTGCAGGAAGCAGCTGATCAATGTTTCTCTCTTATCGATGTTTCTAACTCTCTATCCCTCTCCCTTCCTCTCTGTAAAAAAATCAATAAAATATATTTTAAGAAAAGAAAATCCTGGTAGGCACCATGTTACCAAGTGATCAAAGTTAGCATCGTCACTCCTGAGACACTGATATCGTGTACCTCCATATGACCCACTGAGAAGGACAAAACATCACTTCTGTGGTGGGCCTGCCTGAGTGCATGTCCTCAGTCTAATTATGAAAAGGCATCAGACCAAAAACTCAGGGTCACTCTGCAGCTCTCTTCAAAACTGTCCAGGTTATGAAAAAGACGAAGCAAGACCGAGGAACTGCCGTGGAATGGAAAGATTAAGTAGATGCAGCCACCAAATGCAATATGAGATTCTCCTTTAGATCCTAGACCAGAGAAAGGACATAAGTGGGACAGTTAAATATTTTAAGCTTCAGTTAAATATTTTATCCTTTGTTCTCCTTGTGTGATCTACAATAATAATCTGCTTCATGTTGATATTTACTGCTGTGTTGCTAACAATCACCTGAAAGAGAAGTTGGGGTGCTTCACTGGGCTGGAAAAGGCTTAGCTAAATCAGAAAGCAGATATTAAAAAGCCCCAATCGCAGGCTTGTGTTTCAATCTGATATTGTCCATCATGAATTTGGTTGACGCTTCTATTATAAAGAAAGGGCAAAAAGCAATATTAAAACATTTCTCCTAATTAGTTTCCTTTCCATGTGCATGAATTCATGCACTGGGCCACAAGTTTTGAAATAAAAAAGTTATAAAAGGGAGTAAGGATATGAGGAAAAGAGCCCAGGTTCTAGAACTTGGCCATTTCCCAGGATGGAACCAGGACTCTGTGGCTTTTGTTGGGCAGCTCCCTGGACCTTATTCTCCCTATTGATATCTGGCATTTGGATTAGAGACTTAGAAGCCCACCCACTTGGAAGGTCCCTCCTCGCCATCTCAGGCTTGCCCTCCACTCTATGTGGCCTGTGGGTTCCAGAGAAAAGCAAATGTCTAGGTCCTTGTGCACCTCTCTAGGAACAGGAACTTTCCTCATGCACAGAAAGGGAGTCAAGAAGGGAAAGCTCAGGGTGTGAGGTTGGCTGGTGTGCAGCGGGGCCGGTCAGGATTGGGGTGGATCTGTGAAGGGCAGGATGACTGACTGGACATCAGTGGGGTGCCCTGGGTCTCCCTGGCCAGGCTCATCCCTTCCTAGAGTTCCCTGCTCTTGGAACGCCCTAATCCTAACCCTAACCTGACCCTAACCCTAATCCTAACTCTGGAGCCTTGATTGACTTCCCCTGACTGGAACCTGCCACTCAAACTCAAACACTGGTGTGGAGTCTCATGAGCAAGATGGGCCAGAGTGTCATCTTCCCTAAGGACAGAGATGCCAGCAAGGGAGAGACAGGGGAAGGTGCCGTCATATTTGAATCTTTTTCCCATGGGATACAGGACATCAAGCCATGGTTTTTATTCAGGAACCACTTATCGAGCTGCTAGTTCTATCCAGGACTTTGAAGGGCAGATAGGATCTGGGCAGGAAGTGACTCTGCAAAAAAGGACGAGCCCAGTGGATAAAACAGCAATCCCAGAGGGGAAAGGATGCCAGCCATGACGATTCTACACCATATCCAGTCGGTGTCCATGGTTTCTCAAGCACAGTGATGCTTGTTACGTGGCTGAGGGGAGAGCTCCATCTTGTAGGGCACCTGGAGGAAGGCCTGACCGGACCCTCTGCATCCGTTCTTTTCTTTTGTGACAGTGCACCACAGACAGCCCCGTCCAGTGGCAGGAGGCACTCCCAGGAATACAGACTGTGTGTGTGTGTGTGTGTGTGTGTGTGTGTTGTGTACACACACCCAGGAGGAAGGTAAGGACAAACACATGCGGTCACACTGGTCATGCTCCTCACAGCATCAGGGCCTCTGGGATCAGACATCCTGTTCTGTCACCATCTAGTGGCCAGCTGCTGAGACCAAAGCCCTTCTGAAAATACAGCCTCTTTATCCCCCAAACCCACTGCTAAGTAGGCACTGGGATGAGCCTTGAGTTGAGCAGGTAGATCACTTGGGGTCTGTATAACCCAGAGATCCCTCTTTCACAGGCCATGGTTCCTCCATCCCTTGTCCCCAGTTTGGAAGCTGCTGGGGATCTTCCAAAGAGCTGTGGTTGGAGTCACATTTTCCCCAAAAATAATTAGACTGTTTTTGCCGGCGGGGGTGGGGGTGGGGGGAGGGCGGGTGGTGGCAGGGGTGGATACTCCTTCCTGGGGGAGGGTGGGGGCCGGTCATCTGAGCTTGACTTGTTTTCGATGAGAACAGTTTGTGGCTGTGCGGGGAGGTGGGGCTCAGGGTGAGTGAAGGAGGATGTATAAAGGATGTTGCCCAGAGAGGGGAAGAGCTTGGGAAGAGGAACACGCCCTCTGCACTTCCCTGAGGAAGGACCCGGCGCTGCTGCTCTCCTCCTGTGCACTGGGTGCACCTCCCAGGCAGGTGGGTCTGGCTCCGGTACGCTATGGCTGCTTCCAGCGTGGGGTGGGCCCTGCCCAGGGATTACAGAGAGAGTCTGGATCCAGTGGCCTGGAGCTCGGGGAGGGGAATGTGTGGGGAGAGGGAGGTCACTGTGGAGCTTTCTCTTTAGGGCAACTTTTGGGGCAATTGCCTCAGCAGCTGGGGAGTGTAGTCTGCTGGCCCCTTCCTTGGTTGACTCCGGCTCTGAGAATCTGCTTTGTGGATTCTGAAAATCCCTGATAGTTGGCTAGGGGACTTCAGGCACTCCCCTTCCTCTCTGGGCCTCGGCTTTCCCAGCGTATTCGATGGGGGCAGATGAGCTGGTCTTGAAGGGTCCCTCCCTCCCAGGGTAGAGGGTTCTCCAGCTCTGTGTTCTTTTACACACGTCCACGCTCTCTCCTTGTGCTCCCCATCCTCTCATGACAATCTCCTCCAAGTTCTCAGCCCCTCCTTCTGCCCCAAACAGTCCCAGGACTCCCCCTGGTCCATCTCATACAGAGCCAAGTGTCATTTGAGGGCCTGGGAGGGAACCATAGTTATGGGCCATACACTCATTTCATTATTATAAAAATTCCACCAAAGGAGGCATTTTGTAGGCGAGAAAACTAAGGCTCAGAGAGGCTCAGTCATTTTCCCAGGGTTACTCAGCCATTAAGAAGTGGACCAACCTGTCCTTCCATGCTGTCCCAGGCTGAGTGTCCCACCTCCCTGGGGGTGTTGGTTATGTTTCATTTTGAACCAGCACAATGCTGAACTAAGCATCCAAGGAGCTCTAGGGGTAGAATTTCAGGCAATAGTGATGGCAAAAAAAAAAAAAAAAAAAGAAAGAAAAAGAAAGAAAAGAAAAAAAAGAAAAAGAAAAGCAAGAACAGTTGGTTGAGGAAAGATAACAAAATATTTCTTCTACTGCAGCAGCTCCCTGAACAGTCGGGCTCTAAAACTGGTTTCATTATCTGAAGTAAGCTTTGGGAAGGAGGACTTGTCTGTGATTTTTCAGTGTCACAACCATTTCCTGATAGGAACCAGGAAAACAGGGCGTCATGTGGGGTCCCAGGGAGCATGGGGAACAGGCGGGGCTCATCTTCCAGGGAGCAGGGGGCCCCTCTGCTGGAAAGGGGACAATCCACCCACTTCCAGCTAGACTCTGTGATTCTACACAGCTGGGGAGGTTTGGTGCAGCAGAAAACTGATGAGATATACCCAAACGTTCCCAAGGTTATTTCAGAATGAGGTGGGGGGGGGAGGTGGGGGTGGGGGTGGGGGAATGTAAGATTATGGGGCATATTTTTTTCTTGTATTTTCATGTTTTATATTGAGCCTATATTACTATTGTAAGCAGGAAAGATACACGGTAAAAAGGAAAGAGAGAGAGTGTGGGGTCAGTGGTCCAGGTCTCAGGGTTAGAGTCAGCTCTGCTAGCTTGCGGTGTACCCCCTGAAAGATGAAATAGAGTGGGGGGCCGGACACCGAGATGCCAGGACACAGGCTTTATTGAAGAGAAGAGCACCACTGCCGGCTGCCTTCTGGAGAAAGAGAGCAAGGGCCGGGGTTCATACACTTTATAAGGGGAGGAAAGAGAGGGGACGGGGCTTAGGGCACTCAGCACATGTAAGGCCTATGATTAGGGACCTAGGGACTTGGGAATGGGGGGGGGGGGGCTTAGGGTATTTGGCAGGTGCTGATTGGTGGTTCAGTGCTCAGGAATGTCTGGCTGGAGTTTATGTCTGTCCATCAGTTGGAGGAAGGGAGGATCTATCACCACCACCCCCCCCCCCCCCCACTTCGCTTCTTGTGAAACCAGCGAGGTGACAGGCACAGCCTCTTCACAAAGGAGCCAGGAAGACTTTCGAGGATTGGAATATAAGAGCCTCAGGAAGTGCTGAGCGCCAGGTAAATGCCAGGACTGGGTCCTGCAGTCTTCATTGTGTTTTTTACATCGTATTGAATCCAATGCAGCAGTTCCCGCGGTGGACCATGCTCAGGGCAGCCAGCCTCCTGTGGGTCTGACCAGAGAGCTCAGCTCCTAGGGTGCGGTCAGGACTCCAACTCTGGAGCCAATGGCAGGGACTTGATAGCTAGTCTTGACGTCCACTTGCTGTGTGTCTTGGGCAAATGACTCCCCCTCTCTGAGCCTCATTTCTTCATTTGCAAAATAGGAATAATAATAACAATGCTTGTCCCATAAGGTTGTTGGGAGCAGTGAGTGCATCCATACAGAGAGAGCATGGCTGAGGGGACCACAGCTGGCCTGCTATCTTCTCTGCGAGGCAATGTAATGTTAGTGTTTAAGAGCATGGACTCTGGCTTTCGGTTCCTGGCTCTACTACTCACTTGCTCTGTGTCATGGGGCCAGTTCCCTACCCTCTCTGTGCCTGTGTCCTCAGCTGTAACACAGAGCTAATAATAGTACTTAACTCCCAGAAAGTTAATGAGAGGCTAGGTGAGTTAATGTCCAGCATCCCACACAGGGTTCCATGATGTTTGTTAGCTGTAATAATAATTGTATCAGACTTAATCCTCACGAACCCCCGACTGTGTTTATTTTATAGGTGAGGAAAAAATGGGCTCCAGGGTGGAAGCCTGGCTTTGTCTCAGGGCCAGCAGGGCTAACAGAGTGTGGTAGTGGGAAGCAGGGGGGAGTGGAGGGAAGAGAAGGGTGGGAGACCCAGCTCTGCCCCGAGGCGGGCCATTCATGAGCTCTCTCCCTGAGGGTCATTCCCAGGCTCTGACTTCTTTCCTCATATCCTCCTCCTGCGGCTGCCATGTCCTTTTCCTGTTTTTCTATTCCCACACCGTCAGCCTGAGCGATAGCACCCGGGTCTCCGGTCACTTCTCCATCTCTAGTCCCCATCCTTCACCCTTTTATTTGAGTTAGCATCCCGGACTGCGGGCCTGGTTTCAAATCCCAGCTCTGCTGCTTACTAGCTGTGTGGCCTTGGGGAAGTGCCTTAGCCTCTCTGTAACTCAGTTTCCTCCCATGTGAAGTAGAAGTGGTTGTAAGTACCTGCCTCAAAGTGTTTTTGCAAGGATGGAATGAATGGGTGCGTGTGGTCAAGTTCTGAGAACACAGCCTGGCCCCTAGGAAGGGCCGCGAATGTGGTGGGTGTTCCTGCTGTTTGTGTTGTCGTTGTTGCTGTGGCCACAGCAGCTGTTTTCCCAGTCCCAGAAGGAGATCCCAGTTCCCCCAGAGGCAGGTTTTCTGCCACGTGACCCAACACCAGGGCGCCTTCCGCAGCCAGAACCTGTGGTCAGGGTGTGAGTTACTTCTCAACTCCTTATTCAACTTGGTTAGCCGCAGCTGGGCTGGGCATGCAGGGTGGCAATGCCAGGGTTAAAGGCAGGGGGTGCCCATTCCAAGCTTAGCCAGGCGGTGTCTAGTTGGAACTCCATTCTAGCCCAGTCCTTCTGAAGCAGCGAGGGGAGCCTCAGGGGTGTTGGGGTGGCTACAGGGCACATTCCGTGACACTGGACATGACTCAAGTGGAAATAGTGGGTCTCTAGGCGGGTCATGCTACATGGTCACTGGCTCCGCAGAGTCCAGGCTGCGGGGGCAGAGTTGGCTCAGGCCAAGAAAACAGCTTTCAGAAGGCTTTTGGCTCAGCTGTGTCCAGGGCATCAGTGGGGGAGGCAGAGAGCCAGGTAAGGGAAAAGGAGGCAAGAGAAGGGTGGGAGACAGGTGATGGTGCTGATTAATGCCAGCCCCCTGGGCAAATGCCAGTCTGTCACAGGAGGTGAGGGGATCCTGCCTCCGGGAGGTGGGTTCTGAGGCTGACAGGTGACCTGTGAGTGCTGGGCGGGGAGAGGGAATGGGGAGGGGAGGAGGCTGGGGCAGGGGTTGCATCAGGTCAGTGGACCCCACAGGCTTCTGGGAAGGGAGGGTTTAGGTTACATTTGAAAGGGTAAGAGTTTTAAATTGTAAGGAAGCCAGCAAAAATGCCTGACCAACTAGAATTGATCTCCAGTGTTTTTCTTGGTTTTTATTTTGAAAGCTGGCATGGCCTCTTGGGGTCATGTTTGATGCTGTTTATTTGTTCACTGGTCTCAAGCACTGTGGCCAGCACGCTCAGCATGGGTGTCTGTGACTGAGAGGGGACCTACACGTGAGACTGTCCTCAAGAGCTCTTGACTCAGGCGGTGGGCAGCTGTGGCACAGATGTGGAAGGGGGAAGAGGAAAGGGGGTGGGAGACAGACAGAGAGACAGTCAGGGTTTGCTCAAGCTCCACGGGGTCCTGAGAAGGGTTGTGCCAGTAAAGGTTTAATGATCAGCTCTCTTATGGGGAGTGAGTAGGGGGCACACACAGGAGGGGGGGGCTCCTATTTGTAGCACTTGCCATGGTGTAGACATCCCCACCAGGACCAATTTCCAGCTACCAGCTTCACTGAGTGCAGATCGGTTAACTCCGTTACTGTGGGTGGAATGCCTCCCCCGGACGCCTCAGAGCTGGCTCCGGGTCACGACTGACTTTGAATCTTCTCTGCCACTCATTGCTAAGGCGAGAAGTCCCACGGCCAGAGGCTCATGCTTCAAATCCAAGTTTGGTCCATGTGGAAAGGGGAGCTGGGGAGAAAGTCAACCAATCTACCTGTGTCCTTCGGGTCATCCGATCTTGGTTCCATCATCGACAGAGGCAAAGCCGTGGACACCTGGGCTTCACCTCTCCAAGCCTCAAGTTTCTTCCTCTGGAAAATGGGGGTCATAACAGTACTGTTTCCTGGAACTATGGCGAGGATTATCTGAGGAACTGCGCGGGAGGGTGCAGCTCACAGAAGGAGCTCAGCTAGCATGGCTGCCTTCCTGTCCAGATGGGTGGAGACCATCCTCTCCCTCATCGCTTCACACGAGACTCCTCTGAGAGGCCTTGAGGTCCTCAGGAGGAGGCCTGCTCTCCAGCCAGACATTCTTGCTACGTCAAAGCTGGAGCCAGCCCAGGCAGCAGCCTCAGGAAGTCGCTATAGCTAGAGATAAGCTATGGTTTGCCTCTGTGCCCTAGGTTTCACTCTGCCGGGGGAGCTCGGCTGACCTTGTCCTTGCTACCCTCTTTTTAAAAGCCCCCCTCTCTAGCCTGTATAGAGTTCCCTGGATTCCCCTAAAGTTCCACTACAGATCTTTATCCGGGATTGCCTTCCTACCCGCTGATTCATACGAGGATGTGAATAACTGATTCCCCCCCCCCCCCCCATTCATTCCTCTTAAGGTGTCGCTGGATAAACTGAATGAACTCAGGCAATAAGGAAACATGAAAGCCAAAAGGGAAGAACCAGAACGGGGCTGGATGGACAGTTAGGGGTGAGGTAACAGGGACCCGAAGGGCAGCCAGGAGCGTGGGGTTCATGGCTCAGTCCAGCCACTGACTGCTCATTGTATGCTTTGCACAAGTCTCTCCCCTCTTTTGGGCCTCAGTTTCCCCACCTATTTGAAGGAGGTGGACAGGGTTCACTCTTCCTCCCTCAGTCTGAGATTCTGAGGGCACAAAAGGTCACAGGAAGTATAGCACCTACTGCCACCGCATCAAAACCCACAAAACCAGTGGCTTGAAACAACACAAAATTATCATTTTCATGTTCTGGAGGTCGGAAGTCTAAAATGAATCAACAAAGAGAAAGAAAAAAGAAAACGGGTCAACAGGGCTGCATTCCTCAGAGGCTCCGGGGACAATCTGTGCGCTGCCTCTTCCAGCTTCCAGAGAACACCTGTCCTCATTCCAACCACTTCCCTCTCGCTGCTGTTTCCCTTGTCACCTCTTCTCCGACTCAGAGCTCCTGCCTCCTGCTGAGGACCCTGTGATTACCTTGGATAACTTAGGATCCTCTCCGCATCTCAAGATCCTAAACTTAATCACCTCTGAGAAATCCTTTTGATATAGAAAGTAACATAGTCACAGGTTGCAGGGGTCAGGAGGTGGATATCTTTGGGAGGCGGACCTTAGGGAGGCTGTGTTTTGCAAGGAGGCTCAATGAAGCCTTGGGGACATCAGTGGTGGAATCTACAGAAGCCAGACCAGCCAGTAAGGGCAATGTTCTGGGCAACCAAGCCCTCCTGAGCCCATATCCCACCTCTCAGGTGGCTCCTTTCAGTAAGCTGGACAGGTCAAGTGGTTGGGACCAGAACGATGGGACGAGGGACAAGGCACTGTCTCCAGGATTCAGATGCAGCTCAGCCAGTGCCTTCCTCCGAGGTGGTGAAAAGGTTGTTTTGCTTGTGGGTTAAATGGTGCTGGCAGTTCCTTCCTGGAGTGAGTGCCTTACAGGACTGCCACAGTGGATATGGAGGTGCCTGGCTATTTCCCATGTGTACCTGGGGTGGGTGGTTGCTGCTGTTGATGAAAGTGGTGGGAGGGGCTGGCTGGTGGCCTCAGAGAGCCAGGGGACCTGGAAAGACTCCCAGAGTGAACGATAAGGAGGCCGAGAGGAAAGGGAACAGAGTGTTCCAGGTGGTGTGGGCCAGCCTAGGGCCTGCTCATCCTGACATCTGGCTTTCATCAAAGCAATCGTCAGACTTTGTTGTTTGTCAAAGCAAAAGCCAAGGACTCTGAGAAATCATGTCAGGACCAAGTTCAGTGATGATAGAGCAAAGCTGCTGGTGTTTAGTTAGTGGCAACTCCTGACTAATGAATTCCAATCAGGCCCCAGTGCAGGAGAGCACCTCCCCCTCCCAGCCCCACAGCTCACGACTCCCAGCGCCAGCCAAGTGCTGGGGGTGTGCTTGCTGCTGCCCAGGAAAGGGAGGGGCTCGGGGGACAGGAGACCCCAGAGGCACAGGAGCTGAATGGAGGACCAGGAAAGGAAGGCATAGGGCCATGTTCCTGAGGCCAGTCAGGAGCAGAGCCCTGGATACACACCCTGTTGCCATTCTTGAGCTCCTGGCGTGGCAATAGGGTGTGTATGTGATTTTCTCAGCATCTGGCCCAGATGCCATGTAAATAGAATCCCAAGGGTGGGACAAGGAGTAGGAGGACACCAGACCTGCCCTGGGAGAGGTTCTGCCTCAGCAGCATTGGATATTTCCTTCAGCTATGAAATCACAGCTCCAAAGAAACTAGAAGGGTCTGCTGAGGATGTGAGTCAATATCTGTTTCAAGATTCTACCTGGAAAAGTAAAATAGACAAAACTTATATTAGAAAGAACTGGGGGAAATGTTTACAATCTTTAGTAATAAAAGCGTAATATGCAAATTGACCAAACGGCAGAACAGCAAAACGATCATCAGGACCACACTATGACACCCACTGGCACCAGACCAGCCAAGGTGGGTGTGATGTGATTGGTCAGGGGCCTGGCCATCGCTTCATGGTAGCCATGCAGAGGGAGGTCCAGGCCACTGGCCAGCAGAGCAAATAATCAGGGGGCTCCATAATTGCCCCAAAGAGGGAGGCCCAGACAACTGACCAGCAGATTAATCACAGAGCCCCACCAGGTGGGCAGGGCCTAACTCTTTGGGGCGATTGAGGTCAGGGTTCCCAGACTGTGAGAAGGCGCAGGCCAGGCTGAGGGACACCCCTTTCCCAGAGTGCACGAATTTCCTGCCCCAGGCCTCTAGTATATATATAAAAAGCTAAAATTCTTATAAATATAAAACCTTCTACAAAATGAGAATCCCACTCATTAAAACAATAATTCATTCACACAAGAAATAAAGCTGTCATTGAACATATTAAAAAGTTTGGCCCAGTGGATAGAGGATCAGCTTGCAGACTGAAGGGTCTCAGGTTCTATTCCAGTCAAGGACATGTACCTTGGTTGCAGGCACATCCCAGTAGGGGGTGTGCAGGAGGCAGCTGATTGACGTTTCTCTCTCATTGATGTTTCTAACTCTCCATCTCCCTTCCTCTCTGTAAAAAAAATCAATAATATATATATATATATATATTTTAAAAGTTCAATCTCCTTTGAATCAAAGAAGAAACACTAATATGCAGAGGAACATGTAGGGGTGGCTTGTGTTCCTCTTTGTGGCCCGTGATCATGGGCAGCCTCCAGGCTCCACGCTGGTGGCTGTGCAGGGTTGTCTGTTTGGGCCACACCTCCCTCCTCATCTCCTTCCCCTCTCCCTCCCAAACCCTCTCCCTGTGGTGAACAATCTAGCACATTGGACATGATGTTTCTGTTCTGGAACACAGAACAAGATGGAACCTAATCTTGCTTCATGACAGTCTCTCATCACTGCTTCGTGTGAGACTCTCTTTTAATAACACCATTAAACTTGGGGAACCACCATCCCAGAGAGAACTTGACCATGTATCTGGCTTCTTCTGCCTAGGCAGCTGCCAATCATTCTCTGACTTTTCCTTTCATCTCTTTGAACTCATATGTGTGTGTGTGTGTGTGTGTGTGTGTGTGTGTAGTGCATTTATATTTTATTAAAATAATATCATACATATATTTGTATGGGACTTGGAAGTAGTGGACATATTCCAAAGGTAGTAGAATGGTGGTGAGGGGGTGAGGAAGGAATCTGGGATATCTCTAATGTTTCAGTTTTAGGTGACTGAGTTTTAGGTGCCATTCAGTTAGGTAGACAAAGGAGAGGAGAAGTAGCTGGTGGGAAGGTGATTGACTCAGTTCTGGGTGAGGCAATAATTTAAACTAATATTTATCGAGTGCCTACTATGTTCTGGGCACTCTTTATAGGGCTTGAAATGCTTCACATGAATTATCACATTTAAACCTCAAAAGAACCCCATGAGTAGGCCCTATTAATTATCACGATCGCTTTAAAGATGAGACTGAGGGATGGAAAAGTTTAGTAGTTTCTATCAACATGGTGGATCACTCCTTTCTACTACAAATCTGAAAATACTGGATAAAATATATTAAAATATTAAATATAAAAGAAAATACTGATATAAAGCCATACTTATAAATAAAATACTGTAAACAAAAACAAGGGGCACCCTCAGGTGATGGAGATAAAAAAGGTTCAAGTCAGAGTGGGCACACTAGACTTTTATAGATAAAACAAGCCCACTGAAAAGAAGCTCTCATTCAAAAAAAAATATAAATATAAGCCCCTCGAAGAAGAATAATGATAAGCCACACACGAGGAAGAGTATGGAGACAGAATCAATAGATGAACTGGTAGCCCTAAATAAGGAAGAAAAGTCAGAAAGACAGTACCAGTCTTTTTAAATGACGAGGGAGAAAATAAAGAAGAGAACCGTAAGGAAAGAAGTGAATACCTACCCAAGGTGACATCACTATTCATTGTAGACTCGGGCTCCCACACCTATGCTCATGCTTGCTCGGCTCCAGACACTGATGTAGACGTGAAGGGTCCATTGGACAGTAGAAACTGGGTTTGAAGAGAGGGAGGGATTGCCTGCCTTCATCTTATTTCTCGCATACTACTCTCTGGTCTGCAGCGCTCCAGGACAGGATGTATCCTCCCGACATGGCCACTTCCCCTCAGCCACTCACCACTAAGGTCGCCAGTTCTGAGAACAGCAGCGACTTCTATGACTATGAGTACTACTTGGACAACGTGGTCTTCGCGCCCTGCATGAAGCACGAGGTGCTGGCCTTTGGCAAAGTCTTCCTGCCGGTCTTCTACAGCCTGGTCTTTGTGCTGGGCCTGAGCGGGAACCTCCTCCTTCTAGTGGTCTTGCTCCGGTACGTGCCTCGCAGGAGGATGACGGAAGTCTACCTGCTGAATCTGGCCATCTCCAACCTCCTGTTTGTGGTGACCCTGCCCTTCTGGATCATCACTGTGGCCTGGCATTGGGTCTTCGGCAATTTCCTGTGCAAGATGGTGAGCACTCTCTATACCATCAACCTCTACAGTGGCATCTTCTTCATTAGCTGCATGAGCCTGGACAAGTACCTGCAGATCGTCCACGCTCAGCCCCACCACAAGTTGAGGACCCGGGCCAAGCGCTGGCTCCTCGCTGTCATAGTGTGGGCTGTGGCCTTGGCTGTCTCCATCCCTGACATGGTCTTTGTGCGGACCCACCAAAACCATGAAGGGGTGTGGAACTGCTATGCGGATTTCGGAGGGCATGCGACCATCTGGAAGCTCATACTCCGCTTCCAGCAGAACATCCTGGGGTTTATCCTTCCACTCTTCGCCATGATCTTCTTCTACTCCCGCATTGGCTCTGCCCTGGTCAGGCTGAGGCCCCCAGGCCAGGGCCGGGCTCTGAAGGTAGCCGTTGCCCTCGTGGTGGCCTTCTTCGTGCTCTGGTTCCCGTACAACTTCATCTTGTTTCTGCACTCGCTCATGGACCTGAAAGTCTTCGGGGACTGCAAGACCAGCAATTACCTGGATTATGCGCTGCAGGTCACAGAGAGCATCGCCTTCCTTCACTGCTGCGTCACCCCCGTCCTCTATGCCTTCTCCATCCGCTGCTTCTGCCAGTACCTAAAAACTTTCTTGGCCGAGTTGTTTGGACGGCACCAGGGACCGTGCCCTGTCCAGGCCCCGCTATCCAGCTGTTGTGAGAGTAGCAGCCTCACTGTCCAAGAAATGACCAGCATGAAAGACCTTGAGGAGGGGCAGTCTGAGGACTCCCCCAACAAGGGGGCTCTCAGGGAATATAAAGCCTCAGTGGCCATGCCACAGTCAGGTGAGAGCGGAGGGGACCCGACTCAGCTGGGCATCCACCCAGCGTCTTCTCTCCAAGGGCCCCAGTGACCACGTTGCTCAGCCCAGAGCTCAGTCCTCAGCCCTCAGCCCTCAGCAGCACCCGCTCACTCCTTCCAGGACATCATACTCCCTGATCTGCTTCAGCGGTTGCCCAACTGACCTCTGTGTCCTATTGTCACCTTCCCCGGTCATCTACTCTGCACCCAGCAGCCAGAGTGATTGCAACATCTTCAGCCTTCACTGCCATCTCCCTCCCAGAAGCCTGAGGCCACCCACACCAAGCTGCTCCTGGCCCTCTAGTTCAGCTGGGGAAATTCTGGTGTTGTTTTGTTTAATGTTGCAACCTTGGTGGTGGCTCTGGAGCCTGGCAGTCCAGAGGCTCTGGGGATGTAGCACCTGGGGACCTGCTAAGGGGGAAAGGCAGGCGTGGCTCAGTCCAGGAGCAGGCTGCCCACCCTCCAGCCTGGGAAGTGTGGCAAGGGCATTCGCAGCAGTTACTACCTAGGAAAACATCTCTTTCCTTCCTGGGGTGCCTGGAATTGCACCATTGGCACGTCATTCCTCACTGGCTTTGTTATAAGCTTTCCCCAGAGAAGACACAGAGTGGGCTTTTCTCTGAGGGAGAGAAAAACTGGTGCAGGGATGAGAACTGCTGGGTCAGGACAGGCCTCAGTCTTCCTACCGCCTCAAGCCTCTGCGGAGAAGGAAGGGGGGCCCTTGGAGAGGGTGTCTCCAGCAGCCCCCTTGGGGGTCAGCGGTGGGCATTGGCCTGTAAGTGCATTCTCTAACTCTGGGAACTCACGGCTTCCTGGGAGGCCTGTTGTTACATGGACGTCCTTGGCTGTGGGGTAGGACACTTGTACTTACTTCATACCCAACCACGAGGCTTCCCTCGGTCTCAGACCCTCAGACAGGTCACAGGATCCATGAGGTTCAATCTCAGTTGGGACTCTGGGCCCTGACTTAGTGGACCGGAGCCCTCAGCTCTTCCCCAGCTTGTCCATAGGCCAGGCTCCTGGCCCGTGGTCCTTTGGGAGTGGGGGTCTGGGGGGAAGAGACGGGATGCAGCACCCAGGTCTGGGCACAGTCAAGGAGGTATGCGAAGGCCCTGCCACTTTGCTTCATTCCACAACTGCGCTGGCACCAGGCCTGGCTATGTGGGCAGGTTGTTGGGGACCTCCCCATGGTCAGCCCCCAGCCTCTCAGCCCCTTTCTCCCTCTCCTGTGCACCCTACTAACTCTATATATGCTGGCCCCTCATGAAATAGGATGGGATGTCCCATCTTCTCCTAATGCATTTATATGGGATGTCAGGCTCAGCATTTAGGGGCAGCTAGACCCAGAGAAAGGCAGGCCCTGACCCAGAATCACATAGCTGGTGGGGACAGACTCCTGATAGTCTATTATCTGGGCAAAACTCAGGGCAGAACAGGCAACCTCAACAGGAAGGAAGAGGTGTCGGGGAGGAGTAGCAGAGAGAAGCCCCACTGGGCAGTCCTTGCAGGGGGTCCATGCTTCTGGGGCCTCCCTCCTCCAGGACCCTACAACAGTTCCCATGATCACAGCCCCAGCCAGGCCCTGCCATCAGCCAGCTTCCCCTCCCCCTCTCCCACCCCTGGTAAGTATGCCCGGCAACAGGGACTGTCTCTAGTTCATATGCCAGAAAGCTAAGTGAGGGTATGGAGGGAAGGAAGTGATTTGAGGATGTGAAGTAAATTAGCCAAGACTGGAAGTCAGGTTTCTATAATTTAATCCACATCTGGGGAATTGGGGGGTCAGAGATGAGGAATACGATACCAAGCCCCATGGGCTCCAGTGTGGGGAGGGGACAGGAGGAGAAATCCCGGACAGACAGCAAGGACACATAACAGATGCGTGGTGATGCAAACAGTACTTGGGGAGCCCCCGTAGCTGGAGGCCAGAGGATGAGATGGGGACCTAAGAAGGCTTCCAGGAGTAGCTGGCACTGGGGTTGGCAGGATAAGCAAGCAGCTGTGCTTCCTAGACCCAGAGAGTTCCACTAGGGAAGGCTGGTGACGTTGAATTGCGCGGGATGGACAATTTGGAGACCAACTGAGGCAAAACTTAAATATCAGGTGTGGGAAGGGAATGGGGAACCAGAAAATAAAATAGTGACAATTAGAGATGCTTTTAGAAAAAAGGTCTCTGGCAGCAGAGTGAGCAGAGGGCCTGGCAGGCTGGGCGTGGAGAGAAATGCTTGAATCACTTCTACATGAAGGCAGCATTTCTCTACCAGCTGTCCCTGTCTGGTGGCCACCACCCACACATGGCTGTGGGAGCCCTTGGAATGGGGCTGGCTTGACCTGAGACGTGTTGGAAGGGTAAAAAGTGCATACCAGGTTTTTGAACATACAATATACAGATGATGTTTTATAGAATTGTACCCCTGAAACCTATATATTTTATTAACCAATGTCCCCCCCTAAAGTTCAATTTTTAAAAAAGTATATACCAGGAAAAAAAAAAAAAGTACATACCAGATATGGAAGACAATACCAAAAATAAATCTAGAAATATTCTTTATATCAATTACATGTTGAAATGCTAATATTTTAGATATACTATTATAGTATGGGGATAAGTACAATCTTATATAATAAAGAGGTAATATGCAAATTGATCATCACTCCAACAACAAGATGGCCACCCCCATGTGGACACAAGATGGCCACCACAAGATGGCCGGCAGGGGAGGGCAGTTGTGGGTGATCAGGCCAGCAGGGGAGGGCAGTAGGGGTGGAACCAGGCCTGCAAGGGATGGCAGTTAGGGGCAATCAGGCTGGCAGGGGAGCAGTTAGGGAGTGATCAGGCTGGCAGGCATAAATGGTTAGGGACCATCAGGAAGGCAGGCATGCGAGCAGTTGGGATCCAGCAGTCCTGAACTGTGAGAGGGATGTCCGACCACCCATTTAGGCCAGATTCCACTGAGGTTCATCCCTTCAGGAGTTCCAGATTGGAGAGGGTGCAGGCTGGGCTGAGGGACACCCCTCTCCTGAACACAAATTTTGTGCACTGAGCCTCTAGTATATCATAAAAACAAATTTTACTTGCTTCCTTTATTTTTTTATTTGTTATTTTTTATTTAAATTCTTTATTGTTTAAAGTATTTGATGAGTCTCCTTTTCCCCCCATTGACCTCTCCCAGGCCACTCTCAAACCCCAGCACATGCCCTCACCTCCCTAATGTCTGTGTCCACTGGTTATGCTCATATGCATGCATACAAGTCCTTTGGTTGATCTTTTACCCCTTCACCCCTTCTTTTATTTTTAAAAAATATATCAACTAGGATATTAAAAATTACACTTGTGGCTTGCCTTGCATTGCTATTGGACAACATGGTTCTAAAATGTGAATTCCAGAAGACATGGAATAGTACGGGGGGGAGGGGGGGGGGCGCGGAATTAAGGTGGAAGGGGAGGAGATGTAGGTGACATTGGCAAGATGCTGAGCTCCTCATGGGTACCAGCTTCTATCCTGCAGGACTGGTGGAGGCCTGTGTTAACTCCCAGACATTTCCCTTCCTCTGGCCGTCCTGTGAAAGGAGGGCCTGCAGAACCCACTGTGAGGGGGCTTGAGCAAGAGAATGGTAAGCCTGTGAGATGACCAGAAGGAGTCAAGAGAGCAAGGAGGATCACCAGGACAGAGATAGGGGTGCCAGGGAGCAGTAGTCAGGTGGGGGTCTTGGCTGCACAGGAGCAAGAGGAGGTGAAGACCCCCAGGGAGCCCCTCTGGTCAGGCTTGCACACCCCTCCTACCCCCGGCAGAGCTCACTCAGGGGACCGCAGGCGGTATCGGAAGCGCACTTCATAGCTGGGCTGCATGGTGCCAAAGCCCCAGCGCTGGGGGTCCACGGGCGGCACCGGCGTGTCGGGGTCCACCAGCTCCAGGTCAAAGTGTGTGATCATGAGCAGAACAAAGAGCTTCATCTCGCTGAGGGCCAGGAACCTGCCGGGACACATGGAGACGCCCGAGCCCCAGGGCATGGTGTAGTGGTGGATCTTTTTGCCCGCCTTGTAGAAGTCCACCTTCCGGCTGCCATCGGGGTTGAGGAAGCGGTCGTACTTGAAGGCAGTGGGCTCGGGGTGGATGTCCGGGTCCATGTGCACTGAGAGGTAAGGGAAGAGGGCCACGATGTCCCCGTTGCGGAGCCGGTACTCCTCCCCGCTGGCCATTGTCAGCACGTGGTCATCGTGCACCACTCTGAGCAGGGTGGGCGCTGCCCCCAGCCGCAGTGTCTCCTCCATCACGCTGTCCAGCACCGGGGTGCGCTGCAGGACGCTGACGTCCAAGTTGAAAGACTGGCGGGCCTCCCCCAGGACCCGGGTGGCCTCCTCTCTCAAAGCCTGCATGGCTTCCGGGTGCTTCAGGAGGAACAAGAGGGCCCAGAAAGAGGTAGGCCCTGTGTTCCCCTGTGAGGCCCACAGCATCATGAAGTTGAACTTGTCCTGCATGGCCGGGGCTACCCCTTGCTCCCTCAGAAACTGAAGCATGTAGGCTATCCAGTTGCTCACGCCATCCTTCTCCAGGTTTTCTTTCACCGAGAGGGTCTTGTGGAAGAGCCGCTGGAGCCGGCCCACCTCCAGCCACTCCCGGGGCCCCAGCAAGGAGTACACAAACCTGGGGAACAGGCGGTCGAACTTCCGGAACTCTGTAAACAGCTCCTCCGCCTGGAGCAGGTCCCGCTCCGAGTCCTTTGTGTAGCCAAACAAGCTCAGGTAGCCGGCCTTGAACAAGACGTTGTAGCAGAAGTGAAAGAGGCCATCCTCACGCCAGCTGCTGGCATCCGGGCTCGGGCCCTTGGGCCCCAGGATCACCAAGGACAGGCAGTCCCGCATGGTCTTGTTGAGGTCCTCCAAGCCGTGGCCCATGAGGTGCTTCGTGCTGGCGGAGTGTATCATCCGGTGGTCGCCCGGGACGGACTGGTATCCGAATACCTTGAGCACCAGCTTCTCCGCATACTCCACAAAGTCCAGTTTCCTCTTCACGTCCTTGAGGATGGGGCCGAAGGAGAGGGGGTCCATGACGAAGGTGAAGTACTGGCCCCCCAGCTGCACTGTGAACACGTCCCCGTGCTTGGCCCGCATGCGCTTCAGGAACTCAGGCATATTCTTCCGGAAAGCCATGGCATGGCCCAGCCAGGGCACAGGGCCCTTGTCCAGAGGGGGCTCCTGGGGCCTGCGCTGCCGGAGCAGCCCCAGCAGGCACAGGTACCCTACCATGACCACCAGCAGGGCTCCCAGCAGCGGACCCCAGAGCACCATGGCTGTGCTCTTCCAGGTTAAACTCTGGACAGACTGACCAGAGAGCTTCTGGCAGGCGTTGACAAGCTGGGGACGGAGAGGCCTGCCCACTGGGGACCGAGAGGCCTGCCCACTTGGACCTTGCCCTGTGGTTGCAAGTTACAGTAAACAAGCCTGGGGATACAGTCTGTGGAAGTGAAATTAGCACTTGCTAGAGAGCCTGGTCATGTAAGGGAGGAAGGGGTGGGACCAGGAGAAAGTCTGTAGCTTAGGGTCACAGCCCCTTACCAGCTCCAGCTGCATCATCTCTACAAAGCCTTCCTTGCCTCTGCTCCCACCTCCATGATCTCTGACCACTCACCCCTTTATTTACTCAGATAAATAATGATGCATTAATTGGCTGTCTCGTTCATCAGAAATGTACCGAGCAATAACCAAGTTTCACATCCACCCCTTCCTTATCTGATGTCAGTCTCTGAGCCTCTGGTCTAGGGGTCTGGCCCTGGCCCAGCTGCTTTGCATACTTGTCTAGCAAGGACATACTGGAAATCTTGAGAGATTATGAAATTTGTTTGCAGAAGCTGGGCTCTTGCCAACCAGCCCATGTCACAAATATCATTGTTAACCTAAAAATAAGCCAAAGTGAGAGGCAGCCAGTGTTTATTTAAGATCAGGCAGAACCAGATGATAGGGGCCTCTGTGAGGTGTCAGGTCAGGTCCCTGCCAGCAGGCCCCAGAAGGAGAAAGCTGTCCCATCCATCCGGTGGTTGCCTGGTATGGACTGGCATCCATACCAGTCAAGCAGCCCAGCCCATTGTTGTGATTGGTGAAGTTCAGACTCAATCCAACCACTTCTGATCACCCCCGAATGACTCTGATTTCCTAAATGACCTGCAAACAGAGACTCTGTCTCCTCAGATAACCACAGGATTGCTACATGCCCTCCTGAGTGAGTTCCCTTTGCGTGTGCAGGTCCACTCCACAGGCGCTGGAAACTTCCCTGCTCTTCCTCCGTGCGTAGGGCACAGCAGGAACTCAGCACCATTAACTCCCTCCAGCCTTAGAATCTAGCTGGCAAATTGTGAGCCAACTCCAATGAGCTGAACTTCGTCTCCCAGTTGTTGTTTTTTAAATATATTTTATTGATTTTTTTTTTACAGAGAGGAGGGAAGAGGGACAAAGAGGAAGGAAGAGAAACATCAATGAGAGAGAAACATCGATCAGCTGCCTCCTGCACACCTCCTACTGGGGATGTGCCCACAATCAAGGTATGTGCCCCTGACCGGAATAGAGCCTGGGACCCCTCAGTCCGCAAGCTGATGCTCCATCTACTGAGCCAAACAGGCTTCAGCGTCCCTCAGTTTTTAATGGGTGGCGGTACCACCTTACATTCATTCTCACCTTCATTCATTCACTCACATCTACTCATCCATTCATTCCCTCCTTCCTTGGAACAGCCCCATCTATCCTTTCAACAGATATTTACTGGTCATTTAACTTCCAGAAATGTTGCTACAACCTGAATGAGACAGACATAGTCCCTGCCCTCATGGAATTTATGGTCTAAGGGGAAATATATTAAATCATTGCCCACAGAAGTATATCATTACAATTGTCTTAAGTGCTGCACAGAAGAGCAGAGCAGAGTGGGAAGGGAAGTGGGGAGTCGGGAAGGCTACAGTAATCTGGTGGTAATTAAATGAAGGCCTGGAGGATGCCAAGGCCAGGTGTGTTAGGTAGTGGTGGTGCCAGAGATGGAGATAAAGGTGTGTGGGGTGTGCAGCTCAAAGCATATATCAGGGTTGTCCTAAGGTACAGATGGGGTGCACACCTACTCTGGGCCAATGTGGCTGCAGAGCTGAGGGGAAGAGCCTCCAGCAGGGTGTGGCTCCCCAGGCTCAGTTTGGATTCGTGCTTTCAGTGACCCTCTGCATTAAACTCTTTCTCACCAGCCACAGGCTGCCTGGATCTGTGGTAGGCCCGTTAGACAGACATGAGCAGAGCAAGGACCGTGGGCCAAGTACAGAAGGTCACCAGGTGGAAAGCCTCAGGGCCCTAGCAGCAGATAGTTGTAGGTTGGGATCTCATCCCTAGGGTGACCTCTCCTTCCCTAGCACATCACTGGCTTGTCTTGTGGGCTGGACCTCCCTGACTTTCCCTCCCTACAGATACCATCTAGGCCTCAGTTGTACTAGTATTTCAGCTCCAGGCCCAGAAAAGCAGCAAAACCAGACACCCGACACCAAGACTGACCTCAGGAAATAACGACCCCCTGCCCTGGTGCCCACCCATCAATCAGTGGTGATCAGAACCCTGAGAGGACACACCTGGAAAGCTGCTGAATATTCTATTGAGATCTTGCCCTGGGCCCTCCCCTAAAATCTCCATCCTTGAAACTCAGAGGAAGGAGAATCCACTCTCTCCCTCCTGGGAGCATGCCTGCTTCCCCTCCCTCCCCCTTCCCTTCCAGGCCTGTCATCTCCACCTCCCTCACGTCTAAGCTCCAAGGGCCTTTCCTTTGTCTCTGCAACTTGTTTCATAAGCCCATTTCTTCTACCAATTACTTCTTCTAACCCTGTGATCTTATAAATACATGTTCTCTTAGAGTTTGAGTCCTGGCTCTGAATTCTTTCCTAGCCAGAGCTCAAGTACTGAGGTTGCTGAGCCCAGGTCCCGGTCTGGCCCCACAGGTGCCCTCCCCGATGCCGCCAACAGATCCAGACTGAGGGGCGGCCAGAGGGACCGGCAGGGATTCCTGGCTTTTCCGCCGGCAGAGGCCTCCCAGTTTCTCCGAGTTGACCGGGGCCAGCTGTCTAAGCAGACCAGAGCACCACCCCAAGACAGGTCCTTGCCTCCCACTCTTCAGCCGCAGCTCTGCAGAACTTAGGGGCGGGCAGGATGGCCTGAAAGGACCAACAACACGCAGAGGCGGCCTCCGGGCGTGCTAGAGAGGCTGCAGCGATGGGGGTGAGGTCCCATGGCCGGAAAAGCGGTGATGCACTTCCGGCCCTGTAGTCTGCGCTTTGGTTTAGGGGTACATGCTCAGGGGCGCTCTCTTTCCGTCTCTGGGGGTGGAGTTTGCACCCAGTCGCTGTGGTCTGTCGTTTCTGCAGAGCAGTCAGTGAGGCAGTGGGGCTGGTGATGTCAATTTCTGCTCGGGTCCGAGTTCGTTTTCTTGCAAAACTGAAGTAAGAGCTCACGGACCGAGACGGTAAGCGGAAGCCAAGTTTATTGAGAGACAGACAGACAGACTCCCTGCCTGAGGAGGGAGCAGCAGGGAGGGGGCCCAGCCGGGCTGCCAGTTAAGTTTCTTAGTCTAGGGGTAGACACATGCTTTGCTGGCTTCTGCTGGGTTCTTTCCAAGAATGTTCTGCCTTAGTAACACCCATGCGTTGTAAAGCTCACGTCTCCGTGGACCCTTCGTTCCTGCCCAGCTGGGGTGCCCATTTTTTGTCGGAACAGGGGCGTGGTCAGCAAGCTGCATTCTGCCCAGATCTCCTCCTCCACACACCGCTCCTGTGACCCCGCCCCGGACTGCCAGCCCTCTTCTACCTCTGCACTGGGTTTGGAGAAGGACCAGCTGCCGGGGAGCCTCCTTGCCTCCCATCACCGCTTGGCCCAGATTCGGGGGAGTTCTCCTAAGCCCCACGAGAGCATTGTCTCGGTGTCCTTCCGCATTTATCCAGATATGGCCCAGGATTTTGAGCAGCTGGGCACCGACCAGAAGGTTCCTTTGATCTGTTGTGGTTACTATCTTGGGGTTCTCTGTGCAGTCTCTAGTCCGTGTACACCGCCAACCCCCCAGTTTTTTTGCCCTTTGTTCCAATGCTAGACGATATTGACAGCTCCCCCCAATGCCTGCCACTTCCTGCCCACTGTCTAACCCCCAGAATGCAACAGCAGTCCCGTTGGAGTGGAGGTGCAGGGGAGAAATTATTTCACTCTGCCTTTAAATCGGGTAATAGTTTCATTTAAGTTAGGGATGGGCTTGCATATGGTTCCTTTGCCTTCCTGGAAGGGAACCCCTTTATGGCAGCTGGGCTCTTGACAAGACCGGCCCACGTCACATACCTGTATGGGTGTTAACCTAAAACTAAAAAGCCAAAGTGAGAGGCAGCCGGTGTTTACTTAACATCATAGAATAGCCATTCAGGAAGCACTGAGTCAGGCAGAAATCCAAAGAGTGTTCTGATTATGGGGTGAAGGGAAGGGGAATAATTATGTGAATAGAAGAGACTGAATATACATATAGATAATGGCCAGACCATCTAGAAAAAGAGAACTCTGACCTACAACCTTAAGCAATCAGCCCAGAAGGTAATCCATTAACCAGTAACCAGTCTAAGTCTAACTACTATCTGTGCCAACGAGTGCAGAAAGCCACAATAATCCTTGTATCCCCCAAACAGCCAGATTTTTGATTAATACGCTCCCCTAACCAATGACATACAATGTTTTGCTTCTAGCCAACCCTCATGCCAACAAGTCTCCACTCAGAGCACACCTGAAGCCTTCCCTTTCCTACTAGAAAGCGTTCCCACTGCTCTGTCTACTTTTAAGTTTCTGCCAAATGCAGGTGACTATGGCCAACTCCCTTGCTATAATAAACTGAATAAATATGGTTTGCTTGTTCCCGTTTGGATGGTCTTCATTTACTTCCACAACTCTGTTTACGTTTCACTTCCCGACATGCTGTGTGCTGCTAGGTAAGCCATTTCCTCTCTTTGGACCTTATTTTCTTCAACTGGACGTTTGAAGAAATGTCCAACATTTATTTTACTCAACAAATATTCCTTGGCACTTTAAGATTCTGGGCCCTAAGAGGTGCTGGACATGGGGCGGATGTTAGAAGCACAAAGATGAACATATCCAGGAAGTCCTCTGTTCTCTAGGAATGAAAAACAGTAAAGGAAGGGAGATAGAAGGCACGTAGTCAAGTGAAGTAAGTATATATAGCTTATGTCAGCAATCACCCTACAAGGCTGCAGAGAAAAGGAGAAGTGTGGTCAGGAAGAGGCCTGGAAAGGATTCCCAGAGGAAGCCTGTGGTGTCCCCGGCAGTGGATGTTTTGGGGAGATCTTTGGAGGGAAGAAAGAAGGACCACAGAGACGAGGTGCCCTCCATCATCCTAGAGAAGCCTGAGTGGCATGAATGTTGCCGCCTTCACCTCTCCCTTGTGGAGCCCTGGCCCGTGTAGAGTGTGGGCTGCTAGGTGTGGGTCTAACATGGCTGGCAGGACCCCTGGGTGTGGGCCGCTATGTCAGGCCCTCCCCTGTCTGGAGCGCCCCTTCTCCACACCGGGCAGCCTCTGAGTGGGCTCAGGGCACCACTCACTTCCCCCATGGGCGTCCCAGGCCATGGCCAGGCCACTGGAGCTGCTGCTGGGACAGCCGGCACTGGCCCTGGAAGTGCCTGGTGAGTGCGGCACCAGCACCACAAAGCTGACTCTGTTGTGCCCCAACTCTAGGCTCAGAAAAAGGACGGAAAGGGGATAGTGAGACCCCCAGATACATCCCAGAGTGGAGGACCTGGAGGAGGAGGCTGGGAGCAGAGTGGCTTTGACACTCCTCAGAGTGACACATCAGGAGAAGCACACAGGCAGCTGGCGAGCTGCACATGAGCCGAGTGCTGGGGCAGAGGTGGTCACGGCGCTGTGCGCAGTGACAGCTGCTCAGAATTTCCATGACACCTGTTTTACAGAACTGGTTATGTTTAAGCTAGGTCTTGAGATGAACATGAGTTTGCAGACTCAGGAGAGAGACTTGGATCTTCAGGCAGGGGAGCTGCACGTGCCAGGGCTCAGATCTGGGCAAAGAAAGGGTTTGAGTTCATAACAGATTGGTGAAAAGATAAAAGATAAGTAAGGGTGGTGGCTGGGGATGACCCTTAGCAGGTAAATTGGGCCCCTGAATAGTGAATGGGGGTGTTTATGGTGCAGAGGGTTTGTACTTTTTTAGGTGAGGCATAGGTGAGCCAGCCTTTGAGCCTTGGAGTGCAGGATAAGTCGCTGTGGTGACTTCGTAGGCAAGAATTGGCAGGAAATAGACCAGACTGGTGCCCCCCTACAATGGAGATTTCGATCCTGATTGAGGATGGTGCTAAGTGCTCTATGTTTCTTAAGAGGACCTCCTTGACCCAGGGTCAGAGCTGCCCACCTCCTAACCCCTGTGCTGTGGGTACAGTGGGAAGGGAACAGATTCCTGGTGCCCCCTGAAGCCCTCAGTTCCCCATCCCCTAAATTTGGGAGATGCAGCCTCATATCACATGGCCATGCAGGTGTCTGAACTTGGGAGCTCTATGAGAGGGAGAGAACCAGAAAGCTCCATTCCTCATGAGTGAAATCGCCCATTTGCTCACTCAAACTGTTATTGAGCACCTTCCGCTCTACTTGCTGACCTTTGGGAGCTCTGGCTCCTCTTCCCTGGGTGTCTCCCACTTTCCCTGGATGTCCTTCTCTTGTTCTCCCTGGAAATTTCCCTTCTTCCCCCTCCTTCTCCTGGAGACACAAGCCTTGCGGGGAGGAGCCCTGGGATTACTCTGTGTCACCCCACTCACCTGTCCCGTTTCCTTCCCCTGAAGAAGCATTTCCATTTCCCAAACCAGCTCTGATTTCCCAGCTGGAGCGAGGGCAAGCCCCCTGGTGCTCGGCTCCCCAGGGAGCTCTGGATGGAGAGAGCTCAAAGGGCATGTCCTCAGGTGAGTGGAGACACACGTGTCAGTCACCTGACCAGTTTCCTTGTCTCAATCTTTACATTGTAATCATTACGTGTTCTCTTAACCTCGTGTTGTGAACAGCAGGGGGATTCCTTTTTATTCTCTGTGTTCCCATGGCTTTCCATCTTCTTGTTTTATTCATCCTGGCTCCTCTGGGTGCCATCTTCATTCACATGTTTTTTTTTCCCTCTTTCCCATCTTTGATGTTCTTAGATGGGGCTGGTCCCACTGCCAACCTCAGCCAATGGGAGTTGAGGGGCTGGTCCCACTGCCAACCTCAGCCAATGGGAGTTGAGGAGCTGGTCCCACTGCCAACCTCAGCCAATGGGAGTTGAGGGGCTGGTCCCACTGCCAACCTTATCCAATGGTTGTTGAGGGGTTGGACCCACAAACCAGTCCTTGGGCTGATGCTCTTACCACTGAACATAATTGGCCAGAGCTGTTCATTACATTTTTAAAAAATAATATATATATATATTTTTGGAATAATTCTAGATTTCCCCCCAACAATTGAGTAGTTAGTACAGGGTTCCTTGCCCACAGGTCTGCTAGCTAGTGTTCACAGCTTCCATTGCCCCTGCACCGACAAAGCTAAGAAGTGAGTGCTGGTGTCTTGCTTGAACCGGACTACAGAGTTGAGTTTTTATAGTCTTTCACTAATAGCCTTCTTCTGTTGGAGCAGTGTTTCTATAATTTTCGTAACGCTGAGTAAACCTTGTACTCATGAGAACTAAGAATTAGGCGCAGCTAAGTACGGTGCAGTGCATATTGCCACCAAACTCCAGTGCAAGGTGGACCCCCACCAAACTCTTCTCGTACCCCTGAGGGTATGCGTACCACACTTTGGGAAACACTGTGTTGGAAGATCTACCCGGAACCCCACACTGCTTTTAGCTCAATCTGTGCATTATCTCACAAGCATCCTTGTTTTTAATGACCTTGACGGGCTTGGAGGATGCAGAGTGGCTACAGCATTTGGACAAGTTCAAGACCGGGACTAATGATAGGACCGAGTCTTTTCTTGGCTATATGCAGGTCCCAACTTGGAAGGCAGAGCCTGCAAGCACAATTATATCCAACAGCTAGAGTTGTAAGCTTGATCCTATGGTCTGAACACGTGGCCCCACTTGCCTGAGTGATATAGGCAGGTTTGAGCAGGTGCATGTAATGGAGTGGGATGGAACCCTTGAGAATGCTGGAAACATCTTGACCAAGCCCTTACTTTGCCTCGCGGCATCTGCTACAAAATAAAGCCTCAGCTTGTGGACTTGGGCGCTGTCTCTCAGGAAGCAGCATCCAACCGAGACCCAGTTTTCATTCTCTTGTCTGTCTTTTCCAAGCGTTTCAGCCGCCCCCTCTCAGGGACACCCTGGGCCGTGTGTGGCTGCACCATGCTGGTCCTGTGTTTTGAAGGATGCCTTTTGGATTCTCTGATGTTTTCCTCATAATACACTGGGGTTTAGGGAAGACCACCACATGTGTGGAGCATGCTCATTGGAGAGAATCAGAGCACATGATACCAACACGATTTATCTGTGGATCCCTGTTGATGTTGGCCTTGGTCACCAGGATCCTGGGATGTCTGCCAGGGTCTTCACTGTACACCTGCTGTGCTTTCCATCCCAAAGTCTGAGCATTGGGAGAGAGACACATGGTGCCAACTGGTAATGGGAGGAAGGTGCAGGGGAGTGGGGGGAAGGGATAGTGCTTAGGAATGACACAATTGTCCCAGGTCCTTGAAGGTAGATTGAGCATGAGCAGTGAGGAGGGGGCGGGGCCAGTAAAAAATGGCTGGGCTTAACTGTGAAGGTTGTTCAGAGATATGTGTATTTCTGTAATTAGTTTGTGTCCTGCCTTGTTGACCTAGTTGCAACCTCACCCAAATGTTGTTTAGGGGCAGGACCCACTTTGAAACTCAGCCAATGGTAGTTTAGGGGCGGGTCCCACTGCCAACATCACCCATTGGTAATTGAGGGGCCGGTCCCACTGCCAATCTCAGCCAATGGTAGTTGAGGGGTGGGTCCCACTGCCAACTGCAGCCAATGGTAGCTGAGGGGCTGGTCCCAAGGCCATCCTCAACCAATGCTATTTGACGGGCTGGTCCCACTGCCAACCTCAGCCAATGAGAGATGAGGGGCGGCTTCCACTGCCACCCTCAGCAAATGGTAGCTGAGGGGTGGGTCCCTCTGCCAACCTCAGCCAATGGTAGCTGAGGGGAGGGTCCTGAGGCTATTCTTAGCCAATGGTAGTTGAGGGGCTTCTCCTACTGCCAACCTCACCCAATGGTAGCTGAGGGGCGGGTCCCACTGCCAACTTCAGCCAATGGTAGCTGAGGGGCTGGTTCGACTGCCAACCTCAGCCAATGGTAGTTGAAAGGCAGGTCCCTCAGCCAATGGTAGTTGAGGGGCTGAATATTTAGGTAAAAAGGGCTGTAACTTTGAGTTCCATGGGCATCACAGTGGCCTGGTAGGAACAAAACAAATGAGGACATAACAGTGGAGGACAAGTGAATGTCGCTGAACTGGTTAGGACAGTCTGAGAAAGATATGCACGGGCAGTGTGGTAGGCTTTTAGCTGGGGCCTGGACTCACTTCTCCCTGCTCCTGACCTTCCCTCTTTCGTGGTAGCTCTCTCTACGAAGGACCAAAAAGCACTGCCTTTGTGACATCCTAGGGGTCTTCTGGATATAGAATAAGATCGCCACTGCGTCCCTCAACTTCCATTTATTCAGCAAACATTTGGGAGGCTCCTCTGCCCTGCGGCCTCCACCCTGTGCCGGGTAGCACCTCAGCCCAGTTCAGATCCCCCTCCAGGCTCCAGATTGCTCTTCCAGGCCCTGAAGGGGAAGGCCCACCCGCAGGTGGAAAATACGTCCTGCAGGAGCTTGGGCCTGTATCTTCTCGGAAATGGCTTCCGACTCGGAGGGGAAGGACTCCTTAAGCGGGCTCCACAGCTAGGGAACGAAAGCCCGCCTTCCAGCTCCCGCCGCAGACTCCCGCCGCAGACTCCGCCTCCTTCCGGAGGAGGTGGGTGATGCGGGGAGCAGGCCCCGGGCTCAGAACCCGGGATCTGGGAAGGAGTTGGGATTCCTCTCGCCCGCCCTCTGGTCTCCGAGGCTTGTCCCGCAGAACTAGGAGGGACCACCGAGATGTGGGGCCCTCCAAAATTACTAGAGGGAATCTCAAGGCCGTTTGGGTCAGTGGGTCAACGTGAGGAAGTACTTCCGGGGCGCAGCCATTGTTCACGGGAGTACTTCCGGGGCGCAGCCATTGTTCACGCAGCGGGAGTACCTGAGGGCCGCGTGCAAAACCTCTGGTCGTTGGGACTCCGCGAAGGCCGCTCAGAGCCCAGGGTGAGCGGGTCTGACTGAAAGGGGTGCCACCAGGGTCCTCATCCCGTCACCGGGGTCCCCATCCCACCCCTGGGCTCGGGTTGATTCTTTCGAGAGGGGGCGTCAGCCGTCGTCTCCCGCCCCCTGGGTTTCTGGTCCCCAGCACAGCCAGCGGCCTGTTATTCTTTTTGGGTACTGATAAAATGTGAGGGGCGTTGACACTGAGGCTCTTAAAGTCTTGATTGAGCTCCAGGACACGCTATCCACAGAGAACAGGTCCGTCGGCCTTTTCAGCCCCTCTTGTTCCGGCCGCGGAGGCCCCAGCCCACCCCTCGGCCAGTGTCCACCCTAACGCTTTTCTCCCTCTCCAGGTGGTCCCAGGAAGTGGGTCTGTGAGCACTTTTACCTACTCACCTGGCCTGGTGTCAACCCCATCTGAAAGCTTATTAGTGTCCCTTCAGAGGCAAAGTCTTGGAAGTACTGAAATGGTCCCCCTTCTTCCCACCCTCACCCCCTTCTAGGATGGAGGCTACTTGGTTAACAAATTGGAAATTGTGAAATCCTGGATTTGGATTGGCCCATTTGAATGTTTAATCCAAAAACAAAAACAAAAACACCAAAAATCTCATGACGAGTCATATCCATCAAGCACTAAATGTCCAGTGTGTCCAGTGTTCGGCATATAATTTCCTTCGTACGGTATTGGAGATAGGGAAAGATTTCTGGTCCAAGAAAGAACATCCCTTATTTCTCTTGTCATTATATCCACTTAACGTTTCCTCATTGTCTTAACCTAACTGTTGAGGTTGGTGATCCATGGGATTTAAGCCTTTGGTCCTGTTAGTGGCCTGTATTGGGTTGTGGTTCGTTAGTGGAGTGTATTGGATTGTGATTTGTTCCCCATTTAATTTAAATTTTTTTATTTTATGCTTTAGCTCCATAGCTATGCTTTCCCCCATAGGAAGAAATGGAAGGGAATGTTTTGTAGGGTGGCCAGTACTGCCATTCTATTTTTAGATCAACAGTGTGGATCAGATCTTTTTGATTAAGTTATTTTGATTAATATGTCAGCATTATTAAGTATCCACTGCAAGGGACATTTATTACAGAGATATGATGACAACATCATAATTTGAGAGAACTGGAGGACACATCTACAAGGGGTACCCATTTACTCAATCTGAATCACTGCTTTGGTTAGCCTTGGACTTAAATTCTCCATGAGTTTAGCAGCATGCCTGCTCTGGCCACTGTGAGATGTGTGTTGTCATTGACACAAGGCAGTCACTGATGAATAATAGTTGATACAGCCTCAAAACAGGGTGGATCAGGTGTGTACATGAGTTATGGTCAGTAAAGTTATTGTTACTAATGCTTCTTTCTTTACCTTCAGCTCCTGAGACTTAACCTTTCCTCAAGACCCGAATAAAAGAGGTCAGATAATGTCAGAAAAGTCCTTAACAGATGGGCCCCAGGTGAGCTGGGTTTCCTCTGACTCTACATGAATACATATGTGTATATACATATATATATATATATATATATTTACATATGCATGTATGCTTATATATGCACATAAAATATACCTTCATATAAATTGTGTATACATAAGTATACATGCATACATATACATATACAACATACATTTGTATATATAAAACATACATTTTTTATTGAGGTATTATTTATCTTCAATACAAATCTGAACTGTATAGCTCACTTTTTAGAAATACACCTGCCCTGGCCAGTATGACTCAGTTGAATGTAGTTGCATGCACCAAAATACCGCCTGTTTGATTCCTTGTCAGGGTGGGTTGCAGGCTCCATCCCTAGAAGGGAATGTGCAGGAAGCAGACAATCGATATTTCTCTCTTCCCCTTTCCCTTCCTCCCTTTCTAAAATCAGTTAAAAGGAAACATTTTTATATATATATATATATATATATATATATATATATATATATATATATGACCACCACTCATATTAAGACATAGAACATTATCAGTACCACAACAAGCTCTATCATATGTCATCCCAAGCAGTCCACCCCAAAGTTGATTGTTATTTTGACCTCTGCCACCATAATTTAATTTTATTTGTTTCTGAACTTCATGTAAATGGAATCATTCAACATATATCCTTTTGTATCTGCCTTTTTTTTGTTCACCAATGTGTTTATGAACTTTACACATAACACTCCTTTTTAATTGCTGAGTACTTTTTCATTATATAATTACTAAAGGCCTGGTGCATAAAAAGTCATACGCTGGAGCAGGGGTCCCTCAGCCCAGCCTGCCCCCTCTCACAGTCCAGGAGTCCTCAGGGTTGACCCGGCAATCGGGAAGGCAACAGCCCATCACAACCAACATTTTTAAATACATCGTATGTCATTTTTTCTCTCCTAGTTGTAGTTCTGTATTATGGATATGAGTCCTTTGTAAGATGCATGTGTTATAAAATATCTTCTCCCAGCCTTCGGCTTGCTTTTTCACTCCCCTAATGGTGTCCTCTGATAAGCAGATTTTTCTCTAGCCTGTTCCAAGTAAGCAGTGTTTTCCTATTGGATCTCTAACCTCACTCCCTCCGCATGGGGGTGGGGAATCACTGACAGATTGGAGAGCTCTGTGCCTGGGGTAGTGGACAAGGAGACAAGAATGAGGGAAGAACTGGGATGAAAGCAGAATTGGGAAATGACAGTAAAATGAGCAACCCAAATAATCACCCAACTGTATTACAGAGTGGGGAGGGGCTGAGAGCTAAGGTGCTAGCCATATCCAGTTCCATGTTAGTTCTCCTTTTATATATATAATTTCACGCTCAGTCTCAAGCCCAGCTCCTATACAGTGGTCTATTTGGAGGCCACTTATATTTGGAAGCTCATGTATTTGGTTCTTAACTGGGCAAGTATGCTGAACTCTGGCTGCCTTTATTTTTATTTTTTATTTTTTAAAAATATTTTATTGATTTTTTTTACAGAGAGGAAGGGAGAGAGATAGAGAGTTAGAAACATTGATGAGAGAGAAACATCAATCGCTGCCTCCTGAACATCCCCTACTGGAGATGTGCCCGCCACCAAGATACATGCCCTTGACTGGAATCGAACCTGGGACCTTTCAGTCCACAGGCTGACACTCTATCCACTGAGCCAAACCGGTTTCGGCTGGCTGCCTTTAATTTGCATCCTCTTTCCCCACACCTTCCAAACTCACCAGACACATGAGGGAGCCAGTACTAAATACATATCATTGTAGGTGCCCTTCCCAGGCCTCTCATTGACAGTGTTGACCATCACCAAAGCCCTGAGGCCTGGAAGAGCAGGAGCTTGTTGTTTCAGGAGCTGCCGACTTTTGAGGATGTGGCCGTGTACTTCACTGAGGAGGAATGGGCCAGCCTGGCCCCTGCTCAGAGGGCCCTGTACAGGGATGTGATGCTGGAGAACTATGCCAATGTGGCCGCCCTGGGTAAGGCCTCTACCTCGGGTCGCTGCCTGGGCCTCAGAAGTGGAAGGGCTCTCTTATATGGATTAGCTGACCCCAAATGCCAGTGTCAAGAGTTGCCAGGTACAGACAGCCCCGGTGTCTATTTGACTTACAAGAAGGCTTCTTTTTCTACCATAAAAGCTACTCTAGCTCCCCTCCCTCCCTGCCTTAGAGAGGTACCCTCACCCTATATTGAACCTCCAGATTATCTTGAGAGAACTCAGCCCCTTAGTCTCCCTGTGGGAGTTCTCCTAGGAGCCATGTGTCTGTTTTCCCCAGTGAGAATTTTCCATCCCCTAGCAAAGAAGGTAAGACATCTCATTTCCCCTTCAATAGAAATGTGCCTCCCAGGGTATTCTCGGCTTCCTTGGGAGCATGATCCTGAGGCTATTTAGGGTACCTCTAGCTCAGTCCACCCAAGAATTGCTCTCCTCACCTCTGGCTACAGCTCAGTTTGTGTCTCCTTTCCTTCAAGCAGCACCACCCAGCTTCAAACCAGCTCTGATCTCTCAGCTGGAACAAGGGAAAGAGCCATGTTTCCTGGAGCCTCAGGGAGCCCTGAATTGGAGAGCAGACCTTGCAGGTGAGTTAAGCAAGGGATGCCCTTGCCAGCGGTGCTTTTCCTTTGCTGTTATTTCACCCAAATGAAAGATGTGTGTTCTTTGTGAAAAGCAACACGCAGTACATTGGGATCCTTGCTCATACTCGGACTGCTCTGTGATTCATTGCTTCCTATCCGTTTACATCAAGCATGTCAAACTCGTGTAACGAGGCACGTGACCCGCTGGCTATGAGTTTGACATGCTTGCTTCACACTGTAGTAAACGCCCTGCTTGAATGTTTCACGCACTGGGATGCTTTGATCCCTGGGGATGTGTAGAAACTTTTTTCTAAATACTTGTCTGCTTGTATACATATATGCATAACCCATGGATACAAACAATAGGGTGGTGAGGGCCTGGGGCAGGGGTGGGAGAGGACTGGGGGCATCAATGGGGAGGGGGGAAGGGACATATGTAATATTTTCAACAATAAATATTTTTTTATTTTTTATTTTTTATATATTTTATTGATTTTTTACAGAAAGGAAGGGAGAGGGAGAGAGAAATAGAAACATTCATGAGAGAGAAACATCGATCAGCTGCTTCCTGCACATCCTCCACTGGGGATGTGCCCACAAGCAAGGTACATGCCCTTGTCGAGGATCGAACCCAGGACTCTTGAGTCCACAGGCCGATGCTCTATCCACTGAGCCAAACCGGTTTTGGCAACCATAAATATTTTTAAAAAATAATAATAAATACTTGTCTGGTTATGTGTGATCACCTTTTTCCAGTTTCCCCCAGTTTTACAACGTTGGTAAACTCAGTGTAGTAGTATTATCTTGTCCACTAACCAAGAGAACAGATAGAAAAATTTATTTTTGCTTTTCATGACAATATATTAAAATTCTATTTTTTATATTGAAATACTTTAAGGTAATTTACAGATATTTTGGTTTTTTCTTCCCTTTAGGATACAGTGCAAAATTAAGAAGATGTATGTACTTAGCTAAAATGATGTCATATGTCATCAAATTAAAAATTCTTCAGAATCATCTCTTCTCGGAAGACAGGACAAAGGCTTAATTCCTTACATTTAAATACCACTTTTCAGAGTAAGGAGTTGATTTAAGAGCCATCTGAAATGATGTCAAATATGCATTTTCTTGTTCTGTTGACACATGCATTTCCTATATTTTTCACTCATTAAAATTATTCATGCTGATATACAAAAGCTTGCTTTCATGTCCTTTTTAAAACAGCTTTATTGAGGTATAACTCACAAACTATGCAGTTCATCCATTCAAGATGTACAATTCAGCGGTATTTAGTATATTCAGATTCATGTTAGCATTACTACAATCTACTTCTAGAACATGTTTTCAAAAAAGAAACCCTGAATCCATTAGCAGTCGCCATCTCTCTTCCCCCCTCTACATTCAGTTTTAGGCAGCCACTTATTTACTTTGTTTCTACAGATTTGCTTGTTGTGGATATTTGATATTAATAGAATCATATAATACACGGTCATGTTCAGCTGGCTTTCACTTAACACAGGTTTTCAAGGTTCTTCCATTTTGTAACATGTTATGCTCCATTCCTTTTATGTGTGAATAAGACCCATTAGATGGATAATATCACATTTTGCTTATCCATTTATTAGTTGATGGACATTAGTTTGGGCATTATTAATAACTTGAGGCCTGGTGCATGAAATTCATACACTGGGCAGGGAGTGGGGACCGTGTTTCCTCAGCCCGGCCTGCACACTCTTGGGATGTCTGCACACCCTCAAGGGATGTCTGACTGATGGCTTAGGCCCGTCAGGCGGACATCCTTAGTGCTGCTGCGGAGGTGGGAGGGGCTCCCACTATCACCACTGCACTCGCCAGCCATGAGCCAGACTTCTGGCTGAGCAGTGCTCCTCTTGTGGGAGCACACTGACCACCAGGGGGCAGCTCCTGCGCCGAGTGTCTGCCCCCAGGTGGTCAGTGCACGTCATAGTAACAGATTGTTCCTCTATTCAGTCAGTTTGCATATTACCCTTTTATTATATAGGATGCTGCTATGATCATTAGTGTACAGGTTTTAATGCAGACATATGTTTTCGTTTCTGGTGGGTACATACTCTAGATATATACAGAGTGGGGCAAAAGTAGGTTTGTAGTTGTGAGTACACGAAATAGTTTATTTTTTTGTATTATTAGTTATTAATTACGGTATTATTTTCCATATGAACAACTTTAAACCTACTCTTGCGGGCCCGCCCCCCCCTACTTGCTGGTTGTAGGATAATTCTGAGTTCTGTCTCCACCCTTGTGAAGCTGGGACATTAGTACCGATAGGTAGGAAAAACTCAAGACCGAATCAAGGCCTAGAACAACTTCCACATGGAATGTTGACCACACGGTGGTGCTATTTACTTCTTCATGTCCGCATCACTTAAAACATTTCTCTTGTATACCCTTGATCTGGGACCAGCCTGGATGGGGCAGATCCTGCCTGCCAGCCGTGAAGCTCAGTGCATTTCCTCCAAGGAGATCACTGTCCGTGACTGTGAGAGCCATTCAAGATACGCATCACCTGAGTCCTCAGAATTCATCTTCAGATCTTAAAGGATGCAGTCCGCTGAAGAGTGTCGGCTGACCTGGAGAAGCAGTGATTGGCATTGGGAAACATGTTGAATTGATGCAGCCCTGCGTTCACCCTCTGCAGTGTTTCCCAACCTTCTCTCATGATGAGAATCACCTGGTGGAGTTGTTAAAACACAGATTCCTGAATCCCAACTAAGAAGTGCTAAACTAGAATTTTTGAGAACATATAGGTAAAATTGCATACCTAACTTAGTGCTCTGTATATAACATCTGTCTTAGAGCACTAGTTAAGTATACAATTTTACCTATATGTTCCCAAAAATTCTAGTTTAGCACTTCTTAGTTGGGATTCAGGAATCTGTGTTTTAACAACTCCATCAGGTGATTCTCATCATGAGAGAAGGTTGGGAAACACTGCTCTAGACTGCTGCTTGCGTACAGGAACAAGGTGAGGGATCATCATAGTTTTTCTCCCCCCGCCTTTTTTTTTTTCCATTATTATGTTTTAATTTAAATTCTTCATTGTTTAAAGTATTCATATGCCTCCTTTCCCCCTCATTGACCTCTCTCCTGACGCTCCCCCCCCCCCCCCCAGCACATAGCCTTCTCAAGGGCTCTGTGAGCAAGCCCTTGGCGAGGGTAGAAGAGAAGAACTACCGTTCGACGAGCATCTGTGAGGTGTTAAGCTCCTTGCCTTCACTGACTATTTAAAAATTTGTAAAAAATTTCACGAGGTAGGCCTTCTTCCCATTTTGTCGATGAGGAAACAGGCTGGATGGGTACATTTTTGGGTCCGGTTATACAGCCCGAAGTGGCGAGATTCCGTTTTAAACCCAGGTTTGACTATTCATTCCCACAGGTCCCCAGTTCCCCTCCTCCATGTGACCTGTGAGATGGAGCCCTGCCCTGGCAGCATTTATAACTGACTTAGGGAGACAAGATTCCTAAAGGTGTGTTTCATAAAATAAGGCGACGGCAACTTAAAATTCACAGAAGAGAGTTACTTTTGTTGACATGGAAATGGTCACCATATATTGATAAGTGAGAATAAGCGAGCTTGTGAATAGCGAGCTAGTCTTCCGTGGAAGCCAACAGTGGGGGGTATCGTGCCCACTGCCCGGATCTAGAGAGCCCGGGAGGCTTCCCACTGCTTCCTACCAGCCGACCTCTTCTCAGGGTTAACCACTTCTACTCCATACTTGAGGTTAGGGTTATCTGTTCTGCATACAAAGGAAATAATTTAGTATATATACTTTGTGTTGTTAATACTGGAACCCAAGAACAACACTGTATACAGTGTTGCAGGTTCAATTCCCAGTTAAGGGCACATACCTTGACTGGAAATTGAACCTGCAACACTAACCACTGAGCAAAGTCAGGCAGGGCAGTATGTATACTTTTTAAAATATATATATTTTATTGATTTTTTTACAGAGAGGAAGAGAGAGGGATAGAAAGTTAGAAACATCAATGAGAAAGAAACATCGATCAGCTGCCTCTTGCACACCCCCTACTGGGGATGAACCCGAAACCAAGGTACATGCCCTTGACCGGAATCGAACCTGGGACCTTTCAGTCCACAGGCCAACACTCTATCCACTGAGCCAAACCGGATAGGGCAGTATGTATACTTTTATGTTTAGATGAGTGCAGGATGTTTTGTCTGTGAGATTTATTCATGTTGTTGCATGCAGCAGAGACATTTTCAAAGTGCTGATTGCTGTTCCATAGAGTGGATCTACTACTGGCTGATGGACATTTGGGTGACTTCAGATTTGGGCTATTGTGAAAAAAGTACATGTCTTTTGATTGACGTATTCACTCATATCTCTTGAATATTTGGATTGTCCCCAGTTTGGGATTATTCACTGAGAATAATGCTGCCATGAGCATTCTTGTTACTTGGCTTTTGGCGCACATCTGAAGGCAGTTCTTTTGGGGACAGGTGTGGTTTGCTGGGTCCCAGCACGTGGATATTTAATTGGAGTAGTTAGCCAGAGTGTTTTCCAACACAGTGGTACCTCATGCTTGTTATGACATTCAGTACCAAACAGGGTGGGTGGCAGGTGTTCCCTGGATTGCATGCTCGGAGAGCAAGGAAGCAGGGGGACAGCAAATGAAACAGTGCCGAAACCGGTTTGGCTCAGTGGATAGAGCGTTGGCTTGCGGGCTGAAAGGTCCCAGGTTCTATTCCGGTCACCTTGGTTGCGGGCACATCCCCAGTAGGGGGTGTGCAAGAGGCAGCTGATGGATGATTCTCTCTCATTGATGTTTCTAACTCTCTATCCCTCTCTCTTCCTCTCTGTAAAAAAATTAATAAAATATATTAAAAAAATAAAAATGAAACAGCGCACAGCAAAGGCCCGGGGATAGACCTGTTGATTCAGTCACAGGAGCGGCTCTGTGGAGGAGGATACTGTCCGGGAGGGGTCGCTATCAGTCATTTACTCCATGGCCCTAAAGGGGCTGAGATGCCTGTAAAGGGGCTTCTCTCTCCCAGGGTTCCCAGGGGAGAGGAGAAGCATGGTTTTGGCGACGCCCAGCAGGTCCCTCCAGATTGCCGGCTTGAAGCGCATCTGCACACCATGGAGGCGGGATGGGCTATGCGCCCCGGCCCTGCGCTATGCGCCCCCGCCCCCCCCCCCCCCCCCCCTGCCCTGGCTTATCAGCCCTCGGAGGCGGGACAGTGCCTTCCTAGCACCTGGGCCCCGGCTTTAGGCGGCTGCAGCTGCCCCAGGCAGGGCTTTTATTGTGAAAGGAGCTCCCCCTTCCGCGCTTTCGGGGAAGCGAAGAGGCTGAGCCAGGACTTGCCGCAGGGACTTTGCAAACTCGGCAAACGTTCCTAGCAGATCGCGGAGGCTCGAGGCTGCAGAGCGCTCCCCCAGACCCGCAGATCCCACGTGCATTTGCCCAGACCTCCTCTATCAACTCCACCGGCGAGCATCCCAGCGCACGTCGCACACCCAGGAGTTGTCCAGGGGCCACCTGGCTGCTGGGAAGCTGTGGACCTTTGGTCCTGGAAACCCACGTCCAGGGAAGCCTGGCAAGCCACTGCGCCAGGGCGGCCTGGATGGCAGGATGAGCTGGTGAGCCAACTGAGCACGGAGGAGTGGGTCCAGCCATCGTGGGGGACATGGTAGGAACCGCAGGAGGGGAAGCGCGGTGGGAGGGTGGGGCGGACTCCCACGCAGGTGGCCACATGCAGCGTGCACCCCGGTGGGCGTGGCGAACCTGCGCAGGTCGACCTGCAGGTTCCACGGGGGCAGCGGCGCCTTTCCTTTCTGCACCTCGGAAGGGGGCACTCAGCTTGGCTGCCTCCCTTGGTGGGGAGACCGTGGTTCTGGGCGTTCATTGTGCACCCGCACATTCCATAACCTCCTCTCCTCTCTGCACAAACTCCATCCAGTCCACAGGCCTGGAGAGGAGAAGGTTCTGGCAGGCACCCATGGCAGCCTCAGATGTGTGAGACCCCTTAAAGTCGTTTTATTCCACTGGAAAATGCGTGTGAATTTTATATTCTGTAGCTTAGGCACGTTTGAATATTAAAAGTAACGCCTTACGGGTATTGCCCTGAAATCACATTGGCCTGGTCAGGTTCCAATGCCTGGCTCCCACCCCGGGCCCCCTCCCTCCTGGGACCACAGAGCAGGTGTGGGAGCGCTGGCCAGTCTGGGATCCCATTCATGCCATGGGAAAACCCTCTTCCACTGACAGAGCTCAGACGCCAGCAAGCAGAAAAGATGGCCAGACCCTCTGAGAACGTGACCGAGGCAGCTTAGCCGCAGCCCCCTGCAGCATTGGCAAAGGGGCTTCCCCCGGGCGGCTGCTTGTTAGCTCTGTTCCAGGTAGAAGCTACCTGCAGGATCCACCCCACAGCCTCCCACAGCCCACTGACCCGCCCTGTGGGGGTTCAGTCCCTGGGATAACTCTCCTGGCTGCTTCTGTGACCCGCCCCCTCGTCCATGCGCAGAGGGCACACTGGAGCGCAGGGAGTGTAGCTGCGGGCCTGGGTTTTAGGAGGGCTTTAGGGATCCCCTGTGGGATGGAGGGCCTCTGGGAGAACAGCTCCCCTGGGCCAGGGGTCCTGGCAGTGTCGGCACCGGAGGCCCAGAGCTGGTCAACAGGAGCTGGGGGCTCAGGAAGGTTCTTCCTCTCCTCGCCCCATCAGTGTGCAGGTCCCCCACAGACACCGCGGCCTCTCCACATGCCCGAGGCACTGGGTGCAGCTGGGAGCGACGGGGAAAGGCAGAGGGACTGGGCCAGAAGGGGGTTTGTGCTGGCCTCGCTGTTGGGTGTCTCTGAGCAAGCACTCTCGTGTTCTGAATCTCAGACCCCTCGTCTATAAAACAGGTTGTTACAAGGAGCACGTGGAATCATAGAAGCGAAAACACTCGGTGCCCCCAACGGTGCTAGAAGAAGAATGAGGGTTTTTCCAAGGTCCCACAAAAATGGGGTTTCCTCCGGTCAGGACCGAAAGCAAACTGTCAAATAAAACAGACGCCATGGATGTCACCCCCCGCATTTCATGCGGTACCTGTCAGGGGTGCTCTGGGACTCTTCTGTAAGTGTGGAGGCGGTGCAGACAGTTCCTACTCTAAAACAGTGTTCTTGCTCCTTTAAATCGCTCCCCAGGTGGGAAATGCCCAGTGTGTGGAGAGGTTGGCCCTGTCTTTGTTCCCTGGGCCTCTGTGCTGGGTGGGAAGGCAGCCCCCACTCAGCAGCAGCCCCTGGCGTCTAACGTGGCATTTGAGTCCCTCAAGAAGTTAGACCAGTTTTGGAATCCGAACTGGCAATCCAGGCTGAGCCCGGAGGAACCGGATCCCCTCTCGGCGCGGTCACCCGCCTCACCTGCAGCTCCTGCTGCTCATGTTAGCCGGGGGAGCACAGGGCTGGCTGGGAGCAGAGGGTTTTAACCATCTGCCGGCCCAACAACCCCAAGCAGGAGTTGGTCCTAACACCGTGCATTGGAAGTGGGGGTGGAGGGTGATTGGACTCACAGAGAAATGAGTGTCTTGGCTGTTTGAGGGGCCAGGGGGAGAAATGTACTTCAGGGGGCCTGCAAAGATGCTGACAACCCCCTGGGAGGAGGCCGGGAGCTCCAGCCCTCCCTCTCCGTACACAGTACCAACGTGCAAACAGGTCTCCTGAGGCCCCGGTGCTGAGCCTCCTGAGCTGCCTTTTATGTGACTGCTAATGTGTTTCCATCTGGGCCATGCGGGGCACCGTCCCTGTATTGTTGGATGTGTCTACTCTGGCCCCTGTCTACAGTTTTTTAATTTACATATTTAAATTAATATGTAGAGCTAATATTTACATATTTAAATTAACATGTAAATTTATTATATGGACAGCGTAGTGAGGATGCAGCGGTGGTTTGTGGGTGACTCTGGGCTGCCCTTCTCTGTGTGGACCCCCGTGTCCTGCACACAAGCACAGACACCTGGTCTTGGAAGTGGCCTGGGGTCCGGCCATGCTCCCGAGGGCTGGCCTGGTGGCTCCAGAAGTGCTCACCGAGAGGAAGCTAGGAAGCGCTGTAAGTAGCAGCTGGTGAATTCAGGGTGAAGGGGTGAGAGCGGAAGGAAGGGAGGGGGTGTGGGGTGCAGGGGGATGAGGAAACAGTGGGGGCCTCGTGCTGGTCTCCAAGTCTCGCCTGGTTTGGATGAACACGTGTCTCCTTTGGGCGTGAGTCTCACTCCCAGTGGCCTTGGAACTCCTGAGTACTCAGCACATCTAGGCCACGAAAGGGGAATTCACAGTCTGTGCATGAGTGCATATCCGTGCTCCCTCTCGCTCCCTGCTGCCTTCCCATCCATCCATCAATCCATCCATCCATCTATCCGAAAATGCCTGCTCTAAACCAGACATTGTGCTAGGGTAGAAGATATACCCCAAAATAACACAGACCCTGCCCCCCACCCCCCGGGGCATATGCAGTCAGTGATGCTGCTTGTGTGTGCCTGTGTGTGTGCACCTGTGTGGGCGTGTATGTAAATTAAAAAATAATTAAACAACAAAAAGAGGGAAGGCAACCTAGCAGAAGGAACCGCATGTGCAAAGCCCTAGAGGCAAAAGTGATCTGTTAAAAGTTGTCTGGGAGGGAGTTGGGGGAACCTCGTAGAAATGGGGCTGGAGGCAGAGCCTGGCTGTTGGGCAGTAGTCTCCAGACCAGCCAGGAATTGGGAGAGAGAGAGAGAGAGAGAGAGAGAGAGAGAGAGAGAGAGAGAGAGAGAGAGAGGGGGGGGGAGAGGGAGAGAGAGAGAGAGAGAGAATGAGCCTGGAGAGGTGGAGTTGTGTTTGCACTTTAGACAGCAGTTGGGGGTGGTGCAGGGAGTAGAGTGGAGGGGAATGTCAATCAGTTGTGATCCTGTTGGACAGGATGGAGGAACGGGCCCTGCATCTCGAGAGGGAGCAGCTGGGAGGGGGTATGTGGGCAGAACTTCCAGCCCTTGGTGACCTCGGATGGGGGCCTGCGGGCAGGGCAGGAGTGACTTCAGTTTCTTGCTCAGGCATCTGGGTGTATAGGTGTCTCTTTATGTACCTGCCTTCTTCCTCTCTCTCTTCATCTTCACTTTTATTTATCCTATGTGTCCTTTAGTCACACTTAGAAGTAATCATGATATCGAAGCCACTTATTTGAAAATGGTACCAATCATTTTAATTCTATAAAACAGATAAATATGTGCTATTCTTAAGTTTTGACATTTCTCCTTCGTCCTCTGAATGGGTCCTGCCTTTCTACTTGTAAGACGGATAGATGTCGCTGCCATACTAAATGACCACAGTGTTAGGTTGCCCTGGCCACTTTGCCGCGGTCCCTGGTGCCCTCTGCCAGCCAGCACAGCCACACCGGGCCTGTCCTCCTGGCCACAGGCCCAGCTCACCGCCCCTGCGGGAGGGTGGTTAGGGGCTGTAGCAGCCCCCCTCACCTAGCCCAGCTTCCCCAATGGCTGACCGTGGGCTTGGGTTTCTGCTAAGTGGCTGTGGGAAGGGGCTGTGTCACGTGCTGTTTACTTGTGGGCAGTTTTTGCTTGGCTTTCGAGGGTGTTTGCTTGCAGTGAGCAAACGGTCTCTGCAGAACCATCTGGAGAATTCAGATCCTTCCCTCTTGGCTGGGCAGCAGGTTCTCGGCTCCATGTTTAGGAGCCAAGTCAGGTAGGGATTTTTCCAGAAACACCATCCGCCAAAAATCTGGGCAAAGACAGCAGCGGGGCTAGGCTAAAAGACAGGATGGGAGAGAAAAAGGGGGCAAGCCGGAGCCGGAGCTGGAGCCGGAGCTGTTGGGTGGGAGGTGAGGAGAGTGAGACTTGGACAGAAAGGCCGGCCCCCGTCTGTGGGCACCTGCACGGGGCAGACAGGTGTCCTCCCGGCCTGAGCGGCTGCACTGGGCAGAGGCTCTGAGCCGGGTCTCCGCAGAGCAGGCATGTTTCCCGCTGGCCTGGCCGGTGAAGGCCGACGGTGGGCCCTGTGCTCCTGCCAGGAGCACATCGGCGGGGCAGACTGGGCTTGTCCGGCGCTGGCCTTGCCTCTGTCCAGACTGGCTTTGCACCGGCGTTGTGCGGTGACTTCAGTGCCCCCGGCGCTGTGGGATTCTCAAGACATTCTGTCAAGGACTTAAAAAGTGGCTTTAGGTCTTTTATTTATTTATTTTTAAAAATAGATTTTATTGATTTTTTTTTTTTTTTTTTTTTTTTTACAGAGAGAAAGGGAGAGGGATAGAGAGTTAGAAACATCGATGAGAGAGAAACACCGATCAGCTGCCTCCTGCACACCCCACACTGGGGATGTGCCCGCAATCAAGGTACATGCCCTTGACCGGAATCGAACCTGGGACCTTTCTCAGTCCCCAGACTGACACTCTAACCACTGAGCAAAACCGGTTTCAGCAGCTTTGGGACTTTTAAATGCATGGTGACATGTTTGAGTGGAAAGGGAAGATCCAAACCTGTAACTTGATCAGAGGGTCACGATTTCAAAAAGGGCAGGATCCACAGCTGCCTTCATCCGTTTCATTCGTTTCCCCGGAGGAGATGAATGAAGCCAGGCCTCAGGGGAAATCAGATGACCCACAGAGCAGCCTCGGGTGGGGGTCCCAGCACCCTCCTCCGAAGCAGGAGTGTTTGGTGGGTGGGACTTCGGGTCGCACTGTCAGGACGCCTGGGTCCAGTGGAAGGGAAACTGCAGCTGGTTTGAGGACCGGAGGCTGGGATGCCCGTGAATGGGCCATTTGGATGTCCATCCCGGTGCTGGGAGGTGGGTGGGCGGGACACACAGGCCTCTTTCTCCTGGACAGAGTGGCTCTGTTGTCTGTCCACACAGACGCTCAGTGTGCACCTCCTGGGAGACCTGGACCCTGGCGCAGGCACTGGCCGTTGGCAGTGGGTGGCCTCCTGGACAGCACTCGCATCCCCACCCCCTCCCCAGCCTCCCCCCTCTCCCCGCATACCCGGCCACGGCCTGCAGGTTCTGGTCTGAGTTAGCTCACCCAGCGAGTTCTCTCTATTCCCAGCCCCGACCACCCCCACTTCTCCCGGTGCCTTAGAGATCCCATTGCAACTACAAAGGTGCTATTGTATTTCCTTCTTTCAGAGCGTTTTCTCTTGCAACTTGAGTTAGAATCTTCTCTTTGAGGGGGAAGGGGGAACGGATGGCTGACTGGGCAGTGCCACCCTGTTTAGTCACTTCAGTGGCATCTCCCTGGCAGTGGCCCAGGGTGACTGGGTTTAAACTGTAATTGTCCCGGCCTGATTCGGTACAGTTTTAAAGCATGAACATTTCAGAGGGTGAGTGGTCGTCTGAACTGGATTCAAGCTGCTTCCTACCTCGGACAAGCCAGTGAACCTTTAACCTGGCAGCTGCAGGCCCGCCCCCCCCCCTACTTCCCCATGAAGATAACACTGCCCTCTTGTGGCAGGGGGGGGTGTCTCATGCTGCAATGAGCAGAAAGCGCCTCGTCGGCACGTACCCTGTTTCCCCGAAAATAAGACAGTGTCTTATATTAATTTTTGCTCCCAACGATGCGCTAGGTCTTATTTTCAGGGGATGTCTTATTTTTCCATGAAGAAGAATACGGTACACATTGATTGTTAAATGAAAATAAAGGAAATTTATTACCTGTATACGGTACGGTAGTACGGTAGTTGTCAATACAAACCAAACAAACTGTGAATCCTACAGTATCAAGAATTTACTCATTTATTCAATGACATTCATGTCATCATCTTCTGGAACATCATCATAACAATCCAATTCCTGAATTTCCTGGTGAATGTCTTGTGACTCCATTTCTTTCAGAATCAGTGGACCAAATCTCTCATGTTTGTTTAGCCTAAGGGGGGCCTTATTTTCGGGGGATGCCTTATATTTCACTCAGAAGGAAACCTATAAGTAGATCTTATTTTCGGAAGATGTCTCATTTTCGGGGAAACACGGTAGTAAGTACTCAATTAACGGGAGCTGGGATGACATGGCCCCTGGACAACAGACATGGCTGAAGATGCAGCAGCGGGGCCCCTGGGACAGTTAGTAGGATCGTGCAGGGGGGCATGAGTTGGGGGTAGCCCCAGGAAAAGGGGCTCTGGCCTGGGGGGATGTGTGCTATAAACGGACTGCCTTTCTACCAGCTATGAGGACCATCCCTGCAATGGTGAGCTGGAGAAAGATGTAATCGAGTGATAGATATAGACGTGTGCCTAGTTCAAGGGTTCCATCTTAAAAAAAAAAAAAAAAAATACTGTCCAGTTGGGATACAACATGATAGTAGTTCCGGGTGTACAACAGGGCGGTTAGACACTTACAGAGTGGTCACCCGGTCTGCCTAGTACTTCAGGGTTCTGGACCATGAGATTTGGGGGAGCCCTCATCTTGGTTGAAGAAGAGTCCCCCCTTTGTGGGCACAGATCTCTGAAGGAAACGCGGCGTTTCCTCGATGAGGGATGCAGGCACGAGCCACAGGAGTGCTAGCAGGACCCGAGTGGCCAGAGAGCAGAAGTCTCTGGAAGGCTGGAACAGCCCAGAGGGAACGTGCGTAACTTTTTTTCAGCAGCCGTTTCCACTCCCTCCCGCCCCAAGCCCGAGACCACTATGTAAGGCTGCTAATAAGAGGCAACCAGAGAAAATCTCCAACAAATGACAGGGTCTCCAGAATTCCTGCTCTCTGCGGTGTCCCCACACTGCTGCTCTGTGCGCTGGAACAAGATGGTGATTCAGTCATGGGTACGGAGCGGGCTCTTGCGGCCAGCCGGGCTGCCCCAATGTATAATCAGCGTGGAGACTGGAGCCCCACAACCAGTAAATGGGGAGGGAGGAGGGAGGAGAGAGAGAGACAAAGAGCACAATGGTTAACTCCCTCCTGTCTAGGGAGCAGAGGATTCCCAGGCCCATCTCTAGGGTCCCAGGAGGAGCCTTCACCTCCTTCTAAACGTCGTTTACTGAGCATCTGCTCTGAGTCTGGAGTAACTGTCAGCACTGGACATGTTAACTCATTTAACTCTCATGACTGCCCTGGAAGGTGACAGCTTCCGCTGGCTTCCCCGGAAGCCGACCTTCAGACGAGGATCCCTGTGCTTGGAAGATGCCACCGAAGGGTGGGCTGGGGTGAGGCCAGTTTGGAAGACAGTGTGCCTGTTTCTGCATTAAAAAAAAAAAAAAATTCTTTTATTGATTTCAGAGAAGAAGGGAGAAGGGAGAGAGAGATAAAAGCTCCAGTGATGAGAGAGAATCATTGATTGGCTGCCTCCTACACGCCCCACACTGGGGATCTATCCCGCAACCTGGGCATATGCCCTTGACCGGAATCTAACTGGGATCCTTTAGTCTGTAGGCCGACTCTCTCTCCACTGAGCCAACCCAGCTAGGGCAGTTGCTGCATTTTGAGATCACCACACCTCCCTGCCAACATGCTCTCTGTTTCCTGGACCAACCTGGTGCCTCCCCCAGGCCAGCACCTCCCCTCCCACAGGCCCCAGGCTGTCAGAAGGCAGACGTTTCCTCGGTCTAACCCCCCATAACGCTCCCTGGAACACGTCTGGGGAGCCGAGGGCCTCAGGAATGCACACAGGAAAAGCACGATCGTCCTTTAAATCCATTCCTTCTCGCGCTTGTTGGTTTAGCGTGCTGTGCCCAGGGGACCCACTGTCAGGTCATCCAACGAGGGGCTGCAGTGAAGGACAATTTGGCTTCCATTGTGTTTGGGGCAGGATGCGGTCTGGAAGACACTGGAGACTCATTTCTCCTCCTGGCTAGTTTGCCTTTTAAAGTCTTGCCCTGGACCCATTTCCTGAACTCAGATGACCATTGTCTTAAAGACGGGGAAGGAAAACCTCATTCTTTTGGGCCCCGTGGCACCGCTGAACCAGGAGATGCCTGTCCCAGGAGGGAGAGGGTCCAGCGCTGGACCAACTTCACTTCATGCCACCGAGGAGCCGAGTGTAACCCTCCCGGCTCCTTTCCTTGGTGGAGCCTGGTGGTGTACGGTCCGGGGTCAGGAGCCATTCCTCCTGACACTGAGGCAACTTAACCCAAGCAGCACGGGCCCCGTCCTGCTGGGCCAGGGCAGGAGGCCTGGCAGAGGGGTCGGAGCCAGAGCCATGAAATACCCGTCTGTGTCCGTGCGCTCCCGCAGCCCTTGCCAAGTGTACGGACGGGGAGACAGTGCTTGCTTATTTACTCAAGGCAGAGCGGAGACGGGGAAACGCGATGGACTGCCCTCACCCCTTTTGAAAGAGGAGAGCTGAGATTCCAGGAGTGTGTGTGTGTGTGTGTGTGTGTGTCCGGGGGCGGGGGGGGGGGGGGGGGAGGGGTGCAGCTGCCGACTTTCAGGAATGCCTCATTCTGCCAGGAGCCTCTGAGAAATTAGAGGAGGAGAAGAAATAAGGGGACAGGCCATTACAGCCCCAGCGCTGGGGGACTCTGGGTCACCTGCACTATTTGAATTTATGTGGCCAGTCGTCTCCTATTGCTGGTCTAACAATGACTATGAACTCGATGGCTTAAAACAACAGAAATTTGTCCTCTGACAGTCCTGGGAGCCAGAAGTCGAACTGAGTCTTACAGAGCTCGACTCAAAAGTGGGTACCTCTGCCCAGTCCCGCCCTCCTCCCCTCCAGCCCCGGGCTTCTGGCTGGGAGGAGTCCAGTGTCCCAGTCCCCAAGGGTGAGAGCGCCTCGGAGCAGGTCAGGTTCTACGGGAAAGGCAGCAAAGCGGGCTAAGAGAGTTAACGTTTCCATTCCTAGCGCTGTTTCTGAAGAGATCATTTTTACTTTGGCCGAGCCTTTGGCGGAATAATTTCTCGAGTTGCTTTTCTTATTCTCGGGAGGGTGTGGAGAATTCACTCTGGATCCGATTTCCGCGACCTCTCAATGTGACGTCCTTCTCTTTCTTGTTTTCCTGGCTGGCGTTCCCTGGGGCTCTCTCCGTCTCTCTCCTCCCCTGACGGAGAGCCATTGCTTTCTAAGGTGTCACGTGGTCTCCCGTTGCCATCTGTGCAATGAGGAAGTTTCCATGGCGTCCCCAGGTGACCGTGGCCCTGAAGTTATGCTGGAACCCGGCCAGACAGCCAGGGAGGGTCGCATCGCGTGGGGAGAAGGGAGATGGAAAGCTGAACCCAGCGGAACTGCCAGTTACCCTGCCCCGGACCTTCAGCCCCGCCTCTGCCATCAACCCCCAAGGCCAAATATCTGTGGCGCCTTTGCCTGTTCAAATTGCTTTTCCTCCGCCATGCCAAGGATAGCGTTGGCAGGGGCCGTGCGGGAAGGGGGAGGAGGAGATGAAAGAGATTTTCACTTTGAAGAAGGACGTTGTTCTGTCCTTAAGAACCCCCTTCGCCGCCCAGCACGCTGTCCCGTCCTTCCCGGCCGATGAGCGGAGGCCCAGGTCTGCTCCTCTTTTTTTGACATCTGGGCGTTGAGAAAAGCCGCGTTGCCTCTGTCCCTGCCGGCGGCTCCTCTGCAGCAGCCGGTGGTGCGGGGTTTAGAGCAGGATGTCCTGGGAGGTGGTCCGGGGAAGGACGGCTAGTGCCCCCCAGAGAGGCACGATCCCGGCGGGGATTTCCCAAAGCAGAAGAGCGGTCCTCTCCCTGTGACCCTTCCGATGTGAGGCAGGAGCAGGACAGACGGTACTTGAGTTCTTTCCTTCAAGTGTCCTGTCTCTCCAGCTGTCCCTGTGCAAAGGCCCCCGGCGCGTGTTGGGATTTTCCTTCCAGTCCTTCTCAGAAGCCCTCCATGGCGTCCTCTCCGCGTGCCACCTGCCCATCTTACGGCGCCCCTGGTTCACGGATGTGTCTGTGACCAGGCTGCCCCATCCTGTCACCACAGCCGGAGCCCCTTCTGTATCACACCCTTGTTAGTCAGCGGGAGGACGCGGCTCTCTGTAACTGATTTGCCTTATTGTTATGTAAGTTTTCAGGTGCCCTTTAATTTAATACTTGTCTACACCACATAGTGTTCACCACTGTAAACCTAGTTACCATCTCTCACCAACCACTAAGCCGCCCTGTTGTTTGACCGGGGCACACACTGAGGCGGGCGGGTCCTGCCGGGTCCCCCCCCCCCAGCAAACGTTCTAGTCTAGTGTTCATTTCCTTTCTCCTTCCTCTCATGGACTCTTCATTACTCAGCTGAATAGTTCTCTTCAGAGGATCCCCCTCCCCGCAATCTGATCAAAGCTGCCTTTCTTTCCGCAAAGCTTTCCTTGGGTGGCCCTGCGGGGACATCTGCTCAGGGCTGTTTGAATCTCAATCTCTCTCTCTCTCTCTCTCTCTCTCTCTCTCTCTCTCTCTCTCTCTCTCTCGGCACAGCTGCGCACTTGCCAACTCCCCCAGGTTGTCTGAGCCAAGAAGGCCTAGAGACGGATCCAAACGTTTTGTCTCCTTGAGGCATTTTAAAAATATGGTTTTCTTCCCCCAATGGCATCCAAAAATTTGAGAATACAGCTGACGAATCCAACTTGAAAACATACTTGCCTTTTTAGAAGGAAGAAAACAACACCCAGAGTCTTTGTCAGTGGCCATTTCTCCTTTTAATTTTAATGTCAGACATTCGCGTTCTTGCCAGCTGTGCGAGCCCGGGCACATCTCAGCGCTCTGCACATGGCGGTTTTCTCATCTGTAGAGAGGAATGCTGTGGCCCCACTTCCTTACATTCTTGTGGGGAGGAAAGGAGATGCTCACCGACATGCGGTGAGAAGTTATCATCAGTGGGGAGGAGTGGGGCCCCACTCGTCACCCTCCGGGGTCTCCTCTACAGAAATCCTCACCATTTCTTCCGGAGCTGCATGGGCAGGATCTTCAGTGCTGAGTTCTGGCTGTAATAGAAATGGGAAATGATCTGATGACCCTTCCTGTAGAGGAATGGGTAAAGGGTTGTGGCACAGCCCCTCTGTGAACCATTGTGTACCAGTTAAATAACTTTACATGGAAAAGGGTAGAGATAGACACAGCCATGGGACATGTTGTCATGTCAACCAAAGCAAGCTGTGGCGTAAATGCCTCCTTTTTTATTATTTATTTTTTATTTCAGAGAGGAAGGGAGAGGGAGAGAGACAGAAACATCAACGATGAGAGAGAATCATTGATTGGCTGTCTCCTGCACACCCCCTACGAGGGATCGAACCTGCCACCCAGGCATGTCCCCAGACCAGGAATCAAACTGTGACCTCCTGGTTCCTAGGCTGATACTCCACCACTGAGCCACACCGGCTGGGCTAGTCATCTCCTTTATGCTAAAAGGAATTACCACCTGTAGTAGACTGAGAAACTGGTACAGCCACTAAGGGAGACAGCATGGAGGTTTCTCAACGTATTAAACATACAACCGCCTTCTGCGTTAAGTTGACGAGGTAATAAGATGAATCAATTCTGACTTCATTACAGTGGCTCAGACAGCTCTTGGCAGCCCTGCTCCCGTGGGTCCCGCAGGCTCCCCAGCTCCTTCCTTCTGGTGACTCCGCGGTGTCCGGGCATTAGCACCCGGAGAGCTTGTAAACACGCAGGTTTCTGGGCCGCTGTTTTGATGGAGCAGTTCTGGGTCGGGGCCTGCGAATCTGCCTTTCTGACAAGTTCCCAGGCGATGCTGATGTTTATGGTCCCGGGACCACGTGTGGAAAATCACTGCCCCAGGGTGTGTCCTTGCCAACAGGTGCAGAGCTGGTGGCTGGCCGCCCACTTCCTTTTGAGCAAGAGGGGCAGGCAAAAGTGACGGACTCCTGCCAGGGGCACGGACTTAGTCACGTGGCCACCCCTGGCTGCAGGGAGGCTGGGCAGAGCCATCGTAGCTGAGCAGCCCTGTGCCCCGGGAAAGGCAGGAGTGTGTTTGTGGGAAGTAGAGGCCCGCAGAGTGGCCCTGGGACTCTGGGAGATCACGAGAGGGCCGGCATTCAGCGGTGAGGACAGATGTGGAAGAGGCTATGGTGCTTGGTGACCAGTGTCACATGGCTGTTCATTCAGGGGAAGCCCAGGTCTGCCTGCAGGCATCGCCAAGGCTGCCCTGGACTCAGGCAAGCCAAGCTTTGAAGCAGGAGTGCTGGCCTCTGTGCCTTTCCCTCTCCAGGACCCAGGCGGGGCCTCCTTTCCGCAGCCCCAGTGTTTTGTGGGCTGGGCGGATGTTACCCCAGATCTCAAACTTTCTTCTTCAACCCCGCCCCCAGGCACCTTGGGTCTGGAGAAAGCTGCGTGGCAAGAGGCGGCCGGCCATGGCGTTCTGCCTCCTGATGACCCTGTCTGTGATGGCCGTCACCCGTTTCCCCGCGCAGCCTCAAGCCGCCGTGGAGCCCCAGGGGGTCACCGGCACCCCAGCCCCCCACGCCCCGCAGGCTCTGCGCTCTCGCTGGAGGCAGTGGACAAGGAATCTGCGATTCTGGAGAGGCTGGGCCCTGCCCACGAGTTCCGTCCCGGAGTGCACTGAGGAGCGAGGCCACCGGAGGAGAGTGGACAGCAGGCACGTGGGGCGGGTCAAGAGGGACATTGCTTTGGCACCTCTGGGAGATCTGAGACTCAGAACCCCGCGTCTTGTGCCCCTGAAGGAGGATGCGGTCAGGAGTCCAGGAGCCAAAGACCTGCGACCCCCTCGGGAGGATGGTCCCATCCGGGAGGCACAGAGTGACATGGGCACCCTGGTCAGCCCCGTCACAGGGCACCGGAGAGCTGCTGCTGGCCCGACCCTGCGGCCCCATCCAGGGAGCGGCAGGGCTCTGCCAGGGGCCGGGAGCAGCACCATGACGGGTGAGCAGCCAGCAGGGCATCCCACCCCGGCCACAGGGACTTGTCGGTGGCCTGGCTCTTTCGGGGAGCTGCAGGGATCCATGTGGTGTGCCCCCGAGACCCCTGGGCTGCTAACCGGCTCGGGGACCGACGGTCTGGTGCCCCCGTGGTTCACAGAACATGATGTGCAGATCCTCCGGCTGCTGGCCCATGGGGAGGTGGTGGGCAAAGCCAGGGTCCCCGGCCACGGGCAGGTGCTGCAGGTCGGCTTCTCTGCTGAGGGTGCCCATCTGGACACGTCTCCTGGGCTCAGCGGACTCTGCTCCCAGGGACTCTGCGGCCTGATCAAGAGGCCCGGGGACCTGTCCGAGGTCCTGGCCTTCCACGTGGACCGCGTGCTGGGGCTGCGCCGGAGCCTGCCGGCCGTGGCCCGGCGCTTCCGCAGCCCCCTGCTGCCCTACCGCTACACGGACGGGGGCACCAGGCCCCTCATCTGGTGGGCGCCTGACGTGCAGCACCTGGGCGACCCTGACAATGACCAGAACTCGCTGGCCCTGGGCTGGCTGCAGTACCAGGCCCTGCTGGCTCGTGGCTGCAGGGAGCCGGGCCGGGCGCCCTGCCTGGGCATCCACCACGCGGAGTGGGCACGCCTGGCTCTCTTCGACTTCCTGCTCCAGGTACGTGGGGGCGGCTGAGTCCTGGAGGGCAGCAGAAGTGGGGGCAGGTGGTGACTTCCCCCAGCCGTGTTTTTTGAGCACCAGGCACCTGCTTTTGTTATTCTCCAGGCTCCGGGCTCATTCATCCAGTTCCGAGGGCCGGAATAGCGAGTGGCAGCTCATGAGAGCTGATGGTTCACATTCTGAGGGGTTTTGTGAGCTGGTTGTGAAACACAGGCATTTAAAATCTTTAATTATAAACAAGGAAACAAAACAAAAAAGGAAAAAAATTAAATTATAAAAACTAATAATTAGCCATAAAGGTAGTAGATACTTGGAACCCATAACTTCCTAGTTCTCTCGCCACATTTCCCCTGTTATCTGTGCTCCTGAGGCTATGGCGTGTCTGGGAGACACTGTGTGGTGGTGGTTCGTCTCCTGTCAGTTCTGCTGTCAGGCGTGTTGGCAGCTCGGATTGGCCAGGGTGTGGCCGTTCACACCATGAGAGTCAGCACGTGCTGCCATGGGCCCCCTCCTCCCGGGCAGTTAAACATTTACCAGCACACGACTGTGTATAACATTATATCCGTGACTCAGCAAGGACTCAACATGGCTGCGTAATTGAGAGAGAGAGAGAGAGAGAGAGAGAGAGAGAGAGAGAGAGAGAGATGGGTTATACAGGTCAAGCCTGGGCACTGAAGGGAGAAGGAAGCCACAGGGCAGCTGAGGTCCCTGTTGTGCCAGCAGGTAGCCTGGAGTTTCTGGGGACCCCCATCAGGGCACAGGGGTAACTGGGGGACTGTGGCCATCAGCTATTTCCTGTCTGCTCTGGGGTTGCTCTGTGGTGCACAGTCCACGTTACTCAGAGTTGCCCACCGGGATTGGGCCCCCCACCCCACCCCGGTACCCGCAGTGGTTGCTGCTGGCCTCCCTGGGTCTTGTCTCCTGCTTGGTTTTGGGATCAGTTCACAGATCAACTGCTTTCACTCGAATCCTTGTCTCGCTTGGTCTGTCCCAGATGATAACACTGACCTGCGAGGTTTCTGCACAGGAGATCCTTTGTGAAATGTACGTAAGGCAGTACCTGGGGGAGGCACACACTCAAGAATGAGCAGGCCCTGCCCCTGACACTTGTCAGAAATGGATTCATCCAGTCTTCATGGAAAGTTTATGGGTGAGATACCACATTTACCTCTGTTAAAGTGGAGAAATGGAGGCCCAGAGCAGTGACGTTACACGGCTGGAGGAGCGGAGACGCGGCCTGGAGGGTCTGACTCCAGAGCTCACCCTCTCAATCAGCATCTCCAGTCACCCGGCCATCACTGAGGGCAGGAAAAGGGGACCTTTGCAGGGTGCCCTTGAGATCGGGGCACCTCCGCGCAAAGCCCCGGTCCTGCTGAGGTGCACACGGCAGCTTTCCGCTCTGCACAGAGGCCCTCTGTCTGTGCCTGGGGCTGCGGTGTGGGACCTCCCTCCGCTGCCAAGGCCCGCTGTGGGGATGGAAGTCTCGGCCGCCAAAGCACACACAGGTTGGGTGTGTGGTCAGATGCGGCTGGGCTGGCCGTGTGCCGCCTTTTCTCTGGTGTGCGGAAGACTGGTCCGGTCCAGTGCTCCTTTCTGGCTGACGCTGCCTTCCTAGAAACCACGGCAAGTGGAGAGGGCCGGGGCCGCGGGTTTCCCAGCACAGGAACTGGAAGTACCTTCTTTCCGGGAGTTGGGAACAGATTCCACATGCAGCCCATTTTGTGGTATGCTTGCTCCTTTGTTTTGTTTGATCCCGTACAAACCCTTGTTTTTCTGTGAGTGTGTATCACAGTATACCATTTACCTGGACACACAAGAATGGCACACATACATATTTCTATACCCTCACAAGTCCTGTGCTTTTCAGCTCCCACATAGCACTCCGAATTAGTGATTGTAGCGATAATGCTGTGCAGGAGCACGCTTTAAGGCCTGGACTCATACTCCTTTGGCCAAAGCAAGTGAACGGCCACGCCCGTTGTCAGGGAAGGAAGCGCGCTCTGCCCAGAGCTGAAGGCGGAGAGGAGAAAATACCTGTTGGACCATCATCAAATCAGTCACAACATCTCAAACAAATGCGCACTCATACATGCACCTTATAAGCTCACATGTGCTGTAGCCACACACCCACACATACAATCCATAGGGTTCCCAGACACCGTCGTGCAGAAAATTTTAAAATTTGTATATTTATTGCGCTGTTCTTTTATGACTTCTAGGTTAGTCATAAAAGAACAGCTCAATAAATATTTCAAACTAGAAGCCCGACGCACAAACTTTGTGCAAGGGCCTTGGCCCCGGCCTCAGTAGGCTGCGGCAGCTCCCAGGGGCCTCTGCTGCCTCTGCTTCAGCCCCCACCTGCTACAGTTTTGTTTGGAAGGAAGGACATCCAGAAGGATGTCCGGTCTAATTAGCATATTATGCTTTTGTTATTATAGATGGCCGTCCTCATTTCCAGGCTGTTTTGAAAGTTTTCCCATGTGTTTTCATATATCTTTGACCCATCTGGAAGTTACTTGGAGCAAAAGATAAGGTACAAAACGGTGATTTCCCGCCCCCCCCCCCCCCAAATGGCAACCCAATGTCCCAGCATCATTTGCTGAATGATCCATCTTTTCCCCCAGTCTGCAATGTTGCCAGTTTCCACATGTATGTAGGTCTATTTCTGGACTCTTTTCTGTTCCAGGAAAGGGTCTATTTATATGCCAGAATCACACTGTTTTAATTACTGTCTTCATAATTTATGTTACTAACTAGCAGGGCGTGGTCTTACTCATTGCTCTTTCTTATAATTTCCCCCACATCCATGCATACTATTCTCATGAAACTTAAGAGTCAGCTTATCACTTCCTTCTCCTTTCCAAGTCCTTTGGGATTTTATTGGAATCAAATTAAGTTTGTGTGAACTAAGACAGAAATAATTGACACTCTAAAATGTAGAGTCTCCCAGCCAAGAGTCAGATATGTCTCTCCCTTTATTCACGTCCCCAAAAGCATCTTGATGTTTCCTTCAGCTGGGTCCTCGGTTTTATGTTTGGTTATTCCTGGGTATTTCGTCTTCTGTGGCCATTGGAAACGTGACCTTTCTCCTCCTTTATAGGTTCTGGCTGATAGTTCTTGGTCTGGGTGGAGGCTATCATTTTTGTGTATTAGTTTGGTTACTGGCCACCTGCTAACTTGGTTTGGCCACCTGCTAACAGATGTTTGCTTTGTCCTTGGCTTTCCAAGTTCGCCATCATTTTATCTGTAATGAATATCTTCCAATCACCTCTTCTTTCTTTCTCCTACCTCATGACATTGCTGGTGCCTCCAGAGTGATGGTAATAATTAGTGGCATGACAACTGTTTCTGCAAGACTTGGGACAAGTTCTACAGTTTTTGCTGTGGAGGATTCATATTTTAATGGGTGCAGGTCAGGGATGGGGGGAGAGGGGCGTGGGCCATTAGGGACAACCAGCGGTTCTTCTGGAATCCACCAAACCCAGGTCAGGCCCTGGTTGAAGAGCCCATTCTGGCCTAGGAGCCTGGTGAGTCAGTTAGAAGACTTGGCCACCCCTCGTGCCCTGTGCTGGGCTCCCTCTAGACTGAGCCTTCTCCCCAGCTGGGCCTGGTATCCCTCCTGGAAGTCTGCCGTGTATTGTCCTGTTTGGAGACCACAGAGCCACGCCTCCCCCTGAAGCCCCCTCTAGATATGCTGCCAGCCAGCATGCACGTCATCCATTCATTCTTCCACCCCAAAATTTCAGCTAAGTCCCTGGCTGGGCTGAATCATGTGTTGGGTGCTGGGATCAGCTTGAACCACACCTACGCGTTTGCCATCAACAGATGCCAGAAAACAGATGCCTGCCACAGTCTAACTCAGCTGTCAGAGCCAGACTGCCTGGTCTAGACTCCACCACTTGCACACTGTCAGACATCACACATTACCCAGCCCCCATGACTCAGTTTCCCCATCCTTCAAATGGGGATAATAACAGGTTGACCTCCTGGCTGCTAGGAGGGGTTAATGGTGTGTAAAGCATTCAGAGTGGTACGTAGCACAGAGTAAGGGCTTTGCAGACGGCTTTTCAATTAAACAAAAACTTCAGTTCACATCATGATGATGCAACATTGGTAGGTTGGTCAGAAAATTAGAACAGCGAAAGATTTTTTTTTTTTTTTTGGTAGCTCCTCATTTTTTCAAAAAAGGGGGGAAAGAATCAAACCCTGAAGGGCTGTGGAAATGAAATTTGAACTTGGTTTTGTTGGCTGCTAGTCTGCTGTTGTTTTACGGAATTTCTCTTAAGTGGAAAAAAATAACGGGATGGTGTGGCTCAATAATCAAACTGGCGACTGGGCCCGGCCACACCCTTCCTGTTAGAGGCTAAACGGGTGAAGGTCTCGGGAAGCCAGCGATACACGTGTCACACGGGCCAGTGTTCCTTGTAGCTTTCTCTGGAAATAAACGCTGCAGCTATTGTAGTTGAAATCTGCACAGAATGGCCTGGAGCCACGTGTGGCCTCCCTCCCAAGTGGACACACGCTCAGCATCAGACCCTGAAGCCCCAGGCCAGAGCGCAGGAGCAGCTGTGGATGATCGGTGTGTGTGGCTGGCCATCCCCGCTGGCCTGAGCTCAGTGTGCAGGGTGGGCTGCCGGCCAGAGGGCCAGGGCAGAAGCCCCATTAGGAGCCAGAGGCCAGCTACAGGGCCACGGAGGACTGCCCCCAGCGTGTGGCTCAGGGGCCAGGCGGCCTGGGTGCTGTGCCACCCGCCCTCAGAGGAGGGGTGTCCCCACAGGTCCATGACCGCCTGGATCGCTACTGCTGTGGCTTCGAACCCCAGCCCTCGGAGCCCTGTGTGGAAGAGGGGCTTCGGGAGAAATGCACAAACCCGGGCGAGCTGCGACTGGTCCACATCCTGGTATGTCCCTCATCACCCAGACTCCGGTCTTCCTGCCTCCTTCCGAAGATGCTGTTATGAGGTTCTGGGATCGTGTGGTCCAGGGGTTCCCGATCCCGTTCCTTTTAGTAGCAGAACCCTTGGTTTGAATAATATGTAAAAGTGGGCACAGGTGTTGGGCGGGGGTTGGTGACGAGCTGTGTGTGTGAGCCTATACATGGGCCATCCATCCTTCAGTCCTGCGGGCAGCTTACCTGTGCACCTGCCCCATGCTCACCCATGCTCCTCAGCCCTCTGGCCACGAGAGCAGGACTCAGTCCCTCTGCCTCGCAATTCCACAGGATGGCGCTGTGGCCTGGCCCGGGTTTGAACCAGCCAGCTATTTATTAGCAGTGGGGCCTTGTGCAAAGTACTTAACTTCTCTGTGCCTGTTTCTGTAAAACGGGGCTCACACTGGTGGCCCCCTTCTCGGGTTGCTGGGAGGGCTCACTGAGATGATGCTCAGAATGCACTGAGCAGTGTCAGCAGGGTCAGCTGACTGCTCAGCACCTGGGGACCATCTGGCAAGGAGCAGGTGGGTAGTGGGACTGACAGCTCCGGGCCCCCCAGTCTCTTCACCCTGACACAGTCCCTGGGCGCCAGCTAGGCTGCACCCTCCCCCACCTCTGCCTCTGCCCATCTTCTCCCCTGAGGTCCGGAGCAGCGATCCATCTCACCTGGTCTACATCGACAACGCCGGCAACCTTCAGCACCCTGAGGACAGGCTGAACTTCCGGCTGCTGGAGGGCATAGACGGGTGAGGGTCAAAGGTGTTGGGTGGAGGTTCAGGGACTGAGGCTTGATGGCCCTGCTGGAGGCCCTGGGACCTTAAATCGGGGCTCTGGAGAAGTCCACAGCCTGCCATCAGACTGAAGCTGTAAGATCTGAGCCTTGGGAGGGGTGGGGGACCTGGGAAAGCTGAGAGGTATACAGCCAGCAGGCCCTTCAACTCCTGGATGGAGTGCCCCACCCCCAGTATCCAGAGAGCCTCCTAGCCCACAGCACATCCGCTGCCCTGCTGGGGTAGAGGCAGGCTAGCCCTTCCTTTCCTTTGGGTGAGGGTAGCCTGGGTGGGGGTAGCCTGGTAGCCTGGAAGCCTTCTTCCTGCTCAGTCTTGGCAGGCAGCTCAGCCTTCCTAGGACTCTCTGGCCTTTGCCAGCAGAGCAGCAGGCATTGTCCTCGGGAGGGCAGAGTTGACTGGCCTGGCTTCTCTGTGGGATGTGACCACCTGAAAGCTTCATCCCTGCCTGCTCTCACAGCTCAGCGTGGAAGAGTCCCTGGTTAACAAGCCATCCAGGGTGTGGCCCTTGGGACCAGGGTTCCCGGCTGAGCAAGTTCTGGCCTTCTGGCTTCACCTTGCTCAGAAACTCCCTGAGATCACTTTTGCTTTTCCTTTCTCTGCTGACCTTCGGGCACTTTCGTCCAGGTTTCCCGAGTCCGTGGTGAAGGTTCTCCAGTCAGGGTGTCTACAGAATATGCTGCTCAAGTCCCTGCGGGTGGACCCGGTGTTCTGGGAAAGCCACGGCGGGAGCCGGGGCCTGGAGCAGGCTCTCCAGACCCTGGAGCGGCGAGGGCAGGTCCTTCTGGGACACATCTGGAAGCACAACCTGACAGTCTTCAGGGACGAGGACCCATGAACCCCACTCTGCCCAGGAGGGCTCTCGCCTCGCTGTTGGGGGGCTCCCAGCACGACCTGATTGGGTGAGCACCCGTGCTGATGTCTACATGTCCTTGGGTTCACCCATCTTGAAGACAAATGGAAAAAGCCAGAGCCAGAAGGACAGCATGGATGCCATGGGCCGTGCCACCTGCGTGGACGTGGTAAGGTTGCTGGGCTTTCAATCTCACCACATTCTTTTCTGCCTTCTCGGCAATGGTATGTACTTCCTTGCACCAATAAAGACATTCAAGCATGTTCTATGAACTGTTCCATATACTGTAAAATTATGCATCCCACATGCATATGCAGAGCTGGAAAAGTGTGTGACTGTATGTATGAGTGTGCGTAGATGTATGTAGATTGTATGTTGCACGTGTACATGCCCGCACACATATATGAGATAAAGGGTCTTCATGGGTTATACTCGTTGCTTGGAACTGCCTGGGGCTGAAAGTCCACTCAGGTCGAAGAAATGAAACACAAACATTTTGTCTTTATAGGCGGTAAATGTTCAATTCTTCTTTTTTTAAAAAAAAAAATATATATATTTTATTGATTTTGTACAGAGAGGAAGGGAGAGAGATCGAGAGCTAGAAACATCAATGAGAGAGAGTCATCGATCAGCTGCCTCTTGCACACCCCCTACTGGGGATATGCCCGCAACCAAGGTACATGCCCTTGACCAGAATCGAACCCGGGTCCCTTCAGTCCCCAAGCCTATGCTCTATCCATTGAGCCAAACCGGTCTCGGCTAAATGTTCAATTCTTATTCAGTTATGTTTTGGTTTAAGGATTATAAAAGTAATATATGCTCACCAAAACCAAATTCATAACCAATAGAAGCACATAAGATAAAACATGAAATTCCCTAGAGACGTGTATGTTTGTATTTTTATTTACACTCACACTGCATACAAATCCTATATAACAAAAGCCTAATATGGTAAGTATCCGGTTGTCTAGTCAGCCGTTCAACCAACCAAAGTGTAATATGCTAAAGATATGCTAAGGTCACTCAACCGCTTGCTATATAATATGCTCAGACACTTCGCATATTAGGCTTTTATTATATAGGACAGGATCATCTATGTTTGTCAGCTCACTGCTTTTACTTGACTCTGTTTTCTACATTCTGTACCAGCCATCAGGTCATATTAATGATTGCACGGAATTCCATGGCAGGGATGTGCCATGTTTTACTTAGCTATTCTCATTAGGATGAACACTAGGCGGCTCCAGCTTTTCACCGATCAGTAACAGTGCTGTCAAGAACATCTTTGCATGGTGTGCAATTATTTCTGCTACCTATATTTGCATAAGTGGATTTCTGCATCAAAGGGCATGTATGAGCATTTATTATTTTGAGGGAAACTGCCAAATTTCTCTCCAAAATGGGGGTATCAAGTTATACTCCAACCAGGAGGGGGGGGGGAAGGGCGGGGGGGCAGGGAGCCTTGCGGGTAAGGGAGGGGAAGAGACTGAATGTCTTCCTGACACCTCACCAACACTTGCTATGCTCAAACTTTGTTTTTATTCAACTGATAGGGAAACCTACTTTTATAATTTAAAAAAATATATGTATTTTTATTGATTTCAGAGAGGAAGGGAAGGGGGGGAGAGAGAGAGAGAGAGAGAGAGAGAGAGAGAGAGAGAGAGAGAGAGAGAGAGAGAGAGAGGGAAATATCAATGAGAGAATCATTGTTTGGCTGCCTCCTGCATGCCCACACTGGGGATTGAGCCCACAACCCGGGCATGTGCCCTGACTAGGAATCAAACTGTAGTTCATAGATCAATGCTCAACCTTTGAGCCACACTAGCCAGGCAGGGAAACCTACTTCTAAAACTGCATTTCCTTAATCACTAATGAGGTTATCTTTCCAATTATTTAATAGTTATTTGTATTTGATTTTCTGTGAGCTCCTTTTTCTCTTGAGATGTTTGTTCTTGTTAATTTGTTAGATCTTTGAATCTAATTAGCATAATCAATCTTTCCCCCTTCAGTTATATTGTAAATATTTTGTTCTAGCTTGTCACTTGTCTCTTGACTTTGTTTGTGGTGCCTTTTGCCAAGTAGAAAATTTTAATTTTCATGGAGTCAAATCTATTTTCCTTTTGCTTGGAGTACTCTTGAGTTTCCTGCCTTCTGAGAAAGGCTGTCACTATTGCAAGATCATTGAAGTAATCTCCTGTGCTTTATTCTAGAATTTACATTCACTCTCAAACCACTAAGATATTTGAAAGTCTCACTAAGTCCTTTGAAGTTCTCATGAAGAGGCTTGAGGAACCTTATAACTGGTTTTGAATTCTGTACCCAGTAGTTTGCTTGCTTATTTTTTTTTTAAATATATTTTATTGATTTTCCACAGAGAGGAAGAGAGAGGAATAGAGAGCTAGAAACGTCGATGAGAGAGAAACATCGACCAGCTGCCTCCTGCACACCCCCCACCGGGGATGTGCCCGCAACCAATGTACATGCCCTTGACCGGAATCGAACCTGGGACCTTTCAGTCCGCAGACTGAAGCTCTATCCACTGAGCCAAACCGGTCTTGGCCGTGTGCACAGTCTTGTAGTTGAGCCTTGATTGCTGTTGGCATCTCTGGGAGGAGTTGACCTTCAGGCCGACTGGCTATGAGGCCCAGCTGTGAAGCAAGGCCAGCTGGTGCTAGAGCCCGGTCTCAGCCTTTTATTGATAGGTTTGGGGCACGTGATCACCAGCTGCAGCTTGTTTGAGAGATTTTGGCAAAGTCTGAAGCCTGATCCAGGTTTTAGCAAACAGCTTCTGTGGGGCAGCAAATTGGATGGGGCGGGGTCTCGGGGAATCACCAGGGCGGAGCAAACAGTGCGGGCCACGCTGATGGAAACAGGTATGGCTGCCGCTCAGGTCAGCCCTACCACAGGGGAGGTCCCAGCACAAGAACAGTGACCCCCGCGAGCACCCCTATCTGGGAGCAAGCACCCCTGAGTTCCTGCCTCGATGCCCGACCATCCAGTTCCTGCCTGTGTGTGTCTGGGTCTGCAGGCGCCGGAGCTCAGAAGGAGCGGGACCGTGTAAGTTTGTGCGCGGGCCGGGCCCTGGGATTCCAGCAGCCTCGTTGTCACTCAGCCACAATCCCCAATGGTTTTTATGGCCCGAAGTGATGGGGACTTCTCTTCCCAGCTCTGGGACCCTGGGCTGGGGGTCTGGTGTGGGGCTGGGTGGGGCTGGGACACCTTGCTCCTCCGGGTAGTCTCTGCAGAGACCATCTCCCTCCTGATTACAAGCACAGCGCACGCGGTGTGGGCCCAGCCGCTCCGGGCCTCCGGGAACGCTGCCCGCTCCTGGGGCCGTCTCAAGGTGCTTTTCCTCCTTCCTTCTCCAGCAGAACTTCTGTCCTGCAGCTGTCAGGCCGTTTGGGTGCTGCTGGTTGTGTCTTTTTGTTGTAGGTGTGATGTGGTTGTGGGAAGCAGGAGCACTGGAGTTTACCTGCGCTGCCATTTCTGTTCTCTCTCTTCTCGTCGGAGACCAAACCGTAGTTACATCCCCAGAATTAACCCGCTGGGCTGCGGTGTGGTAGTCTTTCAGGAACCACAGGGTTGAATTTGCTAACATTTTATTTAGAATCACTGCAGATACAGTCACATGCGGCCTAAGGTTTCCCTTTTCTGGGCGCTCCATGGCCGTCTTATTATTATTACTATTATTATTATTATTTAAAAATATATTTTATTGATTTTTTACAGAGAGGAAGAGAGAGGGAAAGAGAGTTAGAAACATCGATTAGCTGCCTCCTGCACACTCCCCTGGAGTGTCCCTCTAACTGCCCCGTCCTGCCTTCCATCTGGAGCCCCCCTTCCCGGTGGACCTGCATTCAGCCGGAGGTGGGAGCGAGACTCTGTCACTCTAGAAAGTGTTAAGGAGAGAGGAATGTGGAGGAACATGTCATTGCCAAAGCAGAGTTAGGGCACTCGTTTCTGTTTCTTTCTTTTCACACCACGTGACCAAGAGGCTTAGAGTGAGGGTCACCCAGGGGAAGGCGCCCGCCAGGGCCCTTCAGGGAGGCGGGCTGAGCTCCATCCCAGAGCAGGTTTCCTTTGCGTGGAAATAGGTCTGCGTGGCTGCCTGGGAAACGGGGGGAAACGCACCCAGCAGATGGGTGGGTTGGCTGGTCTGTGTGAGGGGTGTGTGTGTGTGTGTGTGTGTGTGTGTGTGTGTAGAGTTCCTGTCTTCCTGTCTGTGAGCAAGGCCCCAGGCTTCTAGCAAATCACTTTTGTGTCCTGATGGGAGCAGGTCTGCTCAGCTCAGAAAGAGGGACTGTGGGCAGACCCTCTATGGCCCTGCCCAGTGCATGCCAGCTGCCTGTGGCCCTGCGGGGCAGGGTCCACCTCTCCAGGTCTAGTGCACCCAGGAAACCACCATCTCCGGGCACTCCCCTCAACACCGGCCTCTTCCTCTGGGGGGAGGGGTGGAGAGAGGAGGCAGGGGCTCTGCCCAAGTCCACAGAACTCCAGGGTTAAGCTCAGCCCCCATCTTGGCTACTCCTCGGCTGTTAATGGCTCGGATTTGGGGGCACAGGCTACTCATGTGCTGTTCCTCAGCAGGTCTCCCTTCAGTCTCCACCTTCTGCTTCAGAAAGTCTTTAAATATATGTTTCTATATCTATATCTATATCTATATCTATATCTATATCTATATCTATATCTATCTATATACCTATATCATCTATATGCTTTAAATTGTTTTTAGTTTTGCCTTTTAGAGGTCAGGACTTGAATGCAGGAGTTGTGGGTTCAGGTATGAGGTCAGCCCTTGACAAGTGTTTACTGAGCACCCGCTCTAAAAACCACTGACATTTAACCAGCGGTGACCATGTCCCAGGCAGGCGCTGGGACCGTGGTTCACGTGGCTTAAAGCATTTAACCTTTCCACAAGCTGATGGGTCGCTGTGACTGTGATTTTATCTCTGTGTTATAGATGAGGCAGAGAGGGGTTGAGTGACTTGTTCGGGGTCACCAGCTTGTAGATGGAGGGCCAGAACTCAAACCCGGGCAGGAGCTGTGCTGACTACTGAGCCCAGGACCACCACGCACAGACGCACACCCCGCCCTGGCCAGCCATCGGCAGCTCCTCTCCCTCCAGCCCTTCTGGATGCAGAGCTGCTGACGGGGCAGGGCCGGTGCCTGGAATGTGGAGCTGCAGCCGAGCCGGCCAAGCACACTCACAGGCCGCTGGCTCCCCGCCATTGCTCTTTGCTCCCTAACGTCTGCTCAGTCTGATCCGCGTCTTTCCTGCAGACTTGAAACTTCATCCACGTTTTATCCTTTTCAAAAAGCCCTCACTGCCTCGGGGCGGGGCATCCTGCTGGCCCTGTTACACCCCTCCCTCCCCGCACCCCCCCCCCCCAGCCACTCCCTGGAGTGAGGGGGATGTGCCAGCTCAGCAGACTGCCCCGGAGGGCGGGCGGATCAGGACATTCCCTCAGGGGCTTCAGAACAGGAGCTGCCACGGGGCTGCAGTGCAGGGGTGAGGAGGGTGAGGGTGAGGATGAGGGTGAGGGTGAGGGTGGGAAGGCTGATGGATCTTCAGAAAGAGGCCGGCCAACCGTCTCCGGTGAGGCCATCGCAATCACTGGCCACTGTGCTGCCCGGCTGACCTCACGGCAGGCCTGACCCCGTTCCTTGGTTCCTTGGCACCGCACCCCAAAAAGGCTGTTCCAGGGAAAATGCTGGCATCTCCCAGCGGGAGAGGCTGATGATCCTAACAGGCTCACCGGTCTCAGGTGCAACTCCAGCAGCCCCCAAGCTCCGCACATCAAAAGCTTTTCTACGGGGTCGGTGCCTGGCATGTCCCATTGGCACTTCACCTCAGACACTTCGGGCACCGGGTGTAGCCTCATGCCCGGCTGCGGGGATGGCATAATACCTGGTGCCTTTCCACCTGAGACTCAGGCTTCTGAATCACAGCCGCCTCCGGGGTTCTGGTATGGATTCCGGAGCCACCATAGCTCATTGATCACCAGCCAGGTGCTGTGCTGAGAGCCGACACAGTGACTTCCGGAATGCCTACAACAACCCCAGCTGGCAGCCTCTGCTACAGGTGAAGGCCTTCAGCTGGGCAGGGAGTGAGCCCCCGAGGTGCATAGAGATGGCAGAGCCTGCCCGCGAACCTGGGGAGCACCGCCTCGCATGACCTGAGCACGGACAGTGGCCTCCACTGTGCCAAGAGCTTTGCCTATGCTCCTTATGGCAATGCAACTCCAGGGAGTAGGCTTATTGCTCCCATTTGATAGGAAAGGAAACTGAGGCTCAGGCAGGGGGTCACTTGGCTCAAGGTCACAGAGCAGGTAGTTAATGGGCCTTTCTCCCTCCATCCCTTCCTCCCTCCGTTCCTCCCTTCCTTTCTCCCTCCCTCTCTCCTTCTCTTCTTTCCTCTGTCCCTCCCTTCTCTCATTCATTCAATATATCTTTTTGAGCAAATTTCCCCAGAGAATGCACAATTTGGAAGGAATTAGCGGCTGTGTGCTGTGGTGGCCACATGTTCCAGATGTTTGGAGACAGGCCGGGTTTCCACATGCCGTCTGGTTGTCAGAGCACGTGTCTTGGCATTTCGTTTGGAAAGCGAGGTCCCTGTAACTGAGGCTACAGCTGTGGCCCAGAGGTCAGAGGGAGAGCTCTGCCTGGGGTGGGGGTGGGGGGACTGGGGGTGCAGGGAGTGTGGGAACAGAGACCTCCCTGACATCCTGAGGCATTTCCCCTCAGCCTGGGCTTTTGGATGTGTCATGTGTGTTGTTCCCACCCCCCCTTTCCCGCCCCCCCCACACACACCCGAATCCCCGAGGCTCGCCTGCCAGCTCAGGTAAGGCACTGCCCGCAGGCTCGCAGCTGGACGACCTGCAGGCAAGGGCTATGGGCAAGGACACTGGCCTTTCTGCCCCTTGAACCTGCCCCTGCTCTGGCCCGAGGCCTCTTCAATGGGGAGGAAGCATTTGGGGGATGGGGGCTGGAAGCTTTCCGGGGGTGAGTGGGAAAGCTGGGGTAACCTCTGGGACCTCTGGTTTCATCCAACCGACAAGGGAAGGCACTGAGTCTCAGGAAGTTAACCAGAGAGGAAGGCGTCTCCAGGCAGAAACTCAGGTTCCACACATGAGCTGAGACCGATGCAGCGTTTGTCACAAAGCAGCAGGAGGGGTCGTGGGTCTGGGACGTGGAAGGTGATGGGCCCGGTGATGGGGAAAGTGCTGGACTGTTCAGCCCGGCGGCCTGAGGGAGGAGACGGCAGAGTGCGCAGGGGGACAGAGGGCGGATGGAGGCCGGGGAACCTGGGAGGTGGTGGCATAGGATTGTGGGGGTGCTGTGCTGGGGCCTGGCTACAAACAAGGCTTCCTCACAGGTGGAGAAGGCAGCCATGGGAGGTGTGATCCGGGTGCTTCCTGCGCAGCCCAGCTCCCAGCTCTTGTTCTCTTGCCCCAACCGGCACCTGAATCGTTGATGGGCCGACTTGTTAAAGATTTATTTATTTATTTTTTACATATTTTTTTTGTTGTTGGTAGTTTTACAGATATCTCCCACTCCCTCCCCCCTTTTCCCTCTCCCCCAACCTTATTCCCCCCCTTCCCAGGTCTTTATTACCCTATTGCCCGTGTTCACGGGCATATAAGTATGTAAGTTCTTTGGTTTATCTCTTCTCATCCCTCCACCTCCACATCAGGGGGTGCTAGTCTGTGCCATGCCGCCATGATGTGGGTTTTGTTTTGTTGATCCATTCATTTTGTTCATTAGATTCCACAGATAAGTGAGATCCTGTGATATTTGTCTTTCTCAGTTTGGCTTATTTCACTTGGCATAATATTTTTCAGATCCATCCATGCTGTCCCAAAGGATAAGAGATCCCTCTTTTTTATTTTTATTTTCATTTTTTTTTTTTTTTACAACTGCATAGTCTTCCACAGTGTAAATGTCCCACAGCTTTTTTATCCACTCATCTACTGATGGGCACTTGGGCTGTTTCCAAAACTTAGCTATTGTAAATAACTCTGCTATGAACACAGGGGTGCGTATATTCTTTCTGATTTGTGTTTTGGGGTTTTTAGGATATACTCCCAGAAATATATCTGGGAACACTGGGTCAAACAGAAATGCCATTTTTAATTTTTTGAGAAAACTCCATGCTGTTTTCCATAGTGGCTGCACCAGTCTGCATTCCCACCAGCAGTATACTATTAATAGTATACAGGAACACCCTTTTGTCCACATCCTCGCCAGCATTTGTTTGTTGATTTTTTTGTGATAGCCATTCTGACAGTTATGCGGTGATATCTCATTGTGGTTTTAATTTGCATTCCTCTGATGATAAGTGACTTTGAGCATTTTTTCATATGTCTCTTGACCATTTGTATGTCCTCTTTGGAGAAATGTCTATTCAGGTCTTCTGCCCATTTTTTTAAATTGGATTGTTTGTCTTCCTTTTGTAGAGTTGTATGAGTACTTTATATATTTTGGATCTTAACCCCTTATCAGATGTATCATTGGCAAATATGTTCTCCCAAACAGTGGGTTCCTTTTCCCTAGGAAATATATTTGAAAACAGATTGCTACGTGAAATGTCTGAGATTTTACTGCCTATGTTCTCCTTTAAGATTGTTATGGTTTTATGCTTTACATTTAAGTCTTTTACTCATCTTGAGTTTATTCTTGTGTATGATGTAAGCTGGTGGTCTAGTTTCATCTTTTTGCATGTGTCTGTTCAGTTTTCCCTACCATGTGTTGAAGAGACTGTCTTTACTCCATTGTATGTTCTTGCTTTCTTTGTCAAATATTAATTGACCATATGGTGTGGGTTAATTTCTGTGGTCTCTGTTCTGATCCATTGGTCTATGTGCCTGTTCTTATGCAGTACTAGGCTATTTTGGTTATGATGGTTTTGTAGTATAGTTTGATATTTGGTATCACAATACTCCTACTTTGTTCTTCTTTCCCAAGATTGCTGCAACTATTCAGAGTCTTTTATAGTTCCATATAAATTTTTAAAGTATTTGTTCTAGCTCTGTGAAGTATGCCTTTGGTATTTTAATAGGGATTGTGTTGAATCTGTAGATTGCTTTGAGTAGTATAGATATCTTAATGATGTTAATTATTCAATCCATGAATATGGTATATGCTCCCATTTGTTTGTATTTTCCTCTATTTCTTTTTTCAATGTCCTATAGTTTTCCAAGTACAGGTCTTTTACCTCCTTGGTTAAGTTTATTTTTAGGTGTCTTATTTTTTTCATTGTTATAATGGTAAATGGGATTGCTTTTTTAGTTTCTCTTTCTGAGAGTTTATTATTGGTGTATAAAAATGCTATCAATTTGTGGATGTTGATTTTGTATTCTGCTACCTTGCCAAATTCATTTATTAAATCTAGTGGTTCCTGGTGGGTTCTAGGGTTTTCTATATACAATATCATGTCATCTGCAAATAATGAGTTTTACTTTCTCCTTCCATTTTGGATGCCTTTTATCTCTTCTTTTTGTCTGATTGCTGTGGCTAGGACTTACAGTACTTCCTATATAATAAAAGCCTAATATGCAAATAGACCAAATGGCGGGATGACCGGTGGAACCACTGGTTGCTATGATATACACTGACCACCAGGGGGCAGGTGCTCAACACAGAAGCTGCCCCAAGACCAAAGGCCCCAGGCCAGCCAAGGTGGGTGCCGGTGGGGGCCCCCAATCACCCTGCAGATTGGCCCTGATTGCCAGCCAGGCCTAGGGACCCTACCCATGCATGAATGTTATGCACTGGGCCTCTAGTGTTGAATAAGAGTGGTGAAAGTGGGCATTCTTGTCTTGTTCCTGTTAAGGGAAACACTTTTAGTTTTTGCCCATTGAGTATTATGTTTGCTGTAGGTTTGCCCTATATGGCCTTTATTATGTTGAGGTATGATCCCTTTATTCCCACTTTACTGAGAGTTTTTTCATTTAAAAAAAAAAAAAAAAAAGGTGCTGGATTTTCTCAAATGCTTTTTCTGGATCTATTGATATAATTACGTGGATTTTATCTTTCGTTTATGTGATGTATCACATTTATTGATTTGCAAATATTGTACCAGCCTTGCATCTCCAGTATAAATTTCACTTAATGTGGTATATGATCTTTTTAATATATTGCTGGATTCAATTTGCTAATACTAGTATTTTGTTGAGGATTTTAGCATCTGCGTTCATTAGGGATATTGGCCTGTAATTTTCTTTTTTTGTAGTGTCTTTATCCGGTTTTAGAATTAGGATAATTTTGGCTTTATAAGGATCTTGGAAGTGTTCCTTCCTCTTGAATTTTTTTGAATAGTTTGAGGAGGATGGGTGTTAGTTCTCCTTTGAATGTTTGGTAAGATTCACCTATAAATCCAGGACTTTTGCTGGAAGATTTTTAATTACTGCTTCAATTTCATTAGTTGTTATTGGCCTACTCAGGTTCTCTGATTCTTCCTGATTGAGTTTTGGAAGATTGTATGTTTGTAGGAATTTGTCTATTTCACCCAGGTTGTCCAATTTGTTGGCATGTAATTGTTCATAGCATTTGCTTACAATCCTTTGTATTTCTGTGGTGTCTGCTGTTATAGCACCTCTTTCATTTCTGATTTTTATCTAATTGGGCCCTCTCTCTTTGTTTCTTGATGAATCTGGTTAGGGGGTTCATCAGTCTTGTTTATCTTTTCAAAGAATCAGCTCATGGATTTATTGGTCTTTTGAACTGTTTTTTGTTTTTTTTTGTGTGTTTTTTTTTAATCTCATTTATTTCTGCTCTGATCTTTATTATTTCCTTCTACTTCCTCTGGGCTTTTTTGTTGTTGTTGTTGTTGCTGTTCTCTATTCATTTAGTTGTAGGGTTAGTTTATTCTCCTTGCTGAGAAGTCCAAGATGGCGTCTGTGGTGGGGACCCAAACTGCTGTTTCTGACTAATTAGATCAGGCAGACTCAAAGCCTCCAGAGAACCGCCTCCGTCTACAGTAGGTCTGCAGACCGGAGTGAGTCTGGAGAAGCCTCAAGCAACTGCCCAAAGGTGGGGTGAGAGGTTTTCCGACAGGGTGGAGCAGCTGCTTCTGCCTGGAGGCTAATTGTTACTCTCAGCCTCTTGATGAACCTCAGAACTCCAGGGTAGGGCAAGGGATTTCCCAATAGGGTTGATTCAACTCTGCCCTCCCTCTGCCAGAGCACAAGGTGAGTGACTGAGTTTGAAATTGTGTGTGTTGTCCCTTTAAGAGGGTCCCTGCATTTCCAATAATCTCTCCCTGGCAGACAGCAACCCTGCTGCTTTTCTCAGCCAGGTGTTATTGGGCACCTTTCTCAGTGCTGGTGCTCTGCTGGGAAGCCCAGCTTGGGGGTTAGACCCCAGAATTCTCAATGGCAACCCACCCCCCCCACCACCACTGAGATATCTCTCCAGAACTTCAGCTGCTGTCTGTGGGAGCCCAGCCATTCCTTTCTCACCTCCACCCTTCCTATTAGTCTCTATGCAGTCTCCACTTTCTGTCCTCAGTTATTAGGGTTCTCTCCAGCTAGTCTTCAGTTGATTATTTAGGGTGTTTTTTTTTCTGTTTGTTTGTTTTTGTTTTTATGTGTGTGTGTGTGCACGCGTGTGTATTTTAGTTACAATTCCAGTTTGGTCCTTGGAGCATGTCTGTGAGCTTCCATTTACTTCACTGCCATTTTTAATCTCCTAAGACATAGATTTAAAACAAACTAGCACTGAGAAATAATATGCTTCATGTTAAATGCACTTGAATAATTCCTGTAGCCCTGGCTGGTTTGGCTTAGTGGATAGAGCATTGGCCCATGAACTGAAGGGTCCTGGTTCGATTCCCATCAAGCGCACATACCTTGATTGCAGGCTTGATCCCCAGCCATGGTAGGGCCACATGTGGGAGGCAACCAATCGATGTGTCTCTCTCACATTGATGTTTCTCTGTCGCTCTGCTTCCCTTCCACTCTCTCTATCAATGGAAAAACATCCTTGGGTGAGGAGTAACAAAAACAAAGCAACCCCCCCCCCCCCATAGTTCCTATATAATAACAAAGAAATAATTCTTGCCTACTAAATTTCTGAAGTGTAAAAAGCACAAATACGGGGGTCATAGATCAATCCTCACCATGCGGGATGAGCACACCTGGATGGATGTATCTGTCAAACCCATGGGACTCTACACAGAAGATGTGTGTTTCACCATAAATTAACTAAACATCTCTTAAGAGAAAAAAAAAAAAAATACCAGGACTACGTTTCACATAAGGCAGGACTTCAAATCTGGGAAAGGGAAACTGGACATAGGCAGAAACCCACTGGCTCATTGCACCAGCGAGCCATTCCTGGAGCTCCTTCTGCCACCCTGAGCTCCTAGCCTGTGGGCACCTCCTTGGGGGAGCTGAGCTGGGGATTGGGGGATGGATGTGGCAGCCTAATTACCAAGGAGCTGGAGGAGACACACATGGGTTTTCCAGTACATGAGCTGAGTTTTTCCTGTTTCACTGAGGTGTAACGTGCATGTATGAAGTGTGTCAAGTGCACTAGGTCTCGAGTATAAGCAGATGGTTGCCTGCGTGGACAGCTGTTGTGGAACCACGACCCTGATCAACATTCCCAAGTTCCCCTGTACCTCCAGTCTTGACCTCTTTCTAGTACCACGGCGCTGACCTGTTGCCCCAGACTTGTTTTCCTGTCCTGGGAGTTCATATAACGGAGCCTGTGGCATATATTCTTTTGGGCCCCTCATCTATGTCTGTGAGGTTTACATTGTCGCACATGCCCACAGTTCATTCTTCAATTGCTGTGTCCTCTGCGTGAATTTACCCGCCGATGGCCCCTGGGGTGGTTTAGTTTTTGTCTGGTCAGAGCTGGGAATATTTTATACACATCTTCTTGAAGAGACTGGCATCCTTATGGGTATACTAGTCTATCTAGAAGTGGAATTGCTGCGATATGTGGTAGCTGAGATGTGTGCTCATCTTTACTGGGAACCGCCAAATGGTTTGCCCCATGGCTGCACCATTTTTAGCCTCCTTCCCTCCCCGCCCCCCAACAGCAGTGTCTGAGATTTCTGATTGAACTTTTTCATGTGGATGCCACATCCCCTTGGTTGACAATCAGGATTAAAGGGCATCTCCCAGCCAAGCCAGTGTGGCTAAGTGGCTGGGTGTCAACCTATGAACCAGGAGGTTATGGTTCGATTCCCAGTGAGGGCACATGCCTGGGTTGCAGGCTTGATTCCAAGGGGGGGAGGGGGAAGGTAATGCAGAGGAGGCAGCCGATCAATGATTCATTCTCATCACTGATGTTTCTTTCTCTCCTTTCCTCTCTGAAATCAATACAAAAACATGCGTTTTTAAAAAGGGCATTTCTCTCCAAAGGAGACCACCCGAGCTCCAGTTCTACCAGAGATGACAGTGCCTCTCTCAGGCACTCACTGCAGCCAGTTCTGCTGGCCGGCCGGGATGCCATGAGGCAGTGTGAGGGTCCAAATCTCCTCTGTTGATTAAACCCAGTTTTGCTGGAACAATCAAGATCAGAATTGCCCTGGTCACGTGGCTCCGTTGGTTGGAGCGTCGTCCCATGCACCCAAAGGGTGTGGGTTCAATCCCCAGTTGGAGCACAAATGGGAGGTAAGTGACATATGTTTCTTTCATATGAATGTTTCTCTTCCTTCCTCTCTCTCAAAATCAATGAAAGGGTGAGGATTTAAAAAAAGAAAGAAAAAAACAAAGGGGCTCCACATCCTACCGTCCAATAAAAAGACTTGACTAAGATGTTAACAATCCTTTAATGGATGCAGGTGGATTTTACAGTGATGGAAGCTGATGAACCATTTGCCCAAACCACCGTGATTACTCGCCATTTCCAACCCAGGTAGCAGCCAGAAAGACATGCATGTAAGGAACAGCATGATCCCTCGGCCCAAGAGGTTCCCGGGGATTCTTACCTTCCTTCTCCTCCCCTAAGGACCTTCTCCGGGGGAATGGATGCTCAGGAGGGAGAAGGGGCTGGGGGTGGAGGAGGGGGGTGTCCCACCACAGCAGGGCACAGGGGAGTGCTGCAAACCCCACGCCCCAGAGGCAGTGAGAAGACACGGGGGGCACAGGCCCAGGGCAGGCCTGCTCAATAAATACACACACACACACACACACACACACACACACACACAATTCCTGGAAGCCGCCACGGGGGACAGCGGGCGCGGGGACACGGAGCTGGGGGGGGGTGGGGGGGCCTGGCTACGTGCGGCACACCAGCACGTCGGCGAAGGGCCCGAGCAGCAGCTTGTTGAAGATGCAGCGGACCCACACCAGGTAGGTGGTGGAGGGCTTGATGTTCTCGGTGAAGGTGTGGTTCCGCAGGGACAGCATGTACGGCACGTAGGAGTTCTCCCCCTGCTCCTGCAGCCACACCTCGTACCGCACCTCCCGCACCTTCAGGAACTTGAGGTTCCAGGGGATCTGCCAGGAGACGGTGAGGCGGGCCTCCGAGGTGCCCTGCACGGCCGCCCGGCACCGCGCCTCCCGCACCTTGCCCGGGTACAGGCTGACCACCTGCTTCTGCTTCTGCTGCTTCCGCGGCCCCGGCCGGCCCTTCACCACGCGCCGGATGGCCTGGATGAGGGACGGGATGTCCACCTTGGTGTCCTGGTAGATGCGGAACAGCCACTCGGGGTTCCGGCAGCAGAGGTGCTGCGGGACCTCCCGGCTCTGCAGGATGCGGGCCTGCTCGGCCGGGTCCAGGTGGGCGATGCCTCCCTCGTCCCAGGGCCGCGTGGGGTGCGTGACCGTGTTCTCGGGCGCCGTGTTCCGCCAGGCGACGTAGCCGAGGTCCATGCCGGGCAGCCCGGCCAGCGTCTTGTACGGGGTGTAGTGGTCGGGGTTGACGGCGTAGGGGAAGAGCTCCACCAGGGTGGCCCCCCGGGGCAGGAAGAGGGCGGTGACCAGCTGGGCGCCGTGCATGCTGACCAGCATGGAGGCGTTGCTGACCAGCCGCACCACGTCGGCGAAGGCGTGGTCCTCCAGGGACACCGTCACCGTCTTCATCTGGAACTCCTGGGCCAGCGCCAGCAGCAGCTCCGCCTCGTTCAGGATGAGCCGGTTCTGGGTGCGGCTGAAGACCAGGATGTACTCCTCGCCCAGGGGCCGCCCCGCGGCGGCGGCCTGGCTCGCGTTGAGCTTGTCCGCCACGAACTGTGCGAACCGCCGGATCTCCTGGCCCGAGACCAGGATGTTGGCCTTGGGGCCCTGGGGCTGGACGAAGCCGTACTGGTACCAGGTGGTGGTCTTGGAGAGGCCCACGACGGCCCGGGGGAAGCACAGCAGCCGGCCCAGGGCCTTCAGCTGCGCCCGCAGCAGCGGCGGCTTGGGGCTGAGCAGCTGGTAGAGGGCGTCGTAGTGCGCGCCCTCGGGCCAGCCCTCCATGAAGACCAGCCGGGCGCCGCGGGCCAGGCCGGGGAACTGGCGCAGCGTGTAGAACAGGGGCAGCAGGTCGTCGTGGAAGACGTGCATGAGGTTGTCGGGGTTGAAGCGGTTGGCGATGAGCGCCACGTCGGGCAGGAACACGGGCCTGGGCAGGGAGCGCAGGGCGGCGGCGGGCAGCTCCAGGAAGTTGAAGTACTGGGCGTTGTGGTCCTCCACGGAGGACAGGTCCAGCAGGGCGGGCTGGAAGCGCCGCGGGCCCAGGTTGGGCAGCATCACGGAGGCGTTGCCGTGGAAGAAGAGGAACTCCTCGGCGTCGCTGGAGTAGCAGAGCCACTTGAAGCGGCAGACGCGGTCGGTGTGGGTGCGGCCGGTGCACACCATGCGCGTGCCGCCCTCCGCCAGGCTCTGCAGCGCCTTCGGGTAGTCGACGGCGGGCGGGGCCGCGGGGGCCTGGCGGCCCGGGGCCAGCTGCTCCTCCAGGGCGGCCGCGTGCTCCCGCAGCCGCACGTGCTTCCACAGCACGGCCGCCAGCACCGCCGCCAGCAGGGCGTTGAGCACGGCCGAGAGCTGCATCCTGACGGAACCTAGTGAGGCGACGGTCGCCGGTGAGTGGCCCCGGCCTGCCGGGCTTCAGCCATCCCTGCGGCACCCTGAGCGCCGGCCGGCCATCGCCTGCGGGAAGGAGGAGAAGAAACGGCTGTTGGCACAGTCTGTCTGCAGTCGCCTTAAGCTCCTGCCGCGGGCCAGGCATGGGGCTCGGCTCCTGTCCCAGCTACAGGGGACCGGGCACCGTGAGGCACACTGGCGGCACAGCGGATGAGACTGTTATTCGAGAGGACTCACTCCTGCCCAGCCAGCATGGCTCAGCGGTGGAGCATCCACCTATGAACCAGGAGGTCACGATTCGATTCCTGGGTCAGGGTACGTGCCCAGGTTACGGACTTGATCCCCAGTGTGGGGTGTGCTGGGGGCAGCTGATCAATGATATTCTCTCTCTCCCTCTCCCTCCCCCGCCTCTCTCTCTATATATATATATATGTATATATATCTATATCTATCTATCTATATATGTATATCTATCTACCTATATATGTATATCTATTTACCTATATATGTATATCTATCTATCTATGTATATCTATCTATCTATGTATATCTATCTATCTATATATGTATATCTATCTATGTATATCTATCTATATATGTATATCTATCTATGTATATCTATCTATCTATATATGTATATCTATCTATCTGTATATCTATCTATATATATATCTTTCTCTCCCCCTCCCCGTCTCCCTTCCTCTCTGAAATCAATTTAAAAAATACTCCTCCCCACTGCTTCCAGGGTACAGTACACATCTCTCTACCTTGACTTTGGGCTTGGCCACTTAACTTGCTTTGACCAAAAAAGGAAACAATGAAGAGTCAAATAAATCACTCATACAAATGACAGGATCCTGCAAAGTGAAGGAGCCATAAATCGGTATTCAGAAAAAATGAAAAGCCCTTCCTGAGGGGATGAGAGGCGGACGTGTGGGCAGGAGCCGATGCACGTTTTGCTCTGATCACAGACAAGAACGGCTTCCAACAGAAATGAAAGCTAAAAGGAACACACCCAGGGAGTATGAGAAAGCAAGGCCCCCAGGAACACGAGTCGAGGGGAGAGGAAAGACCCACCTCCAACCGGAGTGGGCACCTCAGCCCCGGGCCTCACATCTCTCGCGAGCATCCTGCCACCTGCCCCCCGAGGTGCCCTGTGGGGAAGGCAAGCTTGGCCAGAGGGGCTGTGGGGAGGTGGCGGTTTTCTCTCACCTCGGGGGGCTGTGTGAGCAGTGGCCAGTCCCAATAAGCAGTGGGCAATGCTTATGGGAGCCAGGCGTGGAAAGGATGGTCTGCTGGGGATGGACACCACGTCCTGCTGGACAGTGTGGTGTTCACGTGCCTGCATTTCTAACCTGACCCCTCAGGCCAGGCAGCCTGCACCAAGGTCTGATGGGAACAAATGCAGACACCATCCTCGGGGGAGGGGGGACGGGAGAGAGGGAGGTGGGGGGAGAGAGCTTGGGTCCTCTAAGTTCTAAGCAGCTGCCCACAGTGGTAACAGGCCTGACACACACCCCTGTCCCCTTCCTGGTCTTCCTTCTTCACTCCCCCATTCGTGGTCACTGGAAACGAGTGCAAATTTTACCCCCGAGTCCTTTCAAGACAAAGCATGGTAGAGGAAGACTGTTTTTCAAAGGAAAGGGGGGGGGGGAGGAAAATAAGGGACTAAAATATGCCCAAGAACGCTCTGCCAGGCAGACAGAAGGATGCTGCCAGTTCATTCCCCAAACTGCTTCGCTCAGCTCTCGGACCGCCACGGGAACCCCCTTCCAGGATCCACCTGTTCCAAGAGGCTCTGAGGTAGGTGTTACGGATGCTGCCACGCCTGCAGGCACAGTAAGAGCTGGGCGACCGGGGTGGGGGTGCCACCCGCCAGGGGGCCCCCCATCTGAGGCTGGGCATCTGGCTCAGGGCGCAGGCCCCACCTCGGGAGGTGGGGTGCGTGCTGGCCAGCTGCACACACAGGCTCAGGGGTCATTCACAGGGGCCTCGGCATCTGATAAGGAGTGAAGGCTCCAAGGAGTGTAGGCCTAGAGCAGAGGGTACAAACTCGCAGGCTTACTGGCACCGAGAGCCAGATGGGAGAGAGAAGCCAGGGGTGGCTGTGTGACCCGGAGACGGACCTCCCGGGTGGGAGCTCAGGAGCGTGAGGGCTGGCATTAGTCTGCTCGGGCGGCCGTAACGCGGTGCCGCTGCCTGGGCGGCTTAACCCACAGACACATGTCCTTTCCCCCAGTCCCCGAGGCTACAAGTCCAAGATCAAGGCGTTGGCAGGTTTGGTTTCTCCCGAGGCCTCTGGCCTTGGCTTGCAGACGGCCACCTCCTCACTGTGCCCAGAGAATGACACCTCTGGTCTCTCTCCCTCTTCTCATGAGGACACTGGCCCTGCCAGACCAGCGCCCACCCTTACGCCCCCATTTAACCCTCATGACCTTAAAGGCCCAATCTCCGAATACAGTCACCGCGGGGGTTCGGGCTTGATCATAGGAATCTGTGGGAACACAATTCAGTCCATCACGCTACTCTGCTGGTCTTTCCAGGAAGCCAGAAATCCACTTAACATGGCAGCTGTGCCCAGCCGGTGTGGCGCAGTGGCTGAGCATCACCCTGTGAACCAGGAGGTCACAGTCTGATTCCTGGTCAGGGCGCCTGTGCCTCGTGTGCAGGCTTGATCTCCAGGGTGGGGCATGTAGGAGGCAGTCGGTCGATGATTCCCTCTCATCATGAATGTTTCTACTTCTCTCCTCCCTCCCTCCCTTTCTACAATCAATAAAAATATATGTTTTTAAAATGTCAAATGTGCTCACTTATAACTTATGGCAACTATTCAAGTTGAATGAGAATGCTATGTAGGCCCAAGAGCTGGGACTGCTGGCCTCACCTGCGTGCCCACCTGCAGGACAGCCACACCAGCGGCCGGCCGCTGGTCACCCCTCCAGGAGCGGGCTGCAGGAGACCTAGCGGGGCCCAGGCCAAGACGGTGCCCACACGAGGCCTTACATAACTTTCTAACCATCTTACTTCCAAGGGCTGTGCCTGATTCTCATCGAAAAGTATAACCTTCTTTTGCCATTGAGAAGTGTTTTCATCCTAAATCAGGGGTCGGCAAACTCATTAGTCCACAGAGCCAAAGATCAACAGGACAACGATTGAAGTTTCTTTGGAGAGCCACATTTTTTAAACTTAAACTTTTTTTCTAACGCCACTTCTTCAAAATAGACTCGCCCAGGCCGTGGTATTTTGTGGAAGAGCCACCCTCAAGGGGCCCAAGAGCCACTGCCCTAGATATAGCCTGAATGGCTCATGCTGAACCACGGAGGCTCTCCCTCTGCACGGACATGTCTCACACACTGTTAATAAAGTGCAAACAAGTCCTGATAACTCACACGTCCTCAGAATGACCTCTCCCCTAACCCCCCTCCCTCCTGCCTCCCCCGCTCCTGTTGCTGGAGGCAGCATCTAAGAAGGAGACTGGCACCATACTGCTCACAGGTGTCCCTATGTTAGACAAACAGTTACAGGTGTTTTGAGCGGAGTATCTGCCCTTGGCCAGGACGTTGGCAGCCTCTGAGTGCTCCTTGTAAAACTTCACGTTTCACTGGGCAAGCGTAGTTAGCACTCGGCTAAGAGTCCTCCTCGCTCCGGGGTCAAGGGCAAAGCTCAGCCACATTAACAGCCGGTGCTGTGACTCGACTTCCTTATCAACACACAGGTAGGCAACACCTTCAGAGAAGGGCACCCCAAGAGAACTCTGGTGAGATGTGTGACAGCCAAGACTCCGAGGTTCTCAGCACAGGCAAGAGTGTCGAGCAGGCAGAGGGGGTCCACCCTCACCTGCATCCTTCTCACCAGACACCCCCCCCCGCCCCCCAAATGCAGAAGCCTTTGATCACACAGCCTCTCTACCATCACCTGGCTTTTGCTTGGCACCGTGATCACTTGCAGGTTAGGCCGGCCTGTGTGGGCCTCTCTGGCCTCAGAGAGCAGCGCGACGGCGCCCCCGTGTGGCCATGAACGGGGATGCATGCAGGGAACAATCCTGTGAGTCTGCTGGGATGCTCCCCCAGGTGACACAGAACATGCCCGCATCCATTTTCCCAGGTGACACTGCAAATTCCAATAAAAGCAGTCCTTTCAGGGGATGCTCGGGTCCCAAAGTGGACACACATCCAAGGGGCCCCTGGGCCCGGTCTGAGGGGCTGAAGCCTCAAGAGGATCCGAAGACAACTTGGTCACTGTAGGAAGCACAAAGCGCTCCCCAGGACGTGGGCAGTGTGGGCAGCAGCACACAGGCGCCCCCAGGAAACCGCTGGCTGGGGCTGCAGCCAGCCAGGAAGGTGACATGGGGGGGGGGGGTAGCGGGGGGATGGGGGGGTTTGAGCAGGATTTTGGAGGTCATGGAGGATAGGATGAACAGCTCTGTTACATGTTGACATGTCCCCATGTGTAGCAATGACCACTCAAATCTCTGTCTCCAGCAGGCATCACTGCCCAGTTATCACATCTGCCCACCAAGCCAGTCCTGAAACCACTAAGCTGTGGGCTCTTCACCCAGCCTCGGGCAGAGGTGGCCAGACCCAAAGCCACGTGCAGCTGAGCGGGCCCTGCATTATGAGACAGGCAGAACCTGGGAGCGCAGGCTGCAGGGCAGCGCGGGCCGCGCCAGGGGAAAGCAGGGGGAGGAAGCTCTAGGGACCCGGGTGTCACCGGTGGAGGCCCATGAGCTCAGGCAGCCACTTGTAAGGCCCTCTGCAGGCTAAGGTGGGCGGTGCCTGCCAGATCCCAGGGTGCCCAGCAGGTGGGTCCTCACCCTTTTCCTGTCCCCTTTCATGGAAGCCTCACAAAAGCTCTCCTTGCCCGTACTACGGTAGTATCATCTCCATTTTTTTTTTTTCTTTAATCTTCACCCGAGGATGAATGTTTTCATTCATTTTAGGGAGAGAGAAAAACATCAAATGTGAGAGAGAAACTTCCATCGGCTGCCAACAGGGGATCAAACCCTGCAACCTGGATACGTGTCCTGACCAGGAACCAAACCTGCCACTTTTTGGTGCCCCGGGCGATGCTCCAAGCAACCGAGCCGCCTGGCCAGGGCCCGGGGTCCTGCCCCCAGACTCAGAGGAACCACTAGCGGCAGAGAAGCAGGCAGCCCTCAGAGCAGTGAGTTGTATCACTCGGGGGCAGGGCAGCTGTGGAGCGCTCTGGGCCCAGGGCCCTCACCTGGAACTTAGCCACCCAAGGCTTCCTGGCCAGGCACAGCGCTACCCCCGTGGCAGGAGGCTCAGGGAGCGGGGCCATTCTCTCCCCCAGGGAAGTGTGGGTGCACACTGCAGTGTCCAGGACCCCCCCTGCCCTAGGCCGTGCTGGGAGGGGTAAGCCGCCAATTTAGAACTACAGAATCCCCCTTTTTAGGGCTAAAAAGAACCCTGCGAGATGATGTGCTCCAGCTCGTTCTAAGAGAGGTGGTGAGAGGCGGTGTGAGCTCTCACAGGCGGCCGAGAGGCAAACAGCGGGGTGCCGGGTCCAGAGCTCCCCATCACCTCCCCGGCTCACGAGTGGCCCACCCCACAGCTCTGAGCGCCTTCCCAGCCCCGAAACAAGACAGTAAGTACGTCTCCTAACCGCGCTCTCCAGGTCTCCCCCGGATTGCACGTGACTTCGGCTGACTCTTCCTAACACTGCACCTTCCAGATCACTCCCTGGGCGGGAGGATCCCTCTCCGCCAGCCTCTCAGGACCTCCGACCGGGCCAGGGCCTCCCAGGCTGCCAGGACTGCAGGGTCCGGCGCACCCCCACCCCCCACCCCGGTCCTCACACGGAAGGCGGCCCCGGGCACACCCGCGCTTCACAAGCCAGAGGGTCCGGGCTCCTGTTCTGCAGCCGAGATGCCAGGATGTGAGCTCCCGGCCTGTTGCTTAGCAGCAGCGTGACCCTGGACCGTCTCCTCTTCTTCCTTCTGACGCACAGCGGGCTGTGCGTGATTCATGTCTACACCCAGATGAGCTCGGAGAGACGTGCCCACCCACGAAACCATCGGCCTCATCTACACGCCAGGACCCACCCGTCACCTCCAAAAGCTTCCTCCTCCTGCCCTCTGAGGGTTCCTTTTTGTGACAAAACGCGCCAGATCTATCCTCTTGGGAAGTATTAAGCGTGTGATAACATATAAGCATTGCTACCTGCGGGTCATTTGGACCCTGAGCCGCTGCAGCCTTTGCCTAATGCCTCCCCGTGTCCCTCCCTCCAGCCCCCGGCAGCCGCCACCCCCGCGCTCCGCCTCTGAGAGCCTGACGGCTTCAGACCCGTCATCTGAACGGTGCCGCACCGAGCTCGTTCCTCTGCGCAGAACACACTGTGCCTCGGCCGATTCTTAACCCCTGCCAGCCTCCATTTCCTAGTCTGAGAAAGACGCACTTACGCCTCCTTCTCAGGGCGGCCTCACGCATTCAAAGGCACAGCACAGGCACTGCACCCTGCCTGACGCTACTGTTCCCGGCCTCGGCCATGGCAGGACAGCTCCCGCTCACAGGCGCCCGCCCGCCCGCTCCACGCCGGGCGCCTTCATTCTTTCCCACAAACCCACAGCAGGGGTGGGCACCCTCCTTCACATCGGAGGACCCGGAGCTGCCCACTGTCGCGCCGCTAGGAAGTGGAGGGGCTGGGGTTTGAGCCCGCGTCTGACTCCAAAGCCTCTGATGTCATTTGTAGGTTCCGCCTTTCAGGTTCATTAGTTCACCCCATTTACCTACCCGTCATCTATTTATTTATTTTAGAGAAAGGGAGATGGAGGGAGAGAGAAACACTGAAAAAGCCTACCAAAGCCGAAAACGGTTTGGCTCAGTGGCTAAAGCGTCAGCCTGCAGACTGCGGGGTCCCAGGTTCAATGCCGGTCAAGGGCATGTACCTTGGTTGCGGGCACATCCCCAGTGGGGGGCATGCGGGTGGCAGCTGATCGATGTTTCTCTCTCATCGATGTTTCTAGCTCTCTATCCCTCTCCCTTCCTCTCTGTAAAAAATCAATTAAATATATTAAAAAAAAAAAAAAAAAAAGGCTACCGAGTGCTGAGTCCAGGAGACTACCCACGGACACCCAGGTTGAGAGTGACCAGGATCCCTGGGGAAGGAGGCACCTGGGAACTCAATGTGCTGGTGAGCACAGTCCGTTCACTAGCAGCCTCTGCTTAGTGCTTAGAGCAAGGCCCGCTGGGAAGAGGCGGCACTGCTTGGACAGGACAGCCCGCCACACCGCGGCCACAGCGGCCACAGCGTGCGGGGACCTTTATTCCCACGTGGCAGAGGCGGAGCCAGGCTCTGAGAGGGTAAGTGGCTTGCTGAGGGGCACACGGCTAATAGCTATCAGGATCTGAATGGTTTGCACGTGTAACAGTCGACGCTTGGTGAAGGAATCCTGTTCTGTATTCTTATGCCAAGTCCTGTCAAGCTCACCTGGTAACCCTCGCCATGCCCGGCTTGCTTCCCCCAAGAGAAGGCTTTGCGAGCCGGCTGGCATAACCAGACCCAGGGTGCCCACCACCGAGTGCAGGGCTCTGGCCTGAGGACCTCGGCCCCTGGCACAGCACTTCCATCCCCGGAGGCTACCCAGGCCCGCCAATCACAGGCACACAGCAGGCCCTGCTGAACCCCAGTGGCCCAGGGGCGGGCGGCAGGCCTGTGCACACACTGCCTGCACAGGGAGCTGGGGAGGCCAGGCCCGCCCCGCACACCGCACCTGGCTCCCGCCACGGCGCCTCACCGCGCCATCACCTCCCCGGCTAGGGGCCGCGATGCCGGTGCCTGGCCCCGCCAGGGCACCAGGACGCGCAAGGGCAGCGTCCCCCGACCCCTGCCCCCTCCCGCGCCCACTGCAGCCCGCATCACACGTCATCCCTCTGTTCTGCAAACTCCCCCCGGCTCCCATGCACCCCGGGACCCAGCGGCCTCCTCGCCCCTCTCAGGGGGGGTCCGGGGACCCATCCTCCACCTCGCAGCCAGGCCCCCGAGCCCCGGAGCCCTCGCCAGCCCCCAGCGCGCGGCTCACCTGCGGGAGGGGCGCCGCGGGGCTGGAGCCACCTCCGCGCCCGCGTTCAGGAGCGCGTTCTGCAGCGGCAGCTTCGGCCGAACCCGGCGCCAGCTCCGGGCCTGGAGGCCGCGGCAGGGAGCGCAGGCAGCACCGCGCCCGCCGGCCGCTGCCGCCGCCGCCGCCGCCGCCGCCGCCTCCGTCCCCGCCGCCGCCGGGCTCACCGGGGCCCGCCGCGCATCTGCCCCGCGGAGCCAGCCTGGCCGGAATTCTGGGAGTTGTAGTTCGGAACCAGAGAACAGACCACCTCTTCCACCCGGGGGATCCTGGGAGTTGTAGTTTGCTCCCGGAGAGGTTGTTTTGCTTGGTGTTGAGTTTGTATTATACAATTACGGGAGTCCTGATAATACATTTAAATGCAAGTTAAACCAACAACCACTCAGTGGATAGAGCGTCGGCCCGGGGACTGAAGGGTCCTGGGTTCCATTCCGGTCAAGGACATGTACCTTGGTTACAGGCACAACCCCAGTTAGGGGGCGTGCAGGAGGCAGCTGATTGATATTTCTCTCTCATGGATGTTTCTATTCCTCTCCCTTCCTCTCTGTAAAAATAAAAAGAGTATTTCATAAATTTAATCACTAAGACCAATTCTCTATCCAAATCATAAAAAGACAAACAAAACCCGAGAACAACCAGATGGCGTTTATAAAATCAAAGTAAGTAATACATTCACATGCTTTAAACAGTGTGATATGACGAGGTACTTAAATAATTCAGCATCACTCCAATTTTGCCAGCCTCACCCTAACCCGCCCGGTCTGCCCAACTCCTTAAGGGTGACTAATCCTAACTCTCCCGGCTGCTGCATCTGGCATTTACTCCCAATGCTTGAAATATACACATGCCCCAGCTCTTGATTTATGAATTTTAGGCACTTTGGCCTTTTGCTAGGATAAGATTTTAACTTCACTCATTTAAATGTGCACTGGCCATGACTACCTCCACCCACACTGAGCTTAGGAGGGGAAAAAATAACAGCAATAACTAATGCTGGTGAGTATGCAGAGAACCAGATCTCTCAAACAGTTATTGAGCTGGGGAAAACCCATCTTGGTTTTATAATTATTTTAAATGATAACACCCAGGTATGGAGGCAGTAAGTTGGTAAAGTTTTGCAGGGCAATTGACAATATAGTCAAAAGTCTTTAAAAACATGTAGCCCTCCTCCAACCAAGAAATCCTAACAGTAAATGGATGAATGCAAGGGTTGACCAGTATTGTTTATAATTATAATAAATTAAAAGGCTGGAGTGGCTTTATTAATTTCAGGCAAAACAGAATCAAGATCTATTAAAATTAGCAGGGATAAAAAGGGATTGCATGTGCCCTAGCTGGTTTGGCTCAGTGGATAGAGCATTGGCCTGCGGACTGAAGGGTCCCTGGTTCAATTCTGGTCAGGGGCGCATGCTTGGGTGGGGAGCGTGCAGGAGGCAGCCGATCAATGATTCTCATCATTGATGTTTCTCTCCTTTCCTCTCTGAAATCAATAAAAATATATTTTTAAAAAAGGGATTGTATGTAATGATTATTAAAAACAAGTCAATGTACCAAGAAGACATAATAATCCTAAATATGAATGTACCTAACAATAGAATCTCAAAATAAAACAACCCAGTACTGACAGTAATGGACACATCTGCAGTTGTAGTTGGAGACTTTAACTTTCTTCTCTCAACAACTGATAGGACCACTAGATAGAAAGTCACCAGGAATATAGAAAAGCTCAAATCAACAGGATCTAATTGACATTGACAGAATAGCCCATCAAACAACAATGTTACACACATTCTCTTAAGCACCCATCATACATGCATTAAAACAAACTGTGCCCTGGGCCATAAATTTAAAAATTAGCAAAAGACATGGGTACATATTTTACTGATGAGCATAGATATATAGCAAACACATGAAAAGAGTTTCAACATCACTATCCGTTAGGGAAAAGCAAATTAAGATCACGTTGAGAGACTAGCTGGAGAGAACTCTGATAACCAAGGACAGAAAGCAGAGACCACATAGAGACTGGTAGGAAGGATGGAGACGAGAAAGGGCTGGCTGGACTCCCACACACAGCAGCTGAAGTTCTGGAGGGATATCTCAGCGGTGGTTGGAGGGGGGTGTTGCCATTGAGAATTCTGGGGTCTAATCCCCCCTCTCTCCCCCCCCCCCCTTTACTGGGCCTCCCAGCAGGGAGCACCAGCACTGAGAAAGGTGCCCAATAACACCTGGCTCTGAAAAGTAGCAGGGTTGCTATCTGCCAGAGAGAGATGATTGGAAATGCAGGCACCCTCTTAAAGGGCCCACACACAAACTTTCCAGCTCAGCCATTCATTTGTTGCTCTGGCAGCAGGAAGGCAGAGTGGCCTGGAGCTGTGTGAGCAGAAGCCAGGGTTGGGGGCTCTGGGGTTGGAGCTCAGAAGGCAGACACCTTGGCTTCCTGTGCGGAGTCATTCCCTCATGCTGGGCAGGCCATCTTTGCTATCTAAGCAGTTTTTGCCTGGGGGAAGACAATTGACCCAACCTATTGGGAAAAGTCTTTTCTCCATGGTATGGTATGGAGTTTCTGAGGTCCATTAAGAGACTGAGAATAAAAATCAGCCTCCAGGCAGAAACAATTGCCCCAACACGTTGGAAAACCTCTTGACACACATGTGGACACACCCCCAGTGGAGGGTGTGCAGGAGGCAGCTGGTCGATGATTCTCTCTCATCAATGTTTCTAGCTCTCTATCCCTCTCCCTTCTTCTCTGTGAAGAATCAATAAAATATATTTTAAAAAATTAAATCATAATGCCCATTGTATTACAGAATAGGAAAGCATCTGAAGGGGTTCAGAACAGTCCTTCCCAAATGTGCTGCTTTGGCGTGCGAATTATTTGAGCTGAAAGCAAATAGAGACCCTGTCGGCTCAGGAGAAATTTTTATCTTTCCCTAAAATAATTTAAGTGAGGGGCCTTGCCCATAATAAGAAGTATCACTAGAGATAATAATTAAAAAAAAAAAAAAATCCTCACCCACAGATATTTTTTCATTGATTTCTAGACAGAGTGGAAGAGAGAGGGAAAGACAGAGAGAAACATCGATGTGAGAGAAACACATCGATTGGTTGCCTCCTGCACCAGCCCTGACCACAGGTACATGCCCTTGACAGGAACCAAACCCAGGGCCCTTCAGCCCACAGGCCAAGGCAGTGAGCCAAATCGGGCAGGGCAAGAAAGATACGCTTTTATGGCTTATCTGGAGGGCAGGGAGAACGGCTAATGACTGAACATCTGCTCTTCTCATCATCCAGCCAATGACCGTCCTTCCCTCGGAGGCCCCCTCCCGGGGCCTTGCCTCATCCTTAGCTCAGCCCGTCTCACATGCCCCCCTTCCCCTTCCCATCTCTGAACCTCTGGTGCATGCGTGGTCTCTGTTCGTCCCTGTACGAAACACCCTCCTTTGTACATATGCCATTCCATCTGGTCACTTCCTCTCGCTCCTCTGCCTCCTGTCTATGCAATGATCAGACCGGCTGAGAGAACCTGGACGGGTAGGGGAAAGCTCCCCCCCCCCCCCCCCCCGGGCCCCCCGCACACTGACGTAAAAAGATTTAGGTTCGCCTTACGCATTCAAAGCTGGAAAAGCTCCCTGGCCTTCTCAAAGTTTCTACATAGACAGAAGCCTGAAACCAACCGTGCGGAAATGACCCCTGGTTTTCCTGCAGACTGACGCTGTGGGTGGAGGGAGGGGCAGGCCATGGCGGCCCAGACACAGGCCCCCAGGGAACCAGCCTGCTCATGCTACTGAAATGACACCGTGACACAGTCTCCTTCCCACGAGGCTTACACGCCTCAGGGGGTACGCGTTGGGAAAGAAAAGGTCTTTTGAAAAAGCTTTTGTGTTTTCTTTACAGAAGCAGCAATGACACGCTGTGGGCAACAGTAAGGGCCACAGTAAGCTAAAAGGAGGCGATTTAAAAGCCCCCGTAATTTTCACCCTCCAGAGAGCTCCCCCGTCCGCGTTTGGCTGTATCCCCCTCTGAGCTGATTGCTCTGCCTGGTTACGTCACCGTGAACATGGTTTTGTCACCGGCCCCTTTCACTTGCCAATAGGCGGCGAGTGAAATTTGGGGAAGAAGCATATCCGGGAAGTGACAGTTCTCAGGAGAATCGCTGATAGATTGGGATAAGGTTGCTGACTCACCTGCTTTGGCCACAGCCACTCTCTTTAAGTGCCTCTGAGATGAAGGCAGACACTTTTAGGAGGCCAATGCCTTATCCATTAGGCTACTGGTGAAGGCAGACACTTTTAAATGACAATTCTCTATTTTTTTTTTTTAAATAAGCCCATGATTTTCCTTGTTGCCATGGGTGCACGCTTTCACACGATTCAAGATGAATCTCCTTTATTCCACTGGGGGCAGCCTAATTATCCCAGTGATGGGAGCTAACGGCACAGTCTCTCAGGGAACGGTGACATCATCTTACAGAGGTAGAAGAGGCGTCGGCAATGCCTTAGTCCAATCCCCTTATTTCATGGGTCAGACTATTGAGGTCTCAGCTAGATGGAACTGGACGTGGGCCAGGAAGCTGGCAAATGGCACACCGGAAGTCCCCGGAAACCATCTGCACGTTTCCCAAATGACTTTGTCTTGTGGAAACAGCATAACCAGGAAGAGCGGAGAGCGGTATAGCACTGAGACAAGGTAGGTACTCCTACTGTGAACATGGACCTGAAGGCACCCCCAGCTGTGTCCTCTATCCCTTCACAGGGACCCATGCAACCCCAGTAGAAACTGGTCATGGGAGCTGATGAAAGAACAGAATCTCTGAGCTGGCGAGGTCAAGGCCAATAGAAAAGGGAGAAGGAGGATGAGTATAGAATTAGGACGAGGAGGCTGTGATGGGGTGAAACTGGAGAAGTCAAATGACTATTCAAGTCAGGAATAAACCAGTGATTAGGCGCTTGTCACCACGGAAACGGAGAGAGCTATGAGGGGCAAGGCCAGGCCAGGAGAAAAGATGAAGGAGGATATTATTCCTTACCTTTTTATCTAAGGAATGACTCACAGCTTCTCCGTGTGGAGAGCTGCTCTCCACTGCTCCCTGCGCGTGGCAGACGAAGGCACGGGAAGATTGGGTGGTGTGTCCTGGGACGCTACTCTGGAGGCTGGCGCGTATCTGAAGAGGCCAGTGGTCCTCCCTTTTCCTGGCCTACACCTGCCTGCAGGCTCCACCTTGCTGGGCAATGCTACCAATTCTCATGACTTTTCTAGCCAGGACAAGAAGACAAATGAGGGTGTATGTCTTTAAGGCACGCAGGCCCTGGAGCTCAGAGCCCAGGCTGTCACAGCTCATTTTCAGGTTCACCTGTAACCATGACAACTCCAGTGATGCAGGTTGCCATGGAACATAATTTAACCTGTACCAGATTGTAAAAGAAAGAAAGAAGAGAAGAAAGGATGAGGGAAAGAAAGAAAGAAAGAGAAAGAGAGAGAGAGAGAGAAGAGAGAGAGAGAGAGAGAGAGAGAGAGAGAGAGAGAGAGAGAGAGAGAGAGAGAGGGAGAAAGAAAGAGAGAGAAAGAAAGAAAGAAAGGAAGGAAGCTCAGCTTCGTCTCAGGGGACTCTCAGAGATGGGACCTCTGTCGACACGCCCTTAACTATCATATTCATTTAATTTTCTTTGCCTGTGATTTCCCTGGGAGAGGCGTCCCTGCCAGGAGTGATTTCCTGGGAAGGGTGGGGGGCGTTTGCATGGAAATGGCTGGTGTTAAGGAACCTAGCGGCTCCTGTGACCTGGAGCAGGTCCTGGGTGGGAAGACGTTCACCACATCCCCGGAAGCCACCTCATTTCCGCCACGTTAGCTCCAACGGGGGAAGATCAGACCACTCCTCGCAGGTCAGAGCGGGAAGGCGCTCAGATGGGAACGTAAGAGGAGGGAAGCCAAGGACGGACCTGAGCCCGGGGGGTCTAGGTCGTGGTTCTGTACCACCCACATTAAGGAGGACAAGAGCTGGGACCAGTTTGGCTCAGTGGATAGAGCGTCGGCCTGGGGACTGAAAGGTCCTGGGTTTGATTCTGGTCAAGGGCATGTACCTTGGTTGTGGGCGCATCCCCAGTAGGGGGTGTGCAAGAGGCAGCTGATCGATGATTCTCTCTCATCGATGTTTCTAACTCTCTATCCCTCTCTCTTCCTCTCTGTGAAAAGTCAATAAAATATATTAACAACAACAACAACAAAAAAAAAAAAAAAAAAAAAAAAGGAGGACAAGAAAGCTCGTAGGGCATTAGAAGAAAGAGCTCCAATCAAAGAAATGCCATCGTGGAAAAACCCTATCACCTTATAGTTAAACAGAAAACATCAGTACGTCATCCTTTCCTTCTTAAAAGAAGCATTTCTTTAAAAAAGTGTTTCGTGGCCCCGTTTGCTGACAAGGCCTGAAGCAATGAAGGGGCTTCCGGCCCGAATGTTTGTCTTTCCCTATCATTTCCCAGAGGAACCAGGGCTCCTTGGAAAATGGCCGATCCCACACCCGAGGCAGAGAATGTGGGAGGCAACCAGAGGGACACGTGGTCATGCAAGCAAAGGAGGAAGCTGTCAAATATCACCGGAACCTTCCCAAAGGCAGCCAGGGGTCAGCCAGAAGGTCTCCCCCTGACTAAACACGGAAAACCAGGACATCAACATTAACGCAGTGCAGTATATGGCCGTGGCAATGGATGGGATGAAACCCGTGAGTTTATAGTAATCCTTACAAGAACAAAACTCGACCGGTCCCTCTTTGGATCCTTCGCTAGGGATCCCAACAAAGAAAGGGGGAGAATCAAAAGGAATGTTCCTCTCCCTGGGGGTTTCGGGAACGATTCAAAATGAGTCTCTAGCCTAGGGGTGTCGAACTCAATCAGAGAAGGGGCCAAAATCTAAAATCCAGCCTAAATCGCGGGCCGAATGGTTTACTGAACAGTCATAAACTGACAATGTCATAAACTGACAGCGGAGTACAGTGATGACAGCGCGGTGCGGGCCACATTGCAAGGCCTGGCCGGCCGGATTTGGCCCGCGGGCCTTGTGTTTGACACATGTGCTCTAGCCATTGTTGGCTGAGAGGTGGTTTATTTTATGGAAGCTGCCACCTAGAACCAGGGTCACAGAGCTGTAGTCAGTGTGGGGAATGCAGGCTGGCTCTCGCTACGACAACCGCTCTGCCTGAAGGACTGCTAAGCACTGACACACACTCGTCCACACTCACTCCCTCCGCAGTGCTTGTGCCTCCACACTCTCCTCTCCTGTTTGCTTATGTGCCTTTTTCCAGTTTTCCTACAGTGTGCAATGTAAAACTTTCTGTAAAATAAAAATAATTTTTTTCAGATCCAGTAAGGGGAAAAAAGGACAGGTAAAAGGCTAACCTTTTACAGGATGGTAGCAGATGTTCCAGGAAGACATGGTCGGGTGGGGAAAGGAGAAACACCGAGGAAAACAACGTTCCTTGGATTTCTTCCGTGCGGGACTTCTCAGCGCCCGTAACATCCTGGTGCGTGCTATGACCGTTAAGAATGTACTATGGCTACTAGCAGCCCTGCCAGCCTTCTTCGGTCTCTGATCTCCTGTCGTGAGGAGGGTCTCTGCCCACCGGGTGTCTGTGGGACACTCTGGCTGTGGGCAGAATGGGGGAAATGCATCCGGCCACATTCTGCTGGGATCTGTGCGGTTGAAGGAAGCCTCATGCTGGTGGGGAAATATCAGAACGCCTCAGCTCTCAGGCTGCTGCGCTCCCACCCGCAGGATGAGAAGTGTGGCCAGGTCCATCATGGATTTCCTCATCAGTGAAGGCATCTGGGAGCAGAAAGACGTTCTTGGGCATTTGGTTAGGACAGTGGTCGGCAGAGCCAAATATCAACAGGACAACGATTGGCATTTCTTTGGAGAGCCACATTTTTTAAACTTAAACTTCTTCTAACGCCACTTCTTCAACATAGACTCGCCCAGGCCGTGGTGTTTTGTGGAAGAGCCACACTCAAGGGGCCAAAGAGCCACACGTGGCTCGCGAGCCGCAGTTTGCCGACCACAGAGTTAGGAGGACTCCTGAGCTTTTGGTTCAGCAGAGACAGCAAGCCTTGAATCAACAGAGGGTACGCGCCCCCGAATTCCAGGGTCATAAAATATGCCGATAAAGGAGAATAAAAGTCATCATGATGAGTGGGTGCAGCAGGCAGCTAAGTAGCTGCTGGAGTCCCCTGGGGTCTCAAGGTGACAAGGCCTCAACCTGCATCTCGGCCCGAGGACCCCTGTGGCCGCTGGAGCCAGTGCTGGCCAGCAGGCCACAGGTGCACGAGCATTTGTGTGGAGCAGCCTGCACCCAGCGACTGGCTTCCTCCCAACCCTGCCGGCTGATGCCCAAGGTGCAGAGTCCACACCTGCTCCCAGAATCCCCCAGTGGCCTCTGGTTTGATAAAAAGCACCTTTTATTACCTCTTTCTCTCCGGGGCCTGCCTTTCCCTAGGAAACAAGGTATGTCCTGCAGGGATTTCTTTCCTGGTAAGATTGTCACCAGGTTTTCTCGGTGCCCAAGGTTCGCCCGAACCCAGATTCGCACCACTTTGCAGCAGGTCAAAAGCATTTCCCTCTTGTTTCCGACAGAGGGCAGCATTTCCTTTCCTGTCACAGCCAGAGGGCCTCATGGGCTTGCAAACAACGGCAGCTCAAAATAAAGAAAAACAAATTGAAACGAGGTTTGTAATCACCGTGAAGGGAGTGAGAGGCTGTGTCAGCGTTTCCATGGTAAATGCCATCTTCCAGAGACTCATCCTCCCAGCTGTAAAAATACGCTTTATTCTATGAGCTGGCAAGAGCAAGCCTCGAGTCACTGAAAAATCTATATATTGTTCGAGATTCTTCTTTCACTCAAGTCGGAAATGTGGCTCTGTGCAAATGGCACCGAATGTCCCTCGGCTCCTGTGACAGCCGACGGGGCCCGCTGCGTCGCTGCCAAATCTGCTCAGACCAGCTCCTCCGAGTGGCCAAGGCCTAGTCCCTGGACCTCTCCAGACCCCGCTTTGCATTCTGGGAGTGGTTACTCTGAGGAGGAGGAGGAGGAGGAGGAGGCCTGATACTTCATGGAGGTGACATCGTAGTCCTTGCCGGGACCTGGCTGTGGGGTCTAAGGTGGCTGTCAGCTCTGGGGCCAGGAAAGGGGAAGGAAGGAAGAGATTCAAACATGATTCCTCATACTATGCAAAGGCCAGCTCTCCGTCATCGCGTTCAGACCTGCCTCTTGTTTGTTTACTACTTACTGAATCAAAACAAAAGTGAAGTGAAATCCCTTACAATAAAATAAGATAAACTAAAATACACCTTTCAGACCTTGTGCTTGCCTTATCACTTCCTGTTATTTCTCCAAATGCCCCACCCACCCCACCCCTCACTTTGCCTCAGGTCCCGCCTGTCAGAACCCTGCCTGGGTGAGCTCTCACAGTGCGGGCCCTGGCTGGCCTCATGCTGGGCCTGCCTTGGTTCTCCAAGTACAAACCTCTCTCTGGGCCAGGGAGCCGGATTCTCTGTCCACATTCTCACCCTTTCTGCTTCCTGACCCCCGGCCCCCAGGACGTGGAGCCCCTGGGCCAGAGACTTCAGAGGTCCTAGCAAGAGCACGCTCTGGCCTCTCCTCCGGGCAGAGCAGAAACATCCCCGCCGCCCCCGCCCCACCCCCCGCCCCCTTGGGCCTTGGGGAGGGCTCAGCCCGCTTCCCCCAGCAGGTTTGCTGGGAATTTCTGGCTCATAAGTTGACAAATAGGAAAAGCAAGTCCTGAGAACCCACATCTCAGCTGAGGAAGATTTAAATTTCTGGGTGATGGCCCAGAATACGGGTCAGGTATTTTCTTCCACAGGAGTTTGCCCTTGGCCGAGTTCAGAGGGAGGAGTCAGCTTGTAGGCGCTCAGTCTGAAGCTGGTCCTGAGACCTCGCCTTTCCTGAGATTCTGATGGAAGCATGTCTGTGTCACAGTGAATCTTTGCAGACAGACAGGTGGGAAGGAGGATCTGTCTTTGGAGGTGGAGGTGCCAAGCTGGGAAGTGATTTATCTGAGCGTGTGAAATGCCGGTGACCAATCCAGGGGGTGCTTTTCCAAGCACCTAATTGAGTGCACAGTTCTTTGATGCCTACAAACCACTCATTCGAAACCACGCTGACTAACAGCATCCATCACGCACTGTTTATGGGCTTGGCCGTGGGGACACCCTCCCATTATTATTTATTTATTTATTTATTTTAATCCTCACCCAAGGATATTTTTCCATTGATTTTTAGAGTGAGTGGAAGGAAGAAGGGAAGACAGCGAAATATCGATATGAGAGAAACACATTGATTGGTTGCCTCCTGCATGAGCCCTGACCAGGGCCAAGGTGAGGGAGGAGCCTGCAATCAAGTATGTACCCTTGACCGGAATCGAACCCCGGGACCCTTGGGTCCACAGGCCGATGCTCTATCCACTGAGCCAAACCCTAGGGCTTCACTTTATTTTTTTGGTACTATTGCCATGCCCATTTTACTGACAAGGAAACTGAGGTTCAGAGAAGTTCCCTAACTCACTTAGGTTCCACAGCGGGCAAGTGAAGGAATTAAGATTGGAACTCGGCTCTCTCCCGGCTGTCTAGTAAGCAGTTTCAAACGTGTTTCAGCAAGCTCAAAAATGTTCCCACTCTCTGATGCAATCACCCCATCTCTAGCAACCTATTCTCAGGAAATGATTCTAAATGCAGAATAAATGTCTTGAAGTTTAACATAGCTATGGACACACTGGTGTGTACCTCACTCCCCCCCCCCCCATCCCACCGAAATGACAGAAGCAATACAGAAATAAAAATGAATCATAGTGGCTGTGGGCAGTTGGGGGCAGTGGGATCACCAACCAAAAGATTGAGGAACTTGGAGGAACCCATGACAAGCATAAGAACCAGGTGCCGATACAAGGCAGTGGAAGCTGCGACACCGGGAGCTAATGTGCAATCGTCACAGAGTGGATCCCCCAGCACAGTGGCCGGCAAACTGCAGCTCGCGAGCCACATGAGGCTCTTTGGCCCCTTGAGTGCGGCTCTTCCACAAAAGACCACGGCCTGGGCGAGTCTATGTTGAAGAAGTGGCGTGAGAAGAAGCTTGAGTTTAAAAAAATGTGGCTCTCCAGAGAAATGCCAATCGTTGTCCTGTTGATATTTGGCTCTGCTGGCTAATAGTTTGCCGACCACTGCCCCAGCAGAATCCAGAGCAGAGGCAGCAGGTCCTGGGAGAATGAGTGGGCTCGGGATGGACGGTGGGCCGGTGGAGATGGTTCCTCCCACTGTCCACTCACCACTTCCCGGCACTCGCAGGCACCAGCTTCTCCACCAGCTGCTGGAGTCCTGCCAGAGCAGTGGTGGGCAAACTCACTAGTCAACAGAGCCAAATACCGACCGTACGACAACATGAAACTGATTCCTTGGGGGATCGGTTGAGTCCTGGGCAGAGCTTCCACAGAGGAAGCTCCACATCTTGAGCTGGAAGAGCTGCGGCACCGAGGGAGGTGGAGTCCTGGACTTGGCTCAGTGGAGCAGGGCCGCCGCCAGCAGCCCATCTGGCCTGTCCCTCCCCCGTCCTCCCAGGGTTCTAGCCTCTGCCACCAGCACCTAGAGCTGGTGCCGTGGGGTTTTTCCATGACCAGGACAGAGAGCAAGACCAGCATCCATCCCGGAGACACAGCATCCGTCCCGCTCACACCACGTCCATCAGTGGTGTTTGCTCCTGGAAAGTTCCAAAAGCCCCAGCAAGAGCCGTCGGCTGACTTGCCAGGTGAAATGCCACTGGCATGTGGCCTGAGCTTGGAGAATGTTCACCCCCCCCCCCACCTCCTTTGTAGTGTGTCTCCTGGGCCTCTGGTGAGGGTGACACAGATGCCGAGCTCAGAGCCCCCCTGGGAGAGGCGCCTCCTGCAGCCCAGACCTCAGTTCACTCGGGAGAACTTTGACCTCTGCTGTTTCTCCTGGGCTTTGCGGGATAATCCGAGGAACCAGCATGGAAACAAAGCTCGCATTCACCCAGCTCGGCGCACCTTCCCTCCTTAATCCTCCGAGTCACCATGACGCGGGAGGGAGAGGCCGAGTGGATTGCGGCTTATGGCCACGACAGAGGGCAGTGACCTGCACTGTGCCACGCACGAGTCATGAGTCATGAGCAGAGCTGGGTCGGGCCCTGATCTCTGGACCCTGGGACAGGATCCTCTCCTGGCTCTCCAGGCTCCCCGGCAGCCAGGGAGGAGGAAGGGGACATGTGCACGAAGAGCTCCAGGGGGCGCTCTTCCCTCCTTTTGCCTCTCGCTTGCTATGCGAAGGTAGCCAGAATGCACACACCCATGGGCCTAGCACTTGCCTAAGAGGATGGCCTCAAGTTCAAAAATAAAGATCTTCCCCACTAGGCCTGCGGCCGCCGGAATGGCTACCACTAGTCCCACTTTGGGGGTTGGGCTAGTTCCTGGCCGCTTGGCCAAAGCGGGCACCGGGTCCCAGACATTTGGGAAGTCCTGGACGATGGCAGCCTGGGCTTTGGTGAGACGACGTCCCTGGGCCTTGGCCAGACATCACCTCCCTCCGTTAAAGTGTCCGTCGGGGTTAGAACATCCGTCCTGCTGCATCCCGGGCACAGACGGTCCTTTTGACTAGGGTGGGAGGGGGGCCCAGAAGCCTCCATGCAGAGGTGGTGCTTGCCGGGCTCAGGGGCAGACCCGGGGCAGCAGGCATCCACGTCGGAGGAGGAGGCTGTGGAGGGGGGCATATGGGAAGCAGGGGGGGTGCCACTCAGGACACACTGAGCCTGGGGGAGGGGAGAGGCTTGTCCCCAGTTGCTTCCATTTCTTGCCCCTTTACCTGTGCCAGGCTCTGGGCTAAATCACCTTCATGTGCTCTCACAGTTTCCAGAAGAAAACCGGACCCCCAGGGAGGTAAACTGCCCGAGGCTGCAGAGCCGGACGTGGCCACGCTGGAATTCGAACCCCTGTCTGGCTGCAGCTTAAATGTTCCCATTTCCTGGAACATTCCCGCAAGATCTGGCCCACAGATCTGGAACAAGCGGTGGGGAGGGAGAAAGTCAGGAATGAAGGGGACCAGGTCAGATGCAGAGCAGAAACCAGGAGGCGGGGGCACAGGAAATCCTGGCCATGCACACACACACACACACACACACACACACACACACAGGAGCGCTGGCTGCACATCCCCGGAGCTATTTTAATGCCAAGGCCAGGATGCAGCCAAAAGCATGGCAGAGGCAAACTGCGTTTGCTTTTGCAGTTGGCCTTTCAAGAGTGGGGGTGGGCTGGGGTGTTTGCAGCTGAGAGGCCAGTGCTGGCCAGTGACACCTGCTGTGCTTCCGCCAGAGGGGGCCCAGAACGGGGAGGATTGCCCTCAGGGAGGAGACCTCACCGACCAGTCTGATCCGCTAATACACGTCTCTGCTCTTCCTCGAAGCGGCATTTATCAGAATAAATCCACAAACCGCATGCGCGTTTGACCATCAGATGTAGTGATTTTGAGTCCCACAGATCAGCCCCCCAGAGCCTTATTCAGTACGAGCAATGTGTAAAAACTGAATGTCCTTTCATGCATTTATTCATTCAGCATTGCATTGCTAGCCAGGGACTGAGGAACAAAGCTGTCCTCACCCCCCAGAAACTTGTGGTCTGGCCGAGGGCACAGGGCACAGGGCACAGGGCACAGGGCATAGGGCACAGGGCACTGAGCAGCCCAGTGCAGGAAGATGTGATGGGCCCCATGATTGCAGGCGCATGCCTGCAAAGAGCTCCTCATCTCCCCTCCCCCCATGTCCCCTCTCTGTTTCTCTCTGTTCCCGTCTTCTTTCCTGTTTCCTTTCCCCTTCCTCTTCTGTCTCCCAGTGACAATCTGTCCCCATGTTCCAATCCCCGCAACACACACCCAAGTTTGCCTCTCCTCATTCTCTTCTCTCCCCACTCTTTCCCATGCATCATCTGTCCCTCCGAACCCACTGAAATTCCCCGCCCCACCTCCACGGCCAGGGGAGCACCCATTCCCAAAAGACAAGGCCCAGAACTACACTGGAGGCCCAGAGTCATGCTAAGCATTTCCTGGGGGTGGGGAAAGGCCACAGACGATCATAAAAGCGTTGCTTGCTGCCATGACAACTGCCATCATTCAGCCCCAGGACCAAGGGTTTGGAGACAATAAAATCAACAGGATGTTTATTTCCCCAGTGTGACCAGCACCCCTGAGGAGGGGGAGACCAAGAAGGAAATGCCTTGGGGTCACTATCTGCCACCTGCAGGAGAACCAGGGTGCTTGGCAGGGATTGGCCCTCCTTCCTCCAACCTGCCATCAATGGTGACATCGCTTTCAGCTGTGCCCGCGTCTGTACCAGTTCAGCCAAGGCCATTGGGAGTTCACGAGGAGCTGAGGTGCGGAGGCTCGGCCCCAGGTTGAGGTGTGTGGCCCCAGCCCGGAAGGTTCAGTGCGAACAAGTTACCCAGGTCATGTTTGGGGCTGGGAAGGGGGTCAGTGGAACCCCACATAACAAAATAGGAAGCAGCTTCATTTTTAAGAAGGAAGCCTAAAACCAACAATGGGGGACGGGGGGGAGAGAATAATTCGTAGGACCGCTGCTAGGGCTGTCGCTAAAGTGACACCGCTAGAGATTGGCCAGGCCTGGCCACAGAGAGGCCCTGAGGTGGGGCGGGGCGGAGGGAGGGTGGGGGCAGTCACCACTTCCGTTTGAGGTCGTGGTGACTGTGAACGTGAACTTTCCATGGTGGATTTCCTCAAGCCGCACCGTCAGCTAAGCTAGCCATCCAGCCACAGGGCGGGGCGTTTCTGAGAGACAGGTGATGGCCATCCCCGGAGAAGCTGCCACCTGCTCCGGGGCGGTTGGCAGGTGCTGGCAGCTCCCGGGGGCCGGATGCTTGACCTCGTTTATTCTGCATCGTGAGGATGACGAATGAGCTCGGAGAGCAGTGGATCAGCACTGTCCCCGCACTACGCTCCTCCCCAAGCCCAGGTACTCCCGGCTTTCCAGGGTGTCTGCCCTTAGCATGGCCAAGTGCCAGACATCTCCGAGGGCGGGAGCTGTCAGTGGAAGTATAAAAATATGCCTGGCGTGAATGGCTGTCAGAAGGATGCTCCTTCAATCCCCTGTGCCTGGGCCCTGGGGGAGGGGGAAGAAGGTGGTTAGACACCTGTCAGGCCGCTGCCCGTTCTATTAACTATGACATGGGGTTTGGAACCAGACAGGCGCTTGTCAATCCGACTCCTTTATTGGCTGAATGGAGCCTGATTGGTGCTCGGATCAAAGAAAAGCTCCTTATCCCCGCTGGAAATTTCCTCCTAGCTCGCTGGCATTGTTCAGCAGGGGAAGGTGAAACAAAGGCTGAATGTATTCACAATAAGGCGCTTCAAAGTCAAAACATCAAGGAAACGGCCCCAAACTTCAAACTCCGCTCGGACCTACGTTCTCTCATGTCCCCTATTTTCAAAAATCACAAGAAGAGGGTGAATTATCCACAAAGAGCCAATCCAATTTAATTTCCACTTAAATGCTTCAAAGCAGAAAGTAGGAGGGTTCAGAGTCCTCTCCCCCCGGCCATCAGCCAGGCGGGGGCCCTCGGATTCTGCCTCCTGGTTTCTCCATCTTGTGGTGTCAGCCTCCTTTCTAACTGGCGGGGCTGACACCAATCAGCGGGCAGCCGCCATGCCGTGCTGATTGCCTCAGAATAAGGGAAGTCGAACATTCACTTCCAAGCATCTCACTGATTCCCCACATACCACATGGCTCTAAAAACAAAAACTGGCTTTACAAACAAATGGCATTGGAAAACAGTCTTCAAACGTTCCGTGTAGACCTGCCATATGTCTTAGCCACCCCATTCCTAGGTATTTACCCAACAAAAGAGAAAACACAGCCCATACAAAGACTTTTGCATGAATGTTCACAGCAGCTTTATTTGTAATAGCTAAAAAACAGTAAGCCCATCAATAATGACATAATATAATATGAACAAAATAACCAAACACATTGTGGTATATCCCGTGCAATGGAATATGACATAGCAACAAAAACGGAGAAACGAGTGATACCAACAAGAACATGGAAGAATCAAAATAATCATGCTGAGTGAAAGAAGCTATGCAAAAAAAAAAAATAATGTATATAAAACTTTAGAAAAGTTTGCAAACTAATCGGTTGTAGCTAAAAAGCAAATTAGTGGTTGCCTTGGGAGGAAGGTCCAGGGAACCAGCAGAGGATTGCAATGGGGCATGAAGACACTTCTTGGGATGGTAGATATGTTCTTTATCTTGAGTCTGCTGATGATTTCATATGTGTATATATACACTGAGTGGCCAGATTATTATGATCTCTGAACGAATAATCTGGCCACTCAGTGTTCATATATATATATATATATATATATATATATATATATATATATATATATATATATTAGAGGCCCAGTGCATGAATTCGTGCATGGGTGGGGTCCAGCCAGCCTGGCCACAGGGAGGGAACATGGGCGGTTGGCCAGCCTGCCTGCTGGTCAAACTCCTAGTCAAGGGGACAATTTGCATATTAGCCTTTTATTATATAGGATATACAATTATTATATATGGTTCAGAGACCATAATAATCTGGCCACTCAGTGTATTTAAAAAAAAAAATACTCAAATGAAGGTGGAAAATAAGACATCTGAAAAACAAATTGTGAACAAAATTCGTCATCTGGTGGACAGTAGAACTCGCTTTCAGGTTAGGACCGTGGTCAGCAAACTGCAGCTCACGAGCCACAGGCGGCTCTTTGGCCCCTTGAGTGTGGCTCTTCCACAAAAATACCACAGCCTGGGCGAGTCTATTTTAAGGAAGTGGCATTAGAAGAAGTTTAAGCTTAAAAAATGTGGCTCTCGAAAGAAATTCTAATCGTTGTACTGTTGATATTTGGCTCTGTGGACTAATGAGTTTGCCGACCACTGGGTTAGGAGATAACTGAATCATCCCTTCCTTCGAACCTCCTTGGCTGGAACAAACTCAGCAAACTCACAGTGCTTCTGCCTCCTCTTCAAAGCACTTGCCATAGTTGTAACATTCCTGTTATCTGTGGGGCTGTATGTTGGGTGTCTGTCTTCTCCCCAAGTTCCATCAGAGCAGGAACACATTTTGACTCACCTGTATGCCAGTGCCCAGACAGTACCAGGCAGGAACTAAGCACTCATTAAGTAGGTTTGAAGTGAATGGACTCTTGCCTCAGCTTTGCTATGGATTCATTCAGCAGCTCTTATTTAAATGTCACTGCTGACTTTATCAGTGTGCTGATGCTGGGTGACCATGGACTAGAATTCTCACATGGGCTCTTAACATGTGCTTCCTTTGGCCACCAGTGAGTCCCGAATTAAGTGTGAACAGATGATTCAGAGAGTGACCTGCTGTGAGCTGCTCTGACCTCTGGGTTTCTTAGCTACTAAATCAGGTCGTGGAAACAGATCTCTAAGAACTCTCCCAGCTCTGATGTTCCAGGATCCTATTGTCGCCCAGTCTCCAAGAATGTCCCTTTCCCTCTCCTCCCTCTCTCCCCCTCCCTCACCCACCCCCTAGAATTCTCACCTGGTACCCATGCTCTGCCTACATTGAATCTGGGCATTCTTATGTGACCAATAGAACAGTGAGTGACTTCTGACGGTAAGTCCTAAATGACATGTGGCTTCTGCACGGGTCTCCCAGATCGCTTGCTTTAGGGGACGCCATGTCATAAGAAGACTCTCCTGACCCTGGAGATAGGTTCTCATGGAGATGAACTCAGGTCTCCTGCTAACAGCCATGCTTGTAAGACATCTTGGAACTGGTTCCACCAGCTCTAATCAGACCTTCAGCTGACAGCCCCAGCTGACTTCTGACCTTAACTCCGTGAGAGACCAGAGCCTGATCCACCAGCCAAGCTGCTCCCAAATTCCTGACCCGCAGAAACTGTGAGAGATAATAATTGTTTACTGATGTTTCAAGCCACGAAGTTTTGGAGTAATTTGCTATGTAGCAATAGATAACGAGCATACTGGTAGTGAAAGCTGTCCTTCCTTCTCTCCGTAATGACTTCTGCTATGAAGAAAGCACTGAATTGTTGCATGAGCTAAACCTCCAAAACAGAAATCTTTTCCAATCTGGGGACCAAGTTGGGGGCCTGGAATCTAGTGTAAAGTGTAAAGGAATATAGACACCCCTCTTTTCTTCATTGGGCCCCAGGAGACCAGAGGCCACCCCATCTCCACTGAGCTCCCTCCTTTTCTTTTTCTCAACAGCTGTTTACCACTACAGTTTCAACAATTGCACTCCCACCCTGCTTCTGATTTTCTAGATGACCTTGGGACACATTTCCTGTTTGTCTGAATGAGTTCTCCAAGGTCCATGCTCAGTTTTGAATGCCCTCAAAGCACCCATGGGCCCATAGCAGGTGTTGAGTAAACATTACTTCGTGTCTTACAAAAAGCAACACCTGAGAAAGGATCAATGTTCTGATAATTTAGATGGAAAGCACAAGGCCAGGGCAATGGAGGTGAGGAAAAGAAAGGTGGTGAGACAAGGAGTCCAGCAATGTAATGTTTCACATTCCTCTTTCACCCTGAGCAGTGAGGGGACACCAGTCCACTTAGCAAGGTGCTTCTATGGGATGGCTGTAAGAAGGAATCGTGATCCAGGGTCATTCCTGGGAGAAAGGAAGGTGGAGGAATTTGTCTGCCCCTCTTCCACCATCTATCTCTCAGGTCAGTGGTCAGCAAACTCATTAGTCAACAGAGCCAAATATCAACAGGACAATGATTGAAATTTCTTTTGAGAGCCAAATTTTTTTTTAACTTAAACTTCTTCTAACGCCACTTCTTCAAAAATAGACCTTCCCAGGCTGTGGTAGTTTGTGGAAGAGCCACACTCAAGGGGCCAAAGAGCCTCATGAGGCTCTCAAACCACAGATTGCTGACCACAGTCCTAGGCCAGTATTCACCCCATGGGGAGTTAGCTCCCTTGGTTTATCCAGCCCCTGATGACTGTCCAGGGAGCCAGATCCCATGCCCCGTGGTGAGGAATTTCATCTAAGTCCAAATTAGAGGGCATCCAGGAACTGTTGGAGCACCAGTCAAAAGAGAGAACCAAGTCACTGACCAACCTAAGATGATATACAAGATGTGGCCCATCGCATTACTTCTTTAGTTTCTTTCCCAATTCCTCCGATATTAGCTTGCCAGCACAGCCAAGGGAAGGCCTGTCTGACTGCCTCAGTTCCTCGTGTGCATGGAATGGGCAGAGAATTCTGTGAGGCTGCATGTCAATGGGAGCTGAGCCTTGCAGACTTCAAGACAGATGGACCCACTCAAATCCTGGCAGGCCAAAGGCAAGACTTCCTCTCTCTCTCTCTCTCCAGGGCTGGAAGGGGAGACCTTGTCTCTCAGCACAGGGCCTCTGACACAGTAACATTCCCCCACCAGCTTAGAAAATGCAACTTAATTGAGTAGAGCTGAAGACTTTAGGCAATCACTGGGCTGTTTGGGGCAAAATGAAAAGGCCCTTAATGCCCTTGTTTTTAAAAATATATATTTTATTGATTTTTTACAGAGAGGAAGGGAGAGGGATAGAGAGCTAGAAACATCAATGAGAAAGAAACATCGACCAGCTGCCTCTTGCACCCCCCCCCCCCCCCCCTACTGGGAATGTGCCCGCAACTAATGCACATGCCCTTGACCAGAATCGAACCTGGGACCCTCCAGTCCGCAGACCGACGCTCTATCCCCTGAGCCAAACGAGTTTCGTCAATGCCCTTGTTTTTATACTAAGAAGAGAGATGTTTGCTGCCAAGAGCTTCAAGCTTCTCAGAAGCAGCCCTGGGAAAGTGGCTGTGAGCAGTAGATGGAGATCCCCTGGGTCCCTCAGAATTCCAGTGTGCTGAGAGGCCGTCCAGCTCCCGTTAGCAGATGAGGATGGATGACGGGATGGATGAAGGTGGGTGGGTGGGTGGGTGGGTGGATGGATGGATGGATGGGTGGGTAAGTAGATGGATGAGGAAGCTCCTCAGTTTTGTGGGCATATAAGAAGCATTGTCCAGATGACTTTTAAATGCCCCCTTTTCAACAGGCAATCAAAGCAATCACGGGGTTTTTACTGTCTTGAATGTGTCTCTGCAACATGCATTTTCCTGTCCCTGACACAGCCACCCCCTCTGATCCCCCACCCTCTGGCTTGTTATCAGCTTCATGCTGTCTCTTTGCATTAAAGTGACAAGAAGCAGCACCAAGCTGACGACAGGAGGCTGGAGTGTAATTTGCACTGACATTCACTGGTGTTATCCACTTATTGCCTGGTAAGCCACACAGGCGATCTGTCTGGTTTTGATCCGAGGAAGAGAAATGACAACCCTGCTCTACTTCTGCCACTCACAACAAAGCGCCAGGCTGGTCCTCAGGCCTGAGTCCTGGCGGGCAGTGCCCACCTCGCCCTGTGGGTCTCCAGTATCAGCGTCCCCTCCTCTGGCTGGAATTGCCTTTCAGGGGTGGATGGAGACCATGGCATGCTCTCGGCTGGTGCCAGTTCTGTTCGTAGGTGGTCAGGGGGCCTCAGAGGGCATTAAGTGCCCTTGGGAAGACAGATCCCAGCTGCCATCACCCGAGCAGCCCCCGCTTCTGCCTCCCCACCCCCTCTCTTCAACTCTTCCCAGCTGGAAGGGAGCTGAGGCTGAAACAGAGGCTCCTGAGAAACAGCATCACGGAGTTAGCCTGTGGGCCTGGTCTGCTTCCTATTTCCAGGGCCTAGCACAAAATGGAAATGTGGGACCCCCTTGTTTAAAAAAGGCACGGGCCATTAAAGGTACAAAATTATAGAGCTTTCCACCTTTCTTCTGAATTGTTTTTTTTATTTTCTGTCAAGGCTGTTCTCAGAAACAAACAAACAAATAAATAATAGAAATAAATATTATAAGCATGAATTTACCATCAAACACGACAGTTTTAAATGCACATACTTTGTATTATACTATGACAGTTTTAAATGCACAGACTTTATATTATTCCACGACAGTTTTAAATGCACATATCCTAGTAAGAACTTTTAACTCAGATGTGGAATCACCAAAATGACACAGTTCATACTTTCTACATTATCATGCATGTACTGGGGCATATTTCATTCCTATCCGAGCGGTGGAAATGCTGCTTAGAACTTCTGATTTCACTTCTTGGTGCACATTCTACCAACACTCTCTGCCTTCCCCTTGCCGAGGAACAGACAAGGACTGGAAGGAAAAGAAACTCGGGTTGCCCCACCTTTCCCTTTCTTTCTGTCATCATGTCCAGTGTGAGTGGCCAGTTCAACAGGGAAGTAACACAGGCATGTGCTGGGGTGCCTGGGCCTTTCTTAGCCCACTGTTGTCTTCTTCCTGCATAACCCTAACCTTGAAAACAACGGTGGGTTAAGAAAGGTCTGAACAGCAGCAGGGTCTCTCTGGGCTGTGGGTGGTATCCTCCCCCCGCCCCCCTTCCCTGAGCCAGTCCTGCAGGTAACACGCTTCACTTGAGTTCGCTTTGGATCTCAGGCACTGTGTGTGCCATGGAACGCAGTGCTCACAGGGTGTCGCAAATGCTGTGAGAGATGGGGCAGCAAGGCACAGACACGTGGCTCCCACAGCCCCACTCCTGTGCACGCTTCACTGTCTCATTGACTTCCCTTAAAACAAACAAGTTCAAAGATAAGATTAATAAGAATTCCAAGATGCTGACAAAGCATTAAACTAAATGTGGGACCCTTCCGAGTGCAAGGGGGTCCCCCTGAGCAGCGGCAAAGATCTCCCCTGTGAGCTGGCCTGCCTGTCCAGGTGGGAATGCAGGAGCGAACACAGAATGCCCACAGGGACCGGGCACTGGTTCAAACGCTTGATGGAGAGTAACCAGTGGAGTCCTCTTGACAACCGCATGCAGCGGGAAGGCAGTACCCCATCTCCCCACTTCACATACAAGACTTGAGGCACTGGGAAGCTCAATGGCTTGTCCAGGGTCTCAGAACCTGCCGCCGGCAGAGCCGAGATGGGCACCTGGCCCTGCCGTCTGGCCCTCGCGTCCATGCCCCTGGCCACCACGGGGCTAAGCCGCTTCTCGGGATAACTCCAGGGGAGCTTGGCAGGAAGGCAGGCCCCCGGGGAAAGCCATGACCTTACTTCTGTAAAACTCGACCTTTGCTCAAGCCCATGTCAGGGGCGCAGGGCCATTTTAAGAAACTGGGTCCCTTCACCAACCCCCACACCTCATCTCTCTCAGGGTGACTCAGAAGCCTTCCCCGCCCGCTGCCTGGAAAGGCATGGCCAGCAGGTTCAAGTTCACCCGGTCAAAGGAAAAGCCTTTCATCCTGCATACATGACAGGAAGGAAGGACAGCGCGACCAGGGAAGCGGCCCCTCCCTTTGGTGTTTGTGTGGGTGGAAGAGGGCAGCGGGGGTCATGGGCGGGGATAGAGGTCTTGGGTGTGCCCAGAGGAGGGGAGTGCAAATGAGATCAGCACTTTACAAGGTCCCGGATGGATGCAGCCATTGGCAGTGGCTTTATGTGGGTCCTGGCTAGTGTATCGGTCACCGGGCAGTCTAGTCTCGTTCAGCATCTTCATGCCAACAGAGCTAGTGATCCTGGCTCCCAGGTAGCGTGTGCCCTCTGACCAGCCGTCCCCACAGCATTCTGTCAGCTGTCTTCCCACTGTGAGCGTGAAGGTGGTGGGCAATCCCCCAGGCCTGCCTGCAGTAGAGACTTCTACATCCAGTGCTTTCACGCACAGTTCGGCTTTTCCCCATGGACAATCCCACCGGCACTAACTTTAACGCTGCATCATTTAGTAATTAAAATCAGAAAGAGTCACGGAAGTGTAACTGGACATGGTCGGCTACAGATTGGAATGCTGGACTTCAAGAAAGGACGTGTGTGAAGGGAAGGTAGGGCTGAGAGCGGCTGTCTCCATCCTCACAGCAGGTGCCCCACCCCTCTCCAGCTTGCTTTTCATTTTCCCAGAAGACAGGAGGCTTTCTTTCCATCGCCCCTGTACCACGCCTTTGGGGGCATCTTAAGGATCAGCAACAGCAGGGGGCAGAGCTCCCTTTCCTTCCTGTCCTGCTTCCTTTTGGGGTTATAATGCTCAGTTTCTCCCTGGACGCGTCCGGAGACCAGCAGGCATGTATTTGGTGCATGGTACAAGTGCCACGTGATGGTGTGAATGTCACACGGTTGACAAAAGAAGACAGGGAAGAGGACGCCAGCGGACGGATGGGTGTTACATTTCATACCACACAGTTAGTCGCTGACAGCCGAGAGCAAACTGCAGCCACTTCGTGAGTGGGGAAGGTGCAAGAATTCCCCAAATGGTGGCAGGCAAGAATCCCCTTACCCACCTCTCAGGGAATTTTCTTTTTCTTGCTTCTCTTCTTCATCTTCAAAAATGCTACTGGTCCTGGGGCTGAGGGACAAGAATTGCTGCTCCCTCTCAACGTAAAGGTCAGGATCCTTTGTTACAAAGCCCGTTTTGTGGCCCGGGTCCAGTTGGGCCGACTGGATGTCTGCTAAAGAACAATGGAAACTAACCTTCTTCCGGTTGTCACCTTTGGCCAGTTTGCGGGGAGGGGGCTCTTGGGTGTAAGTGCATAGGAAACCACACGATTACGGTCTCTTGCTCCTTTTTGTATAGACAGGAAAAAGAGACCCCAAAATGTCAGATGATGCTGGACTTTGAAAGGAAATTCAATTAAGAAAAAAATCAGCCTTTTCTTCTTATGTTCATAATTTTCTGTTGATATCATTTTAAAGTCTCCAGCAAAGATTCTGACACGATGATGAGACAGCTGATGTTTATGAAAGATGGAGAATCCCCTTTCATCCTGGCTTGCTGATTTCCAGATTTAGCCTGGCTTTCACACAGGAGAGCTGGGGTGTCGTGGGCCAAGCCGTTGGAGGTTGACGCCTGGCTGGCTGACCTCCATCTCTTGAGTTCATTTCCATCAGCCACCAATCAGGGAGGAAGCAGCAATTGGCTGTAGGGCTGGTGGGGACCATTCCTTTCAGGTTGTTGTGGGTTGCCATGGAAACAAGGATGTCTTCCTGTTAAGAATAATTTGCTCCTCCTTTGAAAAAAGATCAACTAGCTCTGTGGTCGGCAAACTGTGGCTCGCGAGCCACATGCGGCTCTTTGGCCTCTTGAGTGTGGCTCTCCCACAAAATACCATGGGCTGGGCGAGTCTGTTTTGAAGAAGTGGCGTTAGAAGAAGTTTAAGTTCAAAATATTTCGCTCTCAAAAGAAATTTCAATTGTTGTCCTATTGATATTTGGCTCTGTGGACTGATGCGTTTGCCACCACTGAACTAACTAGCTCATTGCATGCATTAAGTGGCTAAAAGCAACATGGACCTTTTCAGCTGCACTGAAGTTGAATGATTTTAGTTCCAGAATGTTCTGCTGTGTACCTACAACTCAAGAGACATCTCACAAAACCAAGCCTCCGGCAATTATTTGTTTATCCCAAGGGAGGGGACGCCTGAATTACCCGGCAAGGTGCTTGCAGCTCCCTCCTTTTGGGCAGCGGTGGGGTGGGGGTCCTTGCAAGCATAATTCTTCGAAACAATGTTTAGCTAAAGAGTTAAAAAGAACTACTCAGAACTACTGAAGAGCGCCTCAAACACATGCTCAGGGGACTTCTGTCAGGAGCTACTGGCGGAGCCATCAGCAGCACACCCTGTTGCAATCCTCTGAACTGAAATCAGCAAAGGAGCTTGCAGCTGATGGATAGGATGGACTCAGTGTTCCCTTCCCGCTGGGATTCAGAGACAGCGTTTCCTAGGGGAGAGAGGCCTTCTGGAGGCCCGGTGGGTTTTCCAAGCCCGAAGGGTGTGAAAGAATTGCATGATTCAGGTTTTCCTCCTTTAAAAATGTCATTGCATGCACATGACACAGTTCTTGTTTTAGTTGATTAATCTTCATCACGATCTTATAATTCGTACTGCCCATATCGATAATTTGTATTGTGTTAAACATCTAGAAACAGAAATGTCTTTATTGGGGAGGCGGGGAGGGAACATGAACCTCTGGCAACCACACCTGGATTCATTTTAGCCCCTTGAGCCATGGTGCCAAGCATTAATTCCTCAGTTTGTCACTTGCCAGCTGCGTTGAATGGAACCATTTTCATTACACCTGTTCTGTGATTCGGAGAGCTTTTCTAGTTTCCAGAGAGGGCCAGCTTCACACAGGTTCTTTGAGGACCCAATACAGTTTCTTTGTTTTTTTAAAATATATTTTATTGATTTTTTTACAGAAAGGAAGAGAGAGGGAGAGTTAGAAACATCAATGAGAGAGAAACATCAATCAGCTGCCTCCTGCACACCTTCTACCTGGCGATGTGCCCACAAACATGGTACATGCCCTTGACCGGAATTGAACCCGGGGCCCTTGAGTCCACAGGCCGATGCTCTATCCACTGAGCCAAATCGGTTAGCGCACAAATACAGTTTCTTGAAGTATTAGATAGCCAAGGACGGTTTCTAGTTTTACAGCAAACAAATCATCTTTACACAGGCAGGATGCATACTTACGACTGGTAGATGTCACATGTGAAGTACAGCAGGCCCCTTTCCCAGGAATTACGTATTTTCATGTGCTTTTCTTCATAATGCCCACTGGTGGTCTGCCTTGGTGTTAGATTTATTGTTGCCCAGTTAAAGGAAACATAATTATGCTTAAGCAAATTTTTTTTGTAAACTGCAGGTGGTTAGAAGATGAGTATTTCTTAGGCAAACGTGGAATCTATAAATGCTTTAAAATGAATTATAGTCAGCATGACTTATGGACCAGAGACGCTCATAGCTCTTCGTAGCGTGTGGTGGGTGCATTGTTAATATTAGAAATGGTTTTGCTTGGGCAACGTTACGTTCTTGGTGTGTCATTGTAATCTCCACAGAGATACGTACGTGGCTGCTGTGTAATAACAAGTGTGAGGTTCCCGCGGAAAGCCACTTTCAGTGCAAAGGGTTTTCCACTAATCATTCTGAAAAGAGAATCATTGGGCCCTTGATGGACATGGTCTCTCTCTAAAGGAAAGTTAACTTGGAAGCTGTTGGCGTCCTCACCGGCGGCTGTCCTTACCCCACCCCACCCCCGCCCTACTTTCTCCTGCTTGCCTAGAGGTCTTAATTTTGATGATCTATGAGGTGTCAGCCAGAAGGTCTTGTGCTCTGCTGTGAAGCACTATAAAAAGGCAGATATATGACTGTGTCATCCACAAATACCCTAGAAAGTGAAGTGTTAAAGCAATGTTAATTATAAATGTTTTCCTCCGAAGTAGGTTACAGCCTCAGCACCAGGGGCCTTTCAAATACAACAAACCAATGCAATGTCTGAGGGCACAGGGACCCCCAACCTTGCCATGGTCCTTATAGCACAGCCAGGAGAGTTATTCAATGCCTTTCCATCTTGTCTGCCTGAAACCCTGGGATGGAAAGAGGGACAGCAACTCCCGCCCCCCACATGTGAACTCAGTCTCTGTAAACGGGAAGTCTTAGCATCAAAAAGCCCCAAAGAACGCTTTAAAAGCCCTCTGTGGGAAACATGGCCACCGACCCCATCACATGGCTCAATTTCTTCACTCTACCCCCCCCCCCCCCCGTTTTGTTACCAGAACCCCTTGATCTGGGTCCTGACCTCCCCGTAGGGACCTGCCTTGGTCATTTAGCAACTGCTGGTCTGGACTCCTGGCTCCTGCAGAGGTTTGTCTGAAGACAGCCCTTTTCACAGGTGGGGATCCTATGAGAAGGGCCACGTGCGTGTGTGCATAAGAATGTGAAGCTTGCCCTAACCGGTTTGGCTCAGTGGATAGAGCATCGGCCTGCGGACTCAAGGGTCCCAGGTTCGGTTCTGGTCAAGAGCATGTACAATACCTTGGTTATGAGCACATACCCAGTGGGGGGTGTGCAGGAGGCAGCTGATCGATGTTTCTAACTCTATCCCTCTCCCTTCCTCTCTGTAAAAAAAACAACAACAAAAAAAAGAAAAAAAAAAGAAAGAAAGAGAGAGAAGCTTGCTTTGCAGTGGTCCATCCTTGTACTCTTTTCTCAGAAAATTCCAAGCTGAGGGTGTATATTCTGGCCCCAGTGGATGCCAAGTCCCAACTGTTCTCCATCTTCTGTTGCTTCTTATCCAATAGTAAGATGGGTTGTTGTTGCCCCCTGCCCCCCATTATAATGCTGGTGCAGGGGAAAAGTCACCATCACTGGGGAAATGTGCCATGGCCTAGAAAGCTGGGCTCCCCCAAAGCAGACCCTGAGGGAAGATTCTGGTGAAAGTGGCTCATTAGGGGTGTTAGTCAGTGTTCTACGTGTCCCTTAGGACGGGGATATAGGGCTGGGCAGGCAAGGAGAACAAAGGGTAAGATGTCAGGCAGAATGCCCAGAAGGGGATGTTGGCCCAGTCCCTCAGGGGCACAGTGCAGGTCCCCCCTAAGTGTCCCCATGTGGGATGAGGAAGTTGGAGCGTTTCGAGCGCAGCACTCCTCAGCCATCCGTGCCAGCAGCAGGTGGGAATGCAGGACATGCAGCCAGCGTTGCTCCGGTGCCCCTGAGCCTCCTCTGGCGAGGACACACGGGTGCTGCTGGCAGTGGAAGCACCAGGAGAGCCCAGAAATGCAAAATCATCCGAGCGTACATGGCATAGGATGAACAGCGACTGCTATGCAGCCCGCCCACAAGGAAATGCGGCAAAGGAAGGAACCCACCGTTAACGTCCAGTTCCTTCATTTGTTCATTACTCATTCATTCATTTAGCAAACAGTATTGGGAACCTGCCATGTGCCAGTCATTGTGCTACATGCTGGGATTTTTTTTTTTAAGAAGGCCAACAGTGTAATAAAGTGGGGTGGTGGACATGGACCCTCCTGCCCATCACCCAGCTCTGGTTTGGACTCAAGTAATTTCTTCTGTCCATATCTGTTCCAAGAAGGATGGCTTGTTGTACCTTGAAGAAGTGTTCTGTGGAATTACAGAATCCAGGGGTTACAGGGCTGTGCTGCACCTGGAGATCCCCGGATGAAAAGCACACCATGAGGGCAAGGTATTATTAGTAATAAAAGTGGCATTTAGCGGCACCAAAATAAATAAGCTGACACAGGAATGTGGCTCTGTATCGCGGGGAGAGGCCTGGGTCTCCTAGGCCCTTGATCTAAGAATCAAATGCTCCCAGCAGCTACACAACATTTCCGTCCTGGTTTGTCTTAGGACCTGGGGATTTTTCTGGCATCCACGCTTTCGGTAAGTGCCCTGCTGATGCCAAGGAGTGTGGCTGCGTGGGCGGCAGTTCAGCTGCAGCCCAGGCAGGCGGGTTGCATAAGGTCACATCCATCTATCGCCGGTGACCCACACAGGCCAGGGCCAGGAGTGGGGGGATAGGGGATGGGAGTGAGTGGAGACTAATAGCAAAACACTTCCCATTTGTAGGGTAAAATGGGTTTGAAAAGGTGCAAGCCGTCCTCCTGTCCCTCCATTCCCAGGCCCTCAAGGTAGGGCTGCCAGATAAGAGAGAGGGCACTCAGAAGATGAATCATATTTTAGTGTGAGCATGTCTCAAATATCTCATGGGCTACGCTTATGTTAAAACACTGTTTGTTGCTTATCTGACATTCAGATGAAACTGAGCATCCTGTATTTAAAAAATATATATGTATATTTTTTGTTGTTTTCAGAGAGGAGGAGAGAGGGAGAGAGAAAGAGAAACATCAATGATGAGAGACAATCATTGATTGGCTGCCTCCTGCATGCCCCCCACTGGGGTTTGAGCTCAAAATCTGGGCATGTGCTCTGACTGGGATTTGACCCGTGATCTCCTGGTTCATAGGTTGACACTCAACTACTGAGTCACCCCGGCCGGGCTAACTTCACATTTTTTCAGGGGAGCCAAGGTATTGGTAGGGATCGCCATGGTTATGCAGCACTTGCCGAAACAAGTTCCTCCTGGGATATTTATTCATTTTCCTGAAGGCTCCCTGCTGCTTCCAGACTGTAACTGGGAATGTATCTGGACAGTGGAGCGAGAGAGGACCAGGACTAAATCCTGTCCATAGAGTCCACGCTTCAGCTCCACGCCTCAGCAATTCTACCCAACACCCACCGCGTGGCCCACCTTCAGTCATTCATTCATGCAAAACTATTTATTATATCGGGCTCAGGCCCAGCTGCCTCACCCTGAGTCATCCTGTTGCTGATGGTTAATAATTATGCAGGAATTTTTAGCCTCGCTAATAATACAAAGATGTGCCAATGAATGACTATTTTTCATCTATCAAGTTACCAACGCTTTCTTTAAGAAACTGCGTGGTCCTGGGGAGGAGGCTGCGAGATGAACGCCCACAGCACTGTTGTTAGCGACGGGAACTGGGAGATCTCTTCTGGAAAACAATAGTTTTAGCTATTAAAAACCATCGAAACGTTAAAACTCATTAGCCCAGAAGTTCCCCCTAGAAGTTTATTCCAAGGAACTTATAAAGGACTTAGGCAAATATTTATGCTAGCTACCATTTGATAAGCACATACCGGGTGCCATGCACTGAATACATAAATTATCTCCTGTACCAACAAAACTGTCCACCAAAAGATGGTTTTTAATGATTAAAAAAAAAAAAAGTAGAAACAAGCTACATTAAAATAATAGAGAATGCTTAGACAAGTTAGGCTTTAAATGCCATGGGAAATGCTCTCCTATATACAGTAAGATTCTAACTTTAAAAATATAGAATAAATATACACACATGAAGAGTAGCAAGGATAAATGAATCAGCATACTACTAGGTAGAATGGGAATTTTTATTTTTATATGCTTTTTGCATTTTCCTGTTTCATTTTTTTTATTTTTTAAATTTTATAATTGGTGCCTGCCCACAAGGGTGTGTGCCCACATACACGTGACTTCCCCCTGGGTACGAGGAACTCCTAAACTCCTTCTTCCTTCCGACAGCTGCCTCCTGGGCCAGTCCTGGTGAGTCACCCACCTTGTCTGGTCTCTATTTTCTCTTTGCAGAATGAACATGATAATCCCGGCCTACCCCCCTCCTAGGATAGTTGTGCATTGCAGTTACCTCCTGCTTATAAAACCCCAGGTGAAAGATAACTACTGTTATTACTAACACACTAATGCCTTCTGGGGAAGGTGAGTCACAGTGAGTGTTACATCCTGAGCAAGACTCCGTACGTAAGGAATGCTCTCCTGAGACAGGACTTCACGGGAAGGCTCCTTTTCCCAGAAAGCTTCCTCCTGTCTGGGTTCCCAAAAAGCACTGGGAGGTGAATCTAGCAGCTATTACTGGGTACCAAACCCCTCGAAACCTCAATAACACACCAACAAGCATTTGTTTCCTGTTCATACATTGTAGGTCCTCTGCGGCTTGGTTGATCTTGGCTGGAATGAGCTGGGTTGGGTTCCAGGCTGCAGTTTGGGTCCAGATCTGTTTCACATGCCTCATCTTCCCGGGACCGGCAAGCTAGCTGGTGCATGTTCTTCCCTTGGCAATGCTAGAGGCACAAGGCGACACGCCCAAGCACACAAGCACATTTCAAACCACAGAATGTGTCACAGCTGCTAGAAACCCCCGGGCAAGCCCAAGGTCAAGGGGCGGGACAGTGTTCCCCTCCCAAGGCTGTGGGAGGATCTGCAAAGTCACGTGGCAAAGGGTGTGGATGCAGAAAAGGTGAAGAGCGGAGGCTAGTAATTGAGGCCAGTAGCACAAGGAAGGCTGGAGAAGTAACACGAGCCACGAAGCTGTTAACTATCTGACTGTTCAGACTGAGAGAAAGGAGGGTGAAGGATGGACAGGAGCACAGACTAAGAAATGCCTGTGCCACACTCTTTCCCTCACAGAACCAACAAATGTTTATTGGGGGTTGGGCTTGGAACTCGGGACTGGGACATGATATAGGTGAGAATGAAGGCAGGACTCTATTCCCTCCAGCGGTTTCCCTAATGAACCTGATTTTCAAACCTGCAGCCCAGAGCCATATTTCAAATGCACCGTAGTTTGCAGCATTCCTGCCTCTTGTGTTGCCATGGTTTTAAAAGGTTGTGTGTATTTTTATCATCTCAAGACCACATCTCAAGCACTTCTCTCATGGGTAAACATCTTTTTTAAAAAAAAGTTTTTAAAAAAATTGATTTTAGAGAGAGAGGAAGGGAGTGGGATAGAGAGATAGAAACATCCTTGAGAGAGAAACATCGATAGGTCTCCTCCCGCACGCCCCCTACTGGGGACCAAGCTGCAACCTGGGCATGTGCCCTGACTGGGAATTGGACTGGTGACCTCTTGGTTCAGGGGTTGATGCTGAGCCACCCTGGCTGGGCTTGGGTAAACATCTTTATGAATAGAGTTCTCCGTGGGCAGGCCCAATGGGTGTGTCCCCAGGCTGGATGGCAAGGATGCCTCTGATGGTGTGTGTGGCCTATCACCTGGGATGGTGGGTCCACCTGCCAGGACAGCACCTGGGGAAGGTGAGGCGTGGGGGCAGGGGGACTGCATTGTGCACATGCGGGGCTGATCAAGGAGAGGCTCACAGTTCAGTGTGGACTCCACGGTTCCAGCAACCTAGAGAATCTGCCCCCTCCTCCAGCTGGGCCCGAGTTCAACTCCTCCTGCTCTTTCTCCCCGTGGCTTCCCATCCTCTCCAGGTCCAAAGGGTATGACCCAGCCTGGTGACCTCCCACACTGGCAGATACAATGCCTCATGTCTGGCCTACCTCTTCCTTCTTCCCTGGGAGCTTCCCACTAAATCTAGGAATCAGTAACACCCCCAGATGCCTCCAGTCCCACCAGCCGTCCCCAGACACATGGCCCAGCCCCAGACCACCCAGCTGCTCTTCCCGCCCCACCCCCACAGGATGCTGGGGAAACGCATGTGTTCCTTATTGCTCAGGAAGAGGTCTCCCTGAAGAACAATCCTGAACTCGGCCCAAACGGCAGAAAGCTTGACACAGGTCATCTTCCTGTGAGCACCCGAAAAAAGCCCGTGTCCGGGCAGAATCCGACACACGCGTCTGCTGTTTCCTCCGGTCAAGGCCTTGAATTCCTGGAGCTGTTTTCTGTTCCCGCTGCTGGCCTGCTGGCCGCGCGCCCTCTCCGGGGCTGAGAAGTAAAACAAAGGTGACCATGTGACAGCGGCCAAAAATCCGAAGCTTCAGGGGGAGGCCAGACCACCCAATACTATTCCCAGTGTGGGTTTCCCCACTTTCTCCTAAGGGGGTCACTCCTAGGATCCTCATTTTGCCGGTGAGGAAACCAAGTCCTTCTGAGAGACAAGAGAGAGAAGAGATTGAGGCGTGCTTCCTGTTTGGAGAAGGGGCTGAAATTCCTCATTGGTCTATCGGGGTCATATATTTTCTTTGCTTTCCATCATGACGGTGCTTGGCAATGACCTACACGGACCACATGCCTTATTGATGGCCTGAGCTGTATTAGCACCCAACCTCTAGGGCCTCCAGGGACTTGGCAAAAGCAGTGTTTACTGGATCATGTGCTTCTTGCATGCCTTCATGCCTCCTGGGGCAGCCTTTGAGAAGGGAAGCTTCCGGCAGGGCAGTCACTTGTCTGACTCTTTCTTTTCCATGTTTTTATAGGGAAAGCCCTAAGTCTGAGGATCACCGGCATATGGTTGATATTTAAGATGTATGAATTAAGATGTATGACTCAGATATCTGCCCATCAAAATGGATGTTGGCCAGGGTATAGAACAGGGGCCCTATCCCCACTCCCACCCCAGCTTGGCCAGGCATTGCCCCTGAAGTTGCTGGTTTAGGGAAAGGCCCAGGGCATTCTGGGGAAGGGGTCTAGGTAGTTAGGGTGGTGGGACAATGGCTATCCCCATCCAGAGGGAAATAATTCATTATTTAAGCAGCTGACCGTCAACCTCATATGCACTCATATGCTCAGTTCCTGGAAAGTACAGATCCGAGCCATGAAGCTGAACATGACTTGTTCCCAAGCATACATGATGGTTAACTATGGCAGGCCAAGGAACAGAGATGTCTGGGTTCAAGAGCCTTAAGGATTTCGTTTTGCTGCACCCCACCTTTCCTCTGGCCCGCTGGAGCTGGAGCTGGAACTGGGGGTGGTTGGGTGAGTGGTTACCTGAAATGGACAGGTAGAGGGAGAACAAGGGAGTGAGTACAAGTTACAAATGAAAGCATGAGAAGGTCCAAGTTGGGGAATCCCAAGAGGGTCCTAGAGCCAGCGGGTGGTGTGGAATTAGACAGAAGAGACAGGAAAAAACAGGGCGGATGCTGGGAGGATCCTAGGACAAGAGGTCTGAGAGGAGCGGAGCTCAGCCAAGCAGGAGGGTCTAAAACCATTGCCTCACGTGCACCACCATCCTTGCCAGGGGCAGCTTGGCTGTGGTTAAAGTGTCCGGAAAGGGCAGAGCTGCTCGTTACTCATCAGCATTGAAACCTCCTTGGGAAAAGACGGCTCCCATGCTTGCAGCTCACGTGGCAAGCTCTTTCTAGAAAAGTTGTCCCAGAGGCCAGAGCTGATGCCTCAGAAGGACCCTCGTGGTTTGAAGGGCTGCTTTCCACTGGGCAGAAGCAGGGTTTGGACAATTGGTCTTTTCCACCACAGAGCCCAAATTCTCCAGGACTTTGGCCCTCTCAGAGCAGGGTGGTGTTATACAGTTTTGCCAATACAACCATGTCAACGTGGGCTCAGAGGCCCTGGTGGGGTACAAGAATCCTCCTGGTGCATGCAAATTGCTTTCCTTCCTTCCTTCCTTCCTTCCTTCCTTCCTTCCTTCCTTCCTTCCTTCCTTCCTGTGGGGAAGTAACTTATTAAGAATGACTGAATTTGGCCGAGACCGGTTTGGCTCAATGGATAGAGCATCAGCTTGGGGACTGAAGGGTCCTGGGTTCGATTCCGGTCAAGGGCATGTACCTTGGTTGTGGGCATATCCCCAGTAGGGGGTGTGCAAGAGGCAGCTGATCGATGACTCTCTCATCGATGTTTCTAACTCTCTATATCTCTCCCTTCCTCTCTGTACAAAATCAATAAAATATATTTAAAAATAAATAAATAAAATTTAAAAAATAAGCTACTTGGCCATCAGATAAAAATATGCAAAAGATATCCATACCCTCTTTTTTTGCACGCAGTGCAAAGTAGGAAATATTTTTGTATTAGGAAACTGGCAAGAAGAAAGCTAGGTGAGTGCCGATGGTTCCAACTGCATGGGTGACCTGTTTAGCCAGGACAGGTGGTTCCGAAGCTGGTGATGAGATCAGAAGTGTTCTCTATCTAGGTCAGCGATGAATCCAGCCTAGGTCACAAGTAATAGAGAGTTGTTTGGCCAGATGTGTATTCCTTGGCTGACAGAAGTAACAGGCTGATCTGAGACATAGGCATATCTAAATTTGGGTCTTTTGGGCCCTTGGGGGGCAGCCTTTGGTCCTGAGTTCTCAGATGGAGTTGTTGTGGAAAGAAAGCCTTCTGTATAGGATAGTGTGGGTCTTCCCTGAAAGATTGCAGAATGTCACTGACTTTGCAGAACTTTCAAGAAAACTTAGTGTCTAGTATAAACTCGAATCTAGGGAGTTCTCTCATGCATGGTAGAGAAGAATGTCAATTTTTACAACTTTTCTACAGTTAAATTTGACCGTAAACATTTAAAAAAAAACCCCTAAACGTTTGCACACCAAAAGGGAGACAAGCTTCATTAGAGCCCCACTCTGCCTGGATCTCTATTGTGGTCAAAGCTTCCTGTTAAAAAAAAAAAGTGAAGGCATATGGACACCCATCTTTGTGGTTTCAGGGAGGACCCAGAATAATAGCTCTCATTGTTCAGGATTCACAGCTGCTTAATGGTCTGGTTCTTGTTAATCACTCAGGAGTGGGCAGAGACACTTCTTCAGGGAGTTTTCTCATTCACTCTCTGAAACAGGATCTGATTGGCCCCATTTTTCACTATCCAATATTGAAGGCTCCTATTTGACAGAGCCTGGGGTCAAGCCTTCCCATAGGTGGTTGAATTTCCTTCTACCCAGCCTATGAGAGCCTTTAATAGGAATTCCTGGTTCAATGGGTGTGGCCAACGTGGCAGGGTCACTTGGCACAAAGGTAGCAGCTGTGTGCATGAAGGAACATCTGTTTGGCCTCTCTCCCAAGAGCATGTGCTTAGAGGAATGTTCAGCTCAGAAGGGTCTGTGGATCCTCCAGGATGGGCACTGTTCTCCAAAAAGTGCTGTGGGCACAGCTTTCCTTCTTTGAGCACCATTTTTTTTTTTTTAATTAGAATTATTCTTTAAAAAGTTTTGTTTTTGTAGTTTGGCATGAAGTCATTTATTGTATATTGAGCTTAGCAATTTTGTAAACTATAGGAAAATGGAAGGAAGGAAGGAAGGAAGGAAGGAAGGAAGGAAGGAAGAAATTATTCATAATCACATTCCTCAGAATCTATCATTTTAATAATTTCCTTCTTTTCTTTTTTTTTCTATAGGTTTTGTTTGCTCACTTCATTATGTCATAACTATTTCCCCGTGTTATTATATGCTCATAAACACATTTGAGTGGGTGCATTGATCTACCATGGTTTACCTAATTCTTTCCTATTGTTTAATATTTTTGTAGTTTGCAATTATTCTCTATTGAAAACAATACTGCAATGAACACCTTTAGAAAGAAAGCTTCTTACTAATTGTTTCCTCAGGGCAGAGCCCAAGAAATGGGGTTATGTTTCTTTTTCTTTTAATATATCTTTATTAATTTCAGAGAGGAAGGGAGAGGGAGAGAGAGACAGAAACATCAATGATGAGAGAGAATCATTGATCAGTTGCCTTTTGAAAGTCCCACACTGGGGATCAAGCTCACAACCTGGGAATGTGCCATGACCGGGAACTGAACTGTGACCTCGTGGTTCATTGGTTGATGCTCAACCACTGAGCCATGCCAGCTGGGCAGAAATGGGATTATTAAGTCAATATCGTGAACCTATTAAGGCCTTTGATATGTAGTCTATTTAACTTACAAAAGAATTGGTACCAAATCTCACAACCATTAGTAAGGTACAAAAATGGGCACCATTACCTGGATTCTAACCCCAGTGGTTCACAACTGGGTGATTTTACACCCAGGGGACCTTCGACAATGCCCGGAGGTGTTTTCAGTTTTTGAAATGAGAGGGGTACTACTGGCATCTGCTGAGTAGAGACCAGGGATGCTGCTAAGCAGCCTATATTGCACATTACAGCAATACACAACAACAACAACAACAACAACAACAACAACAACAATGGCCCAGAATGTCCATGATGCCAAGGCTGAGAAACTCTACTGTAACTATCACTTGGATCACAACTCATTCATAGAGAAAAATATGCAATCTTATAAGTCCAATATCAGGGCCCAGTTGCCAGTGGCTGTTGCTTCTGTTAGTGCTATAAAATGCACTGATGTTGAAAACTAGTCTCACATCAGCTCAATGTGTCCTTGTCCAGTATTGGCATCCTGCTCCAGAATCAGATCTCCCCTTGTCCAACCCAGGGTACCATTGGAAGCACCCTTTCCAGAAGCCCTAAAATTCTTACCAGTCAACTAACTGCCAATGGCTCTCTCTCCAGACCACTGCCACCTATCATAAATATTCTAATACAATTGCACTTCAAAGCAGGCACCCATAACTTCTGATTTTGAGAAGTTTTCTTTGATCCTATGCAAATTTACCCATACATCCCCCATCCCAAGTCCATAGTAACCCCTCTGCAACATACCGAACCATAGGATTTTGAAGACATAGTTTAAAAATCACCGTCTTATCTTCAGTAGAGACAGATAGCTTTTCTCTCTCTTCTGTTCTCCTTTTCCTCAATAGTAAAAGAATCTCCAATGTTCATCTGGTCAATGGCTTCTCAGAATAAACACTCCGTTTCCCAGCCTCCCTGGTGGCTATCTAGTGCTCCATAAATGGGAGTGTTGGGTATTACTTCTGGTGGTGCCATTTTAGAGAGGTAATAAGCCCCTATTCATGGATGGCAGCGATGCGGGCATATTGGCTACACATTAGATTAATAGGTGGAAGTAGTGTTTGGAGGATGGCAGAGCAAGAAGGTAGCAGCCTGGATTCTTAATGAGCATGGAGTTACTGTACCAGCCCTGTACTCTTTACAGTCACGTTTCACTATGAGGGAAGAGAAATAACTCTGTGTTTAATTTAAGCCACTATCATCTTGGTCTCTGTTGCAGGTAAATCTAATCCTAATTGACATATAATGCAACTTCCTCATTTAAGAGGGAAAAATGGAGGCCTCAATGGACTGAATCAGGCTTGGTTCATGGTTCCTTTTTTTTAAAAAAAATATATTTTATTGATTTTTTTTTTACAGAGAATAGGAGAGAGGGATAGAGAGCTAGAAGCATCGATGAAAGAGAGTCATTGATCAGCTGCCTCCTGCACACTAGGGATATGCCCGCAACCCAGGTACATGCCCTTGACCGGAATCGAACCCAGGACCTTTCAGTCCGCAGGCCGATGCTCTATCCACCGAGCCACACCGGTTTCGGCCATGGTTCCTTTTTTTTGTCCACTATCTCTCAGTGGGTTGAATCAGGCGTGGTTTGTGGTGCTTTTTTTTGTCCATTATCTGGGAGTTTGCTGAATAAGACTAAAGATATGGGTGAATCATTTAAGGGAAGTGGTATATTTTGAAATACCTTATGAGAGTGATAACAGAAGATATTGGTAACAGGAAAGAATGTTAACGAAGGACTTGAATTTGGATGAAAACAAAGGTTTCAGAATATAAGATATGCAGGTTAGGGCACAGTCGGGAAAGGGTTAATAAATAACAGTCCCCAATTCTCAGGGTTAGGTCTTCTGAATCTGGAAATAGTCAAACTCCAGCGGCACCCTTGGTGGTGTAATGATCCATTTTTAGCAACTGGCATGTGTGAATGCAGAGACTGTTTATAGAGCGGTGTAATTAGTAGATACTCATGGAAGTGATTGTTGCTGGCTCAATTATTCTTTAATAGATTGGATAGATCAGTGACTGCTCTGGAAGGAAAATCAACCGTTCTTTTCTCCTGATCAGGGTAATAAATGGTCCCTTTGGTTTTATTTCACTCACCAAGGAGATATAGGCACCCCCCTAGGATATACAGATTTATTTCCCCGAGGGTCTGGCAGGCAAAGGAAAAGATCATCGGCATCCCGTTGAGTTAAAAGAAAGCTGTGTCTGCACATCGCCTAAGCAACCAGCCACTCAGGACAATTCTGCCAAAATGCCCATCGATTCTGTGAAAAATCCATCAGCCTGGTTATGTGACATCCCACGGCCCTCCGTGTCCCCCTCCAGGGTTGAGTTGCTGAGTTTCTCATTTTCCCCTGCCTGCATTAGCTTCCTAAGGACCCTGCTGCAGGGAAAGCTCTGACAGAGGAAATCCTCCAGCTTTAAAACGCCCCACTGGGTGACTTCTCTCAGAATTGCCAGAAAAATGCTCCGCAGAAATGAGGTTCCATTGCCCAGTGGACAGACAAAGCCCAGTCCCTTGGGTGAGCAGAAACAACGCTGAAAGATGATTATTAATTGGCACCCTCCCCTTTCTTCTTTCCAGTGCCCAGAAAATGGTTTCTCTTGGCTCTGGGACTAAATGGATTGAACACCTGGTCCACAGATATGCTTGGATCGTTCTTCTCTAAGCAATAATTCTGGATGGAAAATATGCTTGCACGTGAAGGCTCACACCAGAGAGAAGGAAAAGCCTCCATTGATCCTGGTGCTTTGATTTTACTTCAGCCTCCTATGGGCCAAGTAGGCCCAGGCATGCCTCCTTCAGTACTTCATGGCACGGGAGACAGTTTGGCCAGGCTGGCTGTACTGTTATTGGTGTAACAGAACCTGGGCAGCAGCCTTCTGAGCAGGTTTCCGTGTTTCTGAAGGGTCTTGGCATCACAAGAGAGAAACTGTGAGCTCTAAGACGTTCCGACCTCCCTGGAGGGCCCCTCACAGGCAGGAGAGACGTGGAATCCTCTCCTAGAGGGCCCCTCACATGTGGGAGAGGGATGGATATGTTATGCCCAGACTTTGTGATCCCCAAGGACCACCAGGGGGCCAAGTCCGATGCAATAAACATAAGAGCCTCTGCCATGCTAGCATGGGCTCTGTCCCCCTCACGCCGACAGTATGGGGAAAGAGAGGCCGAATTTCGCCAAGCCCCAGGGTTTTACACCGGTGGTGATGTCACTGCTTTGGCTGACCCTGATTGGTTGGGTGAGGGCTAGGGTCCAGTTACACAAAATGGAGGATAATTCCGCCCTGCCCCACAGTGGAGTGCAGAGTTTATCCTCGCCCTGCCCTGCCCTCTCACTACCAAGATTCATCCTGTAAAACACGTGGGTGACCCTCTCCATTCGCACCAGCCTTTCTCTGCCAATTAACTCTTCTCTGTGACCGGCCTGCTTTCACTCTGCCTCCTTTTCTCCTACCCCTTAGTCTAACCCAGTAGTCGGCAAACTCATTAGTCCACAGAGCCAAATATCAACAGTACAATGATTGACATTTCTTTGGAGAGCCAAATTTTTTAAACTTAAACTTCTTCTAACACCACTTCTTCAAAATAGACTCGCCCAGGCGGTGGTATTTTGTGGAAGAGCCACACTCAAGGGGCCAAAAAGCCTCATGTGGCTCGCAAGCCGCAGGTTGCCAACCACGGGTCTAACCCATTCCAACTTCACATGAGCTGCCGCCCTTTGATTCTGTCTGTTGGCTTATCCCTCACTTTAACCAATGGTGTGCTGGAACTGGCTCCTACTGGCTCAAGAAAGCTGATGGTGCATGCCTCTTCCCAATGTCATGTTCAGCAATGTCACATGGGTAATCAGGCACAATAAGCATAATTACACCACAGAAATCAGGAAATCTCACAATCAGGCGACCCCCTTACCCCCCTGGAGGGCAAGTTGTTAAACATTTACCACCACACCATTGGATTTATCCCTTTTCAAAAGTTAAATCAAATAAAGATTGATTTTATTTTGGCAAATGTTAAGCTCTATCCTCAGCCCTAGAATAACAAAAAGGAGTACCAATCGTGGGAAAACGTTTTGTATGTGCCTTGTGCGCCCCCGCACAGTTTTCTTCAGAATAGTCTCCTCCAAACTGGTCTCCCTCCTAGAACCAGGGAGCTAAGGGAGCCAAGTTGCAGGAAACAAGGTTAATCCACAAACATGGGATCTCCCTTCTTCCTGGCTCTGTTCTAGCTCCAGGCCAGTCTTTCCTCAGCAAGTTTGAGCCACCTGGAACTTTCCCGAACATTCTGCCCTATCAAAACGTACCTTACCAAGGTCCCATCTACCTATGCTAAACGGATAAACACATTCTAACTAGGAACTATCTGTGGTGCCAGAAAAAAAAAAAGGGGGGGGGGAAGATGGGAGCCTGATAGAAGCCAGTCTGTGAGTCACAGCAGCAGCAGGGGACAGTGGAGACACTCAGACCCAAGGGTCACTTTCAATGCAACAATCCCAGCTGGCCGTTCCATGGCTGAGACTGGCAAGGAGCGAGCTGGCCCTCACATCTATTCAACCAGCCCTGATTGTACCTGGTGTTTCTGGCACGTGACGTGGGACCTCCTAGGAGCCCGTGTCCCCAACCCCAACCTCTTTCCCTTGACCAGGTCTTGACCCAGAGCTTCCTCCTTGCCCCCTGCTGTGGCCTGATGGCTTGAAGAGAACCACAATGCTGAGACGGGACAGCTGTGGTCTTGGACACCCCACAGAGCCTTCGTTCCATTACATAATGAGGTTAATAAAAGCTGTCTGTTTATTCTGCCATGAAGGACTGTCATGAGGGTTAAAAGAATTAAAAGTCTACCTATCTGAGGTTTGTTGTAAAGCCTGATACAAATGTTTCTTGTATTTTCAAATTGATTTTTTTTATATGATTTAATCCTTAATGTTACACCGTGTCTTACTGACTCTCCGAACAGCCAATGTTGTTATTTTTTTTTCTCACCTGGGAAAAAAAGTTTAGTGCAATATTTATCAACCCAGTAAAGTTGTAAATAAGGAAGAAGGAGGTCAGATACGTCCCATGAAATGCCCCTGTGAAGAAGGCATTCCAGCCCACATGACATGCGCTTCCTAGACCATGTTCCCACTCTAATCACCAGCTACAGATCCAGTTCCTGTTCCTCTGGGAACTGCTGACATTGGGCTTTCACTGCCTTTGATTTTCTGTTGGCCTTCATTACCTCCTTCCTCCTGCCCTCCCTCCCTGGCTTCCCAAGCTTTAGTGACGCTCAAACCTTTGGCACACAGGCCTGCTGACATACCTTTTGCACACCAAGCTACCGTGCTCTGCTTTTAGAAGTAAACACAACCAAATGTCATTTTGAAGAGCTTCTAGAAATCTCTTGGGAACTGATTATGGACAGAAAACGTCCAGTTGGTCTTCCTTCCCCATCTATGAGTGGAATATCAGCTCCAGGTTTGAGTGTCAACAAAACTACCAAAGGCTAATGGAAGCCAAGCCTTGGGTCCTTCACCACTTTCCTCACAACAGAATGTGGGCTCTGATCCTCTGAACCTATCAACCTCTGGCAGCATCCTCAAAACTCTCAACCTAAAATCATCTTGTGAGAGTCTAAATAAAGGCCAAAACCCTGGAGAACTGCTATGGAAGGGGATATACTTTAATGCCCACAACACCTTCCCCCTGGATTAGTTCTGAGCCAAATGAATCTTGGTTGTATTGGATTTCCAGCTGAATCGGTGTCCCCATGTGAGTGTTGCAGTCCTTGGAGAGGCATCAACCAACAGGAATGCTTCCAGGAATGAGGGCCAAGGTAGCTCTTCACCATGTTGGTAAATGAGTGGCTCCCTAAGTTGGACTCAGAGCCTTCACAAGATCCAGGAACCTCAATAGTTCCTAATATTTGATCGTTTTCTTCTCTCTGCCTAATTATAACATTAGATTCGATTTGGCAAAATCTGTCATTTAGTCCACCTCAAATTTTCATTTGTAAAACATTGGCCATCACAAAACTTTCCTTCTCTCAAAAAGTGAGTTTTGAAATCTCCATTAACTCTCATGTGTGCAAAGTGCCCAGGTATAACATTGTCTATATTTATATCTATTCTCTTATAAAACCTCACTATGATGCCATGAGGGTAAGGCAAGCATTACCAGTCCCATTTTTATGGGTGAACAAACAGGTTTGGAGAACTGGAGGGGTTTCCCCCACTGTTCTACTGTTGATAAATGGCAAAGCTAGATCTCACCCCAAGTGTGTCAAAGTCTCATGCACTTGTTTTCATTCAGCAGATTCTTAACCTAGAATCTTGTCTGGTTTCAAGAGGTTGTTGAGAAAAATTTATATTCCATGCGTTTTTCCAGAGAGAGGGTCCACAGCTGTCATGGAATTTCAAAGAGATACAAGACTCAAAAGCTGTTAAGAACACACTGCCTGCCTGGCCTGTGTGGCTCAGTGGTTGAACATTGGCCCATGAACCTGGAGATCAGGGTTTGATTCCTGGTTAGAACACTTGCCCGGTTGTGGGTTTGATCCCCAATAGAGGGCCTGCAGGAGGCAGCCAATTGATGTTTCTCTCTCATTGATGTTTCTATTTCTCTATCCATTTCCCCTCTTCGCTTTAAAATCAATAAAAATGTATTTTTTTTTTAAAAAAAGAACACACTGCCTGTGTTGTCTGGCACAGAGTGGACATCCAATATTTGTGTGCTAAAATGAGTTGAGAATACACAGGGGGTGGGAACGTGGGTCTCAGGGGGATACCGCTCTGTTTATCCAGAAGAGTGCCAGTGGGGAATGGCCCCGGGCTGCAACAGCCAAGGTGCTGGCCATGGTGACTCAAAGAGCACACGCAGAAGTTGGGAAGGAGGCCAGGGAATTTGTATGATGGATACATAGCCTGGGACCCAGGACAACCTAACTCACCTGCAGAGAACATACCCCTTAAGAAGGTCTAAGGCAAGAACCCTGTAGGAAGGATAGACATTTTCTGCCCCTCTTCTGGACTTGGAGTGTGGTGGTCAGGTTAGGGGTTCCTAGGTCTCTGGATAAATAGACCTTCTGGGACTTTCCTAGAAGGAAATTTTCTGAGGAAATTGCCTTCATCTCCTGGCCCTAGATTCATTATGAAGTGGGACAAAGGGGAGGGTTGAGCTTCCCGACCTTCTCCAGAGAAGATAGAAGAATATGAGGCTTTGGCAAAGATGCTGAAACAAACATGGAGATCAAGCAGCATCGTTGTCAAGCCAGTTGTCATCTTGGCCAGGGGACCAGTGTTTGATAGACTCGTTTGGGTCTCCTAAAGAATGAGATGTGCATTACGGTTTGGCATCCATTCAGAGACATGAGGTATGATCAGGACATGGTTATCCTACAACAGAATGCCGCCCCCCCTCTTGGCCAATAGGACACCTGCCGTTAGAATGTGTAAAATCGGGGTAACTTGGGCACTAAGAAACAAGCGTGACTGTTGCAGCCAGGCTTCTAGTTGGGATGTTTTTGGTCTTTGTGTTGGACAGGATGTGCTTAGAGGAGAGATTTCCGTGGCCACTGAAACACAGAGAAACTTGGTGCCCGAAGAAGAATGAGGGGAAACAAGAGCCTACGTGTGTGTCCCACGGTCAACAACGAGGCCGGAAACATCCATCTGGAACGCAGTCAAGAAAAACACACTGCCTGCCAGAATGCTCCTGAAATGGAGCAACTCCTTAGCCAAACTTTGCTGGACAGCAGGTATTAAGGATGGGCTGGTGGGAATGAGTTGTATGTGAAAAGATGGGGACAAGAATTCAACTAGTGTGTGTTTGTGCATTTGTGAGAGAGAAAGACAGCGAGACAGAGAAACAGAGAGAGGAGAGAAGAGAAGCCCAGATTTTGTTGTTGGAAATGCTGGAAGTTTAAAATGCAGCCCTCGATCCATCTTAGTCCCTTCAGTAGAGTCCTGGCACTGGACTCTGGTGGTGGCAGCTCCTTGAGGAACCCTGAAGGTAACAGCATGGGGAAAATATACATGATGTTTCTTGGATGATTCTTAATCAAGTTACAGTGAGGAACTGAAAGAAGTTCAGGCAGCAGGGCAGGCATTATTTTAACTCACCCAGTGGAAAATTATTGACGCACATTTCATATAACTGGATTTAAAACGGATTTGGCACTCTTTAAGGCCATACCCCAAACACAAAGCCCATTCAGCTGGCATGATTTCTAGCCTTGAGAACAGCAAGTCTGGCAAGAATTAACCAGGCCAGAGGAAGCAGTAGAGAGACCATTGTTTGGCCATCCTCTGCACACACCAGGGCAAGGAACGCTGGAGCTCCAGCAATTAGCAGTAGAAGGGGCCCGCTGGAATACAGTGCAATGTTGTGGGTAATGGCTTGTGTCTGGAACAGCTCAGCAAGCTTCATGAATATTAATTTAATTATGCACTAGGCCAGGAAAGTAAGTGGTCCTTGTTTTACAAAGAGTAGGCATGCAGGCAGCTGAGCCTCTTTGAGGCTCACCAAGTGTGTGTATGTGTGTGTGTGTGGGGGGGGGGGGGGGAGAAGAGAGGCGGGAATAGAAGAGTGAATTGACTCTAGCTTGATTCTAAGAGATTGAAAAAGAAAAGAATAGAAATATACCTACATTATATCCACACAGCTGATGAGCAGAAACTAAATTTGGAACAGAACCATGATGCTTAGCACAGATGCTTCCATTCTGAACCAAAAAAAAGTTGTCCTGAGCTTTAAAACTGTCAAGCTGTATGCAAGAAAGGATGGCCATGAGACCCTTAAACCAGCTTCATGGCATGCTTAGACCAGAAGCCTGCAGTGGTCATGGCCCCCAGGGTATGGAAGTCTGGGGTTCAAGTGTGGTAACATGTTGGCTCATTGGTGGATGCGATAAAGCCTGGGCCAAAAGGCCCGCATGGCATTGATGTGTTCGCTTTGCTTCCTCCTTAGGCTACTCCCCATGCAGGCTTTGGGGACAAGGCCAGCAAGCTTGTCTCAAGGCACATTCCAAGGGGAGGACTGGGAGGCAAAGTATGAAATTTTACTACGTATGGAAGAGCACATAAGTGGGTAGATGGAGAAGAGACATACATAGTTAGATGGAAAAGAGAAGTCTCATAGACAGAGGGGACATCATATGAGAGAGATGCACATGGCAGTGTCTTAAACCAGATGGAAGTTACTTCTCACTCCTGTAACAATCTAGATATAAGCTGTCCAGGGCAGGGATGATGGCGTATAGTGGAGAGACCCAGTCTCTTTCAATCTTGTTCTCTATTACCCCTCAGGTATTGGCCTCATCTAAATGATCCAAAAAGACTCACCATTACTATGTGCACATTCCAGCAGTAAAAAAGAAGAGGGCATCCTCCAACTAATAAGAGGACAATCCTAATGTTGCACACATCCCATTGGTCAGGAAATAGTCACATGGCCACACCTACTGCAAGGGAGACTGGGAAATAGTCTTTTTCTTTTTTTCTCAGCTTAGCGATATACCCAGCTAAGAATTGTATTTCTGGGAAGTAGAAATGAAGCATTATAAAGGAATAGGGTGTGATGGCAGCCAAGTCTTTGACTTATTGTTAGAAATCTCCCACCCTTTACCCCTCAATCAATTGCTTTTCCTCTTCCTCCCTCTGACCCCTAGCAATTCCCTTCCTGTGCTCCACACAGCTCCTCCAGACTTCCTCTTTGTCACACCCTCTTTCACCCAGATTTCGTGGCCTCACTCATCTTGTGCTCTCTCCTCTTTTTGCATTCTCTTCTTCCTTCAAATTAGAGAAACGTAACAAGGAGGGGGGGAAATCACATCTTGCATGAACATCTGGCAAGCATTTTTCCTGGATATAACTCCTTGTATTACATTGACCACTTCAAACAATTACCTCCCTAAATACAGGGGTCCTTCCGTAAATAGGAAGCGGCTGTAACATATTTTGAACACCATGTGCTCAAACACACTAATTACATTTCAATCACACAAATCCTGGTTTACTTTGTTCTGAATGGTGGGGACATGGTTATATACACATGTGAGAGACTGAATGGGCACATGGACAACAGCCAGACCACGTATGACAATAGGGTTCTGATCACATAAGAAGCTCGGGGAGCCACGGTACAGCCTCTGAGAGGCTGGCCCAGAACTAAGCCAGTCCTTGGTCCATAACTGCCAGCTTCCCTGTTTTTTGGCTATTCCCTCCACCCACAGCCTCTTCAACCTGCTTCCAGTTCAATACCAATCAGAGACAGCCAAATGTCCAACATGCTCCCCTAACCAATCACATGGGACGCCCCCCCTTCTAATTACCCCCTTCAGCGTCCCCCAGCCTCCAATCAGGGCACGTCTCAGGCCCTCCCTTATTCCACTAGAAAGCTTCCCCATTTCCCCGCCTGCCTTGGAGTCTCTGCCAAAGGCAGCAATGGTGCTGACTCCCTTGCTATTATAAGCTCGGAAAAAAATAGCCTTTGCCTGTTCTCATTTGGGTGGTCTTCGTTTATTTTCGCACTTGCAAAAAAAAAAACAAAAAAAACAACTCTCACTGAGCTAAAAATTTAAGAGCATCCAAAAATGTTAAACCTTGACTTTGCTCAACCTTAGAGAAAAAAGGAACACCATAAGGGCAAGTGAATGAAAAGCAAAGGCCGTGGAGAAATAAAGTAAGCACCACCTGTTTCCATGGGCAATACAAGAACCAGGCGCTTCTCACTGCTGGTGCGTCTGAAACGCCACACCACAGGCAGACTTGGGAACAGCGCCGCCATTTTATGAAAAGGCCATAATCACAGCCGACAAGGAAGAGGGAAAGAAAACAGCCAGAGAAGTTGTACATCCTTAGCTTCTCGGGTGTATAAAAAGCATCTGTGTAGGGATTGGGGAAAACAGACGCAGGCATTGCTGACCCTCAGTATTAAAACGTTACTAACAAACCCACACACTGCCCATGGTTTTCCCCTCCATGCTTCTCCCCTAGCGAAATACCTCTCTGCTGTGGTCCATTTATCTTAATGTGTCACTGGGCCCGGCCTCCCTGAGGCCCAGGAGAGGATGGTGGAATGGCCCTCCCTCTGGTCCCCGGGAGCTCTCAGAGCATCACAAGGAAGTTCCTTCCGTTCCCTCCCACGCAGCAGCGGAGCACATGGCGCCAATGAAACCCAGGCCATTAGAAACGAAAAGACTCCCCTGCCAACACACTGACGTTCGTATTTTCCAATTTTGAGGAATTTAATTCCATAGTTCTAGGAATACACTGGAACTTGCCCCCAGTGCTTTGGCTGAGTTTTCACATAAGTTTCAAGGCACAAACTGTTCAAATAAATCAAATGTAAAAAGTTAGAGGTTTAGAATTAGGGCCGAGGCATCCCTAAAAAGTCACAGAGTCAGCAATACTGCTGTGACAACATCACAGGGCTCTTCTCCCAGACTCCAAAGCTGGATCTCAAACGTATGGAAGAAGCCCTCATGGCACGCCGGTGAGAGTGAGGTTAGCAGAATAAAACATGTACTGATGACTAGACACCCCGGGAAAAGTCCCTGGGGCTCCATGGACCTGCACTCATGGCCATCCCCAGGGCAGGGAAGAGATGATGGATGAGGGAAAGGCAGCTACTAACAGACGGTGCGCACAGAGTGAGCTCCGTGATGTTAATCGGTTGCAAAGGAGAAGACAGGCCATTAACTATGAATGCCAGGCCCAAACTGATTACACGCAGCCCCGTGTGCGGCGGGGGCGTCTCGCCTTCCAGGGTGCACATTACCTGGAAGGTGTCACCGGTCCCGTCCCTGCTTTCTTAATGAACCCTGGCAGCTCTGAGAAGGAGTTCTAATATTTATAACTCCCCACTTCAAACGGTCTGCATGTGTCCTTATCCGGTACCAAATGCGGTATCCATGTCCCCACAACCATCACTTCTTGACTGACGATATCTTGGCCCGCTCCCCACACTACCCCTGTCCAGGATGTGCTTCGACTCTTACCATTGATCATGGTCCTCCCTCCCCGCTCCCCATCAGCCTCAAATGCTGCTTGCATCCCTCCTCCTTTCCCCTTCCTCCTGCTCTCCACTGCTCAGGCCTTTGTGCGGCTCAGCTGGACTCCTGCCCTGGCCCCAGCTGGTGGCACTGTGCCCCAGCCTCTCTCCTCTCCTGCTGACAAGCTGCTCCCCATGGCCTTCCAAACTCAACCGCGACCTTCCCAGCCCCGCCTCCTGGCAGCCCAGCCCTCCTCCCTGCTTTCCTGACAACCCTTCAGGCACCCTCTTGCCCAGCCTTACGCTTTCTGGCCAAGACTGCTTTCTCTCAAACCGTGTTTAAGCATGAGATGTAACATGCAAATCCCACCTAGGATGCAGGAAGCAAGAAGAGAACATCACTCTCACCGAAGCAACGTGAAAAGGCGGAGAATCCACAAAGCCCTGTGTTTCCTTGAGCCCAGCACAGAGCTAAGGCCACAGGAAACCCGGTGAACTAAGTCCCCAAGAGGACAGTCCCCTTCGAGAAGGCATGGGACGCATAACTGTTTCACCGGGGCAGAGCACAGACAGGGGAGCTTGTTGTGGGCTCTGGGACATGCAGCGTAACAGCACAAAAGGGCGGGGCACGTACCCGTAAAGCTGAATGAATTATGGGAGGATAAGCACCTGTTCGATCGCCACCCAGGCCAGCAGCCTGGTCACAGTGCTCCCTCCCTGCTCGGAGGAACCCTGCTGGTCTCTCACGGTAAAGACTCCCTTGCTGTCCTTTAGCCCTTTTACCACTACCCGTGAGTCTCTAATGGCTACCATTCCGCTGGCCTTTTCAAAGGCTTTGTGAGATGGAATCCCACAGCAGCTGGCTTCTTCCTCTCAACATTGAGTGTGTGAGATCCCACCACCCTGCACACAGCTATAATGCAGGCATCTTTGCTCCCGATTCCCCCACCTAAAATGTCTGTCCCCCACCCGCCCACCTGGTTCCCGCTCCACCTGCCAATTATCACCCCCCCTTAGAATTCAAATACAGATGTCCCTTCCTCCTCCAGGAAGCCCACCCTATAACCCCGTATAGAAGCTGCCACATCTGCATGCAACTCCTCCAACCCTTTGAACTTCTAGTTCTTTGCATCTACATTGCTCTGCGCGATGGTCACTTGTGCTGTGATTTCCACATAGTGTAGAGTGTGTCCTCAAAACCCAAGTAGTGGGACTATGAAATCCACGTGGAATCTGGAAGCGTGCTTAGCATGGTAAAGGTTCAAGGAATCCAATAACAGGGTGCACCTGCTGACCATACGCCACCTGGGTACCACCACAGTGCCGTGGGCTCCGTGGGCCAGAACCGGGCAGAGCCTGGACACTCTCCCTCTCCTTGTGTGATGGTCTCACGTAGTCCTGTAGATGCAGGAGCGTCAGGAACTGCAGACAAGGCTGCAGATCGCTCTGGGCATTGCTTTTGGGACTCAATCCCCCATTCAAAGTGTTTCCGTTGTACCTGCCTCTTCATCGGAAGAGTGACCTGTGGAACATCAGCTGGCTCCTTGAGCTTCCTTGTTTGGATTTCGGGTAAACAGGAGATTCCTTTCTGGCTCTTCAGGATTAAACACGTTGGTCTATTATTGCCGTTTGAAGGAAAACAGCAAAGTCTCTAACATTGCATTTTGAGAAATGGAAACTTGGAGAGATGAGCTTGAAGCATCTTTGATGACGCATGGCAGGGAAAGAAGTGGCTGAGAAACCTTAGAAAACGTGCCTCTGCTCAGAAAAGGGGTGTGGAGGGGGAGGGGGGTGAGAGAGGCGTAGAAGCCAGACAGGCTCCCAGAGCACCAGGCCCCATGGGAATAGCCCAGGTCTCTCCCCGCGGCGGGAGTGGGTCCTCCAGGGCCCGTTGCCTGGGAGGAAGGCTCTGCTCGGGATGGAGACCTTTATCTCTGCTGTTATTTACACGCCATCGAGTCTGAAAGCTGCAAACACTGGTGGACGCGAAGGAGGAGAAACAGCTTCACTCCCTCCAAAAGAGCAAAACAAAACACCTATTGTTATCAGACCATTGACTGGGGTTACCGTGGCCAATGGGCTACCATGGGGAGTGGGAGGCAGTGTCTTTCTGCATTGCACCTCCGATTGGTTTGAAACTTTCATAGCTATGAAGATACTGGATAAAGGAAAACACAGGATCTAAGTACAAGAATAATTGGTTTCTTCCAAGCATGAGGACATTTACCCCCAGTCTCCCCACCCCAGGCTCTGCCCCCTCCCTGTTCAATGTCATGTACCCACCATGGCCAGATGCCCAACAACTTTATCCCACGAGCAGCTTCTCCCCTTGCTGTCTGCTCCCCCCCGCACCTTCCCCCCCCCCCCCCCCCCCCCAATGCCTTCCCTCTCTGCAAGAAACCCTTGGCTTGCCAGGCCTGGGAAACAGCTCTCTTATCCTTTCGAAACCTCCCCCCCCTCCCCCCCCCCCCCATATTCAGTTCCATCAGCTCAGGGCCTGCCTTGCTGGCTGTCATGTTTGACAGATTGCTTCACGATAAAGTATTAATGCCTCAATTTTCTGCACCACGAAAAGAGATTTATAGAGTGATATGCATGTTCCACTTTTTCATCCAGCGATCCCACTCTTTGGCATACATTCCGAAGAAATCACCCAAAGAGGGTAGTGCTTCTGCCCCACTCAGACCCCCTTTGCAGTGCACTCTCCGCGCCCCTGCCCGGTGTTGGCTGGAATCAGCTCCCAGAGGACCCTTCCCCAGGCTGACTCGCTGGGAAGGTGACTGCACCACTCAGGGCAGCCCAGCCCAGGACTGACTGAAGTCCCTTGGCCTCAAGAGGGTTTGGGGGGTGGCCCGCGCGGCTCAGTTCTGTGATGAGATTTCCACCAGAGCCCAGGGGTATTAGGCCAAAGCTGACTCTGGCTGAGACCCCATCTTTGCTTCCCTTGCTCCCTCCTACTCAGACCCCCCCCCCCCCCACTCTTCCACCCCTCACCCCTTCCACCAAGAAATCACATGCATCTGAATTCCATCTCGGGCGCTTCTAGGGAATCTGATTTAAGACACAGGGAAAAGTTATACTTGTGAAAAGGGGTAATTAGACAGTCACAGAGATAATTGGAGCGAAGCTAAGCAGATGCTGATAAGAGAGATCACCCTGAGGGGTGAAACTGGGTAGGAAATTTGCGTTTCCCCATAAGCTCTTTTGTTCTCTTGAATTCATTGCCCTGTGTTTATGTTACTATTTTAAATTTAAAAATGAAATAACAACCATCCATCCCACCTCCAACTGATGTGATGGCCCTGCATTTAGTGGTCCCCTGGGTTTCCTTTTCGAAGCTTGGTCCAGAAAATTCGAAAGTTTTGTGGGGCCTGGATCAAGAATCTGTATTTCAGGTGAATTCCTCTCTCTATCTGCAGGTAGATGAAAGACTCACGGCATTTTCTGCTAGAATCTGGCTCTTTACTGACGGTAACCAAATCCCAAACCAGAAGTGGAAAGATAATGGGGACTAACTACTTGTTACTACTAAGTACAGGTCATTAAGATTATGATAAAGCCAATCCAATGTCGAGGGCACCCAATGTGCTTTTCGATGAGGTGACAAGGAAGGAGAATTTGAGGAACAGGATGGTCAGCTGAGCGGAAGCTCTGAGAGGCACCGGCCCTCTGAGGCCTGATCCAAAAAGAAGGCCCACTCTGCCTCTGAGTGTTTTGGAGGAAGGCCAGCTATCGCTGGGAGGTGGGCAGTGCCAAGGAGGGGACCTAAGCTCTGCCATGTGACCGAGTCACCCTCGGAGAAAGGGATGTGGCAGTCAGTAATGTTAACGGTGGAAGGATGGGTCTAAGGTCCTCACTCTGCTGCTTTCTTGCTGTGTAGCCCCCCCGTCATCCCTTCACTTCTCCATGTCTCATTGAGGGTGATTTCCTCATCTACTGGATGGCTGTCTGTGGCCTGACAACTTAGCACCTGCTCCCTTTTGTCCAGTAAGACTTCTAATTTGTGTGTAAGGATCTGTCTTATCTTCATCCTTCAGGAGTATAGAGCTCATCCCCCATCAGCAATGATTGGTTCAAGGACAGGTAAGTGGTCGGCAAACTCATTAGTCCACAGAGCCAACTATCAACAGGACAACAATTGACATTTCTTTGGAGAGCCACATTTTTTAAACTTCAACTTCTTCTAATGCCACTTCTTCAAAATAGACTTGCCCAGGCCGTGGTATTTTGTGGAAGAGCCACACACAAGGGGCCAAAGAGCCGCATGTGGCTCGAGAGCCGCGGTTTGCCAACCACAGCCCTAAGCCAGTCCAATCAGAGTGAATCTTGGAAATTTTTGTGGAAGCCACCAGAAGAGTTTTTTACTCTTTCCCTCTGAGCAGAACCCTGAAGGTAGTCATTCTGCAGCCATCTAGCTGTCCGTAGGGAGAAAGCCACAACACGGGGCTCAGGAGGGGAGCCACAGTGGATGGCAGAGCTGAGAGACCAAGAGAAAACAAGTCCAATGACACTCTTTCAGCTCCTGGATCCATGCTAGACCTAAAGCCGGAGATGCTCCTGGATGTCCCCATTACATGTAAATTCTGATACAGGGTACTGATTGCACCCAACCAAAAAAGCTCTGTGGATGCCGAGATTTCAGATTTCTATCTTGACCTCAGGGCCAGAGTTGCATTAGTGAGTCCTTTCAGAGGGACTCCGTCCTCGGCAGCACTTGCATCTCTAAGCAGTGTGTTCAGCAACCAAAGCCATCCTCTGACTCACCCACGCTGGCCCACTGAAGCTGGCAGTGAGGCAATAGGGCCTGGCTCGGCCCAGCTCCCTGCAGTGGGAGCTGCGTGGGTGGGCACACAGGCAGGTGGCCCTGGGCCCAGCGGGAATGCCTGCAGGTGTGCATTGCCAGCTCTGCGCCAGCATGCCGCATACTAGGACTGCCTCTCAGAGAGGTATGTTCACGTGTGACCACGCCTCCAAGGACGTGGAAGAACAGGGACAGGAGCCTCATCATAGCCACATCCGGTTCTGAGGGTAGCAAGACCTCCTTGTTTGGAACAGTTAGAAGGGATGCTGACTTGGTGTGCGTGTGGGGTGCTTGTGCCAGCCTCTCCCCGCCCCCCCCCCCCCAAAGGAGCTCATGTCCCCTCACGGCATCACTGTCAGGATAATTATAGCACTAACAACAGAAATACCCTCCACAGGGCCTCGGCCCCCATTTTTCTGTGCTGCTCAGCAGCTCACAGTGTGCCCATGGTGGAGTCGGGGGAGGGAGCACCGGGGTTGAATACTGGCAGCCATATAAACAGGGGCAAGTGGCCTCCCCTCCACAACTCAGTGTCCTCCTCTTTCACGTATGAATAATAATAGCACCAGTGCCCGGCCGATGTAGCTCAGTGGTTGAGCATCAGCTCATGAACCAGGAGGTCACGATTCAACTCCCGGTCAGGGCATATGCCCAAGTTGCTGGCTCGATCCCCAGTAGGGGCTGTGCAGGAGGCAGCCGATCAATGATTCTATCCTTCTCCTCTCCCTTCCTCTCTCTGAAATCAATTAAAAAACCATATTAAAAAAAAGAATAGCACCAGCTTTATGCATTCTTGTGAGGATTAAATGAACTAATACCTCAAGGTGTTTAGGACGGGGCTTGGCTTGCAGTGAGGGCTGTGGGTCTGAGGGAGAAGCGTCTGTCTTTAGCTGACCGGCGAGCCTAGGCCTTGGACCAGGCCTCCCAGCTCTGCCTCTGACTCAGCCAGGAGCATGAGACTGATGTCCACACACTCCAGCGAGGTTCACACAGGCACACTCACGCCCTCGGAAGCCAGAGGTCTCCGGAGGAACGTCAGATGCTCCTCTGAGTCAGTGGCACCCTGAACACTTTGTCATTCATTACAATAGAGCGAGCATGTGTCGACATTTCCATCCTCCATCTCTACAGCTGCCTGCGGCTAGGGAAACGGAACAGAGCTTGCTGCAGTAATCGGGGCTCAGAGGACATACCTGTGGTCTTAGCCTCCCAACGCCTGCAGCTCCAGTGATAAGGACAATGAGCAACTGGGGGTTCGGGTGAACACCTGACCCGACGTTCATGGTGACAAAATGTGTGTCCTGTCCCTCTGCCGGGGAGTGAGGAGGGCCTGAGCGTGTGATTGCTACACTGGGGTCCTTGTGTCTATCACACAGCCCGGATTGTATCAGCAGCCCCAGAACCGACCGGAGATGAAAGGGGGTCCTTTGCCACTGGGTTGGCTGCCCAAATTCGCCAGCTTCTGATCCTTTGGGGACTGCTGTCTCTCCAGCTGGGCGAGAGGACATCGAGACTGAGGGGAGACATTAGTCACCCTGAATAATTAATTCACCACTCAGCTTTGGGCGAGAACAAGGGGACAGTTCCTCTGGTGGGACAGCCCCCTTGGCTAAGCGGCTGCAATCGTCTCCAAACTTGTCTCTAGCCTTCAGATGTGCCCCTCCCGTCTGATCCACCCTCAGGTGCCTCGGGGAGGGCTCAATGCCATCATTCCCCTGCCTCTAAGATGCCTGTGATCGCTGCTGCCTAATGCAGCCCTGCTCAATAGGACTTCCTGCAGCGATGGGTGCGTCCCATATCCGGCTGTTCAGGGCCATAACCCCTAACCTAAGGTGACCAGACGTCCCACCAAAAGCAGGACATCTGGTCACCTTACCCTAACCACAGGTGGCTGTTGAGTCCTTGTATGTGGCCAGTGTGTCTGAGGAGCTGAATTTGTAGTTGTCTTTTATTTCAATGAATTGAAATTGGAATTCAGATTCAAACTGCCGCATTTGGCTAGTGGCTACCATATTTCCCCAGAGAAGGAAATCCAAAGTCCGAGGGGGCGTCCCAGCCCTATTTGAGCAACCTTCATTTTCTTGTTGTTGCCAGAATTCATTCAAACTGGGAATTCCAGCCCTAGCACATAACGTACAACTCCCCAAACCTGGTGCCCGCTTCACACCTCCGTGTGCTGGCATCTGCTGCTCTCGCTGCCTGAATGTTCTCATCTTCTGCCCAAACACGTCTGCAAGCCGCCTGCCAGCCAAACCACCCGCCTTCAGGACACAGCTCCAGGATTACCTCCACTAGCAGCGTTCTCGCCAGCCCCTGCCCTCCCCACGCAGAAGGAGCCACCCTGCCGTACGCAGCTGCACGGACACGCTGGAGGCTCTTCCAGTGCCAATAGGTTTCCATCGGCTCCCCCTGGAGTAAAGGCAGACCCCTGGAGAGGAGGTTCTGTGTTGCGTTCACCTTGGGGCCTTCGATGCCCACCACAGGGTTTGGCTCAGAGGGACCAGTCCTTAGGTGATGGCCAAAGAAATAAAATTATTATAGTGAACATTTGTCATAGTTCAGGCGGGTCTTGCAGCCAACTATCTGTCTGATTCTATTCCAGTCACTCTTTGGGATTTGTCTTAATGTGTGGCCTTGAGAGTGAGGAAAATCACACGGGCAGATCCTCCTGTCCATGCCCAGGCCATTCCTTCCAGATACTGATGAGAGTGTGAGGGGTGCAGTGATGCCAGCGCAGGTGGAGGTCACACTCCACGTAGCAGCAGCACACGGGCCATACCATGCCTGATGCCCAGCCTTCAGGAGCTCCAAGATTAGTTCTCCAGCCTCCCGTCAAACACGGGAGCCCCCAGTGGCCTTCCAAGTCACCGAGAGTGCTGGCGACCTCTTGGTAGCCAGCCACCAAGTGACACAGAACAGCAGTCATGCAGAGAGGCTCCTAGGTCTGCAGAGCCTCGCAGGAGGAAAGGGTGTGTCCTGCGGGCAAACAGGCTCATTGTGACAAGGCTCAGCTGTCACAAGGCACAAAGCTGAGGTGGAAGCCAGAGCAGCAGGGCCCCAGGCAGCAGTGAGGGACCCACCTGGCGCTGAGGGTGGTGTAGGTGACAGTGTGAGGAAGCTGGTCTATGCCAGGAGAGCAGAGCACCATCCGCTCCAACCAGAGTGACTGGGTAACTACCTGCTGGGCTGTCCCAGGGGCTGAGGGAGAGAAGGAAGGTGACCTGGAGACTCCCAGTGATGCTGAAGCATCGCTCTGATAGCGACTGGAGACTGGCGGCCATGATGGCGCTGTTGGCAAGTGTTTTTGGTTGGGTTTTTTATTCTTTTAAGTAAACATCCTGAAAATATACTGGGAACTGAGAACTTCTTTCATCCAGTCAACCATGCTTACGAAGGGCCTCCTCCTCTGCACAAGGGACCATGGCAGCACTCTTTGCCCCTCATGGCTTCTGCCCGGGCTATGTCCTCCGCCTGGCTTTCTTTTTGGCCTCGTCTGAGCCTCCACTCATCATTCACAGACAGTTTAAATGTCACTCCCCGAGGGGAACTCTCCCTGGCACCAGGTGAGGTCTCCTACCCCTGTGGTAGGCAAACCGCGGCTCGGGAGCTGCATGCGCTCTTTGGCCCCTTGAGTGTGGCTCTTCCACAAAATACCACGGCCTGGGTGAGTCTACTTTGAAGAAGTGGTGTTAGAAGAAGTTTAAGTTTAAAAAATGTGGCTCTCCAAAGAAATGTCAATTGTTGTACTGTTGATATTTGGCTCCGTTGACCAATGAGTTTGCCGACCACTGTTCTAGACCCTGGAACCACACCTCACAGCACCCAGCCGAGCTCTCACTGTGCAGTTTGTTACTGGTGACTCTTCCTCACTATGACAGGCTCCGTGAGGGCAGGGACAGTGCTGGACCCGTTGCTAGGTGGACTCAGTCCTGCACAGCAGTGTCTGACACGCAAGAAGTAGTTGTTGACAGAATGAACTTTGTGGCAGCTCAGAAGGACTAAGACGCTTGCCACACCACACAGCAGGCACAAATATAGGTAGTCGACACTTCATTCGGTAGCTCAAAAATATCAAAGAATATACACTTGGGGAGGATGGAGACATGAAGCTGAGCACTAAGTCTACTCAATGCCATACCCCGGATGGGACCCTGAGCCTGAAAAGGGGCCTTTGTGGAAAAACTGGGGAAATCTGAATACACTTTGCCATTTAGCTAACTTTGTACCCATATTAATTTCTCCATGTTGACACACTCCCATAGTTATGCACGATGTTAACTCTGGGTGTTGTGTATGTGGGAATTCTGTATTACCCTTGCAACTTTTAGGAAAATCAAAGACTATTCCAAACACACGGTTTCTCTAAGGAAAGAATTCATCCAATTTCTTCTTCAAAATAGAAAGTTCTGGGTAGAGAGATGACGGGTAACTTTTGTTTTTATTGTGCCTCCTCCATTTTCTATAATAGCATGCATTGCTTTTCTAATTTAAAAACAGTGTTGTGTTAAAAATAATGAGATAACTTGGTTTAGAAAATATTCGCGTGCGTGTGTAAGTTTCGTTTTCAATGGGCAAGATCACATTGCAAAAGCTATAATGACCCATCAGCACAGCCTCGCAACAGAACTGGATTCTCAGTTTTGTATGTAACCGTCCCCCCGCCAAGATAAGGCCGCTGAGCTGCAATCGGAGCCGGCCTGTCAAGTTTTAATGCCGGTGCCCGCTTGTGTTTCCTTCAGATGCAACTCAAACAGATCGGACAGCAAGCTCCCGCTGGCCCGCGCTCACACACACAGCTGCCAACATGGATCACATGCGGGTCCTCCAGGGGCAGTGCAGGGTCCCCTCGGTTCCCTGAGGCCTCTGGTCATTGTCACATGTGGGATGGGGGAGGGAGACGTGCAATCCGGCGGGACCGGGAAGGTCATGCCTCTCCCGTCACCTTGCCCACACCCTGTGACCCCCTCTGAACCTCAGCTGCCCGCCGGGAGAGGGGGAGAAGCTGCCTCTGAAGCTGGAAATGCAAACCGGGTGCTCTTGGGAGCCTGCTGCTCTTCAGTCATTCTAGACAGGAGTTCGGGGTGGGGGGTTGGGGGGTGGGGAAGTGGGTGGCTCCTTCTCTTCCTGCAAAGAGAAGGAGAGAATGAGCTACTCAGAGTCAAGTAACCAACTGAGGAGTCGAACAGGACCCAAGGAAGCGGGGTTTTGCACCGCCCCGTCCCTGCCTCGCGCCAGCCTGTGTCCTCATTCTGACCTGCATTGGGACTTTGTCCTGACGACCTCTGGGAAGGTGAAGGAGCTAGTCTGAGTCCTGTTATTGCAAAGCTTTCTTCTACCATGTTGGGGAAGCGCCATTTCACACAGAAGAAGGGGACGCTGGCTTCTCCCTCAGAAGAGACTCCCTGGTCCCACAAAGGTGGGCAGCAGCCCTTGGTCCACTGCCGACTGACTAGGAAGCAGCTGTGATTCAGGACCACGTCTCTGTCTGAGCGAAGCATCAGGATCACCTCCCTCCTCCTGCTTGGGCGAGGGGGTCTGGCTTGCAGGGGAGTCCTGACCGCACAGTCAGGCCCAGCTCTGGATTGTTGGCTGCTCCCCAGACCCCTGTACCTGGGACCATGGCCTTGGCCCTCTCAGCTCCCACCCCACGTTCGTTCTCTCCTCTCTTTGAGGTCAGGACACTGGGCCCCTTCCTAAAGCCACTGGTAGCTGCGCTGGACCACGTGCTGGGTCCTCAGCCTGACATCAAGATGCTTTCTGGGCTCCATAGATGCCCCTTGGGTCCCACTGGTCCCCCTTGCCTCCCCCATTCTGCCTCCACACGTCTGCCCTCCTCTCTGAGGTTCCTTCTGCCCCCACCGTGCTTCCACCCATTTCTAAGCCTGCTCTAGGCAAGCTGCACAGTGGGGCGGAGGGCTGGCAGCATTAGCAGTTAGAGACAGAACGCCAGCCCCTCCCAGCCCCGTGGCGGCAGCATCTTGCTTCCACAGATCCCTGAGTGGTTCATGTGTGCCACGCAGTGGGAGGAGAAGCTTTTAAAATAAGATGGTCTCAAAGTCTGAATCCCGGACCATCAACAGCAGCAGAGACACCACACGAAAAATGCAAATTCCTGGGTGAAACCCCAAACACACAGGAATTAGAACATCTGGGGGTGCGACCCAGGCATCTGTATGCTTGATGCTGCAGAGTAATTCTCTTGTATTTTCTCTATACATTATAAATAGTATAAATTAAAGTTACAGGTTACTATTGCAAAGTGTAATAAATCACAAAATAAATGTTATCATAATTATAAATTACTATACATTGCTTATGTTAGATATCAATAATAAAATCATAATATGCTAATTAGATCAGACATCCTTCCGGAGACCTTCTGGACAAAGCTGGGGCTGCAAGGGCCAAGCCCCTTGCACAAATTTCATGCATCAGGCCTCTAGTTACATATAAATACATATGCTGCTATTACAGGTGATGCTTTTTTACTGTATACATGGGACACACTGTAAAATATCAAAACATCCCCAACAAGGCTGACGTCTCATGTAGCTGTGCTGTGCCCAGCCAGAACACCTGCATCGTATTTGCACACACACATTCCTAGAGAAATCACATAGGAGTGTTTGGGTTGGGATTTTACATATATGTGTTTGTGGCATTCTGCAATTTTCCTTTTCTCAGAAATATGTTTTGAGAAACTTGCTGTTAGAAAGCAGAGGGCTGCCTCATCATTTTTAGCTGCATTATATTCCAGTGTATACATTGTTTTAATCCACCAGTGGACAGTTGGGTTATTTCCAGATTTCCTGTCATACAACAGAGAACTTGCTCAATCGTACCTTCTGTGCCAGGGGGAAGGGTGTTCTTTAGGGCAGAACCGGCAAAGGGCTGGAAAGTGGGGTTGTTGATTAGAGAGGCATGAGCATGTTCAAGGTTAACGGCCATCCATGCCCAAAAAGCTACAGCCCTTCAGCCCTTTGTACCTCCAAGGTTAATTAACTCTGCAACCTTGGAGGTGGTATTGTGACTCTCAGGATACCAATGCCAGACCAAGGCCTTGACCAAGGTTGGACGACACTCGAGTAGTCGAAGTTCAAGGTCGGCTTCTACTGCACAGAGTTCTAGGTAAGCAAGGGCCCAGCAGGACCCAAAGTCACATCATTGGACTGAGGCTTCTGTCGAGGCTTCTTGGGAACCCACATATTCCAAATGGAGTCATCTCAGAAATTCACCCGGAAATTACCCACAGGGGGGAAAGCCAATAGGATTTGCAATGCAGGCAGTCCTACGACATGGTAAAAAAAAAAACTAGGAGCTTCACCGTGAAAGGTCAAACAGGAGTGGCTGTAGCGGACACAGACATGTTTGGCAAGTCCTCATAAGCATTGCTAAAAACGGGAGAAACAGGGCACTTTCTTTTTCCCACGGGTGAGAGTGTGCCTGCGCCTCAGCGTCTCAGCCCTCGCCCTGTGTGGTGTCCCTGACTTGGAACAAAAGGCCATGACCTCATGCCCCTCCCCCGAGGAGAGCTTTCTCTTGGTTCTCTAGGGTAATCGCAATATATTCCAAATTTAAAAACAGTCCCAGTCCTCAGCCCATCAGGAGTGAAACTGCACAAAGCTCTTTCCCCCCCCCTTTTTCATTTTGACACTTTTTACAGAGAGAAAATGTGTGACTTCTCTTGACGAGCAAACAGCCAAAGGTGTGTTGGAAAGGTCTCTCATTTTTCTGGTGGCAAGACACCCTCAACTAAATTCGTTAACAGCTCTTCTGCTTGGAATTTTAAGATATTCTCTGACCTATATAAATTCCTTGTTGTGTCCTCTACTTATATAAGACAATTAACAGACACGCTATGGTTGCAGAGCAAGGCAGCTGCCTGGTATGAGAGAAAGGGGCTCTGAGGCTCATCTCACTGTGGAAGACATCCAAGTCAAGGCTCTACCCCCTGCGTCTACTCTTCTAAGAAAATGTTCTTCATGTCTGTAATTTTGTGAATAGACACTGCTTTTTAGACATGAGTCAAGTCTTATCTTTAGTAGTTCTAACACATATATGTTATTTAATCACGTTTGTCTATTTTCCTACCTTCTAGAAAATATTACAGAACACCAAGACAGGGGTTTGTCTATGTTTTATGAGCAACTAACTAACTGTAATGAGTCCTGCGGGCAAAAGCTGAATTGATGACTACAACTCAAATATATCAGTTCACATCCCTGCCCCTCCATTTTCTTTCTCCAACTACGCATGACACAGCATGCCCATCGGTTCCTTCGTTTGACAAATATTTGTTGAGATCTGACCCTGTGCACCTTGCATCAGTCAAGGTGCTGGAGCTACAGAGGTGAACAAACATGCCCTCGTGGAACTGAAATACCGGTGGATCTGAAAGCTGCAGAGCAAAAGCGTTCGGCCAAAAGCAATTATGTGTAGACTTCCTTTTCCTCTCTGGCTCTGATTCCGCTGTGTATTGGCACCTACTCCAGACCACCTGGGCAGCAAAGGAGCTGTAACCTTCTTGAGGGTAACACACGGCTTAGAGTTTTCATGTCCCCGATGCTTAGGACGCTGAGGGAGCTGCCTCTGAGCCCTGCACGGGGCCTCAGGGCCAGGAGTTGCTAGCCTTTCTCCTTTTCTAAACGGCCTTTCAGCTGGGGTAGGCTATTGTCAATGTTGGATATATGATGACAATGATAATAAAACTGATATTTTCCTACCGGAACTAGCAGTGGGTGAGTCTTTTGAAAAGTAGTTTTTTAAAGAAATATTAATGATTTGAACTTTTTAGGCCTGAGTTTATAGACATTTAGGGATGGCACATTTCATGTCCATTAAACCTGGATTGGCTTAGTCTAGTGATTACCTCCCTACCCCAGTTTATGACCACGATTAACCCCTGAAGTCTGGATTAGGCCCTTTTGGTTGACCTCATTTGGCATAGAGTTAGACATAGCTTGTTGATTGCAAAAGAAACCATCCTATTTTTCACTCTGTTTGGATTTGCTTATTTCCTGGCCGTTCTATGCCTCTGAGCTCACATACATTCTCCATTACCTTAGCTAACTGAGAGTTCACTATTTAGGAATTATGGGGATTATCATGAATAACCCACCCCCATCCTCCGTATTGCAGAGTGAGATCTACTAATTAGCATCAGGTCTAGGCAAAGGGCCACTGTCGGGAGGGGCCCGGAGTACTGATTGAGGATCAGAGGTTAGTCATCTTCAGGTGCATGAGTCAAGTCTCCATGCGCTGTGAGAGTGTGTGCCAGGAAGGAGGGCTCAGCTCTTGCCAGCAGTCTTTGTTCCTTTCACCACCATGAACACCCCCAACTTGCCTCTGTTCAAAGGGGCAGGATAGAGGAGCAGATGAGGAGGACAAATAAAATCTCAGGCTGGCCATTCCAGAGGTGGTGAAAAGAGAAAGGAAAAAGAGGAGAAAGAGGAAGAGGAGGAGGAGAAGAAAAAAGACAAAGAGGAGAAGGTGGTGGTGGAGGAGGAGGAGGAGGAGGAGGAGGAGGAGGAGGAGGAGGAGGAGGAGGGATGGTGGCTGGTGCCTGCATAACTCCTACCATATCTCCTATCCTATCTTTCCATCACTTTCTGAAGTCTAGGTGGTTCTTCCCTTTTCAACATTTTTTTTTTTTTTAAAGTTAAACCTCTTTGGCTGTTCTAAAATATAGTTCATATCAGAAAGGCAGGGTAACTGCTTGGTTATTTTCCTTTATTCATTTTTAATCTCAATTTGATCCATTGAAGTAATTGTTTTTGATGCTAAGTTGTCCCCATCTTGAAGCCCCTTCAAGTTGGCTTGTGCTGTTTTGACTTGCTGCCTCCCTTGCTTTTGTTTGTTTAGTCCTCACTGGAGGATATTTTGCATTGATTTTTAAGGAGAATGGAAGAGAGGGAAAGACAAAGAGAAAAATCGATGTGAAAGAAACACATTGATTGGTTGCTTCCTGCACAAGCCCCAACCAGCTTCTGGGCTGGGGAGGAACCTGCAACCGAGGTAAGTGCCCTTGACTGGAATCAAACCTGGGACCCTTTGGTCCACAGGCCGACACTCTATCCACTGAGCCAAACCAGCTAGGGCTGCCTCCCTTGCTTTTGAGAACGAGTGCCCACAGCTTCTTTCTAATGTATTAACCAGACCCGGAAAATCCTCACAGCCCTCGGCTTTGTCCTTGTTGCCTATCCACGACAAGTAATGGTTTATACTAGTGGTATTAGTTAAGAACACTTTCAGCTATAAGTAAGCATAATGAACAGAGTTTTCCAGTTTTTTTTTCCCACCAAACAAGACGTCTGGAGCAGGCAGCTGTTAGCATTTGTTCAGCAGCTCAAGAGGTCTGGAGCCAGCACTGCTGTGATTCCCTGGGTCTCTCGTTGGTGGTTGCAAGATGGCAGCTCCTATTCCAGGCATGATGCCCAATCAGGGCAGGAGGAAAGGGAGGCCAGAACAGCTGCAGCTGTCCCTTTGTGCCAGAAAAGCAAGAGTTTTCCCCAACTCCCTCCCCCCTCCCCCCAGCCTCCTATCACCATTCCAGCTGAATTCCACCCAAATCTTACTGGCCAGACTGGATCATATGGTCACCCCTACTTGCAAAGGAGGCTGGAAAAGTGAACCATTAGCTTTGATGATCTCTATAGCCCAGGCAGGCAAGGAAGTGAACGTTGGAGTGAATACAGGGCTGCTATTTCTGGGAGAGTGTCAGTCTTGAGTCTTGAATCAACTTTCTCTATCCTGCTTCTATTTATTTTTAATTTTTAATTTTTGTATAATTACTAACTGTCCTTGATTTTGAAGCAGGGTTAGACAGTTAAAAAGGACTGTGAGCTGGAGCTGAGTAAAGCTTTATTTGCAAGACTGTCCTAAGGAAATAAACGTTGGCTGCTTTGACATCCATGCCCTGATGGTTCAGCTCAGCTCTGTCCATTTATCAGATGCCTCCTCCAGCTGTGGGGTCCGTGCTGCCGAGTGGCCCACCTCTTCCTGACTGTAAGGGGACAGACCAGTCTCACCTTCGTCAGGACAGATACGCCACTTGAGCTGTAGTCATCCACACAATGCCAGAATACCCCATGGCCAATTTCACCAGAGGCCACCCCACCTTAATAGTCACGGTGAAGAGCAGCGCTGAGCAGCACCCACCCAGTGCTCTGTGCAGATGTTAAAACGCTGAGCTTATTCTGCAATGACAGGTACCCTGCACTGCCTGGGAGTTCTGCTCATCCCAGCTCCCCTCTGAGGAACCTACCACCCAGCCCAAGACTCCTTATAGTCCAGCAGCTGAAGGTGAAGGCCTGGCCCAGCAGGGGCCTTGAGATCCCACTCCAGACAACACAACAGGCATGCATTTGTGTCCGGGCATTTGATGGTCACGTGGCTTTGACTTTAAAATAGTGGAATATCTCTTATGATGAAGTACACTTGTTACTAGTCCTGCTGGTCATGTCTCTTGATTGCCCATGGCTGAAGGACAAGTGGGTAGTTAATGACAGGTGGGTTATCTCTTCACTGACAGTCTTGGTTTCCTCATAGTTAATTGAGTCACTTGTTAGAACATTTGAGCTGCTCAAACACAGTTTCTTTTTCTTTCCTATTCATGCTGCAAGTGAAAAAGGCAGGTGCAGAAGCACACACTCTGTATGATCCCATTGACATGAAGCTGAAGTAGAGGAAGTATGTTATAAGGAGTCAGGAGCGGCTACCCTTGGGGCACAAGAAGGCTTCTGGGGGATTGGTCTTGTTCCTTTTATGATCTGGGTGTTGAGAATGCAAAATGGTACGGTCACTTCAGAAAACAAATGGTCAGTTCCTTACAATGTTCAACTTACAGTTACGACAAGACTCAACAATTCCACCCAGTGACATACTGTATGTTAATCTTTATTCATAGCAGCATTATCTACAATGCAAAAATCTGGATAATGAAGTGTTCATCACTTGGTAAATGCATAAAGAAAATGTAGTGCACCTGCATATTAGAATACTATTCTAGTATTGGGTCAACCGGCTGAGTGTAAGAAGCCAGACAAAGACTACACATTGTCTGATTCCATTTATATGACATTTCTAGAGAAGGCAAATCATTGGTTGCCAAAGACTGGAAATAAGAATGTGACTGAATGCAAATGCATATGAGAAAACTTTTTGGGAGTGATGGAAATATTCTAAAAGTGGGTTGGGGCGATGGTTGCCTGCCTTTATAAATACACTAAACATCACTGAATTACCATGTATTGTAGGTGAATTTTGTGGTATGCAATTTATCCCTCAATAAAATTGTTAAACAGAGCTCTCAATTTTCAAATGATCTCAGCCAATTCATGTTCTTAAAGGGCCTGTGTAAAAACAACATTCAAGACTGTGGTGCAAGCCCTTGAGCTGCCTGCTTACAACATCAATGATGAGTGGCATCCATAGAAATTTGAATAAAATAAAACCCTTGTCCTCTAGGAGTTTAAGTTGCAAAGGGAGAAAATGGGACACTAAACAGTTATAAAACCCTATGATATTTGATGTCAATTACACTTTCGTTGAATAAAAAAACACCCCATGATAAACATTGTAAGTGATATGTGCCAGGTGTTTGGGTCCAGAGAACGCCTGGCTCTGATGGGCTGGGGAGGGAGCAGAACAGGGGAGGTGACACTAGAGCTGGGCTTTGAAGGGTAAGTAGAAATGCAGGAGGTTGCAAGAGTAGAAAGTGGAGAAAAGGGGTGGGTGACAGTTCCAGGCAGAGGGAACAGAATGGGCAAAGGCTCAGAGGTGTGAAAAAGCAATTCCCTTTCTGAGAACTGGGAAGGCTGGAGACATGGTGCTCATGGAGAATAGATACAGAGGAAAGGAAGGAAGGAGCCAGAGCATAAAGGGCTTGGCAGCCTGCGTGAGAGTGTCTGGACAAAGGGTTAAGCAGGGTTTATTTGTTGGAGAAACACGGGCATGCTTCTTTTGGCCCAAATTAAACTTTGTATATCTTGGCAATAGCCTATGGTACTCATTTAAAAAATATTCATTAATGTGCTGCTCATTAAGTGTCAGGCACTGTTCTCATAACATGGAAAGACTCATTTAATCCCATCAACAGTTGATCTCAAATGCTAACCTGCATACGAGTCACGTGGAAGTCTTACAACAGAGAAACCACAGAGTCTTTGAGGAATTCTTCAGTCCATTCCAATGAGGCAGTATTTCGGTCCTATTGGGATGAAGCTGGCATTCAGAAACGCACAAGTATCAATGTACAAAATGCCTAACCACGTACAAGGAATGCTACAACTCAAAACAGGAAGTATATGCGGATGTCCAGTACCCTGCTGTTTTAAATATATTTAACACTTTTAATAAATTATGAAATTGACACTATCTAGAGCAGACAACCTTGCCACACGTGCTGCTTTGGGAGGGCTTTCATATACAAACAGCAGCTCTTTTCATGAATCTTCTTGCTTTTCACATCTTGAGCTCATTTGTAGCGTCTCCCCGGTTTCCCTCCAATAAACAACTTCTTCCTTAAATTGGTGGCATTATGTTATTTTTGAGATCTGAATCGCAGAGACGGTACCGCAAGCCTGCGTGCTCCATCTTGTTCTGTAGAGTGCTGGATATCTAATTAAAGCTTCCCGCCCGTCCATAAAAAGACCTCACATTTTAAAAAGCAGTTTGTGTTTGTTGGAGATGGCTCTAGGGCAGACTGGAGAAGTGTGTGTGTGTGTGTGTGTGTGTGTGTGTGTTCTTCATTACCAATAAACATATTTGCTTAAATTCAAAATTAAGTAATAATACATTACTTTGTACTGGAGCATTTTTTTTTTTAATATTGCCGAAGCATAATCAGATCATGCCGCCATCTTTATGGTGTGGAACCCAAGACAGGTCCTGTTCTTGCCAGCAGCACTGGGGATTCTCAAGAATCACTGGGGATGAATAGATGATTTACTGCAGGCCCCGTGCTGCACCCCTCTCTCTGGAAGAGCGTTGGAACTGACGTTATTTACATCAACTTCTTATTCTGTTCCTTTTCATTTATTGTTCTGCTCTTCTTATGCCCTGGTTTCCCTTGCAGAATGTATTCAAAACTGGAGTTACATGTAGCCGCAATATAAATAAATGCTGTCTTCTGAGGGCTTGACTGTGACAGCCGTTGTGTTGTGGTTATTGTTATATAGCTCAGGGGCTACAGGCCTGGCGGTGGAGGTGGAGGCCTTCAACCGCTGGCACTCCCTTGGGAGACCCTGAGCGTGGCATTTCTCCCCTCCCCCCCATGCTGATATTTGGAAAGAAGGAAGAAACAGAGAGGGAAAAGCAGGTTGGTGAACCATGGCATCAGGCAAGTCCCTTCTTCCAGGAATGCGGGATTGCTGGGCTCCCTGAGCACCAAGCGTCCACGTGCAAGGTGGGAGGCAGAAGCCTGTTCCAGGAGCTGAACCATCCAGTTAATTGTGAAGGTCGGGTGGCCTCTGGTGAAATCGGCCGCGGGGTATTCTGGCATTGTGTGGATGACTACCTCCCTGACGAAGATGGTCTGTTCTCTTATAGTCAGGAGGAGGTGGGCCACTCGGCAGCACGGACCTCACAGCCAGAGGTGGCATCTGATAACTGGGCAGAGCTGAGCTGAGCCATCAGGGCATGGATGTCATGCTTAATGCCTGGCGTGTGACTTTATATGCTTTCACACTTTTCACGACCTTTTGCCTTTCAACGCTGTCTCAGGAAGAGGCAGCCTGGCCGAGCCCTGTCTCCTCGCTGGCCTTTCAAGCCAGAGCTGCATTCAGATGCTGAGCTTTTTCTCTTTTTGTTTAAGTAGCACCACAATTAAAATTCCTTCTTCCATTTGGGTTCCCAGGAAGAACAAACTCCAGAGGGAAAACAACGGTGTACATATATATGAATGTATAATTAATTTTTTTCTCTCTCCTTGATTAAACCTGGACCGGAAGCTGGGGTGAACCTTCAAAAGGGCACAAGGTGCGTGCCACCTTCAGGCCCCCCACCCCCATCCCTCCCGCCCCAGGACACAGACTTAGTCCCCCCCCTCCTATTTCCCCCCTGACAGCTCGCGCTACTTTTCTCGGCCATTATCCCGAGTCCCTGGCGCTTCCTCCTTTCACCGTCCCCGATCCTCCTCGGGGTCCTCGCCGGCCTCCTAACCGCCCGCCCGCACCCCAGACTCTGCTTCCCGGATGCCCTCCAGCCCCGAGCAGCAGGGCACGCAGGTGCGCCCCGCCCCGCCCCTCGCGAGCCCCGCCCCCGCGCTGGCGTCACAGTGACGCGCGTCCCGCGCAGGCGCAGCTCGGCCCCGCCCCTCCCCGCCGCCGGCCGCCCGCCCGCTCGGTATTATGATTAGCTCTGGGTGCGGGGAATCGGCGGCCGGGAGGGAGTCTTCGGAGCCGCGGCCGCTGCGGACGGACGCCCGCCCGCGGGCTGAGGTAGGGGGAGCGCCGATCGCGGCCGAGCGCGGCGGCCCTGGGCGGGGGTGCGCAGCGGGCCTCCGCCGTTGCGGGGCCGGCCGCCCGTGCAAGGGTGCCCGCCGCTGGCGGAAAGTAAGTTGCGCGTTCCGCGCTCCCCGCGTCGGCTGCAGCGCGGCCCGGGCTGATGCGGGGCCCGGGCTGCGGCGGCCCCGACCCGGTGCGACGGCGACGCGGCCTGGCAGCGAGGCGGCGGCGGCGGGGCCCGGGCGGGAGCCGTCACTGCGGCGAGCGGCCGCGGGCGCCCGGAGGAGGCCCTGCCCTTGCGGCCGCGGCGGGATTGCGGCACCTCGGGAGGCGCCCGCATCCCCTCCCCGCCCCGGAGCGGGCCGAGTGCGGCGTCCGCAGGGCCCCCGCGCCCCAGCTCTTCCCGTGCAGTGTGTGTATTCTCCGAATGTGTTTTCCTTTTTTCACAACGAATCGGGAAATCTGGCTGCAGCAAGGGGCTTCCTCGGCACCACTGCAGCCTTACAATAGAATGGGGATATTGTTGTCGGCAGAGAAAGGGCAACGGGGTAAGGAAGGAGGAGCAGTGCCATTCCCGAGGGAGAGCTAGGATTTTTTCAGATTGGGAAACCTCCGTTCGTTCCCGCAGTCCTCGCCTGTTGATTTCTTCCTGGACCATTTTACAAAGACCTGCTGCCTTTTCCTTGGACTTGGGATCCGGGAGAGTGACAGCCTTTTCTTCTCCCCTGGGGGGTTCCTGAAGCTGTGCTGGTCCTGACAGTTGGACCAGATGCAACCTGATAGCTTCCTAGGGACTTGGTGTCAAGTCCAGCATTTGGGGGAAATTTATCAGCAGGGTTCTTAAATCTGTAGATGTCTGTGGATATGGGATCTGTCAAACTGTCAGATCCCATATCCACACACTTAGTCCCCTCCCTCCGATTTCCCCCCTGACAGCTCGCGCTACTTTTCTCGGCCATTATCCCCAGTCCCTGGTGCATTTCCCCCCCCACTCCTTATTTAATTGAATGCATTCTCAGAGTTTTAGGAGCCCTTGTTAAAGCTGACTTAATGCCTTTCTTATTTTCTTGTGAGAGGGAGAAGCATGGATTGCAAGTGATGGAACCCCAAATGTTGAACGTCCTATTGAATTTCCACCCAATTCCAATCAAACGTCAGATTCCTCAGTTTGGGTCCAATATATGCAGAGTTGGGACACTATTCCCAAGTCCGTCTAATTCATCAGAATGTATATCGGTGTACTTTAAAGCCTGGGGTTGTCAAGGCTTATGTAACCGCTCTGTTAATTTATAATCTTGTTACATTGCCTTCCAGATTTATAAAATCATTCCCTTAAGGAAATCTGTCTTCAACGTCTGCTTAAATATTTCTCTTGGAATGGGGTTCTCGAAGAGGAATGTACTGTACAAGTGGTGTTTAAAGCATTGCTAATTAGACAAGTTCCCCTTTAAAAAAAAAAAAAGTATTGATTCTTTTATCCGGCTGTTTAACTTTCCCCAGGAAAACAGATGACATTCCCATTTTACAGAACTAGACATGAGAGCAGGCACATGTCATTCCCAAGGTCATGTATGGAAGCCGTGCAGTGACTGAAAATGAAATGCTCGGTGTTTGTTCACTTCTCTTCATGCTCCATTTTCCAGGCTTCCCAGGCGGAGGCTTTGCGGTGCCACCTTTCCCTGTTGCAAACGTATCGTTGTCTCTTCTTTAAAATTTTATGCACCAAAAATTACTCTCGCCCCATTAATTTCTTTTTTTACTATTCTGAACACAATTTCTTGCAGTGAGATCCATTCATAGAAAAGCCTATGAGGACCCAGAAGTTATACTGATTTTCATTTTTCTAGAACTGCAATCTAGATGGGCCTTTGGGGTTCCAGTAGAATCCCAGAATCCCGAAACGAAGGCTTTTAAATGCCTTTGTTAAAATGGAAGGGCTTTCTATTTGTCCTCGGCGCAGGAAATACTATTTGTCCGAAGTTTACGGCGGCTGTTTGGTGTGAAAGTGAAACTAAATAGAAAATAAGAGGTGTTTGTTTTGTCGATAGGCAGCAGTCTGCGCTTTGGGATAAATAAGGCAGGATTTCTCCGCGGCAGCAGCCTGTCGGAGCCTAGGAGCTCAGGGCACTCTTCGGGAGAAAAGGGTACCCGTGAACTTGGCACGTGGTCAGAATCACAGGAATTAAAAACATAGGTAAGGAACTCTTAGAGTCTCGATTTAGCTGTATGCCAGCCCTGTGTGCTTTAACAACCAAAAGATAGCGTTTTAGCCAACATGCTTTTCTAGGGAAACTATTGATATTACCGAGAATTAAGGTCCTTCCCAGCCTGGGCGTATGTGCGGGTCAATTCTTAGAGCAGTTCAGGAGGAAATGTTGACTGGATTCTAGCAGTTTTGAATGTAAACTTAACCTACGATCATTTATTCATGGAGCCTTTGTGTGTCTGTTTCTGGGGCACCGGGTTAGAGGGCAGCAATAGCTCACAGGCCGTTGGGGTCTGGTGAATGCTTCGGTGAGGTTTAGGCAAATCCCGCAGAAGCACGGAGATGGGGACAAGGAGTCTGACTTGGGAAGGCTTCCCAGAGGGGCCGATGGCTGAACGTGGAGGACAGGTAGGGCTCTCAGAGTTCAGGGAGGCTGAGAAGTCAAGGCCAAGTAGTGGAGGGGAGAACTCAGATCCAAGTGGGTGAAAGGGAGCTGAGGTAGAAACGGTGCAGCTGTTCTTTTTTGAAAGAATAGGAAAAGGAAGGGGGGGGAGTAGGGCCATCGCTTTGGGGATGGAGGGGGACGGGTCCGGGGATTTTGCTATCTTTTGGGAGGAGCTGATGTGAAGTGCCCGGGACTCAGTGAACACTGATTGAAGGCCCGAGGGGTGCTGTCTGCACCGAGACCTGAGTCTGTATAACCCACACTCGGCCCCTCCCTCATCCGTTTCTCTGTCCACGTGCTTGGGGTAGAGGCCTTCTGTCCCATGGGAGACCATACTTTTGCTGGTGGTATGGGAGCACCGCAGCTAAAGAGGATTTCTGCTTTATTGTTCCTGAACGTGTATCCCTCTGCTGTCACTTCCAGAGCCTCCCGCGATTCTGCTTTGGCACCAGCATCGGGCCTCTGCTCAGGTAGGCTTTCTCGACAGGCCAGGCCTCATCCCCGGCGCCCAGGCTGCCGCTCCGTGGCTCCTCGGTAGTGATTTCGGAGTCAGAGGGCATCGTCTGCCCATGCGCCGTGATGTCTTATGTTCCGGAGTGTCTCCAGCCTCAGGCCACATTGGTCTGTGGGTCTTGCCAAAGGCGGGCTCCTACGGCCACTCTCGGCCACACGCTGGCCGGGAAATGGGTCGCAGGTTAGGAAATCCCTGCTCCGGAGTGTAGCTTACAGGACATGCCTCCGTGGGCCTCCGATCACGGAGTTACCTTTCTCAAGCCCAAAGGATGGCCAGGTCCTTGAAGGCAGAGACCTTTGATTTCTCCGTCCCCAGACCAGAGGCATGCCTTGGGCATAGCCCGTGTACCCGGGAAGAATGTCGATGAAGAAGCTTGAAAAAAATCTAAAAACTTGAGTGTGTGAATTTTTGTCAGCCTGTGAATAGAAACCATCCCATTTTAATGCAGCTGGGTTGGATCTAAATAGTCTTACAGTCATAGCGCTTGAGGGCCACAAGCACATCTTCTACGCTGTGCTCACATGTTGGTGCTCAGGAAATGTGTCTTCCTTCCTGTGTTCCCGGTCCAGTGAGTGGCGCTACCTGCTACCACTCCCCACCGGGCTCACCCCCGGTCCCCTCTGACCTGCCCCTGAGCATTGAGTTCGTAGACTCTGCTTCCAAAATGTGTCTCCTCCGTCCCCTCCTCCTCCTCACTGCCAGTTCCTGGCGGCCCTCATCTTTGTCTTCATTCACCTGAGCCATTTTCGGCTGTCTCCTTCCCAGCTCTAGTCTCAACTCCGCTTTGCTGCCAGAGTGGTTTGTTGAGCTGCCATCTCTGATTGCTGTGCCCGGCTCGGGACACTTCTTGGGTCGGCTTCTTTGTGCCAGCTTTCATTTGTTCCCTCCATAAAGTGTTCGCTGTGGATTTGGGGTCGGCTATACACTCAGCAGGCTCCGGGATACAGAACTGAATAAAACAGACCTGGGCCTTCCCTGGACTTAGCTTCGAGTTTATTCTAGTGGGGAACACAGATTATTTATCACATCATCACACAGTTATGTAACCGCGACTGTGATAAGGGCTGTAATGAAAAAGGACGGGGTGCTTGCTGCGAGAGGGCACAGGGGTGTGGGAGAGTGTGGTGGTCAGGAAGGTGACCTCTAAGCACAGGCAGAGCCAGCCAGCCCTGAGGAATATCAACTGGCGTGCCGGCCGGTGGGTATCTGCCCCGTGCCTCCCTGGCTGACCTCGTCTCCTGTGCCCCAGACACACCCAGCCCTCTCAGGTCCCTGCTGGAAAGCCCTTTTCCCACCAAAACCATGCTCAGTTCTTAGTTCAAACTCAGGAAAATCACCTTCTCTGAACTCCAGATTGGAGACACCTCGAGGCAGGGACCCCCCCTTGCACGTCCAGCAGAGAGGTGTGGGGGCAGTTCGTTGGGCCTGTTTAAGAGTGAGGCTACTGGTATCAAAACAAGATGGGGAGCTGAGTGTGCAGCCCCTCAGCACTGGACTCTCCTGGGAGGAAGGCCAGTTCGGAAAAGGTGTGCAAATATGTGTGATTTTGATCACACTCACACCTTGCTCCTGTGTATTATTCCAGCTTGCACAGTCCCTGTCCAGGGTGGCCAGCATCTCTGTTTTATAAAGACACGCCTGTTTGAGAAGTTGGGTCATGGGTTAGGCTCCAGGTCCCGTGGTACTGGACCCATTGCGTTGGGATGCTGCTCCTTATATTTGCTAACTAAATGAATCTTGATCATTTTTAAAGTGTACCTGTATGGTGGCTTTAAGAGAAAAGTTGACCATGTGGTATTTTGAAATGCCGAATCTTAGGGTGCTGTCCAGCTCCTCTCTGATGTCCCGCCCCTTCTGTGTATACACACCCTTCAGGCCATCATATTGTTTTCATATTGCACAGCAAGGGGAACGTGTTTGAATAATAGATCTAACTGAGCTTAATTAATTAATATTTAGCCACCTTGGTCCTTCCATATTAGAGATTACATTTTACACAATGTAAGTTTTACTGTATAATTTAGCTAGGTAAAGTTCATTTTATTAATCACTTTTCTTTCAATTATAGTGGACATACAGTATTATATTATTTCAGCTGTACAACGTAGTGATTAGACGTGATTACCACGTGATCACCCCGGTAAGTCTGGCATCTGCCTGACACCAAACATAGTTATTACAATATCATTGACTATATTATCTGCCTGACACCATACATAGTTATTACAATATCGTTGACTATATTCCCCGTGCTGGACTTGACAGCCCTGTGAGAGAAAGTTCATTTTAGAGTTAGGACAACGTATTAAATAATTGGTGGGCAAATTGTGTAGCAGAGTGTAATGTTTTTGTGGGTCTCTTTTCGAAATAGTCAAAATATTATGTAGCCATTTTTAGTCATTTATTTTTTTTACTTGGACCAAAGCAGAGAGGTTGAACTTTAAGGTTTAACTTTCTGTTTTACTTCACTTTCTACAGGTTAGACAGTTCTCTCCTTATTGGCAGAAAGCCTTGTGAGTAAGTGCAGCTGGAGAAGTTTGGAATGAGAACATTCAGTCTGCTGTGTTAGAGCTTGATTCTCTCCTTTGCCTTCCTGTTTTGTGAGTATTTGCTCATGTTGTGAAGAAAAATCCTTTTTAGAAATAAATGGAGGGAATGTAATTTGCAAAGTGCATTAAAGTGGCAGTTTTGGAAAGGATAAAGTTTTTAACTAGAAAACAGAGCCTCCCCAAGTTTTCCATTCATTTTGAGCAGGTGAGATTTCATGGTTGTTGCCTAAATGGTGAACCATGAGGTATTTTTCAGGATCATCCTTCTTAGCCCTGCTGAACTTACCTCCCTTGTACCTCAACTGGTGTCCTTTGCAGAGTCAGCCAGTGGTCTGCTGTCCGCCTGCTCCCCCACTTTCAGGAACAGTGTCTGTGACTCCCATGGGAGGGCAAGCCGTGGCTTGTGGGCTGCCTCTGTCCACGGGGTCCTGCCTTCTGTATCCTCTGCACTTCCTTTGGCATAGCTGGCCTGGGCTGCCTTGTATAAATATTTATTCACTTTTCTACGTAGATAACTTCTTTGTAAGCATCTAACGATTGGGTTGTGTCCTACACAGTTAGGGCTCAGATAATTTTTGCTGATGAAAACAGACTCCATGTACCTGTTGCTTCCTCAGCCTGCAGGAATTGCATACCTTATTCCTCCCTCGAAAGAAGCAAGCTATTTCACTGAATGTCTTGTTTATTAACATGACATAAATAGGGTTTAGACATTGTATTTTCAGGGAAATTGGTTTATCTCACAGATCTCAATGGGAAAGTAAATTGTGTACAGAAAGTAAAAAAATTAATAACCTCTACCTTTCCTAGGTTATAAAAAGCAGTACATATTCACTGCCAAAAAACTTAAAAAGCATACTAGTAAAGAGAAAAAGATTCTATAATCTTATCAATTTAGTATTTTGGTATTTTTAACATAAAAGCATGTGCAAATTATATGATTTTTCAAAAAAGTTGGGATCCTATGCCATGAGACTTGGCATGGGAGTTTTTTTTCTTACTATTTTATTGTGAGAATTTCTCCACGAGGTTAAATAGCCTCAAAAAACAGCAGCATAATGTTAATGTTAGGTGTATCACAACTTAACTATTTTCTTATTGTAGACCTTTAGGTTATTTGTGATTATTTTGCAAATATAAATATAACTGAACATTGCTGAGTATAAATATTTGTCCTTGTATTTATTTCATTAAGACATAAACCTCACAGTAAGATTTTAAAATTAAGTGTATGCATCATTTTAAGGTTCCTCATACATGTTTTGCCAAATTGCTTTTCAGAAAGGTAATTTGCAGTCTCACTGTGTGAGAAAGTCCTCAAATGATTCTTTCAGTCAGCCAGTGAAATGTTAGGTGTTTATGGATTGATTTATTTTTTTTCTGTTTCACCCTTCTTTTTTTCTATATCTTTTTTTTTTTTTAAATAGTTTATTGATTTTTAGAGATAGAGAAAGGGAAAGGGGGAGAGAGAGAGAGAGAAGCATCAATGTGAGGATGCACCATCGATTGGTTGCTTCCTGCATGCCCCCTACTGGGGATCGAGCCCACAGTCCCAGGCATGTACCCTTAACTGGGAATGGAACAGGCAACCTTTTTGTGCATGGGACAACTTCCATCCAACTGAGCCACACCAGCCATGACTGACCATCTGTGATAATAAAAGCGTAATATGCAAATCGACCGAACAGCGCACGACAGTCCAGACAAAGCTGGGGCTGTGGAGGGCCGAGCTCTTTGCATGGATTTCGTACACCAGGCCTCTAGTATCTTAATAACCATCTTCGTCACAATATCAGTGGGGTGTGTGTGTGTGGGGGGAGGGGGATGGATAGGCAGTCAGAATGGGTTCTGACAGTGTTAATAAAAGCTTTGGAAGAGAGGTTTGATTATTAAGTTTTTAAAGTCTTCATAACTTCCGACCTAAGTTCTGTTTTCCTGGCAAAGAAGTAACTATGGTTGACTTGATTTTGGAGTAAATTCTACCCATCAGCTTTTGCTTCAGTCATTATTCATTATGTGAGCACTTTAGACCTGGGCTGTCACCATACTAATTTTTAAAAGTCTCACTTACCCTTTGGTGTAGACATAGTGACATGCTTAGCATTTTTCATCCATTAACGAGAGGCACTACCTTTTAGGAATTTGAACTTGTTACCTGTGCTACTGATCCAGGTTTTATTGTGTGGTTGTTAACCCTTTTATTTCTGCAAATACAGAGTAGTTCTACTTTCCATCAGTTAATAGATGTCTGGTTCCTGAATACATTGATTCCTGCACCTGAGGCTGTCTTGGACGATAGCTTGTTTTACTTGGGGGAAATAAAGATGACTTAACCCAGTTCTTCAGGGGATCGATATGCATTGGCAACCCCATCACTGCCTGGCGGGACTGGAGCAGGCTCTTCAGCCTGGCGCTCCTGGTCACCTCAGTGACCCCTGAGTCCATTAAAATTGACCACTTCGAAGAAAACTTTCAGAACAGACCTTAGCAGGCAGTTACTTTCCCTTGGGAAATACTTTGTTAGACATTTGGAGGTACTAGTTTTGCCTGGTAGGACATTTCTCATAGTAAGTAACTGACTTTAACTTTTTAATTTATAGTTCCCATCTTAATGCTATCCAGTGACTGCAGACTGCTACTGCCTGATCACCATCTAGTGATAATCGTCCAATCCAGTGAAAAACTCTGGATTCTTCCATAATCTTGGAACTACTTCTTCATCTTGGATTTCTATCAATAGCTTATATTGGCAACTGCCAGGGAGAGGAGTGCTATTCCAGAAATGTGGACTATTGTTTACTTGGGATGAAGAGATCAGCAGGGTTGGGCTTCCTTTGCTTGACCTGGAGGTTGTTGATATTTCCTAGGATCTCGCCTTCTGTCTTCCTTTCAGCCTATGCCATTTCTGTGCGAGGCGCCTTTGAAAGTTTGGAGGCAAGGTCAAGGGCTAATATTCACTGAGGGAATGCCAGTTCCGCCACTCAAGTTGGCTCTTTTGTCTGATATTTCCCCTGAGTAAGAATTACAGTTTTCCGTTTTTATATTTGAGGAAGATAACCAGATAATTTCTACATGTAAGAAGCTTAAGTCTAGTTTTAGCGTGGCTTTTCAAAAACTCTTGTAGTTGTTTGAAATAGAGGGCACATTTTTTGTAGTTGTTAATCCTCAGTGGAGGATATTTTTCCATTGATGTTTAGAGAGAGTTGAAGGGAGGGGCAGAGACAGAGAGAGAAACATCAATGAGAGAGAGATACATTGATGGGTTGCTTCTGTACGCCTCCTGACCTGGGCTGGGGATCAAGCCTGCGACCGAGGTACATGCCCTTGACCAGGATTGAACCTGTGACCTTCAGTCCGCAGGCCGACACTCTACCACTAAGCCAGATCAGCTAGGGCGAGGGCACATATTTTTTAAAAAAAGCATGTCATTTGTTTGGGAGGTTTTTGTACATTTGAATATTGGTGGTCTGATTTTGTGGGGAAGTTTGTACTATCCCATACAAAACAGAGAGGTTATAAAAGTGGCCTAGTTTTTGCACATGGTCCTTTTTGTTCCCCTCCTGTCTTGTGCCATGGCTTGGTTCCGAGTTATCCAGGCGGAGCCGCCTCAGTTCACTGGGCCATTCTGCCCTCACCCCTCCCGGGGGAGGTGTGGGTCGCAGACATTGTTTGATCCACAGACCACGCTGCAGTGGCGGTGATGTCGGTGACGAGCTAAAAGAGAATTTTGACAAGAATAACAGGGTGACTTCCAAAATGACAGGAGGTTTAGCAGAGGCTGGTTCTACAACTGTTTTCAGCAGCTTGCAAAATGTGTGTGGGGCCGCCCACACTTCCTTCCTCTCCTGCAGCCACGCCCGCCCGCACACAGCCTGCTTCTGCTCCCCTCGCCGGAGCACATCGGCGTGTTCTTGCAACACGCACTATACCTCTTCCTCAGATGTGAACACGCTCGACTCCTTGGGCTGTCTCCTTTAGGTCCAGGCTGGTTTCATGCATGTGTGAGCTTATGCCAAACGAGAAGGCTGCTTTAGGACGGCCGAACTTAGTGCTTTTCCTATTTGGAAGATGCCATCTTAGCTCTGTAATCATTATAAATACTGAATTATAATGCTTGGGTGCATGCGAAGATGTGCATCATCTAGAAGAAAAACCAACTCTTTATGTGCGGCATCTTAGTGTTGTAAGGAAGCATGGGTTTGCAGGATATGTACTCAAACCCAAAGGGAGGTCATTCAACGTGAGATTATAGTGGAGTTCCGCCGCTCTTGTGCTTTTCTGTAGTTTCCAAATTGTCTAAAGCGAACTTGTGTTATTTTGGGAGGAGAAACACTTAAAAAATGGATACAGCTCCCCCTCTGGGTCCGGGTGCCCACACTCGAGGGCATTCCATTTTATTTAAAAAGATTTGTCTGGACGTATATTAGATCTAGAAAATAATTTGGAAGGCCGTTTACCAGAACGTTAACAGGTTATATGCTGAGATATTCCTTTCATACTTGAAACAAAAATACTAAAAGGAAAATGATAGGGCAGGAGAAAAAGCAGGAAACAGCTTATAAAGTTCTGTACAGTATGGTCACATCTTTGTAAGACAAAAAAATAAGTTGCATATGAATCTTTGCAGAAAGACCTCCGAGAGATTAACAGTGCTGATCTTCAGTGGTAGGACTGTGGATACCCTCTTTATTTCCTGCTTTCTAGTCTGTATTTTTTGAGATTTTTTTCTGTAAGAATATATTACTTTGATGGGAAAAAAATGTAAAGAAATAGTCCTTTTTTGAAGGATAGATTTGATAGAAAGTCATCTTAGCATCAATTTAAAAGCAAGTGCTTAGATTTTGTGCAATGTTCTATTGAAAAATCATCAGACTTTGATGCTCAACTGGAGACATTATTTCCTTTTATCAGTCGTACAGCACCCATTTTCAATTTCATACATGCTAGGAAAATGAACAGCAGGGTTTTTATGAAAGCCACAGAGATAATAGCTCAGTAAACGCGTTCTCTTGAAGTAGAAGGGAAGACTGAAAGTGTCTACTTGGGTGAGGGAGGACGCAGTCATCAGAACAGCGATGGTGGTGGTGATGGTGCCTAATGCATGCTTGCTCTATGCTAGCCTTTATCTAAACACTTTACCTACATTAACTCAGGTAATCCCTAGCACAACCCATGTTCTGTTTTCACACTGTAGTTTCTAATGAGGAAACTGACCATACATAGAGATCAGGGTTTGCCCAGGTCCCCTGGCTAGTGATTGGTGAGCAGGGATTCCAGTCCCATCGTTGGTCTCCGGAACCAGTGCCAACCTCACTGGACCATCACAGTGCCTCGCCATAGAGACTGGGGGTGAAACAAAGGCTACTGAAAGAGAGAAGCAGGCACAGGGGATGGGAGGAGCTACTGTATCCCACTTGGAGCTGAAGGACCGGGTGCATCCCAGGGGTCACCTGGCATTGGATGGCAGGCCTGTGTGCCCTTGACTTTGCTGGCCCCTCTTTGCGCTATAGAACCGTCTCCATCTCTGTCCATTCCCTCGTTCCCAGCAATACACTTGTTTTCACACCCACCTTTCCTTCTCCTTTCACCTTTCCTGCCTACTTTCCCCCAAGCTCCTGTGAACTTGAATTCATGATTACGGACACGCACCCATCGTGTATTGCATAAATTGCCTCTGGCCTAGTATTATGACTGCTTAGACCTCTCAGTTGTGTGATACTGAGTGTCCTGGAAAGGCCTGCGAGGCTTCCTCCAGTCACTCCTCCCTCACTGTGCCAAGAGCGTGATGTCAGCGAGCTGCTCACATAATCTGAGTCCATAGTGATAGTTTCTTCTTTGCTACCAGGTAGAAAGCCTCTGGGTGCAAAGGTTTGGTGTGCTCCCCGGTGGTGGCATTGCATGGACTTCTGCTGGCTTGCTGGAGGACCGGGTGGGAAAGGTTGCCCTCCTGAACTTTTGGAGTGAGAGTTTCTGAGCCTGGAGGGGCTTCTGCGGCAGGTTGGGCTTGGGTGCCAGGCTAAGTGGGTTGGAGCCCTGGACTGCTGATTAGTGGGCACCTCGAGCCCCACTGTGCCCACCCTTAGGCTCTCAGTGAGGAGTCTGACGTACGGATTTGGTGCCTGCTGCCAGGAGGCATTTAGAAAACGGCCAGTTTAGTGTTGTTCAGTATTATCATTTCCTCCTCCTTCCGGGGGAGCAGTCTTTCTGACCTGTCTACCTGGAACCATCTGTAGGTCTCCGTTCACTGTGCAATTCCCGTTGACTACAAAGATTCCTGGAGCCGGTGCAGTTCACAGGGGGGAGAAGGGTAATGGGAGACGGTCACTAAAGACAAGTATGCCGTTTTTATATGGTTGGGTCCAGCCTTAGGGCATATAATTTGACTTGAAGCAAATTTAAAACAAATGGAACTAAACTAAAATACTTTTCTGTGTTTTCTTTTAGGAGAAAAAAGCAACTAACAAAACACAGAAATAAGAAGGACTATTCAATATGCAGTTTGCTGGGTATGTCTCGGAGCCAGTACAAAGTCACCTTTGCTTTATGTCTCAACCGTGGGCATTGGTGTTCACAGTGGTTCGGGCACTGCGAGATCCTCAGAGATCAAAAAAGACCTAGTTGTTTCCTACACTAACTCAAAAGACACTTGATGGTGAGATTAGACAGAGGAACAGAGGACTAATACTTTAAGAGATGCACACTAACAAGGATATTTTTCCTCCCAACCTTCAGATAATTACGATGTCCTATTTTTAGGTACACAGTAGACACTGAAAAAGGCATATGTGTACAAAGAAAGTAAATTATTTGATAGTGAGAGGGATGAATCCTTTTACCACAGGGCAGTCTGTCTTTACAAAGAGATCCCGTAAGATTCGTTCCCATGAACTTGCTAGTAGACTAAAAATTATTTCCTAGGGCCCTTTTGCTGGCACACTTTTGGGAAGAGAAATGTCATAGCGTTAATCGTGATTACCTCTGGGTACCCCCAAAAAGACTTTTTTCCTTACTCTCTATTCATTTACTACTTTTATAATAAAAATTTCAACTAATTAAGTTAAAATTTAATTTAAACAAACAGATTTACTTATAAAATGTGATTTATATATCTACTTGCCAGGAATTGCATCTAAACTAAAGTGATAGATGAAAAAAAAAATGTATTATATAACTTGGGGCATCCTGAAGAAGTTTGTTTTGAAAACTGAAGTTGTATTTGCAATAGTAACATCGATTGGGTAGAATTTTACGAATAATTACTGCCTTGCCGAAACTGGTTTGGCTCAGTGGATAGAGCACTGGCCTGCGGACTGAAAGGTCCCGGGTTCGATTCCGGTCAGGGGCATGTACTTTGGTTGCGGGCACATCCCAGTGGGGGGTGTGCAGGAGGCAGCTGATAGATGATTCTCTCTCATTGATGTTTCTGACTCTCTATACCTCTCTCTTCCTCTCTGTAAAAAATCAATAATAAAAAGAAGAATACTTACTGGCCTTATAATTAATTAAATTTAAAGATTTAAAGATACTTTTCTGACCTCTGGAGTTAGCTTAGGGTTCTATTTTTGAAAAATATGCTTGAATTAAACTTTTTTTGGGGGAACTACTGTCCAGAAACATTTCGCATGTTTTGACTTACTTTGTTTATTTAAATATATATATATATATATATGGGTGGGGGGTAGTTATAGATATGTGATTCATATCATTTCCGTTTGCATGGGAGATTGACACTATGCCTCTTTTATAGTTGACATTTTAACTCCTAAGATATTATCTTAAATATAACATTGTTTAGAGTAGCCCAATGTTTATAAAGGGTGTGGGCTTTGAAATGAAAATTGGGTTTCCACGTATTTACTTCAAGCTTCTCTTAAAAATCTTTTTTTTAAATGAAATTATAAAAGGAAATGTTATAGAAACTTAATTTTGTTTCTCCTTTTATTTTGTAGATGCCCAGGGCAACACTGAAAATGAATTCCTTATCTTCACCAGATCTTCTTCTCTGAGAAGACACGTTCCCAGCAGTCTGAGTAGTGCTTCCTCCGTGGGACCAGCATGGCGGGGTTCAAGCGGGGGTACGACGGGAAGATTGCCGGGCTGTATGATCTGGATAAGACCCTGGGCCGCGGTCACTTTGCGGTGGTCAAGCTGGCCAGGCACGTCTTCACAGGCGAGAAGGTGGCCGTGAAAGTTATTGACAAGACAAAGCTGGACACGCTGGCCACTGGCCACCTCTTCCAGGAAGTGAGGTGCATGAAACTGGTGCAGCATCCCAACATCGTGCGCCTCTATGAGGTGATCGACACCCAGACCAAACTGTATCTCATCCTGGAGCTTGGGGACGGAGGAGATATGTTCGATTACATAATGAAACACGAGGAGGGCCTGAACGAAGACTTGGCCAAGAAGTACTTTGCTCAGATAGTTCATGCTATCTCTTATTGCCATAAACTGCACGTGGTTCACAGGGACTTGAAACCCGAGAATGTGGTCTTCTTTGAAAAGCAAGGTCTTGTGAAGCTGACGGACTTCGGTTTCAGCAACAAGTTTCAGCCAGGGAAGAAGCTCACCACCAGCTGTGGCTCTCTCGCGTATTCTGCTCCAGAGATCCTGCTTGGGGATGAGTATGATGCGCCTGCCGTAGGTAGGTCACCTGCCAACATCTGCTCGCTTGAATTTTAGTGGCTACAGGCCGGGGGGTCAGGTCAATTGTTTTGTGTGTATATATATGTGTGTGTGTGTGTGTGTGTGTTTAATCAAAAAATAATTTCTAAGATAATTTCTATTAAAATACATCTTCATGAACAGATTGAGTTTTATGAATGCCATAGAGCCCTAAAGTTGGCCATTAGTTTATTTTACCTTTTAAATGTCAAATGTTCATAAGGTATTTTTTTTGTCAGAACAAAGGAAAACGTGTAAGGTATCATTTAAGGTAATCTCTTATCTGGTTATTATAATTATTTTTAAAGGTCTGGGTGCTTTTCCAATCTTCTTAGGTTCTTCTAGTCCAGTGGTTGGCAAACTCATTAGTCAATAGAGCCAACTATCAACAGCACAACAATTGAAAATTCTTTTTTTTTTTTTTTAAATATATTTTATTGATCTTTTACAGAGAGGAAGGGAGAGAGATAGAGAGCTAGAAACGTCGATGAGAGAGAATCATTGATCAGCTGCCTCTTGCACATCCCCTACTGGGGATGTGCCCGCAACCAAGGTACATGCCCTTGACTGGAATCGAACCCAGGACTTTTCAGTTTGCAGTCTGATGCTCTATCCATTGAGACAAACCGGTTTTGGCTGAAATTTCTTTTGAGAGCCAGATTTTTTAAGCTTAAACAATATAGGTAGGTACATTGTTATTAACTTAATTAGGGTACTCCTAAAAACTCAAGGGGCCAAAGAGCCATATGTGGCTCGGTTTGCCGACCACTGTTCTAGTCATTTCCTTTCTGGGAATCCCTTTAACAGTCACTGAGACCCGTGTTGTAAAGGTACCACGAAGATTACAGTGCAATGCGAGGATTTGGTCATTGGAACCATTTATTGGTTGCTACCCTGGACAGTGTACTTGCTCTCTCATTTCTTCATCTGTAAGACAGAGATCAGCTACGGGCATCATGGTATCATGTACAACAAGACACGGCTTACAAGTTAGACTCTGTGCTCTGGAAAGGAAAGGGCTGAGGAATGGTTTCCGGGAGGCAGGTATTCCACTGTAGACGTCCTGGGGTGTGTAGGGTTGTTTTTGCTTCATATTTAGTAATTATGGTCTGGGAATGAAAGTCGCTATGATAGAAACACACTGTACGTTTTCAGTGTTCACCTGCAAGCTAACGAAGATCAGTCTTACACTGTAATTTTAGGAATAAAAGCAATTTTAAAATCAGGTAATTAGCCAGAAATGATCCCGTGTCCGCTGAGGTGAGAGCAGTTAGCCTTCCCCATGTTCAAAGCATGCACTTGTGTTTGTTTCAGAGAGCGGTTCTTCACTTTCCCTGGCTCAGTGATGCCTTAAGTTTTGGTGGACACATCTTAGAATTGTGTGCTTAAGCATCTCTAATTACTCTTTCTCTGGACCAATTTACTACTCATGAAGCACCTCTCAGAACCTAGTGTGAATTTAAAAATGACTGTCTGGTCTATCCGAAGAGAGGTGCTTGCTGTGAAGAAATAGATTAGTAAAACGTAAGCCAAGACATTCTGGACTGTTGATTTCTATGCAGCTTATGGTTTGTATGCGAGTTTTGGGAAACCTTGACATATTCAGGCCAAGAGGTGGTTAGACTAGAAGCCACGTTTAATGCACTGAGGTAGTTACTCCTCTCTCTGCTCTAGACCTCGGATAAAATATCTCACACGCCCTCCTTAAGAGTCTTCTAGAATAGAGGTTGCCAATCAGCGGTCTGCGGACACTGGTGGTCGGTGAGGTCCGAAAGCTTGGCGACCGCTGCCCTAGAGGATCTAGAAAATGGGTGGCCCCAGAAGACCTGATTGCAGCAACACATGGAGAATCTGTTCACATATTTAAATACTTCCCCTGAGGATTTTGTAAAGGATTACTCCTTCCCATACAGATAGTACAGCCTAAGCCACGATACCTTTGGGATAGAACTTGGACGTAGGCCTAATGGACTGGAAATTTCCTCTGGTTTCTGTACATCTGCTGTTATAATTTATGTCAGGGGCTGGTTGCTTCTATTTCCCAGGGCTCCCCAAGCTGCACCCGGTCTGAGCGTGGACAGTTTCACTTCCCAGCTCAGCAGCCGCCCCTGGAGGCACATGTCCTGCTGTGGGCCAGCGTTTCCTGACCTGGTTCCAGGTTAGATTAGTGACGCTTCCACTGCTGCGCTGGACACATGGGCCTCGTGGGTTCCGATTGGGAGACCTTAGGCGGTGGCACGGTTTTAGTTCCGAGCGTGGAGATGGGGATCATACGTTCTGAGGGAAGATTTGTGCCTCTTCTCGGCCGAGGGAGGGAAGTTGGTCTGTTCAATTGAACATAGTCCCTTGTTTATTTCATTTTGAAGTAAACATAAAGCTTGCATTGTTCCTGCCCAGTGGAAGCTGCATGGCCATCTGGGTTCCGGCACAGTCACACACATGGCATTCATTCGTCAAGAATTGAAAAGCATATCCATGCAAATGTGCCACACACGCTCCCAACCCAGCCACCGGGGGCAAGGCCACGTACTCTGAGAGATCCCTTTTACAAAGCGTATCGTCATCGTGAGTCATGCGAAGCCACGAGCATAAACAAAAACCCTCTCCTAAACTTTCTGAAGCTGCACATGCTTGTGAGAAGTAACATTCATTTCCGAAATCAGAGTTCATTCATCTGGCACCAGCGCTCTGTAAATAAAGGCGCTTTATTCAGTGTTAGTTCTGCATTTACATTATGCAGGCCTGTCATGTGACTGTTGTATGATTGTATTTGGGAAGCAGGTAGGCAAGTTTCTGTGCCTTGGGTTTTATGATTAAGCTACTGTTGAGTTTAGTGTGTGTAGTAAAGGTTCTTGAGCCTGAAATGTAATGGGTGAAATGTAATGGTATAGGTACCATAAACATGGTTATTTCAGGCTAACGCAGTCATTGGTTCTTCAGTGATGGGCCTGGGAAAGGTGGTAGAAACAGTTTTGAGTGTTGATGTTTTCCCTGCTGCTTGTTTAGTCCTGCTGCTGGTTGCTCTCCCTGTCATAAGCCCCGGTCAAATGAAGTAGAGGTGGATGCTTCTTTGAAAAGTATAATTCGCTCTGCTGTCCCGGTGGTACGGTAAGCTTTAAACAGGCCGTTCTCAGCTCACCACCCGTCGATCTCACTAGGGAAGATGAAAACAAAACATCCCACCTTGCCCTGGCCCCACCCCTAAAGATCCTGATTCCCATCACCTTGGTGTGGCCACACCTAGAAGCTTCTCTGGGCTCCCGACGTGCGTCCAGCCCTACCTACCATTGACTTGAACCCTAGATTCCCGTATTTTTAGTTACTTGTGGAAAAATAGAGTCCAGCATTTTAATTCTCAGGTTCTTTAAAGAGGTAGTATTGGAGGGGCGGGAATGTAACATCTAGCTTCAAAAAGGGCACAAGAACATGTAGTTGTGTTTTGGTGCCGAAAGAAAGCTGTGCTCATCATTTTCCTTTCATCTGCCCTTCCATTCAGTCTGTTCACGCCACCCCTCAGTTCAGAACACTTTCAAGACCTCCCAATTCATCGGAACCAAAACGAGAGCCCTCCCGGTGCCCAGCATGGCCCTCAGAACTGGCTTCCTGACTGATCCCTCCCCCTGTCTCCCAGCTGCCCGCTCAGCTCCAGCCACTCCGCCTCCTGGCCGTTAGCCACAATCCACGGGCACCCCTGCCTCAGCCCCTCCACCTTCCCTCCCCTGGCCCCGGGCGCTCTTGCCCCCATACCACTTCCTGGCGGCCTCACCCCCTGCGCTGTAGGTGCGGGGCCCCACCACTGCCTTCTCCTGCCTCACCTGCCTCCTTTCCCTAGCTTCCCCGGTGAAATCGGGGTAACTGTAGGGCCTGCCTTAGGGCTGTCATGGGGATAGATGGATGCATAGGGCAGGTGAAGAACGGAGCTCAGGCAGAGGCAGGCACGGCCTCCGTGGTCAGCGGTGCGTCGCAGCACCTCCTCTTGGAGGGATCGCGGGATGGCATGTTTCTCTGGTGCTGAGGCTGCCGTCCCGGAGCTGGTGCAAGGATCGGCCTTCTTCCTTCCGAGGTGCTCTCTTCTCCTTGGGACATCTGTCCTCGGGAGGAGCTCTGAAATGGCTGCCGTGGGAAACCGGGAGGAGGGGCAGGCCCGAGACCTCTGCTCCTGTGTTTCTCTGCCCCACGGTTTTAGTTGTATTTAACTTTCCGAATGTCAGGTTATTTGTCTTTAGGGAGTAGGTTAGCTTCTAACGTAGGCACTTTTCTGAGTGTGTGTTAAATGTTCGATAAAATAAAACATGAAAGTCTTGGTATTTATTTGATAACTGGTTCGTTTCTTGGATCTTCAGAGAGCTTTTCAGATCGCCCAAACAGTCACTGTTTTAACACAGGAATCCATGTAGAAACCGAAGCCACATGCTTTCACAGGAGAAAGAACCTTTAGCAGGTGGAAACAGCACATCAGCTCGGGTATTTCTTAAAGCTTTTTTTTTGTGTTTCTGAGGGCAAGTGGGCTGGAGAGAAGAAACATAAACCTGCCGAAGAAAGTCTAGTTTGTAGAACAGAAAATCAGTAGTGAGAACAAATTAACAATACATTTGGAATCCTGTTAGAATACAGATCGCACCCTAGCCAGTTTGGCTCAGTGGGTAGAGTGTTGGCCTGTGTACTGAAGGGTCAAAGGTTCGATTTCCACCAGGTGCACATACTTCTATTGCAGCTGGTCAGGGACCGTGTGGGGGACAACCAATCGATGTGTCTTTCCCACATTGATGTTCGCTCTCTCCCCCTCCTCCCTCCCTTCCACTCTCTCCAAAAATCAATGGGAAAATATCCTTGGGTGAGGATTAACAACAACAAAAGGAATACCCATCACTGCGCAGACTCAACTCCAGTTGGCCAGGCGGAGCTCTTGTCATGTTTTTAAGAATTGCTGCAGAACACGCCTATCTACTTATTATACATCAGGGTGCTGTGCTGCCTGACTCTCTGTGCTCACTCCAAGATGGCCCTGAGGGGACCCGGTAGTGACAGTGTCTAGGGAAACCCCGTCTGCTCACGTCAGGAAGTGGCTTCTTGAGAAACAGTAACATCATCATGCAGAGTCACTTCTTGGGTTAGTTCCTTCAGGGGCTGGGCTGCTGTCACTCGGACCCTCACAGGTTAAGGATGACTTCGGTGACGAAGGTGAGGAAGAGAGCAGAAGTAGAACAGGTGCCACAGAGCAGAGCCTGCTCATCAGCAGAGATGCACCCATACGTGTCCGTCACTGTTTTTACCTCTCCGACTGCCACCGTTCTATGGAACCATTTTCTGTGTCACTCCCTTTGTCTTACCCAATCTATCTTGATTTATTGGCCTTATAGTGATGTGATGTACAGTCCAAGACAGTGCCTAATTTAATAGTTTACAGTTTTAATTCAGTGCTATTTAGAGTTGGAGCCTCAGGAAGACCTCAGGATGTGTGGCGGTGTCTGCAAAGAAGGAAGACAAGAGTGTGGAGTGAGACTCTTTACAGAGGCACCGGGCACATGGTGGGCACATCAGTTGGATAAAAAGAAGAGGGGGTTGTAGGCGGCTAAAAACAGAGGGTGAAATGCAGAGGGCACATGCTCCGATGGCCTCTTCCCTTTGGAATTGGATGGGGCGATGCCAAGTCTTGCACACTCCAGATGGCTCCCTGTCCCTCTTGCTCAATAGCAGGGTCCTTGAGAGAGGGAACTGTGTGTCTGTTTATATCCTATCTGTGCCCGTCCTCATCACCTGGCAAACAGGACAAGCTCGCCACGTTTGTGTAACTGAATCCACAGTACAGGGATGGACTACAGAAATGAAAATGGTGCTGGCTTCGGCAGCACGTGTACTAAAAGTTGGAACGATACAGAGATTAGCATGGCCCCTGCGTAAGGATGACACGTAAATTGGTGAAGTGTTCGTATTTAAATAATAACCAGAAGTGAAAATGTACATTCTTCTATACTTCTTTAGCGTTTAATGGTGGTCCCCTCCCTGCTCCTCTTGGTCTCTGCTCACCTCCTCATGCCTTCTGTCTGTATATTTAGTGAGTTCTAGACTCACTATGAGTCCAATGAAAGCTGTGATTCCCTCGTAGAGAGGCTCAGAGGCGTGATTTCACAGGAATAGTATGGACCACCTGAAACCCTTTCTCACCAGGTGGTTTGTTTTTTCTTTAATATATTTTTATTGATTTCAGAGAGGGAGAGGGAGGTAGAAACATCAACTATGAGAGTAATCGATTGCCTGTCTCCTGCACACCTGCACATGCTCTGACCGGGAATCGAACCATGACCTCTTGCTTCATAGGTTGACGCTCAACCACTGAGCCACACGCGCACCCAAGGATATTTTCCCATCAGGTGTTTTTTTTTTTTTTTTTAAAAAAGGCCAGATTGTGGTAAGGTACAACTTTGTAACGGTTGCTTCACCCACGTATTTAGAAATAGCTCTGGCTAGATGGGAATTTCAAGCCAGCCAGAGCATCCAGACTGACTGTCTGGGAATGTCCCCGGGTGGGTGCCTGGAGCTCTGGCTCAGGGTCCCCTTTCCATCGAGAACCCTCAGGTTTGTGCTGAAGCAGGGAGCCGGAACTCGAGGGAGGAGACCTACAGCACTCACCTTCCGAGGCCCGACCCCCGCCTGGACCCTGTGCTGCTGAGCTGCCACCGGAAAGCTGGGCTGGGGCTGGGGTTCTGTGGCCCCTCAGTCCCCCTTTTTCCTCCCATCACATTTTATAAAACTATTTGGGGGTTTTCTGAAACATCCGTGAGTTGAATGTTTGAGCTTTTAAATCCTCGAGGGAAGTTGTTTGTGCTAACAATGACAATGAAGATAACCCCTCGCGAAGCCCGTCCCCCGCGCACGGGCTGAGAACCATCTCGTGAGGAGGGACGTGTCCAGGCTTTACTGCCTTTTATGTTCCTATAAAGAGCTTTGTGCTTATGCAGTTAAAGTGTGTACACATCATAGTAATATTCTCTCAAGCGCAGTAAATTTAAAAAAGTTTTTATAAGTAGTAAATGAATGCTCTTATAAGATAATTCAAATAATACAGATGTATTTCCAATGAAAAGTATAAGCTCCTCTTTGCTTTTCTAGCCGTCCCCTGCAGGTAGAGTCACTGTTTTTATCAGTCCTCGCAGGCTGTGCAGCCATCGTGCACCCGTCTGCCCAGACCCCCCCTCTGACGTTACCAGAGGAGTGGGGTGTCGCACTTCCCAGAGGAGAGACGTAAGATGCAGAAAAACCAGGCCCGGAATACATGGCTAATGAAGTGGCCAAAGTAGAATTTGAACCCAGGACTCTGCTGAAAGAAGTCAGACCGCGATCTGTCTCAGCCTGGGTTATCTTTCCCTCTTCACTCGGCAAGGTCACCTCCTGAGGGGCCCCAAGGTCAGAGTCCTGAAGTTACTTGTGAAGGAGCGCTGAGGTGCAGTCCTCTCCTGCTTCTCTGGGTTGGGTTGTTAACCTGGGCAGTCCTCCGGTGTGTGCTCGATAACCCTGTGACTCCTGGAACCTTTTCCTGTTTCCTTCTGACTGTGAAACAGGTTTGCACCAGGCCTGACGCAACTACAGCGAAATGCAGCGTGTCTTCAGTGATGGCCCCACCCCCTGTACACACCCTCCACACTCCCTACCCTCCTTTCTCGCTCAGCTGTCATTTGAAGGAGAGGAACCGTCCACCTCCACCTCAGCTGCCTTTTGGGGGCTCTGCCCTGTTGGGCAGGACTACCTCCTGTGGGGACACAGCCTGCATCTGAGGCTCTCTGCACCTGTAACTACAGCTCATTGTAGGGATGCTGAACCGCCAGGTGGCCCAGCTCGCCAGGTCACTCGCCAGGTCACTCACCAGGTCACTCGGGGCCTCTGAGGGTTCTAAGCACAGGCCCTGGCAGAATCTCCCTGACGGGGGAGTCAGAGAACCCACAGAATGGAGAGTCTGGGATGTCTCCAAGGTTTTGATTGGGTGGAGTTGCACTGACCAGGCTAGAACACAAATGGAGACAAACAGGTTGGGTGAGATGATAAGCTAGTTTGGGCAGCATTGATGTTTGATGCGGGAAAGGCATTTTTTAATGTATATATGGGATGATGGCACTCATCCTTATTTTTATTTTTATTTATTTTTTACAGAGAGGAAGGGAGAGGGATAGAGAGCTAGAAATATCGATGAGAGAGAAACATCGATCAGCTGCCTCCTGCACTTTACTGGGGATGTGCCCACAACCAAGGTACATGCCCTTGACTGGAATCGAACCTGGGACCCTTCAGTCCGCAGGTCGACACTCTATTCACCGAGCCAAATCGGTTAGGGCCTTATTTTTATTTTTTTAAGAGAAGAAATAATTCCCTTGTTAAGTAATAAGACTTTGCTTCTCACTAGAATGTTGATAACACCAGGAATAACAGAGACATCCTAAAACATGGACTTGTCCAAATTCTTCATTCCTCTTCTGCGTTCATTCCTACTCTGTTCATTCAGATGAGCTACTTTCAGAACGGTCTCTAGTCACGTCCCTTAGCGCCAGCCACTGATCTCATTCACAAAGGATCCTTAGGAACCAAAGCTCTAGGTGATGGTGAATGCACCTGAGTCGCTCTTACTGTGTAGACAGAATCCACATCAGCAGACCGTGGGCCTTAGGCTTGTGAATATTATACAAGAAGCGGGCTTCCTCGGTCTCACCCTCGGCCGTCTGCAGCCGTCCTTGCTGTTCTCAGAAAGCATTGCCTTTTATGTTCGCTCCGGGTCACGTGTCCGTTGCTGGTGAGCACAGTTGGAACTGAGAAGTGGTTGCATAAATCCTGCCGGTTGTAACGTGGTGAAAGGTGCCGGTCCCTGCTCCCCTGTCGTGGTTTTAGAACATTCTATTCCCACTGCTTCTGCCATGACTCATGGCTACACTGGTGAGAGACAGAAATAGAGGTTTCCACCTAGAACCGTACTTCTGGCCTTCCGTTCTTACTGCTCTCTAATCCCCATTTTTTTTATTTTTGCTGCCTAGAAAATTCACTTCAGAAATGATGTTTAGAAGATCTCAGTAGTCAGGGCATTCCCCCCACCCCATCCCCCGTGGCAATTGCTTGTCCTCAAATTAATCATTAGCTTGTTCTTTCGTTTTGTTTTCAATTTGATCTTCTCTTAGCCTGCTTGCAGTGAGCGTTGTGATGGAGACTCCATCTCTAACGCTGGAAACGGCCGAGTTCAGTTGTGTGATGGTAACCGGACCTGCTGAAAGCTGGCAGAGGTGGCCTCAGTGCTCACGGCTGTGCTCTGAGTTCCAGCTTCAGGGCCCGTCGGGGCACCAGCAACTCCACCCTTTATACTAACAAAGACTTTGCCAGCTTGCACCCTTTTCCACAGTTCCATGAGTTGGAAGATTTTTTTATTTTGGGAAGATTTAAAAACAAACACACACACACACACACACACACACACACACCAAAGGGCCTGACCAGTGTGACTTAGTGGTTGAGTGTCGACCTATGAACCAGGAGGTCACAGTTGGACTCCCTGTCGGGGCACATGCCCAGGTTGCAGGCTCCATCCCCAGTGGGGAATGTGCAAGAGGCAGCCAACCAGTGATTCTCATCATTGATGTTTCTGTCTCTCGCTCCCTCTCCCTACCTCTCTGCGGGATATATATATATTCAAAGGAACTGTACTTATTGATATTTTCTTTTTTCCATTTTTATTAATCAAGAGTCTATAGCTAGGTATGAATTCAAAGCATGTGTTTCAAATAGTGTCAACATTAAGTTTGATTTTTCAGGTGGCTGATTGGTGCTTGTTAACCCGTGTACCTTTACTATGAGTAGGGAATTCTTTGAACGTTTTAAAAAATGAGAATAATGTTCCATGCTCTTTCTCTCACCTCCCTACCCCAAACCCCCAATGACAGACTCGGGGGATCCCTGTGCGCCTAGGATCTCAGGCTGAGGCTGTGACCTGTACCTTGAGAGTTTGTAGTTTTATTGGTAAACTTTTTAAAATGAAAAAAGATCATTTAAAATATCCACTGACGTGAGTTTTTATTAAGAAAAGTACTGCCTCCCTCCCCGTTTGTGGGGGAACGTAATAGAGAATCTGTCCTGGGGATCCACTCTCCTGACTCACCCCTTCCTTTAGCCTGTGCCCCTGAGGCCTCCTTGTTCCTCTCGCCTGTCTCTAGGGGCTCTTCTCTCTCTGGCTTTGTGCCCTTTGAGCTTACCTACTTCCTGTTTCTGTTACCTGCTGTCTGTTTCTCACGGGAATTGGATGTATATATGGGATGTATATACGTCACCGTGCTGTCTGTTTCTCACGGGAATTGGAGCCCCGTCAGGGCAAGGGTACCTCCATGTCCGCCGTGCTGGACCAGGGCCTGCCCGGTTCGAACGGGAGCAGGGCAGCAGCAACCCCCTCTGCCTCCGGGCCCTCCCTGCCCTTCCTGTGTGCTGGGCTCTGGCTGCGTCCATTTCAGTCCTTTCAGGCCCACTGCCGCCCTAAGAGGAAGTTACTGTTCATGTCAAAGACAGGTTAAAGGCATACCACTTAGCATTTGTTTAGCGATACTTATCTCTGACCTTTGGCCCCTAGGTTGAAAAAAATAAAATGATTCAAAGAGCTAAACATAGAGTACAAAGAGAAATAAAACGTCTGGAAGATAAGTAAATGGAATAAATGGCCCCTGAATACTCACCTTGTCGGTGAGAGGGTCATTTGCCCTTTTTTGTTTTTTTAAATATTTTTTAAAATTGATTTCAGAGGGGTAAGGGGAGAAAGAGAGAGAGAGAAAGAGAAAGAGAGAGGGGAGGGGAGAGAGAGAAGTGATGAGAGAATCATTGATCAGCTGCCTCCTACACGCCCCCTACTGGGGATCAGGCCCGAAACCCGGGCATGTGCCCTTGACCAGAATGGAACCTAGGACCCTTCAGTCTGCAGGCCGACGCTCTACCCACTGCACTGAGCCAACCCAGCTAGGGCTGGGTCGTTTGCCTTCTAAAACTGCCCTCTTGGTGACGCTGTGTTCCCCAGAGGCGCTGCTCCGGACCATGACGTCACACTGCATGGCACTGTATTCCTAAGTTTCCCAGTCGTCAGCATTTCCATGTTCAGAAATGGTTTGAAACCTAACTGGAGACAGTGTATATATTTATGTTGGTTTTATTTTGTAACTCCTGGTCATGCGTCACTTCCTAATCAGCAGTGCTCGTTTGCTTGGGCAGATGGTCTTGAAGAGAACATTGCCAAATAATTGGATGTGCTTGTTGCTGCTGAGGTTAATATTTAACAGAAAAGAAAGTGGTGTTTAACCAGATGAGGATTTGGGCATCATTAGTCGATATTTATATTACTCATTATAGTTTTAAAACATCAGTTTTGTGTAATTGTCACTGTCAGATAGCATCTCCAGTTTAGCACAGAGAAAAAGTAAAAACCAAACTACTTTATCCACAGGGAAAGTAGGAGGTGGTAGAAGAAATAATGAACCAAATTCATTTTATAAAAAATGCGTTTGTAGGATGTCTTCGGAATGATACAATTTATCATATCTTAAATATAATACATATTCATGGTTAGGTTTGGGCATAGTAGCAAGTAGTGTTAGACATTGTCAGTATTAACAACAGAAGAACATTTTTGTTTTAATCCTAATTTTTATGTTTATGCACATTTTTTCAGGTGAGCCATTTTAAACCCTCCTTCTTTGGAGAGGAGACAGTCAAGTGTATATTATGCACAAAAACTTGCTGAAAAATCCCCCTGTGTGATGAGCATTAGAGAAAAGGGGGGTTTACGTGATAGTTGATATCATGTAAAATGAAAGGCATATTGATTAAAGGGAGAATAATTGCAATTGCCACTTGTTCACGGTGGTGGCTTGAGAGTTGGGGCAAGGTGACCAAAAACAGCAGGTTCAGTTCTACAAAGAAGGTTTAAGTTAAACATCAACCTATATAAATTTCCATGAAAAATATTTGAAAGGTACTAATAGGGTAATCAGTTCTTCTCGCTGGATGGTTACAGAGCAGGTGCCACTAGCCACATTACTCGGGATGTTTGACTTTGAAGGGGATGGCCCTCTGGAGTCCAAGGTCAAGGTAGATGATGCAGGTCAGTGGAATGGTGGCTGAGCCAGCCATCTGTTTTGGGGCAGGGACCCATAACTCATGGATCCAACACACAACGCCACGGGTTCGGACTGGAAGATCCTTAGGTTCCTTTCATTCTCGTTTGTATAAATGTTTTAATTTTAGTGGAGTTTTCTGTCTGCCTCGCTAATTTCCATTGGAGCATCCTTAGGAAAACTTAATGTACATTCTAAGAATCATGGTGTGTGTGTAGCTTTTGTGTTTGTGCCTTTGTTTAGTTTGGACCGAGGAAAATACGTTTTATGAACAAGGTTTAACTCTCTTGGAGCAGTCGAGTATTCACAGGCCAGATGGCCTGCTCCATTCTCCAAGCCTTTGGTGGTCTGGAAAGCTTCTTGAATTTCTCTCTTATGTGAATGTTGATATAATCTGCCTATATTTTATTTTTTGGAATGAATTAATTCATATGATACCCTTTCTAAATGGATTTTTTTTTGTCTGAAAAAGATATTTTTCCATCCGATTGACAGCTTTGTTTTTTATTCGTATAAGAAGTAAGGGATTGCTTTTAATCATAGGGGTTAGTCTATTGCTGGAGCGAAAGGGTCCTGGGATGTGACTAGTCCGGCCTTGCAGAGTGCAGGGCGCCTTCTGCAGCGACCGGACAGGTGGCTGCCCAGCCTCTGCTGGAGCATTCACGGTGACAGGACGCTCGCTGCCTTCCCCAGTGTTTCCACAGCTGTATTACGGAGGTCCTACCGTTAAGCCAGAGTGTGCTTCTGATGACTTAAACCTTCATCCTCATCCTCTCATTGACAGTCAGGAACATTCCCTCATTGACGGCCAGGAACGTTTCTCTTCTCTTCAAGCAGCAATTTCCTTATCTATAAAAGATCATGAGTTGTAAGATCTGGTTATCTCACCAGGATCCGGATCAAGGTGAAGAACAGCCGAGATAAACAGACCTTAGGCAAAATCCTTTCCAAGTCTCAGACTATTACCCTCTTAGCTTTTCCTCTGGTGGGTAATGTGATGGGACTACAGCCGTGCCTGCCCATGATTTGTGAACCTTGATAGGCATTTTCCAGTTGACCCTCTTGCCGTTAACAAAATAATTAATTCGTATCTTTAGTCAACATTTATTGACCATTCACTGTGTGCCTGGCACTCGCTTGGGCCTTAAGTGAACTAAACAGTGAACAAGACAGATATCACCTCTATCTCACTGGGGCTTAATCTGTCTCCCTAGTCTTTTTACTTTGAGATATAAGTGCTTTTGACTGTTCAAAATAAAATACTATTGTTTCCTTTAACCAAGTGCTTTTGGTTTTCTGACTAGTCCAATACTTAGCAGTATGTCTTTGATTTGTAGATATATGGAGTCTGGGAGTGATCCTTTTCATGTTGGTGTGCGGGCAGCCACCCTTTCAAGAGGCCAATGACAGTGAAACATTGACAATGATCATGGATTGTAAATACACGGTCCCATCCCATGTGTCTAAAGAGTGTAAAGAGTAAGTAAAAAAAAAGTGTTTATTTTAATTTTTGAACTTAATATTTCTGATCTTGAAAAGGGTGTTTTGGGGAGTTAACCCCAGAATATGATTTGAAATTTGATATTGGATACAGAGTGTATTACTGTGTTGCTTCAATATGCCAGTTTTAAGAGGCTCATCATGTGCTTCTACAGGCTCCAGGGGAGGGGGTTACTTTCACTTGAAATGAGACATTACCTCGAGAACCACTGTTTGCATCAGCAACGAGCACGGCCACCTGGGATTATTTTAAGTTCCAGAGAAGAATTAGGGCATTTCTGAAATAGACGATCAACACACCATTTGGGGATTTCCATAGTGTGTCTCATAATTTTATTCCCACCCACTAACTAACTGGAGACAGTGTATAGATGTCTCCATGACAGACTCGGGGATCCCTGTGCTCCTAGGATCTAAAGAGCTCTGTTTGGTTCATGTGACTACGGGAAGCCACAAAAATACACTCAAGTTGATTGTTTTGGATTTAAAGTACTACACAGGACTCGGATATGTGTAGTAAGGAATATAGTGGAAATAAAGGAACTGTTGGAAGTTCCAGATTTCATTGACCTTGTGGGTGATACTTTGAAATAAGCTTGGCTGAGAGTATACCTACTACCGTGTTTCCCCAAAAATAAGACATCCTCCGAAAACAAGACCTAGCGCATGGAAAGATAAGACATCCCCTGAAAATAAGACCTAGCGCAACTTTGGGAGAAAAAATTAATATAAGACACTGTCTTATTTTCGGGGAAACAGGGTACTTAAATGATTTTGGTGTAGTAACATAGTTTTGAGTTTCTCCCAATCAGCTGGTAACTATGTGTGTTGCCTGATGGGTGGGTAGTAGACTTATGGGGGATCACTTTGTGATTATAGAAATGTCTAATCACTATGCTGTACCCCTGAAACTAATACAGTATTGAATGTCAACTGTAATGGGGGAGGGGGGTGGATAGAAGGAAATCTGAGTTGGAAGATTTCTTCAGGTGGAGCTCCATCTTAGGCCATGTGGTGGATTGTTAAGAACGTAGGTGTTCAAACTCTCTGGATTCAAATACTGTCTTCTCGCTTTACTAATGATGTGAGAATAATAGAACCTACCTTTTAGGGTTATTGTTAATGTCTGTAAAAGCTCTTAGCTCAGCCCGCCGCACAGAGGAAGCACCTGATAAGAATGTTGATGATGGCGATGTTTATGCCCTATTATTCTTCTCTGCCCCAGGAAGCAGGATACTATATGTTGTGTGCATGTTAAATGTTTGCAATCCACAGCCTCTACGCAAAAACTTATTTTTATATTGAAATACGTCATTCACAAGAATGTTTAAAATGTTTCTGAAATAAAATGAATACATCTGTACCTGTTATCCAGCTTAAGAAATAGAATGGTTCTAATAAGTTAGAAAGAAACCTTCTGTTTCTCCCTCCAAGAGGAATTATCTTTAGTAATCATTGGACCACTCAGTTTTCTACTTTCTCCTGTGTCAGTTTGGCAAAGTTGTGTTTTTCAAGGAACTCATCCTTTTTTTTCTTCTTCTTAATGGAAAAGCAAGCAAGAATTTATTGATCATAGCAAAAATTTCATGGGGCCCCTTAGAGGTTAGGGAATACGAGCCTTGGGGGAAGGAGAGAGAGAAGGGAATGGCAAGGGTATGCTCCCTGGAGGGATAGTGCCGGGAACTTGTTCATTTTACCTAAATTTTCAGGTTTTTTGCTCTCAAGTATTTATAATATCCTCTAATTATATCTGTTACGTCTATAGATTAGTGGGGGTGTTGTCTTTTTTCATTCTAATATCGACACCCGTTGCCTTCTCTTATTTTTGTCTTGTGCAATTCTGCCTCCGGTTTATTATCTTATTAGACTTTTTCAAAGAACTACCTTTGTTTGAACAATGGACTTGCTTCCCTTTCCAGCCTGATCACCCGGATGCTACAGAGAGATCCCAAGAGAAGGGCCTCTCTAGAAGAGATCGAAAACCATCCTTGGCTTCAGGGTGTGGACCCTTCGCCAGCCACCAAGTATAACATCCCCCTGGTGTCCTACAAGAACCTCTCGGAGGAGGAGCACAACAGCATCATTCAGCGCATGGTGCTCGGGGACATAGCGGATCGGGACGCCATTGTCGAGTATGTCACCGCTCACCTGCATGGGGCCGTGGGTTCAGACGCTTGCAACGGGCTCTCTCTGTGCCTGCCAGGGCCTGTGGCCCTGTGTGATGGCTAGAGATCCAGCTGACAGGTCATGTCATTTATCTGTAGCGTTCCCTGCCCAGGTCCCGCCTCTTAGGTTTTGTTGTATTCTGTTTATTTTTGTACTCGTGACAAGGGGTGCACACTGCTTTGTATCCCAGTATATGCCTTGCCCATAGCAGTATCCTTCTTCATTCCATGTCCCTCACTGGTTCCCACAGTGAGCAGGGAGAATGGGGCATCATCTCAAGTCCCCAAAGTCAGGGGTTGGCATGTGGGGGCCAGTCATGCGTTTATGTGAGTGGAGTGTTAGTGAACCACAGTCGTGCCCACCCATTGCATGTTTTGTCCACGCTGCATGTGCTCCTGCAGCGTATCTGTGAGACCACATGACCCTCAAAATCTGAAACACTTGCTCTCTGGTCCTTGAAGAGCACCGCCTGGGACCCACAAGGCCCACAAGTTATTAACTGAGCCCCCAACACCACAGAGGGACTGCAGAGCCTAAAGGGCTTAGAAATCACCTAACTCTTTAAAATAACCTGAGCCGTTTAGAGTCAAGGATAATATAAAGATCCAGTGCTTTCCTTTAGCGTTGATTCATTTCCGCAGAGGTCCTAGGACCTCTAAGGAAAGGTCAGATGTTATTTACCCCATTGAAACAGCTGGTGCGATGGGAAGAGTGGCTTGCCAAGGACACGCACTTTAGTAGTGTGTAGGAAATGATGGTTCGTTTTTGAATAGATATACGATAGAAGGCTATTTTTGTCTCCCCGAATTGGCTTAATGTTCTTGGCTTAACTAAATAAATCACAGCACTATTTAATTCATGTAAATTCAGTTATAAACCCAAAAGGAGCGCTCATCAAGTGGTTCAGGAGGTTCCGTGTGCCCATCCACCTGTGAGCATGCGCCGGAGGGAAGTGGGGATCTGGACGCCAGAGCTGCCCTCCCAGGCGGTCCTGGTCTTACCGCGCCCACAGCGTGAGCAGCGTGAGCCTCCTCTGTGGGTGACCCTGCACCAGAGACTCGCGTGTGTTGGCTCTCATGGGCTCTTGCTTTGGAGTCTGTCCTCAGCGCGCCCGCCCGTTAGACTGTGGCCCAGGTGCACATGTGAAAAGTGATCCCGTGTCGCTTCTTTCCTAGTGCTCATTGTGCATTTTCACTAACGACAGAAAGCTCCTGACAAGCCTGGCTGGGTAGTTCTGGGCCTGGCGGGCCCATCGCCTGCTCCTGCCCTTGACTGGAAGGCCAGCTGCAGGGGAGCAGGCAGGGTCACCCCGGAGGGCCTTGCTCCCCCAGCAGCTCCCCAGCCCCGGTGGCGGCGCTCGGTTCTCAGAGCATCAGTTTTGGACTGGATGAATGAAAACATAGGCAAAGAAGACGCTAATGACAGGCTCTTGGTTACATTGAAACAATGCATTAATATATAAAATCCCAATAAATGCCAAGAGAGTGTAAGAGTAAAAACTCCCTGATTTTGTGATTGGTATCAGTGTCTCAGGGCACATGCATATCACCCCTTTCACACAGCTGGTGGCAGCAAGTGAGCCAGCTCAGCGACAACAAGGACTTTGACCCAGAGTCGAGGGTTGGATAACATGTACATTCTTGAAGCCTCATTTCCTTTTATGCACCTAAACCTGACATCTAGCCCACATGCCAGCAGCATTTTGGATTTTTCTTACAGAATATTTTGATGCAGGTTTGTTTTTTTTTTAAATCTGCTGAGGTCTCTGTGCCCTCTCCCTGTTCTCCAGAGCCCTGGAGACCAACAGGTACAACCACATCACGGCCACGTACTTCTTGCTCGCCGAAAGGATCCTGAGGGAGAAGCAAGAGAAAGAAATCCAAACCAGATCTGCCAGCCCCAGCAACATCAAGGCCCAGTTTAGGTGAGAAAAAATCTTCACTGATTTTAGTAAGTTAACGTTTTGAAATAGTGAACGTTGTTTGTTTGTTTGCTTAATTGCTTCCTCACTCCGGGCCAGAGCGTGCACGGCGATGGCCGGCTCTCCCCAGCGCGGGGGCCGGAGCCTCCGCCACCGAGGATGCCGCGGGCTCCGGGGCCAGGAACTTGTCTGGAGACTCGGTCTCCAGCCAGGGTGCCTGTAGTTTATTTTCATTGAACTCTTCTAGGTCTGACACGTATTAATAAATTCTTTTCTTTATTCTTTTATTCCAGGAACAAGGCCAGTTTTCCCTCAGTCATTTGAAATAACTTTTTAAAACAACAGGGCATTTCTGGGCCGTGATGTGGTCTCAGGATTTCAGGGATTTGACAGTCAGATGAGCCGGTTGATTTATTGGCCGATGACCTGGGAAGGTCACTTAACCTCTGACTCAGCTGCTGAGCTGTGTGTGAGGTGAGGGGAGTCGCACCGTCTGCCTCCGGGGGTGTGGCGAGGCCAGATGAGTTAGGGCCTGTGGTGCGTCCAACCGGCTCCCTGTTCGCTGCCTGTGGTGGGCCTGTCACCACCCTGTCCCTTCTTCCCTCCTCCGTCCTGAGCTCTCCATCCTCCTCCCAGGTTCCTTTTCTCCTGCCATGCTAGCTTTCTGTTTAAAATCGGAGCGTAGGAAGGGTTACTTTTTACATCATCATTAGGAAATTTATTAGAATTCATATTCAGATAAAGTAACCCGTGGAACTGTAGTGATTCAAAAGCCTGGAGCGCAGAGGAGAGAGAAGAAAGCAGTCCTGGTGACTGAAGAAGAAGAGTGAGAGGTCTGAGCTGGAAGCAGTGTAGGAACTTGGTGTCCCGCACGCATTCTTCTGTAATGGAAACTAGGCACGCTGTCTGTGTCGGCCTGGAAGAGGCCTGGGCGCAGGGACAGAGCAGGAGAGTGACACGGAGAGGGCGGGTCAGCCTCGTCCTGCTGAGCCCTCTGGTGGAAAGCACAGCCTCCGAGTAGTCACCCCATGCTGGGCCACCAAGTCGGGAGCCACCCAGTTCTTCCGGAGAAGGGACATTTGGATTTGAGCTTGTTGTCTGTTCAGTGAGACAGAACAGAACTCGATCCAAAAGTGATCAAATAGTAACTGAGTTAAACTGGTTTTACTTCTGGAAATTGCAAAGCCAATGGCAGCTATAAAGAAGCATCAGAGCCTCCCACAGTTTCCTGGCCCCTCCTGGGGATTCTGGAGTGGGGACGCCCTGCAGGCCTGCCTTCCTCCTGTGTCTGCTTGCTTCCTTCTCTTACAGCACTGTGACTTTGGTGTCCAGACCCTGGGCCTGGCCTGGCTCTGTTGCTGAGGATACCTAATGGTCAGCACGACCACGACAGCTGCAGCCCTCACCCATCCTGTTTCCGGGGTGGGAAGGGAGGAGAGGGGCGCCTTTATCAGGCTGCGCCCTCCCCATCCTTCTCGAAGGGACTGGCTGCTGCTCTGGCGAGTCAGAACCACACACACACACACACACACACACACCCGCCATGGGCTCCCCAGGGGCCATGGGGTGATGTTCTGGTGGCTGAAAGCACAGTGTGTGCGGCTGCTCTGGGACCTCGAGTCTCACCGGGTGCCATGGTGTTGGGGGAGGACTTGTCCGGAGACACTGCTTGACCTCACACACATGATCGGACACTCAGCTTCTATAAACTACCACGCAGTGACGTCAGCGGATGGCCCTCCACCCTCAAGGGAATGTGATCCGGCTCTGAGTTGGGGACAGGATGTCGGTTATAAATTCCTATGAGTTTTACCAAGCTATAGATTTAATGAGGTGTTATTTCTAGGATCACATAACTGGTGTGAAATGAAAACGTCATCGTGTGGAAGTGGCTGTTGTAAATGTGTCTGGCGTCCGCTGGTCCCCTGGGCAGGGAGGACAGCTGAGAGTTCCGAGACGTTTATTCAGAACAAGCCAGAGACCTCATTTTCAAAAGTCTTTTTCTTTAGTTACCAAGCAGGGTTCTTGTTACTTGAGTGATTCCAGATTGGGGAATAAAATCAAAGTTTATGTCATAGTGGATTTTGCTATCCAGTACTCTTGCGTGAGCATTTAAAATAGAAGTATTTGTTTTGCCGATTTCATTTCTTTATTGGTGAGGAGATTGATATATGCCAGCATTCACTGACTCTTTTCTCCACCATTCTCATGTTAAATCGATTCAATTATTTCCATTTATCTTTGTAAATACCAGACTTTTACAAAAAGGAGGATGGAAATTTTAGGTGAATCTTCCTAGCGATGCTCCATCAAGGGCTGAGATCTAAGACCCAGAGGGACAGAGTGAGTGGTGTTCAGGTTTTGCTTTTACAAAATGTTTTTCTTGGCGTGTAAACTGTTGTATAGAAGAGGCGCCCTTTGCAGACCTTTCCTGAGAGCTGGGACGAAGTTTTTGGCCAACGAGCACAGGCTGAGCTGCGTTCAGAACCCGCGTGCCCCTCGGGCATCCCTGCTGACGTTCACGGGGCGCTGCATGAGTTTGCATGGCTGCCATTTCTTCTTTTCTTTTCAGTGTGCGGAGTTTGTCCCAGGAGTTGTGTATACTGTGCTTGAACAAAGTCTGCATACGATTACATGCGTGTCCCTTTCCCGTCCGTCACACAGGCAGTCGTGGCCCACCAAAATCGACGTGCCCCAGGACCTGGAGGACGACCTCACCGCCACGCCCCTGTCCCACGCGACGGTCCCTCCGGCTCCCGCGCGGGCGGCCGACAGCGTCCTCAACGGCCACCGGAGCAAAGGCCTGTGCGACGCGGCCAAGAAGGACGAGCTCCCCGAGCTGGCCGGCCCGGCGCTGTCCGCGGTGCCGCCCGCCAGCCTGAAGCCCACGGCCAGCGGGCGCAAGTGCCTGTTCCGGGTGGAGGAGGACGAGGAGGAGGACGAGGAGGACAAGAAGCCCATGTCCCTGTCCACACAGGTGGTCCTGCGCCGCAAGCCCTCGGTCACCAACCGGCTGACCTCGAGGAAGAGCGCCCCGGTGCTGAACCAGATCTTCGAGGAGGGGGAGTCGGACGACGAGTTCGACATGGACGAGAACCTGCCGCCCAAGCTGAGCCGGCTGAAGATGAACATCGCGTCCCCGGGCACGGTGCACAAGCGCTACCACCGCCGGAAAAGCCAGGGCCGCGGCTCCAGCTGCAGCAGCTCCGAGACCAGCGACGACGACTCGGAGAGCCGCCGGCGGCTGGACAAGGACGGCGGCTTCGCCTACTCCTGGCACCGCCGGGACAGCAGCGAGGGGCCGCCGGGCAGCGAGGGCGACGGCGGCGGCCAGAGCAAGCCCGGCAACAGCGGCGGCGGCGCGGACAAGGCCAGCCCCGGCGAGAACAGCGCGGGCGGGGGCAGCCCCTCGGGCGGCTCGGGCGGCGCCCCGGGGGGCACCTCGGGCAGCACCCGCCGCTGCGCCGGCCCCGCCAACTCCACGCAGCTGGCCTCGCGCAGCGCCGGGGAGCTGGTGCAGAGCCTCAAACTCATGGGCCTCTGCCTGGGCTCCCAGCTGCACGGGGGCACCAGGTACATTCTGGACCCGCAGCACGGCCTGTCCTTCTCCAGCGTCAAGGTCCAGGAGAAGTCCACGTGGAAGATGTGCATCGGCTCCGCGGGGAGCCCGGGCCAGGCGCCCGTGGTGGGCAGCCTCAAGTTCTTCTCCGGCCACGTGGCGGACAGCGCCGCCGAGCTCGAGCGGATCCAGAGCAAGAACCTGAAGAACAACGTGCTCCAGCTACCTCTGTGCGAAAAGACCATCTCTGTGAACATCCAGCGGAACCCCAAGGAGGGGCTGCTGTGCGCCTCCAGCCCGGCCACCTGCTGCCACGTCATCTGACGGCGGCCCTCCGGCCCCCGCACGCTTCCTGCTCCGAGCGGTGAAGACCGGCTCCTTCACTGTCTCCCTCCCGGTTCTCCTCCCAGCGGGCAGTTATTTATTATGTTTCCCGTCGTTCGCCTGGCGCCGTGACAATGCATGGTCTTTGTGCATGCTGCTGCTAGACACTGCTTTCTGTCCCCGCCGAAAGTCAACCTCTCGTGTCACTTTTACATTCAGAATTTTAGTGTGGATGATCAGGATTAAATTAAAATGTATATTTGGAACCTAATCCCAATGGAGCACTTAGAAATTGGATGTTCCGCACTTAACCTAGACAGAGAAAACACGCTTGTATTTCCTTGTTGCAAAAATCTAAATCCCTGTCCTGACCTTCTGTTACACGGAGACTCCGTGCCCTGGGCACACCCTGGTGTCCGATACAGAACCAAAGCAATAACGGTGAGATGCCGACAGGCCCGGAGCCCGCGGACGTGCCTGCCAGCTTCCCGAGGCTGCGCCGGACCGAGTACAGCCGACGTCTGCACTAGAACCTTAAACCGAGATTTCAACATACCCACACCTGTTTGTCTTAAGCTATCGTGTGACAAAAGCTTGGGCTCTTAAAAATTAACTGAGACAGATTTTCTCGTTTTGTACTAGGTGAGATGAAGTACTTAGATTTATATGGCAGCTTCCCCTGTAGTGGTAAATGACAAGCAGACAATCTTATTTTGTAATGTGCGAACTGATGATGTCTTAACTCTACTTATAGAGTGTGTCTGTTTAACAGAACAAAATGACGCTCCTGTAAGCTCCTTCCCGCAGGGCACAGCCCAGGGTCTCCCTCAGAACCATGTAGATAGAAGAAGCTGTAGGGCCTAACATGGAGGCAGAGTGCACACAGAGGTGGGCAAAGTCCAAACCCGGGCAACGAAAAAACATATATAAACACATACATACACACACGGATTGATTTTTACGAGGTTGGTAATTAGGTTGACTCTTTTGTTATTTCCATTTTATATCCTTTAGCTCAGTCGTGGCCCACCATTAGCTATGACAATTGACTAATCAAAAAATACACACAATCAGCGAACAAAACTGCACAAAACCTGCTTCAGTTTTGTTTTTTTGCTGGAAATATTTTTCACTCTGCCTTCCTGCCAAAACAATATAATCAAGAACTCTCGCTTTACGAAACTATTCCCGCACAGAGACTCCTTCTGACCAGATAATCATCTTGCGAGACACACTGTGTCTGTGGGGCACGGTGTATTGCACGTCGCTGATTGCGGAAGGGGCCACGGGCCCCTTTTCTTTGCTGTTCCCCGAGGGGGTCTTAGATGCTGAGCCACACTGGCCACAGGACGCGGCTGGGCCCGGGCCTCCCCTCGCTCATCGGCCTCCGGTGAGGTGTCTGGTCCCACAGTGGCAGAGCCCCAGGGGCCGGCCCTCTACCGGGCACAGCTCCTCCAGAAACACAGACACTGACCCTGCTACCTGAGCGTCCATCTCTTTTACTCAGAACTCTGAATTTCACTGTATACTTAACTAGACTTAAGTAAAGAGGATACTTCAAATACTTTTACTTTCTCTAGACCTAGGCTAGATGTGTTTTAAGCTATAGCTCTAGTTCAATGTGGTATTTATAATCGAAAGCTCTGAGGCAAGGTGTGTGGGTGAAGCCATAGAACACATTTGCTTGAAATTCTTGAGCAGGGATCTTCTAAAGGGCCAGAAATAAGATGTGTGGTTCACGTAGACAGTGAGCGTAACATCTGTATTAAACATAGGAGAGACGTTTATAAAGGGCATTGGCAATAAACTCTTTGTTGCAGCTGTTTTCCAAGTAATTGTAAATACTTTTTCCTGTGATTATGTATAGCCTGGGAATGGCACCTTTGAACCCGTATGTGTTCGGTTTCCATTGTGTTTTTTTATATTCAGATGTATATATGGTGCTCACTTTAGGATCAGCAGTGTTGACCATTTATGCTGCATAGCTGTATTATAGCCTTATTAGTCGTGTTTGGTTGGTTGGCCCTCTGGGTAGACAGATGGTAGTCTGAGTGGCGTCTTCCTCATGTGTTCCTAAGTGAATGACTGTGCATGTGTTGTATGTCATCGTATGTTGTCCCATAAAAGAGAGGGAGCGAATCACCATTACATTAAGATAATATTGGACCAAACTACTTACTTGCTCTAACAGTTTCTTGTATCACCTTAACCTGTCTTCAGAAGTTGCATAGAGTTACAGTAGTGTGTAAATTAAATATTGTGGACAATTCAGTCTTGTATTTTTCTGTATGTGTGTGTACATATATACATATGTGTGTATATATATATATATAAATATATATATAAAATATGTACTTCTGACAATTCTATCTGTATTTAAAGATGTGACAATCTTGACACCGACTTTAAGAATAGCTGTGAGACTGAGTCGAATTAAAGGTATTTCTGCCACGTTAAGAGCTGGTGTGTGTGAAGAGCATACAGAACGGTCAGCTGACCTGGCCAGCCGCGTGCACTGCGGGTTGATTTTCCTCATCGTGTGGACCCGGACAGGCCTGTGACAAGTGGGAGAAAATCCCGACAATAAAGTGGCATCTTGGTGTTCAGCAATAGAACGGTGTCCCGTCCTGTTTCTTCCGTGTCCCGCCCCTCGCGTGGGGGCATCTCCAGTGGCAGGTGCTCGGGAGCGGGGGTGGGCGGAGCCGAGGCACCCTTCACGGCTCCACACCCCGAGGTCCTTGTCTTGACTGGACCAAGGAGACCACCAGGACAATGCCGCCCTCCCCACCCCCACCCCCACCCCGGCCTCACGCGGGGGAAGGGGGTGCTCTCCCCAGTTTGCTGGTTGGTGTGTGGCCTCGTGATCGACCACAAGATGTGGAGGTTTGATGGCAGTTTCCCTTCCCCAGTGCTGTGAGCTTCCTCCGGGGAAGGGGACACAGTCCACAGTGTCAGGCTCTGCCCCCGCTATTGCCATCTCCCGGTTACACCTGGGGGTGCTGAGGCCCAGGCAGGAGGGCAGAGCTGGGTGGGTCTCCCCAGTCTCCAATAGGCACAGGCCTGATCTTTCCACTGACTTTTCGAGAGTGAGTGGGAGGGAGGGGGACAGACAGAAACCTCCCTGTGAATGAGCAGGGAGTTCACATCTGGAACCCACTGCCCCCACCCACTGTGCTCATGTGACCGGGGGAGACGGGGAGCTGGGTCCGAGGCACTCAGACTGGGATACAAGGACCATAGTGGCGGGGACCACGTGCTGGTTTAAATCAGGAGGTTGTTCCTAAGCCTCGACCACTGAACTCGAACATGGGCCTTGATGCCTCAGACCAAGCAGAGACAGGCATGCTGGCAAGCGCAGTGGCCTGGCAGGACCAACTGGGCAGCAAAGAGTGGCAGATGGTGGCCAGCTCCCCAAAACATGATGCTTGACTGGCTGAGGCCACTCCCATCCCGATGGGGAGGGACCCGGGCCGGCCCTCAGGGAGGGGACAGGTCTAGGCTGAAGCCCTCATTTCCTCCTGCCGACCCAGTGGCCGAGGTGCCTGCAGCTTTCTGAGGGTCCCGGGAAGGGGGATGGAGGGCAAGAGGAGGGGGAGCAGGTAGAGGGGAGGGGCAGGGGGTGGCTGTTTCACAGGCGGAGTGTGTGCAGCTGGCAGAGGAAGGAAGCCAGGCCCTGCCCTTGCAGGCGGTCCTAGTGCCTGGGCCCCAGGCGGGGAGCAGCGGGCTCCAGCCGCTGCCTTGTGCCTGGAGGGTCAGACCCCGGTGACCCACACTGTGCCTGTGAGGGGTCCAGCCCAGGGCACAGCTGGGGGGCGCAGCACCCCTGGCTAAGGCCCCTCCTCCACAGGTGTCAGCCACACCAGGAGCCGGGTGTGGCAGCTGGCTCTCCGCCTGGCACCCTGTGCATGGAAGCAGCCCCGCAGCCCTGGCCAGGCGCCCCATGGCAGCAGGTCCCCCCCCCCCCCACCAGCCCCAGAACAGCCCGAGCTCCAGCTGCAGGCTTTGGAAGTGGCACCAGGTGCCCAGCCCCAAGCTCAGCCTCCCCACTTAGGCTTCCCCTTGAAGGACCTAGGCCCCTCCCAGAACCCGGGGCCTTCACAGTCCACTCGAGGGAAGTGGGAGCAGAGAGGAGCTTTAATAGCTGAAACTATTGCTTCTGCTGACTAGTGTCTAACATATTGCAAAACAGAACCAGGAGAGAGGTAGAGCTGTCGGGAATTGAAAATCCTGCCTCTTGTCCACCCTCTCTCAGAACGGAGGCCGGGCAGAGCCCCCTTCAGCATGGCTCGCACCCGGGCCGCCACCCCGCCCCACGGGCCCTGGGCGGCGGGGGGTGGGGGTGACTGTCCCGCAAGGGGCTCCATGGAGAGCTGGTGGTTGGTCCGCACGAGAGGCTCAGGGCAGCAGTGAAGTGCGGTGTGCGGAATGGAGTGTGGGGCCTGGGCAGAAACCGGGGCAGTGGGCTTGGGGCGGGGGGAGGTGAGGGTGGGGAGCTGCCAGGAGCTGGGGCCCAGTGCCCCCTTCCGGGCCCTGAGCCGGGACCCTACGTTGGGAGGAGTGGGTGCTGCCACAGGGAGCTGCTGCGTCTGGCTGAGCCCTGGGTCTGGGCTGGGAGCCGCTCAGCCGCTCGGTGCCCTCTGCCTCGTTCAGGTCGCCTTCTCCTTCCCACCTTCCTCCTTCAGGTTCTCGGCCACCAGCTTCATCTGCTGTGGAGAGAACACAGGGTGAGCCTCGCCAGCCCGGGGGGTGGCACCTGGATGGTGGCAGGACTCCCACCTTCTGCGGGAGGCCCTGGGCCACGTGTTCCTAAGCCATCAAGGCACCCCGAGACGCTGTGACCCCCTGATGCTGCCCAAGGCTTCCTCTAAGTGCCTGGACCGGACGAGATGGGCCCAGGGAGCGGGTGGAAACGTGTGAGGCAGGCTGGCGGGATTGCAAAGACGCTGACAGGAGAAGCAGCTGGGTGACCTTCTTCCTGGGCCCGGGGTCAGGGGCGGCAGTGCAGGGGTCTGAGCATGGACGGGCCACGTCCCTGCTCTGCCTCTTGAACCGAGCAAACGTGGCATTTGACCTCTGTGAGCCTGGTGCCATGTCTGCCCTGGGGGCATAGTCAGCAGGTGGCTGTGGGGGTGACTGTCCATGAGGTCCCTGTCCAGCGCACAGGCCTCCAAACAGCAACTTTACTGGCCCTTCGTCCCTGCGGCCACAGCGCCACCCTGCCCAATGCCATGGGGACAGCCTATGGGGTCCCTCCCGGGCAAGTCCAGCTCAGAGGGAGGGGCCTGCACCCTGGGGCCCCGCAGGCCCCAGCCTCCTCTGTCCCGGGCGCTGCCCACAGGACCACCTGCTACTCTGGAATGGGGCTTACCACACAGGCCGGGGATTCTGACAGCAGCTATTTATTTGTGGGAGAAGCAGGCCTCGGAGAGCCGCGCTGCTGGCGCTGGGAACTCGGCTGCCCAGTTTGGAGTCCGTGTCCACGTGGAGCCGGACGTGGTGCCCGCTCCCTCGCTCTCAGGGGAGGAAGCCTTCCTCAGCCTGAAGCAGAGCCTCGGCCTCCTCTTCACCCCGGTCCCCCTCAGGAGGCCCCACTTCACAGGGACGGCTCTCCCCTCTCTGCCTCTGCTCTGTCCCCACCGGGCGGGCAGAGATGGGCTCCTGGAGGCGGACCCCTCCACCTGGGCTGGGGGCACTGCCTGGCCCTGCCGCGGCCACATGGAAGCTGGGTCCAGGGGATGGCGTGTGATGGGCAGGGGGCTGGGCGGGGTCACGTTCCCGCAGGCCTAGAGCGGAGGGTGGCATGAGAGCGACACCGGCCTCAGGACGTGCCTGCACAGGGACCACAGCTGCCCTGTGCGTGCGGCTTCAGCCTGGCAGGACGATGCAGACCGTGACGGAGAAACAGAGCTGCGCGCCCCGTGTCCCAGCAGGTGCTGTGTGCCTCTGCGCCTTCTCTGTCACTGCACGCCCTGTGAACGACTGAAGCGAAAGATGCCCAGAAAACTAACACTCAGCCTATCTGCCAGGCAGTGTCGTCAGACACTTAGGAGACCTTAATAATTCATCTTCTATTGGGGGAGGGGGGAGAGAACAACACTCCCTAGCTGTCCCAGAACCTTCCAGCCGCACCTCCCAGCGTTCCGCGCGGGGAGGAAAGTCAATGTGGGTGGGATCAAATGCGTTCTGATGCCAGGAGCCTGGAGGCTCGCTGTGAGGCGCAGCTGCCCCCTCCGCCCCCATGTGTGTGGGCGGCGGCGCTGGGAGACCCCGGGCATCAGGCAGCCCTCCCGAGGGGCCCCTGCTCCGCAGCGGCGGGGGATGGGCCCATTGATGGATTCTCTCCCCTGCACCTCCGGCCGGAAGGGACTTCAGTATAGCTTTTGGAGTTCCCCTCCGCTCAGGCCCAAGGTTGGCTGGCAGAGGGGGTACCCAGGCCAGGAGGAGGGACTCCACACCCTCTCACCTGCAGAGCCTGCCTGGGCAGGGCAGCTCCTGAGAGGACGGGCCTGTCAGGAGGTCACAGGTCACAGGTCATCTACACTGAACTGCGCTGCTCGCAGCAAAGGTAGGATGCCGGCCACCGCTCTGTCCGGCCTCAGGCCGGGTGCAGGCTCTGTCTGCTCAGAGCACCTGCCCGCCCTCTGCCTCCCCTCCCGTCCCAGGTCCCAGAGCAGGGCTGCTTGGAAGCCACAGTGATCAGCTGTGTGTTGGGACAAACCACTCAGCCCCTCCCTCCATGGCTGGGTCCCTCAGGGCTGGGTCCGTGACCCAATCCCCAAAGGGACTGTCGCCTGGGGGCCTTCGCCAGGCTGCGGGAGGGCCTGGGGCTTGTACCTCTGCGTCTCTCTTAAAACAAACCTGGCTTCTTTGGGATTCTTAAATTAAAACCTTATTAAACATAAGCAGGAGAGCGGTGCTCACTTCTTTCCTACAAAAAGCATCAGATGGAGAATAAAATCCTCCCCAACTCATGGCTCATTAAACACTCGTGTTCCCAGTCACTCTCTGAGCAGCGCCAGCTGAGTTTTCGCGTCGCTGTTAGTAATGGTTATAACAGGAGCCTAGTCACCAAGTGTTGGCCAAAGCGCAGCTGAACCTGAGCGAGTGCCTATATGCCACGCCCGCTCCCCGTGGAGGAGCAGCGAGATGGTTTGAGAGCCGGGATGCTTCCCCAGGCCTGGGGCAGACCCTCCCCTCCCAGGCCTGGGGCAGACCCTCCCTGGCCGCTGGCCAGGCCACAGTCAGCACGGAATCCCCCATGCACAGCACTCAGGAGATCACGACCCATCGCTGCCATTATTACCCGATATGAAATCTGTCAGCAGCTACTCCGTCACCCCTCCCCCAGAGCAACAGCAACACACAGAGGGCCTCCACCTGTGCCTTCCTCTCCCGCTCACCGGGGCCTCTGCAGCTGGCCCTCTCAGTGGCTGCTGGCTGCTGGAGCCTGGCCGTCCTGGGGCAGCAGCTCAAACAGGAACTGGCTTCTCTGGCCAGTTCAGCTTCAGCATCAATGCCTGGGGCCTGCCCCTGTCCCCCCCCCCCCCCCCCCGGACCCCCCTCCCCACAGGTCTCAGGTGCCCACACCTGCCTGTGACAAGTGACAGAGGGTGGCAATCCCCAGTCCCTACATCTCCAGCTCCCTCCGCTGGGATTTAAGGGGTGTGGCCTGGGCACCAGCGTTCTTTTTGCAAGCTCCTCCCGGCGAGTCTATCCCGAAGATCAGTGGTCAGCAAACTCATTAGTCAACAGAGCCGCAGTTTGCTGACCACGGCTGTAGGTGGGCGAACCCGGCCTGAAAGGCGGCCTCTTCTCCAGCTCTGCCCAGAGGAAGGGGCCGGGCAGGATGGGAGCTGAGGCCCCCCCCCCGCCAACCCCCCCCCCCCCCAAGACCGTGCCCTTGCCCCTGACAGGCACGAGCAAGGCCTGTCTGTCCCTGACAAGGCTAACCACCGTGTCTGAGGTCATGCAGCAGAGTCAGGGCAGAATTAGGCGAGGGTCCCGCAATTCAGGTGCAAAGGGGAGGTGAAGAACAGGCCTTCGGAAGTACCATGTTCTGACCAAGGCCTTCTATTGGTTAGATCTGGGGCAGGCTGGCCTCGAACGGCAGTATTCTGACATAGCCTACCACAATGCCGCAAACGCCAGCTCTGCTGGGCCAGCGATGCCAGCGGAGCAGCGGTGGGGGGCCGAGGGCAGAGCATCCCTCGGCAGCCACTGTTCATGGCGGTTCATGTTGATGTTTGACAAAATGTGAAAACTTGCTGACAACCGAACGTGCTGGTGCTCTGAAGCCCACCCCCACTCCTGCGTCCCCATCTCAGGGGCCACTCCACCTGGCTACAGACCGGAACCTCAGAGGTCACCGTGGGCTCTGCGCCCAGTCTGCCCTGGGCCCTGTGGACACCTGCCAGGCACACCCGCCTCCTCACCCCCAGCCCCACCTTAGTGCTGTCGCCTCCGTTATCCTGACCCCCTCCCAGACTCTGCCCCGCGTGGCCAAAAGCAGCTTAAACCACGTTGTAACACAGGACCAGACGTGCCACAACATGGGCTGCCACAGGCTCTGGACGGAAGGAGGCCCCACTTTTCTCTGTAGCAGCATCACCTGTCACCCCCACATCCCTCTGTGTTAATCCCTGCACTCCATTCGTACTATCTGGTTTTTTTGTTGTTAATGCTCATCTGAGGATATCTACCCCCCCCCCCCTTTTTTTTTTAGAGAGAGAGTGGAAGCGAAGGGGACAGAGAAAAACATCGATGAGAGAGAGAGAGAGAGAGAGACATCAATTGACTGCCTCCCGCACCTGCAGGGTATCAAGCCTGCAGCGGAGGTAAGTGCCCTTCAGTCCACAGGCCGATGCGCTATCCACTGAGCTCAAGCGGCCAGGGCACTAGGCTTTATTTTTCCTGCTGTAAATGCCCTGTCCCACCCGGTGTGCAGGTAACCACCTCGTGCAGGTGCTGCACACGTGAGCACAGCACGTCCCTCGGGAGAGCAGGCGCCTACCGAAGCTCTAACAACAGGGACGTGGGGCTGGGGGGGGGGAGGGGGGCTCTATAAATACCGTGGAGGCGGGACCACCGAGCTCCGGCCTATCGCAGCGCCCACGGAGGTCTGACTGGGCGTGGTCTGAGCCTGGTAGGATGGGCAGGTGTGGCCTCCTTTCTTGTGTATGTAGATGGACACACCCATGTTCTCCCAGTCTCTGGACCGCACATGTGTCTATCACATGTATGGGGTCACAGAAACACACCAGAGCGTGCACTTTATGTCAGAAGTTCCAGGGTTTCGTTACCTGCCCTGGCAACTACGCAGACCTGGCCCCAGCACCCTTCCCTCCCCCCCTCCCCTGCAAGACTCTCACTCAGAGGGACCGAGGGCCTCGGGGGTGGCTCTGAGGAGGGGAGGAGGTCTGCAGGGACAGCTGGTGGAGGAGGGGAGAGGAGGAAACTCAGGGGCCATCAGGAAGGTGGCCCCAGTGCCAGCTTGGTCCCAGCTGCAAACCATGGCTCCTCCAGGAGGGCGGAGACCCGGCTGCAGGACGGGGCGGGCGGCTCGAGGCCGGTGCAATGCCCGTGCTCGCGTCCAGCCCCTGCACGAGGTCGTTACCGGCGCAAACTGGCCCCGAGGAGGACAATGTCAGCTCAGCTTCCAAGAAAACGTTTTCATGTCGACGTCGGGGAGCTTCCGAGCCCTGCATGCTCTGCGGATCTGGGTTGCAGAGCAAAATTTTCAAAAGGAGAGCAGTGTGCCTTCGCAGGTGCTTCTGAGCATGCAAACCGATCGCTCAGGAGAGAGGGGCCCGTGGGAGCCCGAGGCTGGCTTTCCAGACGCTTCTAGTGCCTCTGGGGCAGGGAGCCGGTGCCATTGATTGGCTGTTAGATCCGGGCTGTTAATTATTACTGCCTGCCAAAGCCACAGGCCTGGGGTTTACAGGTGGCTGGACATGCTGAACCCCGAATGCTAACAGAAAAAAGACAAAGCGAAGCTGACGAGAGAGGGAGCCGCCCCGCTGGGTCTGGGAAACATGGAGAGGTGCCCACGGCCTCGCCAGAGCCGCTCGTCACCTCTGTCCTACACCCATCAGCGGGTGCTGGCATTTTCTGGAAGCGACGGCACCTACGTGCGGTCCTGTCCATCTACCCAAAACACACGTGAGATCCCTGAGCAGCCGACGTGGCAGGCCCTTCCCGGGCAGCCCCGGTTTCAGCGGGGGAAGGACATAGGCCATCGACGGTGCCCACAGGAGGTGAGGCTCCGGAGGTGTGTCCAGAGCGCCAGCCCCGGGCTCCACACGTGATCCTCTGCGCCCACTTTGTGGGACTCTTGCTACTTTCCTCCTAGCTTGCTCATGCCCTGAATTTCTAATGGTCCTTGTACATCGCAACCTTTTCCTCCTGCTTTGTTGACGTAACTTTTCGTGTCTATTATATTTTATTATCTCCCTGTTACTTACGTTCACAGTGGCCAACAGCTAGATCACTCACATGCCAAGCCCTGTTCTAATGACACATACATCCACTCCTTTGCTCTCATTCACCCTGTGAGAGACATGCCATTAGCATTTTAAAGGCTAGAGATGTGAGGCACAGAGAGGTTGAGAAACCTGCCCGAGGTCACACAGCTCATAGAAGGTTCGAGTACGGGCTGTCAGTCTCCAGCACCTAAGTGGCTAGCCTGCAGGCTGCCCAGCCCCTGCCTGAGGTGCGTCCAGGTGCTGTCCTGGGTGTGTTCTGTCATCACAGCACCCAGCTATGCACGGGCCCCCTGTGCTTTGATATTCCGGTTCCCGCTCAGCGGGACCACCCTGCCATCCCGCCAGGGTTTGCCGGGACTTTTTGGATTCTTGGTGAGGCTTCAGTTTTGTCCTGTCCCACCCAGCTCAGATTTGTGTGTTTCCCCTACATCTCTAAGTTAAGGGAGTCTGGGTCTAGAACACATCACACTAACCCCTAACCTGACATGAAAGCACAAATTTCAGCAAGATTTTAAAATTCCAGGATGTTTAGGAGTTAATTTTAGAAAAGAAATCACGTTTGCCCAAGCTGGTTTGGCTCAGTGGATAGAGCATGGGTCTGTGGACTGAAAAGTCCCAGGTTCGATTCCAGGCAAGGGCACACGCCTGGGTTGCGGTTTTGATCCCCAGTGTGGGGGCGTGCAGAAGGCAGCCAATCAATGATTCTCTCTCACCATTGATGTCTTTCTCTCTCTCAATCTCCCTTCCTCTCAGAAATCAGTAAAAATATATTATATAAAAAAAGAAATCATTTTCCCCTTAAAGGGTTGTAAAGGGCGCAAAAATGAGAAAATGTGGGAAATACAGTGGGAAGTTAGTTGGCAAAATCACAGGTGGGAGAACTGCTGAGACCGGGCGAGGCCAGCGATGGGGAGGCTGCGGAACATCTCCAGCGAGGAGACGTGAAGAGCGGGAAGCGTAATGCTGAGGATGATGTGCACAGGACCAAACACGTGACGGGGAGAGCAAATATTAATACATTATTCAGGAACAAGAGATGTCCCAGAAGCATGTCTCCTTCATTAGACGCGAGAAAACTGGTAACAGGTGTTACTTAACAGCAGCTGAACTGAGTGGATGATTTGGAGACGTCCAGAGGTGAATGTGGAGGACGGGAGCAGTGGGCTCCAGTGCCCTGGGACATCCCCAAACGGGGCAGAGGGCAGGGCCCACGGCCAGGCCTGGGGGAAAGGTGCTCACACTCGGTCTTCTCAGGGGCCCAGGCCCGGGTGACCCCCACCACGTAGGATCAGGTCAGAATGTAGACAGAATCTACAGAACGGAATTGCAATTGGGAATAAAGAGAGTCAGTGTCCCCAAGGTCAAAAGCAAGCTATGGCTAAGTATAAGGAAGCCAAATAATGGAAACACGTAAGAACGATGACAGACACGTTCGGAAGGGCGATCGGCCACGCTCCTCATGACCACATCACTAGGAGGTCAGGGGGAGGAAGACACAGACGGGATCAGGACAGAAAGACGGATGAAGGTCACACCAATTCTGAGTAAGAAAGGGGAAAGCATTTCCTCTCCACACACAAATAATCCTGTGAAAATAGCACGTGACCAGCTGGTCCCAAGTCAGAGGGAAAATGACCAGGTTCCTGTCCCTTTGGAGCGACCAGCTCTGTGGGGGAGGGGTTCCCTGCGGTGCACGCAGGGGAGCGCCTCTGTCCGGGCTCAGCCTCAGTGCGGTGCTGGGCTGTTGGTCAGAAGAGAGGGAGGTGGGCAGTCTGATGGGTCACCGCCAGCCGTGAACTGGCACATCCGGTGATGTTGCCAGGACATTGATCCGGGCGTTCAGACCACCCGGACGACAAGCAGCTCTGGGCTGCAGGAGGCACCTCCTGGACAGGACTTTCTCAGCACCCGTCCTGAGGGAGTGGCCGCTGTCGTCTGCCTGTTGGCAAAGGCCCAGGAGGAAGGGTGTGCCGGCCCTCAGGACATCACTCCCTTCCTTTCTGGACGCCCAGGAAACGAGGGGGGGGGGAGGGTGTTGGGGGGAGAGGGAGGGGGCAGCACAGCACTCTACTCTCACAGCACATGGGCCAAGGTCAGGGCCAGCAGGGTCCCACGGGAGATGAGCCCAGAGAGGGTGGTGACCTGCCAAGGCCGAGAGCACCATCTGGTCAGCCTTCATCTCCAAGCTGCGTGTTTGGTGGCAGGCGCCAGAGCCCCCGGGCGAGCACAGCCTGCCCCAGCCCCAGCAGGGGTCCCCTGAGTCCTGTGGTCGGCCATGGCTGGGCTCGCACCCCCAAAGAGAGGCTTGCCCACACCCAGGGGACACGTCTTCGCCTTTTTCCTGCCATCCCAAACCGGATGGGAGCTTTTCTCGGAGGAAAAGGACGCAGCCTGGTCAGTGAGGGAGAAATGCCTTTTTTGCAGACAGGTGAGCTGTAGGCCTCGGAGAGCAAGGAAATCCGAGATCCTGGAGTGCTCAGAACACAGAGGCCGGATGAAGAAATGGGAGCATTCGTGGCTGACACGCGAGTGCAGGTTTCTCCTGAGGGGTCTGGCTTAGGGGAGACCCGGCCTGTGGCCTGGGTGTCAGGATCAGATGAGCTGAGACCGGGTTTTCCAAATGGCAGCAACCCGTTTCACTGAAGTGAAGTGTGGGAGCCATCGTCGGGGAGCCTCATAGACTGGGACTCACTGTCCCTCTCGGCCTTGACGAGTCGAGACCCCAGGATGCCAAGGAGGGAAGTGGTGTCAGGGTGAGGCCCAGAGGTGGCGTGTGCAAACGAATGCGCTCATCCCTGTTTCTGACCAAACCCCAAAGGATCTCTGGGGTTCTTTCCAAAATAATGGAAATACCCCACCAGCTAATTTATTATTCTACATGAGGCATCACAAGGGCCTCTGGCCACCAGGCTGACTCTGCGGCTCCCCTGCCTCGGGGCCTGCGCAGGGAGCTCGGGGGAAATCCCAGCTTCTCCCGGGAGCCCGTCCTGAGGCAGAAGCTGGGCCCCAGCCCAGACCTGCTCAAAGCCGATCTGCACCGAGAAGGCCCAGGGGCAGGCACCTGGGAGGTGGAGACACCACTCCGTGTGCCCAGAATCGGCTGGCACCCTCCCTGATGAACCCTTTATACCAAGAACAGCCATGAGTACCTCCCCCTCCTGCCAGGCACCGGCGGGGTCCTCCCAGCCCCTCAGAGTAGGGCTTGGGGCCAACAGCAAGAGGTGCAGGGCTGAGGGGCGGTAAGTGCTAGGCGGGAGCTCGGTGGGGAAGCAAGGCGGCAGTGAGTGATTCTACTCGGGGCCAGGGGTTGGGGGTCAGGGGGCTGGGGGTCAGGGGGTCGGGGGTCAGGAGGTTGGGGGGTCAGGAAAGGCTGAGGAAGGAAGCATTGGCTGTGTGAATGGAGGATGGTGTCTGCAGAGCCATCACTGTCACCATCACCGAAAGGGGCTTTCTGAGCAGTGACAGTGTGACGCCGAGGAATGAAGGTGGCGGAAAAGTCCAGGGAAAGGGATTGGGGGGAGAGGTGGTCACGGCTGAGCCCCCGGAGGCCTGGGGTCGCGCCCCTCTGTTCGGAACTGTGCTCCTGCAGAGGCCTCTGGTTACATAAGCTTCTTGGCAGTCTGGCTTCCAGCTCCTTTGAACCTGCAGCCAAGGAGACAGGCCTGCTTTCCTCCCATGCACTTCATTTGGCCAGATGTCTCCTGCCTCTTTTTTTGTGACCGATTTTTAAAAACCAATTAAATGTGAAACCTTCGTTTATTTTGATTTAATGTTAACGTCTCCCTTTCTACATTTTTTTATTAAAATGTATTTTTAAGTGTTTTTATAGATTATTTTAGGGAGAGAGGAAAGGAGAGGGATAGAGATAGAAACATGGATGTGAGAGGAACATCCATCAGCTGCCTCCTGCACGCCCCCTCCTGGGGTCAAGCCCCCCACCCAGGCCTGTGCCCTGGCAGGTAATCAAACCGTGACCTCCTGGATCACAGGTCGATGCTAAACCACTAAGCCACGCCTGCTGGGCTAACGTCTCCTTTTGACCTTCATCCCTGAAGTCTTCATGCAGAGCAGCCCACCCCCTCTCCCTCTTTTCTGTGTCTTCACTTCATGCCTCTCCCATTGAGGGTGCACTTTCCGGACCCTCAGAGCTCGCTGCAAACACCAGCCTATCAGAACGGGATGCATTCCCTGGGGTTGCTGCTCAGTGCCTTCCCCCCACCAGGCTCAGTGCTCTCCTCCGCTTCCTCCTTCCCGGAGGCGTAGGAGCCCTCTGTTCACTGGAGAAGTCACCAATGCCAGGTACCACCTCAGGCCCCGATAGCTGGGCATGAGCTACTAATTACATCCTGGCCGGTGGGGCTGGAGGGAAATCCTGGCCAGTGAGGACTTTCTCCCTAATATACAGACTCTGAAGAGAAGCCACCTTCCTCCCCTCCACCTATGGCCACCATGAGAGCCAACGTGCTGAAAATGCCTGGGCGGGGGAAACAGACAACGCCTGCCCAGGCCCTTCATGATGGCGCTGGGCAGGCCTGCTTAGGGCCTGCTTGTCACACCGCCCTTCGAGTAGACATTAATAACTTTTATTAAATATTATATGGGAACAACTCAGAAACATCACAGGCTCTGAGAGTTCCTGAATCTCGTCATTCTTAGGTTCTCCTGTAAGTTCCTGGGCACCTTCTCCGCTACATGTGCCAGATGTGCTGTTCACGGCACTCCGTCTGCAGGGTCCGTGGGCATGCTTTTCTCCCGGGAACAGTAACTGAAGGGTCTCCTGGTGACACTGGCTGACTGTCGGACAAGTTCCTTCTCCTCGTGTACCGCGGTACTTTCCACTGATATAACTGGCTGTTATACACATCCGAAGCCTCCCGTAGACCCCAAAGCGTGCCCTCTGACGCTCCATGCAGCTATTGGCTCCCCTTTCCTTTTGGTCATAACATCTCCACCTCCAGCACGAAACAGCACCAGGCCCCCCTCCTGAGCTCAGCAGAGAAGCTCAGCAGAGAAGCAACCTGAGTTACCTCCTGTGAGCAGAGGCCCCTGTGGCCGGCCGGCTCAGCCCTCGCCCCCTCCTCCCTTGCCAGCTCTCTGTCGCTCATCTGCCTTTTCCAGTGTAAGGCCATCACGCCTGTGCTCTCCACCCCAACCAACCCTGAAGGATTCTGTCTCTGCACAAGCCTGGGGACCGAGCTAGTCCAGCGAGAACACTCCGGGGCAGGCAAAGGTGTGGGCCCGCCCAGGGTTTTGTCACTTGTTTCTCTCACACTTCATTTTCAAGAGCCAGGGGAGGTCCAGGGCGACTGGGAGGGCTGGTGAGTGTTGGCAGATTTGCTCTCACATCTTAGAAACAGGTGCCAACGTGACACCATCCTTCCTGCCGGGCGGCCAGGGCCCCGCGGCCCCGTGGGCAGGAGCAGGCTTCCTGTGACCTGGGACTTTTTCTGCGTGTCCAGCTTCCCCCGGCGAGACCAGATTTACCCTCGATGGGAAGCCTTCCTGTTATACACACAGCACCAGTAGCTCGAATTTTCCTTTCCCCTGTGTCGCATTCTTCCTCTCACCTCCTGACCGAGGCCTCCCCAGGACGTGTGTTCTCCTGGCTTCCTTCCATCCTGCCAGGAATGTTTAATCCCCTCCAAAATGTCAGAGCTGGACCTTCCTGGCTAGCAAGAACACCAGCTGGAATTTATGGAAAACAATGACCAAAAAAAAAAACCCCAAACAGACAAAAAAAACAAACAAAAAACCCACCCTTGCGCTCGTGTGTGTTTTCACGTTTGATGGACTCGCTGTCCATGCTGGCGACGCAAACCAGGAGGCGATGCCAGAGCCGGGACGGTGCTGCTGGGTGAGAGAAGGCGCCTGGGGAAGGTCCCTTCTCGGTCCTTCTCGGTGTTGCCCACCTTACAGGTGCAGCACTGCCTGTTCTCTGTCAACCTTTTGGCTGTTTCCATTTTATAGAAATTTCTCAATCTTTTTTTTTTTTTTTTAAGTTAGTGGATGGTACATTTTCTTGTTCTCCAACATTTTAAATGGGTTTATGCTTTTCTTATATTTTCCATTGTTTTAAAATATGTGATTTGGAAGAGGCAGGAGTGAATGGAGTATGTGAGCTAGGAAGTCCCAGTCCAGTGGTCGGCAAACTCATTAGTCAACAGAGCCAGATACCAACAGGACAACAATCGACATTCTTTTGGAGAGCCACATTTTTTAAAGTTAAACTTCTTCTAACGCCACTTCTTCAGAATAGACTCGCTCAGGCCATGGTATTTTGTGGAAGAGCCACACTCAAGGGGCCAAAGAGCCACATGTGGCTTGCGAGCCGCAGTTTGCCGACCATGGTCCTAGTGGATGTGATAAGTGTTAGGGATGTGTGGACTTGCTTTCCCATGGAGTCGTGCCCAGAGACGTAGGCAGAAGTGGCCACGTGGCCAAGCCAGGGGGTGATGCTGCCCGAGGGAACGGGCTGGCTGGGGGCTGGGCAAGTCGGGGCCCTGCACCCCCTCCCATCCGGTCTGTGACACCTGAGGTCCGTGAGAGAGCAGCTCCGGCTCAGGCTCTGGGTGGGGAGCCAGCATGGCCGGGTGGGGAGCAGGGACGCTGTCACCCGCAAGGCTAGCCTGCAGATTCTGCAAAGAACTTTTCTTTCCCCTCATCATCTTTCCTGATGGTCTCGAGTCGGCCTCTGTCTGTTTTTCTAGAACCGTATTTCAGTGCCTAGTCCAGTATTTACCAGAACGAGGTTTTTATTTTTATTTTTTATTTTATTATTTTTTAAAAAATATATTTTATTGATTTTTAACAGAGAGGAAGGGAGAGAGATAGAGAGTTAGAAACGTCGATGAGAGAGAAACATCAGCCAGCTGCCTCTTGCACACCCCCTACCGGGGATGTGCCCGAAACCAATGTACATGCCCTTGACCGGAATTGAACCTGGGACCTTTCAGTCCGCAGACCGACGCTCTACCACTGAGCCAAACCGGCTTCGGCTAGTACGAGATTTTAAAAAATAATATTGATTTTGTTTCATCCTAAAAGTATCTATAATCTTGGTCCTGCACACTTTTATTTTATTTACTTATTTAGTTATTTTTAGTTTCCATAGTATTTCCCCCCAAGTAGATGCTGCAGCATTCACAGAGGATCTGCCAGGGCAGAATACCAAGAACCAGCACGGAAAACACCCACTTCCCAGCGTCTGCAGTCACTCACAGTCCCCAGGAGGACAGAGTTCCATCTCCAAAAACAAACAAAAACTCTTAAGATTCCAGGCGCCCATCTAGGCTACCGTCCTGCCATTAAATCCCTCCGCATGAAGACACGTTACATTTTTTAAAAGGAGGGGAAAGGCAAACACAAAAATACGGCGCAAATACAATTCACGACCCTCCTTTGTTAGTGAGTTCTGCTCCTGCTCCACTCCTCGCTAATTCTGTCTGGCTGTTTACGCACATTTCTAATTTGTTCAATCATTTCACAGACCAGCAGTTTCACGGTCCAATTTGTTTCAGGCAAAATGGACGGTTACAAAACATCCCAGGCTGTTCTCAGGTTGGAAAAATGAGGGAACTGAACTCGCGATGATTCTACATGATGGCTTTCTTGTTCTGACTACAGAACGGGGTCCTTCCCATGCATGTAGCAATGGTCAGGACTGGTAAACATGTGATAACTAAGGTGCGTACCAACGTCTCCCTCTGACACAGCCTTCCCCTCGCAGGCTCAGACGTGTCCAGGGGCCATCGTTGTCAGACGCAGGCTTGGGTGCACTTACTCTCCGTGAGTGCCAGGCGTGGGCACTGCTATTTCATCTTACTCTGCACAGTGGCTCCGAGAAGGTGGCACCCTAACCCCCGTTTTACTGAGGAGGAAGAGGGCTCCGAGAGGGAGGTCCCTGTGCCCATGAAAGCAGGTGCTGCGGGCACCAGCTGGTTTGGGGGCACAGCCTCGAACACCCCCTGCTGTCCTCGTTGATGGTGATGAGATAACTGTCATTTCGAGTGGGAAGCCAGTGCCCTACCACAAACCATCACCAAGACTCGGCTGCCATCTCCTGAGGGTTTAGTTCTGCTCCAGGCAGCTCCAAGGCAAACTGCCTCCTCCCACACCCACCCAGGATTCCACACGCCTCCCCTGTCCGCCGCCGGAGGGTCTGCGGAGCCTCCGTTCACCCTGCTCAGTGTTGCCGTCTGCTGTTGGCCAAGTCCCTCCCCCGCTCGCTGCCCAGCCTGCACTCTGGACCTTGCAAACAGTGAGTGCTCAGCACAGGTGGAACCCTGAGCACTGCCGAGAAGTCGCGGGGGTCACAAGAGGTTTGAAATGTTCCAGAGAAACACAGTAACACTCAGCAGCTGTCAGATGTCAGACGGGAGCCCATGACAGTTAGCCTTCCTCCACACCTGTGCCTGACTCCTCCCTCTCCGTCAAGACCAAGGGCGATGGGCCTCAGCTGGTCTTGTCTTGGGGAGAAGAGAGGCCCTCTGGGCGCACGGGGCTGGGCTGGGGCATCAGGAGGGCGGGCTGCTCCCGCTGTGGGGAGAGCGAGAAGCAGGTGCCATCTCCACACAAGCTGGAGGGGGTGGTTGGAGCTGCTGGACAGGGGTGCCCCGTGCCCCGAGATGTGAAGGGGCCCGTTCCTGGACTGCACACCCCTCCCTCCTTCTCCGGACCCGAGGTCAACCCGCAGCAATGTTTAGATGAGCCTCACTGTTTCTTGTAGGACTTGCCAGCTCTCCATAAACTTAACTACAGATGATCACCCTGTTCTGCATTCCAAACTACTGACTCCTCACACTTATTCAACTGACTGAACGCCCCAACCCCAGATGATTGCCATGCCCGGGACCCATGCCTCGGACAGTCTCCTCTGCCTGAGCGAGAGCGGAAGCTGGGGCTGGCTGCTCATCAACAGACTGGTAACGTGATGGGATGTCACTCCCCTGCGGGTCACAGTACGTGACACAGGAATTCTGCGATGGCTCTCTTTTCACCCGCTCCTTTGCGGAAGGTGATTACTACTTCTTTGGGCCTGAGGGAAAGAACAGTTTCCCTCTCATTTGCTTCAAGTGGCTCAGTAGTTACGGTGAAATAATTATGCTAATCCTTCTCAAAAGTGTGCTGTGGAGAGGAGGGGAGGAGAAGCCACCCAGGGAAGCGGGCCGTCAGCGTGAGAGCAGGCTACGCACAGGCTGTCACCGCGATACCCACGTACCCCTTCCCGGTGCAGAAACGCAGCTCTCGGGGGAGCAAGGAGAACCCACCTGCCATGGCAACCGCTCAGGGCCACCTTCCGGCACCCCTCCCCGGGCCTGCAGCCGGGCCCAGGGCAACGCAGAGCTACTGCGTCCCAGAGCAGGCTGCACGGTCCAGCCGAGTCCGGGCCTTCGCTCCCAAAAACACACTGGAAACACCGTGAGCACACCATGTGCAGATGTGTGCACACACCCAGCTCATTTACACATCTGGATGTTCAGTTAAAGGGACCAGCGCCACAGTTTCAGAGGCAGCCATTGCAATGCCCTGAGCCCAAACAGGAGCAGCCACCGCCTGTCTATCACTGATTTCCAACCACAGTCACACCGCCATGCTGTTACGTTATTAGCACCAAGAGAATTACCTCTAGCACCCGTATGACTGGCAGGAACACCGGTTATTAGTGACATGACGGGTCGTGGGACAGCCAACTCCGGATGGCCCAGATCTGCCGGAGGCTCGCTAGAGACAGGTGTGCCGGAAGTCCCTCCCAAGGCAAACCACTTCCTCACACCCTGGCTACCCACAGAGCTGTGCCCTTAAAACGTTCAAATTAATCCGTAACGCTGCAGCGAAGAGATGATGTGACACCGACTTCCATTCCCCACATCCCCGACTCCCTCTTGGTTAGGGGGTGGGTCGGGGACGGGGGACGGGAGGGGGCAGCTGATCACGTGACTGCCCGGTGAGCCCCTCAGGGAGGAGCCAGAGGTCAAGCTGCCCTGCAGTGTGCACCCATGTCCCTGAAGGCTGCCCTGGAGAGCCAGGCACCTGGGGGATCGCCTGGTCTGGGCCCGCCGTTCAGTGATGAAGACAAAGCAGAGGGCCTGAGACCTGCCTGAGCTGCCATGGCCGCTCCGAGCCAGAGTCCAGGCTGGGACTCAGGCGAGTTGGTTAAAGGCAATCGGTGTTTGGATTTGCTATTACCCTTCATCGTAGCCACGTGGGAAACCGGAGAGGCGTAGATACAGTCCGACTACAATGTTCAATCAGAACTGACTACCCTCAGGATCAGAGGGAGGCCCGGCCCAGGGTGGTGCCAGACGTGACACCACCTTCCTGCCCGGTGAATTTCCTGTGGGAGAGGCTGGCCTCGTTGTAGGTGCAGCCCATCCAAAGCAGATCGCCCCGGGGTTGACAGCGGTCTTACGGCTGACGGCGCCCGAAGGCAGGTGCAGGGAGACTTGACCCCTTGGGAGCCCGGGAGGGGGTGGGAGGAGCGGAGCTCAGTTTTGAAAAGACATCCTCTTTGTTCTGGAATCGCATCCGTGGAAGTGAGCCGAAGGGCCGCGCAGAGCAGGCTGGCGGAGCTCCCTCGGGCTCCCACTCGGGCCGCCTCTCTCTCTGGAGCGGTGCCATCGCCACGGCGCTCACAACAGTGGAAAATTTATACTCCGGCTGCAAACAAGCAGATGGTCTCAAGTCTAATGGAGGACCGTTTAAAGACGCCCCGGTCTGCATTTTTAGGCTCAGACACAACTGCATTTTGGAGTTACTGTTTCTCAGAAAAAAATTAGTTTCAAGGGGATGAGCTATGGGCCAACCAACCATTTCTTCCTGCCACTGCCATTGTGTTAAGATGTCCTGAACTCATAAAAAATTAGGTGTTTTATTCCCTCTCTACAGGAAAACTGTTTGACCTGAGCATCCTGTGTCTGTGGACAGAGAGAATGTATGTATGTATGCATGCATTTTTAACTAATAAGTCCAAATAACAGGGGTGTCTGGACATCTGATGGCTTAACTGAGACTCCTAAAGCTATGGATGGAAAACCAACCAGATCCCACAACCAAACAGAAATGAATTTCAGACCCACCCTGCCTCCCATAAGGATTCTAACTCTAACCACGTAACACCTCTCACCAAGCCCACGTGGTTTGACAGGGAATCCGGGGAGCCTGAGGGGTGCTGGTAACTGAGAGCTTGACAGCGGTGGCCAAGGCCGAAGCTGTTGGTTTTAAGAGAATGTGGAAAGGGAGGCAGCCGGATACAATGGCCAAGACTCCTGGTGGTTTTCTGTCCCAGGCACGGCTGCTGGCAATGGCTGAGAAGAGCCAATACGGCCAGCAGCGGACCAGCTGCCGGAACAGCGTCCACTGACCATGCATTCCAGCATTTCCAAGGCACTGCTCATCTCTACAGCGGGCGCTGCCCACGCCCTACGCCCTCTCGCAGTTAGAGCATCCTTCTTTTTATCAAATGAAGGAAACCATACAAATGGCACACCGTTGTCTTTATCCCCTGCCTGGTTTGAACAGTGAAAATTATGTGCACTCTGATCTCAAACAAAATCTTTGCTCTGGCACAGCCAGAAAAAACCTCGTGCTTGGAGATAAAACACTCCTGATAGGATGCGGAGGCAACTTCCGGTAGGGCTCTCAGATGCTCAGCTTTCTGTTTCCTGTCCTTTCCCCCCTCCTCTGCCCAAGCCCACAGGAGAGGCCACGGGAGAAGACGGGAGGTTTTCTCTCCCTGGAACTCATGCACATTGGGTCTGGGTCAATGCAGGGCGGGCTCCTTGCTTGCCACCTAGTGTGGCAACAGTTGGAAGTGAATTCGTGTATGACCGTCAGCGGAGGCAGACCAGGCTCCTGAGAGAACAGAGTGAAGCTGGCTGTAGGGCTGCATCCCTCGCAGCAGCACCTGAGCTACATCTAGTTTCTCCTCCTGGCTGTTACCAGGAAGATGGCCGGCAGCTCTCCAGGCCCCTGCAGGGACCGGCCGACCATCCTGGGAGGGATTCGCCAAGCACGCCTGGCCAGAATGGGCCACTGGCAGCTGGATGGGAGGGCTGTGAAGCCCCAACAGCAGGCCCTCACCACCACCGCCCACCCGCCCCAAGAGAGGGCAGCCTCGTGAGGGAAGGCATCTCAACACAGAGCGGCCCAAGCAAAGGTGCTGCTGAGAGCGCTGACCGCCAGGCCGGAGGCCGTCCCAGGAAAGGGCTGGAGACCACGTGCCTCAAAGACTAGAAGACAGACCCAGCAGGATTAAAAAATGAGATGCATGAGCATCTGCAAAGATAAACAAAGGAAAAAGCAAGATAATTTGCTTGAAGGAAATGAAGAAAGAAAAAGAGGATGCAAATAGTAACATAGGCACAAAGAATGGAGGGCAGTCAGATAACATCAAATTCAAAGAATAGCCACTCTGTGTGTTAACCTTTTCCTTTTTTGAAAAAAAAAAAAAAAAAAAAGAAGAAGAAGAAGACGAAGAAGAAGAAGAAGAAGAAGAAGAAGAAGAAGAAGAAGAAGAAGAAGAGCTGAGATGGGGAGTAGAGAGAGGAGGGGCAAACGAAGGGAAAGGGTGAGTGCCATACACATAAAGATTCTGTAGAAAAATGCTCAGTTCCAGCATGTTGAACTCATGGCATCAGTCTTTTCTAAAATAGATTTTGTATTGATTTCAGAGAGGAAGGGAGAGGGAGAGAGATATCGAAACATCAATGATAAGAGAGAATCATTGATCAGCTGCCTTCTGCACACACACACACACACACACACACACACACACACACGGGGATTGAGCCTGCAATCTGGGCATGTGCCCTGACCAGGAATCGAACCATGACCTCCCGGTTCATGGGTGGACGCCCAACCACTGAGCCACACTGGCCAGACACATAGTGTTATTCCTATTAGAAAATCATGCTCTAATTTATTCAGATCCACTACTCGGTGAATTCTGTCCCTGAAAGAGCAAAGACTTATCCGTTCAAGCATGAGCCCAAGGAGAACCATCCACAAGAGCCTCACTGTAACTTCTGAAGGAAGGCCACTGCCCACCCACCTGACCCTGCTCTTCATTTCCAGAAAGTCATTTGAAATCCAAATTAGTTTTGGTTGGTTAGCATTTCAAGATGACTTGGTTTTGGTTAAAATATAGCTGGACAGCAACTACGTTTAAGGAGGGATGTGAGAGTGCTCATGGCCAGAAAGCAGGTCGAGTATCAGAGTAGGCAGTCACTTCTCTTCTGCAAGATCTCAAAGGACAGAGCATGAAAACCAGCCACTGCCAAGGATGGAATGTAATTTTATCTCCTAATGGCTAAGATGTTCTTGGTTGCACTCTGTTTTTACACCCAGCTGCTCTTGTAGAAAATGATGCGAAAGCTACTGACTCAGCGGCCTGCCTGGGCCTGACTCTACTTGCTCACCCTGTGCAGTGTTCCTGTCATTGTGCCCACTTTACAGAGCAAGAAACTGAGGCCCAGAGAGGTTTGGTAACTTGCCCAGAGTTACTGAGTAAACGGTGAAGCTGGGATTCCTGAGACATACACCTGATTCCAAAAAGCTATTCTCTTAGTCCCCAAGGCACGCAAACCTCCCTTCCTGCTCTGGGCACATTACATATCCTCAGAGAACCAAAATGCTTCATCTGAGGCCAATGTTTTGGTACAGACTGTGAATAAAAATGACAATCCCTTCGTGAGTTTCTCCAATTGTAATTGTTTAATCGCACGTCGTTTTCCACAGAAATGATTTGTGCACAGCGATCCCAAACAAAATGTAAATAACCCAGATTGATGTTTTTGGAAATGGTTTTCTACCACATGCATTAAAAGTGAGTGAACCCATTAGTCCAAGGAGTCAAAAAAGGCAATCTGGATTTGTTCTGCCTCCAATCATAACAGTATCTAGCACATGAGCCTGGAGAGGGGGCGGAGCTGTCTCCCAGACATTCGGCAGATCATCTTCCCCATGCCGGTGACTAAAACCAGACGCGCAAATTAAAAATACGCCTATCTTTTTTTTTTTTTTCCTTCAAGACAACGCCAACAAAACAGCCTGCAGACCTGCCCACACAAACACTGCCTGAAGCTACTTGAACGGAGAAGTGAAGACAATGCTGAGATGCGTTTCTTTTCCAAATAACAAGTAAGGGATTTTTTTCCAAATTGTTTTTTTTTTTTTTTTTTTTAGGGGATGGGGATCAAGAATTTAAAGTTAGAGCCCTGATAACAGTTTCCTGGCAGATAGTAACTGCCTTATAGACTCTAATGGACATCCACCCATAAAAAATAAATAAAAACTCAAAAATTCATGAGGGGAAAATTCGTTTCCTCCCAGCCACACTTTAGGATCGGAGAATATGACAGGAAACAGACTTCTGGAAGGAAAGAGGAAAGAGAAGATGATGGGATCTGGAACTGAATTTTGGAACCTAATGGCGTATAGCAGGTCTGGTACACCGCTTGCTTTCTTCACCTGTTCACATCCTTTTATCCCACAGACAAAAGGCATCAGCAAGGGCAACTCAGGAAAATCCAAGACTAATTCATTTCCTGATTCTCCTGGATCAGTGGTTGGCAAACCGCTTTGGCCCCTTGAGTGTGGCTCTTCCACAAAATATACCACGTGTGGGCGCGCACATACAGTGCCATTGAAACTTCGTGGCCCATGCGCAGAAGTCAGTTTTCGGCTCTCCAAAGACATTTCAATCGTTGTCCTGTTGATATTTGGCTCTGTGGACTAATGAGCTTGCCGACCACTGTCCTGGGGAACTGCCGGAGCAGAATAATCCAGACCCGTTCTCTGAATCCAACTCACCCACCCCGCTGGGAGGCGAGTCCATGTAGCTGATGCAAGGAATCACAAGACAAGCTGTTCAAACATCAGCCCATTAAGTGGTTTGTGCTGTCAGTTAAAACCCTGTCAGGGCGACTCCTTGACAAAAGGGATTTGAAAGAGAAGGTAAGCTAGCTGTTTGAGAACCTACTGTGTGCCACTCCCCAAGGAGACAGGGACTCCGGGACCATCTCTGCAGCAGACAACCATGGTGAATGTCACATCAGGGCTTGGCACAGGGCCAAGAGGTTTTCCCGCTCTAACATTTGACAAATAGATAATGCAGGGAATTTCTGGTAATTTACATTTTTGGCTTTGATCATAGATTGTACTCAATTAATATTTGTTGTTGAATTTTCATATCTGTATTTTAATTTTGCCTTACATACGAATTCATTATGATTGACTATTTGTGTTCTTAGAGCCTTATTAATGCAAAGTGATAATTTTCCTTTAATTAGGTAATATTTAAAAAAAAAAACTTCTTAAATCCAAACATTTCTTGTCTTCTGCATTCTAGTCTTATGAGACAGAGGCAAATCACTTAGAGCTGTAGTTAAAAGTCTAAATTTCTTAGCCTATCAATCAGTATATTTTCATCCCAATCTCTTAGGTTTACATTTATTGCATGACATAATATCCAATCATATCTGAGGTTCGGTAGCATTGGAAATCAATGGAAAATAATACTGTTTATTACATTAAGTAAAAGGTTTTCTGTTTTAGCAATATACTAGTAATTAAAAACAAAAGTTAAAATAAAGTGGTTTGCTGGCATGGTAAGCGCTCAATAATGAGTTCCTGAATCCCAAATTAATACTCAGAAGATAATTTCAAAGTCAAAGGGCTAGAATTTAGTAATAGAAAAGGGCAAAAAAGAATGGGGCTTCTGCCTAGTAATGTTCACTGAATTACTGACTCACTCATTCAACAAATATAAAGCTGCTAGTCTGGTGGTCACAGACAAACGTCTTTGACCCTGATGAAATCAGCAACATAGTTTTACTATCCTAGAACATCTGGTAAAAACAACAGGCTTTACCTGGGAAAGGAAGACCTGCTCTCGCACCCGTTGGCCCTCCAGACAATGGAATTATTAATCTGGAACAGAATCTGCGATTGGGGCTCTTGGAACTTTTAACATCTTACCAATAGATATCTTTTCCTTTTCAATATATAGTTTTAAGCATTCTGAAACCTCTAGGATTTATTACGGAGCGAGTGTTTTCTTTACAAACACAGACACATTTTACTGCCATCTGTGAACTGGTCTGAAGCTCAGGTGTCTCCTCTCCAGCACAGCCCGCCTGGGCCCGTCTGTGGGGAGTGGATCTGGGCCACCAGCCCCCTGCCAACACTGCTCCTGACCCACATTCATAGGGCGACCAGGAAGATGCTAAATGTTATCCTGTTTCGTGGCCCATCCAGTAATTTCTGTAAGTAAAATACGAATCTGATTTGGCTTGTTTCTTACACTGGGGAGAATAATTGAGATACACACATTTTCAATTTTCCTTAGAAATCCAGGGGAATAAGATAAGGAGTGACGTATAGAGATTCACTAGTGAAGCAGAGTGGTCCGAGGCTTTCTAGAGCTCTACCGAAGCAGCTCCTTTTAACGTCTGGATGGCCCCCTGCACTTGGAAGACTTTTATCTCTGGTGAGAACAGAGAATGCTGGGAAAAGTCTACCTATCAACGGTTAAGGACGGGATTGTTCCAGAGTCTGAATTTGTACGAAATAAACTATTTCAGAATTCTATCTGCCTTGGTTTGGGGTTATTTTATAGTCTTTTGGGAGCCACCTTTGTGTTACCAATGTCAAACACAGTTGATCTTGTTAAAAATAAAATAGGGTTTGAGCTTTACCAAACTCAAGGGTTTGGGGTCCTTACAAAGCGCTCACATACAATTCCTCAGAAGGCATCCTCCTCCCCAGGGATCCCAGACAGGCACGTGACCTAACTGTTTCCATTTCTGCCAGAGGCCTATTTTAAGATTTCTCTTTTTTTGTCCAAGGACATCATTTGTCGTTTGCTTAATATATTAGCTTCTCAACTAGGTATGCGTCAACAAATTCAGTTTGATTAAGTGGAGATTCATTCAGAGTCTACGGGGCATCCGGTCCTGGGCTGGGTGAGGGGTCACGGGGTAAGCCATCACCTGGCCAGAGGCAGTGAAGTGAACGCATAGAAATGGACAAGTCCCTATCACACAACAAAGGGGAGGTTCCCCTGGAGGTGGGTGAAGCTGATGGCAGAGTCCCGAGGTAGCAGGGGTGCTGGGGAACCCATGAGCAGTGCAACCCCGCTGGGCCCAACCGGAAGAGGAAGAAGTGACAGGAGAGGGGACTGAAGAGGCGCCAGGAGCCAGTCTGTGTTACAGCATGAATCACCTTTGAAGAAAGCTAGCATTTGTGCATTGGAGATAAATCATACCCCAAGACCTGTTCTGAGGAGCCCTGGCTCATGCAGAAGGCTGGGAACAGTGCCTGGCTCACGTGCCCACCCATGCCAGCTGTTCCTACCCTCTGAGGTTTTAACAGCTGTGCTCAGGTCAGGAGAACAGGTGGGGTTTCCACAGAGGTGGAATTGTGACTGGTCATCTAACCTGGTCTTAGGGGTACCTTTTTATCCCAGAATTCCATTCTGGCTTACCCAACAATGCAGGGCGCCCAAGTGTGAGGTGATCCTTCCCCTCCATCACCATCAACATCACCATCACTGTCCTCATTTCCCCTCCTTCCCCCCCACTTCTTCTCACTGTGTCCTAGTCACACTGATTCCCTTCAGCCTTATCCACCTTACATGTGGGCATCGTTTTCCTTGGGTTCATTTCGGTGTTGGGGAAACTATGACACAGAAAGGTCAAGTCGCCTGACGCAGGAAGAGGTGACAGCCCAGCTCAGAGGGCCACCTGAACTCCCGAAACGCCGAACTTGGTTTACCTTTCCCTCGAGGGCCTGGGAAACAGACCACCTCCTCCCCAAGGACTGAGGCTCCGCTCCGCCTGCCCCGGGGTTCTCAGCAGCCAGGTTTGCAGCATTTCATCCTCAGGTCACGCTGACAGACCAACATGTGATACATGTTCAACCGCCAAATACTTCACACCCTCATTCTATGTGTGAAACTTTCAACTTTCCACTAAAAATGCTGACTTGTCTACATCACTCGGAGCACAGACGCAGGGAGGGAGAGGTCCAGAGGCTCCGGGCACTGCTGGAGTCGGCTGAAATGCACTGAACCTGGAGAACAAAGGCATTGCCTAATGCAGGCTGGCACGCGGCCTCCCTGTCCAGGGTCCCACATCTGATCTGAGGTCACCGAGGCTATAATTAGCATGTGGTGCCCTCCGAAAGCCCTTATCTCCTTCTTTCAACTGATTTCCTGGGCTGTTATCTGCCTCAGAGGCTCCATTTGGACCGGCTCTGCCTCTGTGGGTGTGGCTCCCTCCCGGGAGGGCTGGCTGCCCAGAGGCCAGTTCTGTGGTGACTGAGCCTGGGATGTGGGTGCTTGTGCTCCGGGCCATCCCGTCCCGTGCCTTGACTCCTTTCTATTTTTAATTGAATCTTAAAATGACTGAGCTTTAGATTCCACATATGAGGCCTGGGAGGGGCGGGAACCAGGTGGAGGGGCAATGGAGGGGAAAAAAAAGTGGGGGACATTTGTAATCTCTCAACAACAAAGAATAAAATTTTGGTTTTTTTAATTACTGAGCGTTGAATAAATCAGTTTGAAAAGAAATAAAAGGGCATTCCTAGGATGGTGTTTACTGTCTAGGAGTCTTTGTAAAGGTCTCCCCAGTGAAACCCGATCGTTTGAAAATGCCCTTTGCAGAGCAAACAGTCTGATTCCGCCCAGTCTGCCTCTCTCCTTAAGTACATCTGCTTTGCCTGTGTATTCAGAGACGCCACACTTTCCTGACAGTGAAAGACAGCTGCTGTCAGGACCTCTCTTCCTTCACCCCTGCACTCACCACCCCCACCCCCGAGCTGAGGGATAGCTGGGGCCCTCAGAGCGCTTCCACAGGGACCCCCGGTCCTGCCCTAAACCACACAAGAGCGGGCTGTAGACAGGTGAGCCCGAGCCTTCCCACAGACCACGGGGTCCCGCCTTCAGTTAAGGACACAAAAACTGGATTGCAAAGAGGCTCCCGGGCTGCTTCACAGGCTGAACTTGACCCAGGACTCACTTGTTCTGGGCACTCATGCCCGGGGTCTGTCTTTGCTGGGGGCTGGTGCGGGGGGGGGGAGAGTGGGGAGGACATGGCCCAAAAGGAAGGGTTTTATAGATGGAGGTGCCCACCCGCCTCAGATCTAGGGAATTAGGAACGTCAGAGGGTGGGGCCTGGGCACACGCATTTTTCTGAAGTTCTACGTTCAGGCTGCACAGCCCAGTTTAAGAACCCTGCTGACTTAAATTTCTCAATTGCATTTTGTCCCTAAAATGGAAAGTGAGTCGAAAAGCAGCAATTCCAATATAAATTAAATACAACATAATAACTGATCGTACATAATAATTTCTATTGACAAGCTTGCTGTCAATTTCTGGCCACTTCATAGCGAGTCTGGAGACAGGCTAGGCATTAATGAGATTTGTTCTTAAGGAAGCTTTCCACAACTCCAGAGGACAGGGCGGACGCTCTCCCCGCCTTGGATGCCTGGGAAAAGCCCAGTGGGTCGATTAAAGAAAAACAAGAAAAATTCTACACCCTAGAAATGCCAATGGTTCCGCAAGTAAACCGAAGACACACCAGTTCATTTGAGTTTCTGAAAAGCACAAAGCAGGTGACCTTTCACACCTGGACCGTCCGGCCTCTTGGGGGGCTCTGGGCAGTGGCAAGATGATGACAGTCTCTGTGCCGACTGACAGCAGCGCGAACTCGGCCCCGCAGCGGTGCGGAGTGTGCCCAGCGTGAACGTGGGCCAGCACAAGGGTGGGGGGGGGGTAGCTGGGACAGAGCTCAGTCCAGCTTCTACCCTGGACCTTGTCCTCTCAGGTTGTCACTTTAACAAGGAAGCAGTGGAGGGGGGACACTTCTTCCCGGTTTGCAGACAAGGTCCTGGAAGCCCTGGCTCCTGCCCACTCGAAGGAGCGGAGACAGGAGCCGCACACGCTGTGATTTAAAGTCATGTCCTGTCCGAAGGCATTTGATAAAGGCGCTGAGGCAGAGCCTTTCCCACATCCCTGTGCCTCCAGGGCCCTCGCGGCAAACTCAGCACCGGAACCGGGTGTGTCAGAAGGTGATGCTCATCAGAGACTCGCGTCTATGTCCGCGGGAGAAAAAGGCCCAGAGGGACTTACAGCCTTTTAGGTATTTTTCTTCTTCTTAAATAACAGGAGACAGGATTTTGGTGAGATGAGTGTAAATAAAGTGTGCCTCTGAATGAGGGCTTTGCTGCACGGCCAGGCAGGGCGTGTCTGAAGAGGGAGGACTCTAGGAGCTGAGAGGACTAGAGAGATCATTTAGCCAGATTTTTAATAAACACGAATACCCGTGAGCCCCCTCAAAGCCTACAAAACAGCTCCTAGGTAAATGTAGTCAGTACCATGAGGCATGTTAATAATATCCAACATCAATAAAGACCCTCTGCTTTCAGACAAACATACGAGCACGTGAACTCCTGGTGAGAGGAGAGCGTTACTAACACAGAGCCAGACTGGCCTTGACCTGGGCAAAGGTGTGCGCGTGCTGACCACAGCTGCCTGCCCGTCGGTGACATCTCACTAGGAATGTAGTCAGCGGACAATGACAATGCTTACAGTTTTAAATGTTTTGCTTATATACCCCCTACATCTTTTGGATGCTACTTGCCTTTCCTCACAATTATAAGTTGACATCTAACATTTTCATCAGTAATGAAATATTTGCAAAAATGTAATTACTAGTATACTGTGAATAATGACATTTATAAATAAAATGTTAGATCACTCTTTTAAAGATACCCAAGTCTAATAAATACTATACTAATGTGATACCCACCATCACACATTTAAAAATACACAAATATGATAATTAACAGTAACAATTTTATGTCTTGCCTTTTTTCCTCTTTGAAGTCAAATTCTTTCTATTTCTCCCAAAGAAATGTATCTTACCAAAATATATTTGCTTGCTTGAAATTATAATATGCTCATAAATGAAAATTTAGAAGTTTAAAACAATGTCCTGTACTGTGAGTATTTAAAATTTTCTTCTCCACTGACTGGTCATACAATTATCACTGATGCATAAATGATTAAAATTATCCTATTTAATAAAATGCTAATATGCAAATTGACCGAATGGCAGAATGACTGGTCGCTATGATGCGCACTGACCACCAGGGGGCAGACACTCAACTCAGGAGCTGCCCCCTGGTGGTCAGTGCCTCCCACAGGGGAGCACCACTCAGTCAGAAGCTGGGATCATGGCTGGCGAGCGCAGCAGCAGTGGCCGCAGTCTCTCCCGCCTCCACTGTAGGCGGGCAGTAAGAAGCCAGGGGTCCTGGACTGCGAGAGCCCTGGGGGGGATCGGGCCTAAGCCGGCAGGCAGATATCCCCCAAGGAGTCCCGGACTGTGAGAGGGTGCAGGACAGGCTGAGGGACCACCTCCCCCCACCCCCCAGTGCACGAATGTTGTGCACTGGACCTCGAGTATAAATATAATATACATTTTAATAAACAATTATTAGACATAGGTTTCTGGATGACGTTTAAAAATGCATCTCTTAAGGAGACAATGTGGTTTGGTGGGCGGGAGGTTGGGGTGCTGTGCCCCTCGGTTTTGGAAGGCTCTCTGTCACCTGGGAGATTCTCACTCTGGGGACAAGGCACATGATAGGGTTCAAGACGGTCCCTTCTGCAAAGTGGGCGGAAGACACCTGTGCAAGGAGAGATGATGAACAGCGGGAAGAGCCAGGACTCACGGGCATCCTGGGGCAATGCGGTCTCAGGAAGGAGGACACGTGTAAGTTGAGGGTCTGAGCATCGAGGCCCCTGCAGCTGTCTGTGCCCACGGGCTCCTTGCAAAGACCAAGGAGCAAAGGCGCCTCACTGGGTGGCGGGGCTGTGCCCTGCCCACCGCCCCCCTTCCATCTACTCCTCTGCCCCACGCCCTGCGGCCTCAGCCTGACCTGTGAGTGAGAGTGGAACAAGGGCTCTCAGTGCTGAGCGGGCTGCCAAGGTAGCAGCCGGCAGGCCTGTCCTTGTCTCGGTCTCGCCCCCTGGGCCTTACGGAGGCTTCCTGGGGAATTTATAAGCGAGTTCCACCTGCTCCTTCGGCACCTTGGTTTCCCCACCTGATTCACGGCCTCAAGCTTTATGTCTAAAATACATGTAATGGGAGAATAAATTTCACTCTGAAGATTCCATCTGATGTTTAATTTTTTTTCCTTAAATAAAAAACATATGAATGTTTGTAATAAATAAATAAATAAATAAATAAATAAAAGGAGGAGGAGAAGGAGGAGGAGGAGGAGAAAAGGGGGGGAAGTATGTGAATGGCATGGGGGAAGTGAAGGAATTATTCAAACCCTTGCCCGTGAGAAAGAACTGGTAAGTTTCAGCATGATATGTGTGTTCTCTCTCTCTCTCTCTCTCTCTCTCTCTCTCTCTCTCTCTCTCTCTCTCATTTCTTTGGTCTCTAGTAGAATGTGGAAATCATGGGAAGAGGCCACTTCTTGGCATTTTTACTGTTTCTGCCCACACTGTCTTATTCTCCCTCCCTCCGCAAGACACTCAGGATTCTATTTACTCCCTTCGCCCTACTTCACATTCCTGTAGGAGGCAGACAGAAGCTGTGAGGAGCACCCAGGGTGATTCTTGGAAGCCTCTGTTGTTTGCTGAATGCCAGCCCTATTCTTTGTTTGACATTGCTCGAGTATTGTTGTTGCTTAGCTTATTTAGTTCATTAACCTACGACGGCTCACATTACTGGGATGTGGGTTTGGCGATGCCCTCCTCAACGGGAGTCTTCTGTGCGCATTAACCTGGTCAGGTCGAGGCCGGAGGACATGCTGAGAGCCAGCGCTCTGGACTGCGTCTCCTGGCCTTTGCCAGAGAAACCCGTTTATTTTCAGGACAGCTGCCCTTACCTGCTGCTTCAGCGCCTCCAAAGACTCAAATTCCAATCTGGCCAGTTTCAGCTGGATGTGCTGTGGTTTGTCATGGATGGCGAAGGCAAGTATAAACTTCAAAGCCAGGAGAGCGTGCTGGAAACAAGAGAGAGTACACGTTGATGCGCCACATTTGACCGCATGGGCAAGGAAACAGATCGGTAGCTGAGCAGCCTGCAGCCCTGCTCATTAATCTCGGGCAGTTTCTAATGACTGGCCTGCAGTGCATCAAAGATCAACCAGGCCCATGAGGTACAGTTAGTCCACCCCCTGTGGCCCCTTCAGTCATTACTGACTGCTTTGCTCTATTCTTTTCAAATCAGTTATTCCCTTAAATGGATACCATAGGCTGCCTTCACTGTTTTATAGGAAAAAAGAAAGATTATTCTGGACAGTCTTCCACACAATGTTTTTCCCTTTCTGGGTCTTAACAGCCAAGGCACCTTAGCATACGACATTCGGTCACTTTGTTCTTTACCCAGAAACATCCTCCGTGGGCTGTGCCTCAGGCCGAGCTCCATAAGATTTGCATGTGTCTGAAGCAGCAGGTGCCCCGAATCCTCTGCATCCTCAATAGAACCTTGTGTAGTTTTATTTCATGAAATAATAACTAATAAATCTTGACGAAGTGACTGATAGTGATACACTAGATTACACTGCTGACTCCAAATACTGCCAGGCAGGTACACAGAAATGCAGAGAGCATCCTTTATAATGTGCAGAGTGTATGCTATATAATAAAAGCCTAATATGCAATCAACCCAACTGCAGAAGGACCGGCGGAACAACTGGTCGCTATGAAGAGCACTGACCACAAGGGGCAGATGCTCAACACAGAGCTGCCCACTGGTGGTCAGCGTGCTCCCACAGGGGGAGTGTTGCTCAGCCAGGAGCCGGGCTCACAGCTGGCTAGCGTAGCGCCGGTGGCAGGAAACTCTCCCGCCTCTGTGGCAGGGCTAAGGAGCAGCGAGCCAAGAGGTGAGGAGCAGCAAGCAGGTGGGTGGGTGGTAAGGAGCGAGGGGTCCCGGACTGTGAGAGGGCTCAGGCTGGGCTGAGGGACCCTCCCTCACCCCCCACCCACCCTGTGCATGAATTCCGTGCACGGGGCCTCTAGTCCATTATAACACGAGAAACTTACAGCGTGGCTAAATGTGATTTCTCTTCAACCTCAACATCATAAAGAGGTTCTCTACAACAACAGGAAGCTTATAACTCTGCTTCTTGCCCTCTGGGACAGAAATAAGCCACCAGGACTGCTTCCAATGGTCAGCCTGTTAGACGCACAACCCCAGCTCCCACATGGGTCTCCAATTCTAACCGCATTTTGTGACCCAGGATCAACACCCGCAGAAATCTGAACGATCAGAAAATAAAGTTGCCTCATGATAGCATGAGTTGTTAAATACGAAAGGCTGTGAAATAATTTTAAAGGTAAGACATAAAAGACATTAAGAAATATCAGTGAAGGAGATGAGACAGCCTCTAAGAAAAGTGGCATTGAATTACTAACAACAACAACAACAACAACAAAAAGACAGCTGAGAAATGAAATGAGTTTTTTACTGTCACATTTCCAAAAGAAGGATGAAGGATAAATAACATGTGGCTATCTCCTAGGAGACGCATGAAGTGATGAAGGAAGTCAGCATCATACCAAAACGAGCAATAGTTCCATCCAAAGATGAGAAAATTGGCAGAACCCCAAGGCAGGCCAGGCACTGCCGGGTACCAACAAGAGATGCGGAGGACCAGGGCTGGGCAGGCTGCACAGAAACGGGGTTGCCACCACCAGAGAAGATACTAGAGGACGCTGATTGGGTGCCCATCGAGGGAAAACAAGTGGATAATCCAGCCCGGATCAGGTGCAGCGTATGTTCTGATTCTGAACTAAGCGAATTGAATTAACAGGAACTTGAATATAACCTACAAAGAACAAATGAATCATTCAGAAAAAGCCACCCTGTGCCATGACTTCATTCCACTAGACTACTGGGCTATAATGTCACTTAACCTCTGCAGGAAATTAACAAAAGACGTCTTCCATATTCTTGAGAAACGGCTTGTCCTGAAGTTGTCAAAGCCCCGTCGTGACCCGGGCACTGGCCTCCTTCCTCTCTCCTGACAAATCGGACCCCGCTCTCTCTCCCTCGGGCTCCCGGTGGGAATTAGTGAGAAGGTGTTTGTAACATGTGCCAGCTTGTCCCGGCGGGTTCCTTTGGATGGCGGTGCTATGGGCGATCTCTTCATCTTTGGTATTTAGCAGACATGTGTGACTTTTCATGGGAAAAACACGTACGTGAAAAAGAACACAGGGATCCCTCACTTCACCAGTGAGTGACACCTGTCCGGCTCCTAACCCACCCACCTGGTCACACCTGTCCATGTGCCCAGTGCAGACCCAGACCAGACAACTGGTGCCCCAGAGCCCGGCGATCGGTTTTCATTCACTCATCCTGCAAATGCGCGGAGAGTGTGTCTGAAGGGCTACGGTGCTCAGAGGTGGCCTTCTTCCCCCACATCCTTACCTCCCAAATCTTCTGCCGCAACCATGCCCTCCCCCAACCCTGACTTGGCCACACACCCAGAAGTTCCGCCAATCTTACAGTTTGTTTGGTTTAAACACGTCATTTTTTAAAGAGTGAAAACACCGCTGGGAGGATGTAGGAGCATCCCCATTCACAGACACCTGTTAGTTAATTTATGTCAGTTAATTTATGTTAGTTAATTTATGAGCCGGTGCTAGCAAACGCTTTCGCTGACAAGCTTGGATGCCTGGGAATGAATGGGGTGGGGAGGACACCACGGCAGCTTGGGGTGAGAAGAGGCAGAAATGAGCCAACACTGTCTCCGTGGTCAGGGAAGGACCATGTAAGACATCCACCAAGTTTCCAAAGCTTAATTTTTAAAGTCTTGTTTATATTTTCCGCACAGCAAATCTGTTTTAAGGCTAAAAACTATGCTAACTGAACTGAGGGGGGGGGAAATGATAAAAAAAGCATTTCAGCTTGTTTTCATAAATAAAAGAAGACCTTAGATGAAATACGAATCTGTGCAGATTTGTAGGAAAACATACTCAAAATGAATAGCTGGCGGGCTTTTCATAGTCTGTCTATGAAAAGAGAAAGACAATTTCTGGGCCACGACTGTGATTTTCACCAACCATCTTCTTTTAAAGTAAAACTCACATAATTATATCCTAAACAAAGTAAAGGAGAGAAAAAACATTTGGGGGCGGGGGGGAGTGGGGAGGAGAGGGATGGGCAGAATTTTATTTTGTTTTTTAAAAATAGATTTTTTAAAAAGAAATGATCATTTTTTAAATATATTTTATTGATTTTTTACAGAGAGGAAGAGAGAGGGATAGAGAGTTAGAAACATCGATGAGAGAGAATCATCAATCAGCTGCCTCTTGCACACCCCCTACTGGGGATGTGCCTGCAACCAAGGTACACGCCCTTGACCGGAATCGAACCCGGGACCTTTCAGTCCGCAGTCTGACACTCTATCCATTGAGCCAAACCTGTTTCGGCTAAAAATAGATTTTATCTTTATTTCCTTTTTTGTTAATCTTCGCCTGAGGATATTTTCCCATTGATTTTTAGAAAGAGTGGAAAGGAACCCTGACTGGTTTGGCTCAGTGGATAGAGCATGAGCCTGCGGATTCAAAGGTTCCAGGTTCGATTCTGGTCAAGGGCATGTACCTTGGTTGCAGGCACATCCCCAATAGGAAGTGTGCAGGAGGCAGTTGATTGATGTTTCTTTCTCATCGGTGTTTCTGACCCTCTCCCTTCCTCTCTGTAAAAACAAAAGAAAAAAAAAAACACAATAAAATTATTTTTTTTTAAAAGACAGAAAGAGTGGAAGGGAGTGGGAGAGACACAGAGAGAGAAACATCGATGTGAGAGAGACAAATGTGCCTCAACCAGGGCCAGGGATTGAGCCAACAACCGAGGTACATGCCCTTGACCTGTATCGAACCTGGGACCCTTCAGTTCTCGGGCCAACATTCTATCCACTGAGCCAAACCGGCTAGGGCAAATGGGCAGAATTTTAAAACTAATACATACAAAGGAGTTGGCACTCCAAACAATGTGCTTCAAGTAGTGATTATAGGGTGCCTTGGTTAGGAGAGGGAAGAAGAGGAGATGAGCGCTCGGCAGTGGAACGCCTCCCAGCGCCAGCGGTGGGTACCACCCACTCTGCCAGCAGCACGCCCCTCACCTTTGGTCCCTGCAGGGCTGCCAGCCCTCAGATCTTGTGCCAGGTGCACAGAGGGTGAGCAGGGCCATTTCATTTTACAAAAACTAGAAAACTCACGACGTGATCGACAGCAGCAGCTGTGTTTATAGCAGTGTGTCCCCAACCCTCTCTTCGGAAATAGAAAATGCAAATTAGAGTTGAATTCTTGAAATTCTGAAAAGCTAATTTGATTTCTACAGTGGTACCTCTTCCCATTCAGAGCCAGCCACCACTGAATAAAAGAAACTCGCTCAGAAAAGCATCTTCTGATGATTACCAGACGAATTACATGCCAAATGCCAATCAATAAGAAATGGTTAATGGAGTCCAGATTGAAAAAAAAATGTATGCAATTAGGTTCTCAAGGAAAAAAACCCTCAGAATTTTTCATTTTAAGATAGTAGCATGCACATCTACTTCTTCCACTTCCCCAGGCCCCCCTGAAATGACAGAAGTATATGTTCTTTAAATTAAAAAAAAAAAAAATGAGGCTGGAAAACAAGAGAATTTGCCAGAACTTCTGATGGAGCAGAAAGTGCAGCTCGAGTCTACTGAGACAAAGGAAGGGACCTCCCAAAGGAGCCTCAGAGAGGGGCCAAAGTCATGGTCATCCCACAAAGGAAGGGTGGGCCAGGGAGTCCGCACCAAGGTGAGCGCATTAGAGGACCGTCCTCAGGAAACCTGGGGCCACCGGGAGCCCTTTCTCATGGCGCCTCGTCAGACAAGTAACTGCAGGTTCTACCCTCGCACTAAGGCCAGCACGTGACCTTTAAGGAAAGCAGGTGACCTTCCGGGAGAGTGCCTTGTGTAGGGTTGTAGTCCCCAGGGAGAAGCTGAGCCCAAGGTCATCACAGAGTGAACCCTCATGTAAACTGGGCCTTAGTTAATAACAGATCAATATTGGTTTATCAACTATAACTAATGTGCCATACTAATGAAAGATGAATAGGAGGGGAAACTGGGGGCACTGGGGTATATGGTGACTCTGTACTTTCAATGTAATTTTTCTGTAAAATGAAAAATGCTCTAAATATCAAGTATCAAGTTAAAAATGTACATTGTACATCAAGATTACAAGGATTTTAGCATTACATAGCTAAACGGACCTATTCCGGTTGCAAAATGTTTTTTCAGTGGAGTATTTTTGGAAGGATGACATCATGACTTCCTCTCTTACATAACACGGCTGTGGTGGCCCAGAAAACACTCCCCCCGCAGCTGGAAACCTGTGTAAACAACATCAAACATTCAACCCCGGGCTTAACTCACAGAACAGGTGCATCCAATTGCAAAAGAAATATGAAGACATTGAGCACAAATAAAACACTTTTTAAAAATTACTTACCATAAGATGTCTCATTTTGGGGTACAAAGTCTCAAAATCTCAAAATTCTATGCACAGGAAACAGAATAGTCCTTGCGAGTCGACATGTTCTACTCTGAAACCTCACTGTGTCCCTCAGCTGCAGAGGATGGCTCTTCAGGGCATACACCAGGCGTGTTACAACTCTACCTGTAACCAGCTGTACTAGTAACATTTCTGTATTTGGTGTGTTCCCATGGGTATTCCCACACTTTCCCTAGGTATAAAAGTTTTTTTTTGTTTTGTTTTTTTTTAATAAAGTTTTAACAACTACTGGGAGGAATAAGACAGATCCACTATTATTATCCTCAGTTTACCTTATTAAGAAAGTAGTTGAGAACAACTGATGGTTATTTTTTTTAAATATATTTTTATTGAGGAAGGGAGAGGGAGAGAGAGACAAAAACATCAATGATGAGAGAATCATCTATGGGCTGCCTCCTGCATGCCCTGTACAGGGGATTGAGCCTGCAACTGAGGCATGTGCTCTGACCAAGAATCAAACCGTGACCTCCTGGTTCATAGGTTGATGCTCAACCACTGAGCCACGCCGGCGGAGCCTGATGGTTATTTTTTTAAGTGTCAAGTCAATATATAATCACATAAAAGTCACTTGTGAATCAAATGCAACAATCACAATGTAGATCAAGGGATCGAATGCTCCCGGAGACCCTGGGCCACTGTCCTTGTGGTGAGCTCAATGGGAGGGAATGGCCTGGGGTAAGGTACTCCTTGTCTTAAATGCCCTTACACCTCCCTTGCTGTCAGAGGGCTTGGCATGTGATCATGTGTTGGTACTACACATGGGAAAGTAGGTGACATGTCTTCCTGTTCGGACTAAGTATAATGTTCACACAGAAGGTGCGTATTACTGGTTTTTAGCAGGAAAGGGAGAAGGATGACTTACACTGGAACGGAACCCTTTGACTTGGCAGCTGACAGCCAACCAGCCCACCATGGGCTCACATGGTGGGTGAGGGTGGGAGAGTCTTGAGGCTACTTCCCTGCCGCCAGTCCCTGGGGAAGCAGTTCCTATTTTTTAGAATGACTCTTGAATACAGTGCCTACTCATTTAATGTTCACAAAATACACTACATTCCCATTTGGCAGGTGAGGAAACTGAGGTTCGGATCCTGCCTCCTAGTGGCACTACCTGCTCTGATGGCTTGTGCCTACGATAATGTAGGTGGCCTTCTAGGCGAAGAGAAGTTTTCAGGCACAAGTACTTAATTTCATAAATGCTTAACTTTCACCCCAGTGTCGTGTTCTTGCTTGATATAGTTTTTTTTCTCATTTGAAACAATATGGAATATTTACACCATGTGTACGTTGTACAATAGATAATTCAAAAATAAATTGACCATGACCCAACATTTGGCAAAAGCTTGAGAAATCAAGTAGTTGAAAAAGTTTACTAGGTGATTTACATGCCAAATGCCAATCTATTTCCAAATCCTATCCTTATTTTAAGGTGAAAGCATCAGAAAGCAAAGCCAAGCCCTTGCAGAAGGGCCTCTACCCGTGAGGGCACTTTAGCAATGACATTGAACCATCTGAAGGCCTATTCTGCACATTTTCTAAAACCATTCTTGAGGACACTGATTGTTATGCAAACCAAGGTTCCCCATTCAAGGAATTACATAACAAAGTCAACTTTGAGCTTGATTTTAAAAATGTGTTTTTCTAAAGAAGAATGTTTATGCTTTATTTTGTTTAATAACAAAAAGATGCTTTACCTTCCCCCTTCTCCTTCAGATGGAGGGAGAACAGCAAGGCCAGACTGAAGGCCCGACTGTATTGAATTTCTCATCTCCTGTGGGTGGTTAAGAACATACTGTCCCTGTTAGTCCACACAGTTTCTGGAAGTTTCTTAGCCTAATTTCCTGTACACAGTTCTACGTTTGTAGTTACTTCCATCCTCAAGTAGGTGGAGGCAGAAACAAAACAGAAACATTAGAACTTGGATGTAACAATTCAGAATGTGGCCAATCTAAAATTAAACAATGTAGTAAAAATTACACACATTCACAGAACTCCATGACAAAAACAGAACCAGACAAGTAATGACCCTCAGGGAAATCTGATTGGTACATCGCCCTGACCAGAGCTTTTAGAGGGAAGAGGAAGTTTGAAAAAGCTGCAGGCATTTCTAAATAAGTATTAGACAGACCGAGTAGGAGAAAAGTTAATTACCAAATGGTTAAAATCAAAATGTAATACTGGGATTTGAGACACTTCTGGAATAAACAGATGAGCTTATTTCTCCTCTCCTCCCCTCCCCTCCCCTCCCCTCCCCTCCCCTCCCTTCCCCTCTCCTCTTCTCTCCTTTCTTCTCTCCTCTGCTCCCAAACCTCACTAAATGAAAGCCCTCTGTGTCCAGACCCAGTGACCTCTGTCGGGCTCCCGTGACGCTCTCTCCTGGCCAGCAGAACCAGCCCAAACCCCCCTCCCCCGCAATGAAAACGCTATAACACTGAAAGGGGAATTAGGAGGAGACAGACAAGGCAGGGACCAGAAGAAAACTTCAGAGAAATGACAGTGCGCTCAGGAAGCAAAGTGCAGAATACTATTTTTAAAGGGGGTGAGATCATCCAGAGAACAAAAAGCTCTTGGACATTAAACAAATGACAACAGAAATAAATTCTACAGAAAAATTAGAAGATACAGTTGCTCTTGGCCATTAAACAAATGACAACAGAAATAAATTCAACAGAAGAATGAGAAAATACAGTTGGGAAAATCTCAAAACAGACTAAAACAATCAAAATGAACAAAAAGGGAGACAGAAAATTGGGCGAGGTGGGGAGGGGGAGAGAAATACACAACAAATGATAAATCCAGATAATGCAATGGAGGCCCAGGAAGAGAGGAGATAAAAGATGGAGAAAGATAATTTTCAAAGAAATAATTCAAGGAATGTCACAGAACTGAAGAACAGGAGCTTGCATGTGTCAAGCTCAATGGATGGGAAAGAGAAAAGAAGCCCAACCCACTGAGACATATCACTACGAAATTTCAACATGAGGTAGATAAACGAAAAGCATCTAGGACAGACTGAGCAGATCGCGGTGGAAGACAGGGCGAGCCTGGTGTCAGCCTCCCAGCATCGCCGCAGGCGACAGAGCAGAGCCTTCCAAACCTGGAGGGAAGATGGCCACGGGGAAGCTTTCAGACACGCAGGATCCTAACATTCCTCTGCCAGGTACCAACCGAGGAGAAAGGGATTAGGAACCGGTGTTGGAGCAATGGGAAGTCAATTCTCAGGAACTTAGAAGTGAGGATGAGAGCCTCACAGCAGATTTAGAAAGTGAGCTGCCAAGGTCGGGACCGGACACCATGATGCCCGGAGTAAGCTCTCCCAGGAAGACAACAGAGGAGAGCACATGTAAGTTACCAGACGTGTTTAAGCGCACTGAGTTTAGGAAAGAATCCATCATAGGCACGTAGAAAACCAAGTAGATTAAATATAAGGCAATGATCACCTCACCAATGCTTAAGGAAATATAATCACAGCACGTTATATGCTTAACTGTAAGTAATTCTATATAATAAAGAGGTAATATGCAAATTGACCCTCACACCCTCATACAAGATGGCTGCCCCCATGTGGTCAAAGATGGCCTCCACAAGATGGCTGGCAGGGGAAGGTAGTTGTGGGCAATCAGACCAGCAGGGGAGGGCAGTTGGGAGTGACTAGGCCGGCAGGGGAGGGCAATTAGGGGTAACCAGGCCTGCAGGGAAGGGCAGTTAGGGGCAACCAGGGAGGGCATTTGGGGGTTACTGGGTTAGCAGGAGAGGACAGATAGGGTGATCAGGCTGGCAGGGGAGGGCAGTTGGGGGTGATTGGGCTGGCAGGGGAGCAGCTAAGTATTGATCAGGCTGGCAGGGGAATGGTTAGGAGGTCATTAGGCTGGCAGGCAGAAGTGGTTAGGGGCAATCAGGCAGGAGGGCAGGTAGATGAGTGGTTGGGAGCCAGCAGTCCCAGATTGTGAGAGGGATGTCCCAGATTGGAGAGGGTCCAGGCTGGGCTGAGGGATACCCCCCCACCAAGAGCACAAATTTCATGCACTGGGCCTCTAGAAGTTACATAATAACATAATCATTCAATATTAATTTAACCCAAAACTGTGATGTAAAGCTACATGGGGAGGATGGAGAGACAGAAGTATGTGGTAAGTGTGAGCACCTCACACTGCTCATGCTATTTTTTTTTTTAAATATATTTTATTGATTTTTTACAGAGAGGAAGGGAGAGAGATAGAGAGCTAGAAACGTCGACGAGAGACAAACATCGACCAGCTGCCTCTTGCACATCCCCCACCGGGGATGTGCCCGCAACCAATGCACATGCCCTTGACCGGAATCGAACCTGGGACCTTTCAGTCTGCAGACCGACGCTCTACCCCTGAGCCAAACCGGTTTCGGCTGCTCATGCTATTTAGCAGGGGAGTCAGTAAAACTGAACATGATTTTTAGAAATGTAGATGCAACTAGAAGAAATGGGAAGAAAGCAGTGACCTGTAATTTTGTTATTACTATGCTCTTAAGGAAATATTTGACCTTCAGAATTATGAATATGTATTACTTTCATAAACCTAAATGTGATTGTCAGAGGAACTCGATATGCTTGGTCAACTATAAGCAGAAAATTTTGTCAAATAGGTTTTTAAATTTGCCAAGGACTGGGACACACGTAATTTGCGCCTTAATGGGATCTCAGGGTTGGAAGCACTTGAACAGACACCTGGTTGATGCCACCTGCTCCCCAGCGCGCAGCCAGCTACTTCATGGACCACTCTGCGCCAGGAACTGCTCCCGGGACCGCCAGGCCTCAGCGACAACGCAGGACGCCACGCCAGAGGAACGTGCTGGCCCTCCACGGCCCCTGAGGCCTCTTTTCCGAGTTCCCATCTATCTCCAGAGGGGCTCTTGTTGCTCCCCAGGCTGTGTGACCAAAGCAGACCCCGACAATAGCCCCCAAGTTCACAGGTCCCGGCTCCAGGAGCAGCCAGACCAGGCCGAGTGGCCCCTGGTGGCAGCTCCAATCCCTCCAAGGAAGAGGGGCATGGTGGCGCCCAGGCTGGGTGCTCACTGCTCATCCTGGGACAAGGGTGGGGCACATGTCCACCAGAAGCCACGGCTGTTTCCACCGGGAGCCACGGCTGCACCCACGGCAGTCAGAGACGGAGGCTAGTTTCCCGGAGAGATGAGTCATGGGCAGGCAATTCAAGAACTAGGACATGGATGTTGAGGAAAGAAACTGCTATTGAATTTGTCTCTTCAGAGATTCAATTTTTGTCATGTTTAAGAATTATTTCCTTATATCTTCTCTTAGGAACAAATGATTTTATGCTATAAGCTTTCTGTGGTCTGGGCACTGATAAGTGATCAGCACCAAATGCCACAGAGCAGAAATCCCACCAGGCCGTTCCTTCAAAAAGACCTTGAGCCTCTTCTCTCTGTGTGTGTTCATTTGGTGTGAAAAGCATGATCTCTTAAGTGACTCGGTCCCCTGGAAAAAGATCTGCTTCCAGGCCCTGGGCCCTTTTCCCAATGAGGTTAAAGGCCGGATATTTTTGTAGTGTTGGGGATTTTGTGATATTTCCTTCAGATGCCCTGCTTCGTTGCTCTCATTTGCATTGCAAAAAGGCATTGCATCAGAGGGGCCTCACTTCTGCAGCGAGATTCCCGCAGTCGGTCCCGCTGCTGCACCCTGGACAGCACTCAGCACAGGCCTGGCTCCTAACCATGCGACACGAAGGAACATTCAGCCGCTCAGATGATTCCTGAGCCAATGTTACCCTTGACTGATTAAGGAGCTGGAGGCTCTTCTCTCCCCCAGTGGGCACGACCAAGTATATGGCACAGCTGATCACATAGCGGGTAGGGGCCTGGTGTGGACTAAAGGAACTGATTATACACCTTTCACTGCAGACACGAGAGGCCAAGGAGGATGTGGCAAGTTCTCCCCGTGACGCTGAGGAGATTATACGCAGTTTGCCAGGCTGGACTCTTTACTAACGTCCATTTCAGGTGCTTAACACGTGTGGTGACTCAGTTAACTGGTGCTGTGAGTACACGCTGGAGAAAATGCTTCTTTTCTGTTTTTGTGCGAGAGGAGCATTTTGCTACAAAATAAAGTGGGGGGAGGGGAGGTCTCTATTTCCAGGTGACTAAGTAAAGGACATGAGAAAAGCCTTTCTCTCTCTCCACGAGGACAAGAAAAAGACAGAAAGTGTAGGGATGCCCACAAAAATCAATGAGCTGGTGTTTTGTTCACTTTCTTACGATTGCTAATGATCCCAGGATGCTACAGTGTGGCCTGGCCGGCTCACTGGGGTACAGGGTAACATCTTTAAACCTGAGATGACTTAACACACTTTAAAACCTGACCAAAAAAAGACTGTCTAATCATAAATCAACAACTACCCAAATAAACATTTGCAAATAAAAATCTCCTTTCATGAAAGATGTTTCCTATTATATGAATTACTTGATAAGAATAACCCTGTGAAGTAACCTTTGTAACAACACAGTGCTTTAAGGATTTAGATGCTTCTGAGCATTCCTTCTTCTGATCCTCAGAGTGGTGTATTAGGCGGTCATCCACATGACACAGAGATGAGGAAAGCGACTTAACGCTCAGGGGTTTGCTCAATGAAAGTCACCCAGCCTGCAGGGAGTTGGAGCTGGAGCCAGGCTTTCAACAACCAGCCCTGCCCTCCTTTTCCTGCTAAATGTAGGTCCCTTCCCCTTCTCACATCTCCAACTATACAACATACAGTATGCTTGGACACTGTATGAAAAGCACCCCCCTCCATGGATTCCTTCCTGTTGCAAAAGCTTTCAGCTTAATACTAAAACTCTAAAGCTTTTCATGCAAACACAAGCAAAAAAAACAAAACAAAAACAAAAAACAATAAAATAGCCCAAATCTTGGCAGTTTGAATAAGAGGGGAAAACAAGCATTTTAGAGACTTCCCTTCAAAGTTTAAAGCACTAAGATATTTTAAGATCACAATGGTAAAGGTTAAAAGCTTGTTAGTATCCAAAACTCTTATTAACATTGGACAGTAGACATAATCAGAGAACAGATACTGTGTCCTCAAACTGGTCTGGGCCATAGAAAAGAATGGAAAACTACCCCAATTAACTCTAAGAAGCTAGAATATACTTAAAACTAAAACCTGATTTAAAAAAAAAAAAAGACCAATTTCACTATAAATATAGATGCAAAAATTCTAAATACAGTACTGGCACATAGAACGCAGTAGTGAATTAACAGAATGATATTACATGACCAAGCATTGTTTATTTCAAGAATGCAGGGATTACCCACCACTAGGAAAGCTATCAACATATTTATTACATTTATTTTTTTTACAGTGAAAACATAAAAACAATATCAATAAAACATAGAGGCTAAAAAACATTTGGTATAATTCAATTGCCATTCCTAACCAAAACAAAAAAACAAACAACTCCCTAAAATAGAAAAAGATATTTAAATAATATCAAGGCCATTTACTACAATCTTACAACAAACAACCTAGGTAATGGTGAAATATTGAGGCCATTACCATTCAAGGCTAACACAGGGATGCTTACTATTCAACATGACCCTAACTAATGCAATAAGAGAAGATATAACAAATGGTATAGGTACTGGAAGAGCAAACATCTCTATTTGCAGCAGCAAATAAAAGCTTAGTAGTTGTTGGATATAAATATGTTTTAAAAGCTTTTCTGTATACTGGCAAGACATGGAAATTGATTAGAAAAATACTATTCATAAGAGCAATACAATTTATCAAAGGAAAATAAGAAAGGTACAGGGCTTATATGATGAAAAACAAAATTTTATTGAAGAACATAGAACAAGGCATTGATTAATGGAGATCCTGAATGCAGTGTTCTTAGGCAAACTCATCACAAAGTATTAAATCTTCCCCAGATTCACATAGAAATTTAATTCAACTGCAATCAGAAACCAACAGATTTTGTTGAAACTAAACTAAGTAATTATAAAGTTCATTTGGAAAAATAAATATATAAAAATTAATAACAAATTTGTAAGGGGGGCAAGTAGGAGGAAAAAATTTAGGGAAAAATACTAAAACTTACTATAATAACCACAATCGAAACAATATCAATTGGCCCAGAAAGAGACAAATGGATCAGTGAAACAGAACAGATTCTCAAAACATATGTGATAAAACCTTTTTTAGGTTACTGAAAAAGATGGTTTGTTTAAAAAGGAAATAAATATAAATGGCTATTCCTTTGGGATATACAAAGTTGGACTCCTACTTTAAAAACAAAAAATAGTTTCCAGAGGAATTAAATATCTAAATATAAATAGGACACGAGGCAAACACAACAAAATTCCTTCCTGAAGCTGTTTTCCTGACCATGGAAAGGCCAGGTCCCGAAGAGGAGGGGCCTCCCTCTCAGGCTGAGCCCCCCAGCAGGAAATGCCCACCTCTCTGGGCTCCCTTTGAAGCGGTCCCCCCCTCTGCCCAGGTGCCCTCTGCCCTCCTGCACACCCTTCATATGCCCGGTGTTGTTTATAGGGGAGAAGGCTGCTCCCTGCACGAGTTTATTGGTAGAACTGTAGAATTCGCCCCAGATATAATATTTTTGCATTGCTTGTTATGATATATTCAAAGGAAGAGGTGGGGGGGAAAAAACAACAACAATACAAATTAAGCTAACATAAACATGAAATTAAAGGATCCAAAGTGAAAATCATGGTACATGTTGATGCTTAATTTCTAATTTCGTTGCATCATCTCTGCCCTTTTTATGTGGAATGACAGAGATCTTGTCCCTATCAGGATGAATTCTCAGCTGCCAATGAAGTCATTAACAATCTAGTAATTAGCCGAGACTGGTTTGGCTCAGTGGATAGAGCGTCGGCCTGCGGACTCAAGGGTCCCAGGTTCAATTCCGGTCAAGGGCATGTACCTTGGTTGCAGGCACATCCCCAGTAGGGGGTGTGCAGGGGGCAGCTGCTCGATGATTCTCTCTCATCGATGTTTCTAACTCTCTATTCCTCTCTCTTCCTCTCTGTAAAAAAAAATCAATAAAATAAAAAAATTAAAAAAAAAACACACAATGTAGTAATTACTTTCAAAGGATTTAAGTATCATGGAATTCCGCTTGTGCATTTTTTAAAGCAAGGAGTACCGGGCGCTTGCTCTGCACCGCGAAGTGGCCTTGCAGCAGGATGAGGCTCTGAGCAGGGACCGGCCGCGGGCTGGCCGAGGGCAGGTGAAGCGGACCACGGTGGGAGCGGTCTTCCCCTCCCACTTCCCGGGGAGCTATTGGGCATATCTACATGTTCCTACATCGTCAGCTGGTTCTGGACTCGAGGCTGTAGTCCTTGGGGTGTTTGAGTAAGTTCCCAGCCCTAACTGACTTCAGGTGGTGGTGGATACTGAGGAAAAAGCTAAAATCACACCACAGATGTAATCACCCTTCTCCCCCAGCGTTGTAGAGCTGGAGGGGGGGCAGCTAAAGGGTTTGCCTTGGTTTTTCTCATAAGATGTCTTCATGTTCCTGACAATGGTGCTGGTGCCTTCTACGTAGTAAAATTCAGAACACAGCTGAAATCGGTATTTACCACGGGAGTTCCTAAGCAATGCTAGGCCTTATGGGTAAAATAGCTGGAACGCAGAAGACATAACCCTGTCACAGAGAGTTTACAATCTATCACAAGTGAGGAATCCAGGCATGAAGCAAATACAAAACATTTCCATGGCAACGTATATTCAAGTGCGGTTCAAATTATATACCCCCACACAAGGACCTTGATTATAAAGAAATGTGTTTACCAAGGAAGGCGTGCCAGAGGAAGTCTTTCTCCGATTGGGCCTCAAAGGAAGCCTTGGACTTCAGCAGGCAGACAGGAGCACTAAACAGAGGAAGGGGCAGTCCCAAGCCATGGAAGCAAGAACCAGCAGATTGGAAGCAAAAAGAAAGATGGCTGGAGAGGAAGAAAGATTCTATGCTGCCATGATAGACAGTTGTATTAGTCACCTTCCAATTTGCCCAGAACCCAGCATAATGTTGACACAAGACTGATATTCTGCAGGATGGAACTCAGTCTGCCCAGGGGATGGTGGGAGGGAGGGATGGGAGATGACCATGAGTGTGACAGACAAGGGGAGCAGGAGAACCAGGTACCCTGGCGAGGTCCTGGCTCCAATGACTTCACTCACATGGCCTCCTGTGCCGTGGAGTGGGAGACCACCAGTGTAGACACTGGTCTCCCTCTGGTGACCTCCCATTGTCACCTTAAAGCTAACTGAAGGCGGACGTTACAATTAAGCATGTGCACATCCCTGTTTGTGCCCTTTTCTCTGGCCAATCAAAGCGAGCTGTTAAACTTGCTAGGATTCAGAAATCGGAACAATATGGGCTCCCTCTAGTGGTTTAAAACACCTTTCACCCTTAGATAGTTAAAGGAAGATTCTACAATACTTTATTTTGATAATTTCTTTTTAGGTTTTGTATCACCTAGTCCTTTTCCTCTTGGAAAATACCAATCTCATCAAGAGCTCACTACCGTGCTCATCCCAGCAGTGAGGAGAGGGGAACAGGTCCAGAGACCCAAAGTCACAAAGCAACTTCACCTGCTTCCTCCCAAGACAATCAGAAGCTCAAGCAGCAAGAAGCCAAGGGGACAGTCACCGAACAGCGAAGCCACGTGATGCACGGGACTGGAATAGAGAATGGGATTCGGCAAAGGGGAGTGAGCTGTAACCGCAACATTAAAAAAAAAAAAAAAAAAAAAATAATGCTCTCAAAAGGCTCCAAAATCCTCTTGGAAGAAATGTTAAAAGGATTAGTTTCTAACGGGCTTTAGGCCAATCCTGGCCCAAGTCTGTAGGATGCTGTGGCTGCTCGGCCAGCTAAGATCTGCTTAGACTTTTCAAGGCTGCCATGTAGAGAAAGGCTGCACCACTGCACAGCCATGCATCCTGTTAAAAGCCTCACTCCAGTGAGGCAATGTCATGGCTGAGAGAGAAGGATTTTTATGGAGCAGCAGACCTGGCCATGGCTGCCGTCGGTGCTGAGGCTTGAGATCTCGTTATATGATGATGCAATCAAGTGCTGGCGATCTGAGGTCCAGAAAAGCAATACCAACAACAAGCCAAGTGCAAAGGATCCAAAGAAAAAGCATGAAATACCTCCACTAAGAAATGTAAATAACAATTATGACAATCACAGCTGGATAATGTAATTGGTACCTAATTATAGCTGTGGCTGGGACGGAATATATTTTCTGCTATTGCTAACTAAGCAAGGCATTGCTTGTTGGTTTTTTTGAAAAATCAGATTAGTTAAACTCATTTAGAGAAAAAAAGTCCTTCTAGATAATTATTTTTTTAAAAAAAATATATATAAATTATTGATTTTTTACAGAGAGGAAGGGAGAGGGATAGAGAGTTAGAAACATCGATGAGAGAGAAACATTGATCAGCTGCCTCTTGCACACCCCCTATTGGGGATGTGCCCGCAACCAATGTACATGCCCTTGACTGGAATCAAACCTGGGACCCTTCAGTCTGCAGGCCGATGCTCTATCCATTGAGCCAAACAGGTTAGGGCTAGATAATTATTATTGAATCAATTCTCAACAAATTACCAAACTGGTCCAAAGTTTCTTTCAAAGATAATGGTAAAAATCATTCTGAATGAACTTCTGAACCCTCTCAATGCAATGACAGTATCTCTGATCTGCTTTAGTAAACCTATTTAGTCTTATACTAAACAGCAACCGTTTACAGCTGAAAACAAATATAGTCCAATGCAACGTGTTGGGGAAATACTATGCAATGGTGAACCTTGGATCCCTGGTCAGGATACAATTCTCTCTCACATCACTTTTTCGATGGGAAACTCAGCTGCAGATTGAAATTGCTTAAATTACCAGAGCCCTTGTCCTGCATGGCATGAGGATTGCCTGCAGGCTGGGCCCTTGACGTTATTTCACTAGTGAGTTGACTGAGGAGTAAGCACGTCATGAGATGTCATCATCTCCAGGGGTTTACTCAGGCCCCAGCGAGACCCCGAATCACACCACATCAAAGCCTCAGGAATGTGGTGTCACAGTTTCCTCACGTGCCCTTTTCACACTCACCTCTCAGGTCACAGAGCCAACACGGCCGTTTTGTGACAGATGTTCAAGAGAAGGGGGTGACACACACAAACGTTAGTCAGTGGGGTTTGCTGCAATCTCCCTGATTCTGCAGTTTCACACCTTTTACTTAGGCTTAACAAAAGAACACGTTCTTATTCCCCAACAGGGCCCGGAAATGGGGAGTCTGCGTAAGAGGGATGAAAGATACTTGCAGAACAAATCAATTTTATATTTCAATTTGTAGCAGAGATAGATGCACCTTGTTTCTCAGAAGAGCTAAAATGGTAAAGAACTTAAGATGTCAATAATGAAAGAAATCTAAGAAAAACGTCTCCCCTCAAATCTTTATGAAAAAAAATCTATTTATTCCTACAAATGAACAATTTAAGATGAGCACGCCTTCATGCACTTTACTGTATGTTTATTAATCCTCAGCATTGAACAGAGTTGCTCTGGTGTTGCTATCTAGACCTTATTGGTTCTACATGTTTATAATGGTGTTCTCGTCTCAGGAAGGGCAATTCTGTTCTCTAAGGTGCTCGGGACAAACCGGGGGTCTTCCGTGAGGCCTGCTTTTGCTCCATCCCACCTGGAACCTATAATCAGATCCTTTCGAATTTGCCTTGAACAAATATCCAGAACCAAACCACTGCTGCTGCCTCCACGTTTATTACTCTGATTCAGGGCACCGCCGTCTCTGTCCAGGATCATTGCCATGGCCTCCTAACTGGTCTCTCTGCCTTTGTCCTCCTCCCTTGCAGTCTCCTGTCACCACACCCACACACAATCCAACCATCCTCTGCGCAGAATCTCCCATGTCATAAAGAACTTTTAAAACCCAACTATTTAAAAAAGAAATCCAGTTCGAAAATGGGCAAAAGACATGGACAGACATTTCACAGAAGAGGACAGACAGAGGGCAAATAAGCACAGGAACATATAGGTAACTCATTGGCCATCAGAAAAATGCAAATTAAACCACAACGAGCTCTCAATGCAAACCCATCAGAATGGCTGGAATAGAAATGAGTGACTCCACCATTCTGGTAAGGATGTGAGAAACTGGATCACTCTGCAAAAAACAGTTTGGGAGCTTCTTGTAAAACGAAACGTGCAATCACCACACAGCCCAGCAATGTTACTCTCGGATATTTATCTGAAGAAATGAAAACCTATGCTCACCCAAAACGTGTATGAAATGGGCAGGGTAGCTTTATTTGTAGCAGCCCCTAAATCTGGAATGAGCCCAGAGGTCCTTCAATGAGTAGGTGGTTAGATACACGGTGGTACACACATACCATGGAACAATACCCAACAGGGAAAAGGATCAAGCTATTGATACACATATTAACTTGGAGGAATCTCCAGGGAAGCGTGCTGGGTGAAAAAAAAAGTCCATCCCAAAAGGGTACAACACTCACCGACCGGGAAATGGAGAACAGGTTGGTGGGTGCCAGGGTAGGAGATGGAGAAGGAGGGGTGGAGAGGTGAGAGATGGGTGTGGTTATGAAAGGACGAGAGGGAGCCTTGTGCTGACGGAACTGCTCTGTATCTGTCTGTGAACATGCAAACTACACATGGGATAAAATTGTGTAGAACTAAATCCACACAAACTGGGAAAATCTAAACAAGATCGGCAGATTATATCGATGTCAATACCCTGATCTGCAACATGGCTCTAGAGTTCTACAGAACGTTAGCCCTGGAAGAGACTGGGGGGAGGGTGCAGGGATCTCTGTGCATTACTTCTTACAAATGCATGTGAACCTACTATTATCTTAATAATGATTTCAATGAAAATAAAAATCATGAGGTCATTACCTTGCTGTCATCTGACGGCACCTTCTTCTAGTCCCGGGACCTAACTAAGCATGTCACTGTGTGCAAGGGAGTTAGCTTGTAGAGTTGGAAAATGTGATACACCCGATGGTTCATTAAACCGACCAGATTTACATAGAAACTCCCCAACTGTCCCACTAAGTCGGCCAGCATTTACATTCTGCACGCTATGCTTATCTCCAGCTAAAATGGGGGGAAAAATTATCTTTTTAAATAGTAGGACACAATCATATTTAGTTTCAGTATAAGCATACTGTCCTCAAGATGACAAAAATTAACCACCCAATTGCTCTCCCCCTTTGTAATAAGCAAGAACAGTAGAGTCTAATTCCCGTGACCCATTAGTGAATTTTTATAAGCAACATTCAAAATTTCATTATCACTTTAATGATTTTATTTTCAGATTATGGCTTTACGTGAAACAGGTCTAATGCAAAAAGGGCCAATGGCAATAAAATAATGGAGTGTAACATGCACAAAATAAAAAATGAGCATTATTACATTGCCAACATAATTTATTTATGCATTATGGTTGTTTAGCTGTGTTACTGCTGCACTAGTAACACAAATTAGATTTTTTTTCAAAAAATTCACAAAATATAGTCCATATATCAATTTATGTACTGACTTGACAGTATCTGCAAAATCTCAGACAAATGTTTTAACATGGTCCTAGCTCCGGCTGCCATCTCCAATTCTATTAGCCTGCGAGTGGAGCCTCCATAATCTCTTCCATATTAAGTTAACGTCCGTCTACCATCCTGCCCCTACCTCGGCCTGAAACAATCTTTTATCCAATAACCTTCCGCATCCTTCTTCACGTGTGACTCACGGCTGCGGACACTCGGGCCAGGCGGAGGACCCTCGCTCGGTTTGGGCTGATGTCTTCATTTCTGGTAGTTTTGGAAGGCGCAGCCTGAGCTGGCCTCCATGCCCGAGCGGGGGAGAGTGGCTCCTGTCTGTAGTGGGGCAAGAACGTGACCATGGGCTTCTCTGGAGGGAGACCCAGGGCTGAACTGCAAAGCCCAGTCCTTGGGATAAACCCAGGGGGTGGCGAGCTCTGACTGTGCCTTCCTTACAGGACAGCCCCGGTTCTGAGCTGAGTGTGGAGTGGGATGCAGGTGGCTCCTGAATGAAGGACCTCTGCCCCCCACCCCAATCCTTTACTCCCGTCTCCTCACCCGCGCCCACCACATGGACCAGGAAGAGCCGCTGGGCTGTAGACCACCATCTCTCACTAAAGTAGGTGGGTGAGTCCACCAGAGTCACTCCTGCTTCCTGCATCAAGGCTGTCACCCCACTCACCGGCCAGGGGTGAATAATCAGAAAGCATATTCTTGTTGTACATGAAGTGGTATAATGCCTCTTGGGGGTAGACTACGATAAAATAAAAATGTATTCTATAAGCCTTAAAGTAATCAGTGAGATAACAAGATTAAGAGTTTCAGTTAATTCTAACACAGGAGGAAAAAAAAATGGAAACACACACCCAGACACGCACACAAGCTGCTAGGAATTCAAAGGCAGAAAAGAGAACAAATAGCAATGGGGCAAATGGTAAATACAGAGCAAGGTGGTAGAATAAAATCTAACTATGTCAGTAACCAGATTCAACATAAATGCTCGAACACCCCAGTTAAAACTCGGAGTTGATCAGATTTGTATTTAAAAAGACCTGATTGTAACACACTTGACATATACAGACACACATAGATTAAAAGCAAAATGTTTTTTTTAAAGGTTATACTGACAGAACCACGCTTTACAAATATGAGACTGAATATGGGAAGAATCCAAGGCCCGGGGAGCGTTTAGATGCTCACCCCGCCGGACAAGGTCCCACCACAGTAGCCAGCTGCAGGGGCGGCAGCTAAGGGAGGAGTGAATGGGTGGAGGAGGCACCCGGAGGCAGAATCAGCAGGTGGGAGACAAAAGAAATCTCCAAAGGAAAAGAGGGAAACCAAAAATATTCCACGGCTTCAAAATGAGTCACCTGGAAGCTAACAACCTATTTGTGAAGCTATAACCTACAGGGAAAGAAGGAGGCACAAGAGTGGCCGTCCTCCTTCTGAGAGGCTGAGAGGCTGATTTCTGAGGATGGCCTGGGGAGATGCCCTCAGGCAGCTGGAGGCCAGAGCTGGGGGAGGGCAGAGGCAGGCACTGATTCTCGAGCTGGCTGCACAGACAGGAAGCTACGCTGCAAGAGCAGCCGACCCTGCAGTGACATTAAGCTTGAAGGCAGGCCTCGGTGGGAATGAACTATCCAATACCTCTTTTCTGGTTTTTCCTCTAATCTCTTCTACAGAGTCAACATCTCACACAAAACAATTTTACTGACTGCGAAGATACATCCATCTCATAAATATTTAAACATTTTAACCTAATCCTAAGGTTTCCTGCTTCAGTATAGTAGTATTTACTTGTGATTACATTGATGGGCTCCACACGTCAACGGCAGAGCTTCTCAAATTATCTGTGGTGAAGGACCAACCTTGTAAATCCCCAGTCCCTATGGACCTACATGTGGTCCTACAGTTCTTAGACTGAATTGTGTCCCTCCGGAATTCGTATGTTGAAGCCCTCACAGCCCCTCCCCCCATGAGACTCTGGAGATAGGGCTTACAAGGAGGTAATTAGGGTTAAAAGAGGTCATAAGAATGGGGTCCTGATAGAATAGGACTACTGTCTTCATAAGAAAAGACACCAGCCCTGGCCCATTTGGCTCAGTGGATAGAGCATCAGCCAGTGGACTAAAGGGTCCCAGGTTCGATTCCCGTCAAGGGCATGTACCTTGTTTGCAGGCACATCCCCAGTAGGGGGTGTGCAGGAGCCAGCTGATCGATGTTTCTCTCTTATCTATGTTTCTAACTCTCTCAATAAAATATATATTTTTAAAAAGACACCATAGAGAGCGATCTCTCTCTCTCTCTCTCTCTCTCTCTCTCTCTCTCTTTCTCCACATGCACACAAAGAAAAGACTTTATGAGCACACAGCAAGATGGTGGCCACCTGCAAGCAGGGAAGATGCCTCAGAATGAAATCTACCCTGATGACACCTCAAGCTTGGACATCCAGCCTCCAGAACTGTCAGAAATAAACTTCTGTGGGTTAAGCCACCTAGACTGTGGTATTTTGTTATGCAGCCAGAGCAGACTAATACATATGCATGTAACCACATGCTGCTCAACCATGCAAAGTGGACACTACTCTAACTGGTCTATACTTGTTCACAAGACAAGCCCACGGATCGCATGCTTAAATGTCAAACTGGCTTAGAAATTTCCAAATGCTTGCCCTCCATTTCTATGCTTATCTCACTGTAGACCTATAATAAACAGTCTGTGAACTAATAGCAGTCTGCTGACCATGTTTCAACCAGAATTGGTTTATAGTCTTTCTGTGGTTTAAAAGAGAAAAGCAATATTTTGCTAAAACTTAAAATAAGGGCATGAATTTTAAATACATTAGAAACCAGCTGTATGCTGTGGGGTGAGAGAAATTAGAGAGAAGCCCAGGATTCTATAATATCATATATCATACCATGTCATACTATATCATAAATCATATCATACCTAGGCAAGATCCCCCCCCCCCAAGACATTGCAGAATGCATGTTCTTAAAAATGAGCACCACTGTGCCTTGTTTATAATGGCCCTTGAATTCTGTTTCTCTTTAGAACTTCCATCAATCTCTGTAACCATATCCACAGAGCACATTACAATTAGATTACAAACTCACAGACAGAGTATTACTTCTTCTTCAATTGGTGATATATACACCAAACTCACAAAACAGATGTTCTCAAGGGACTGACCCGGATGCATGAGCAAATTAACTCCTGTGATCCTGCCACTGAGGGAGGACCCAGTACAGATATGTCCAACTGTCCAGTGGCCATCACAGAGGGTCTTGGATGGATTTTAATCCATACATTTGGTCATCACTCTCAGCCACGGATGGCCCCAGGCGCATGTCTGATGATTGGCAGCCTATTAGTCCAGGAGAGCCTCAGATGAGACAGCAGCTCTCTGCTCCATATGACCTTCCATGGTGGCCAGTCCTGGGTTCCAAAGAGTAGCAAGCCCCCAGCACATGTTTGCTAACGTCTAATTGGCCAGACAAGTCACATGGCCAAGCCTAGATAAAAGACTGGGGGAAATAGAGTTCACTTCCTGATGCGGGGCAGGGGTGGGGATGGGGGTGGTGGTGCCTGGGGTTGGGGGGGGGGGAGGAGTGGGGAGAGACAAAGTCACAGTGCAAAGGGCTGGCTGCAGAGAGAGGAAGAATTTGTGGCCATTTCTATAATCAGAAATGGAACAGTTGTATTACTGGCATAAATAGAAGGTTAATACTAAAAACAAATGGAAAACAACTCCATCCTGAATATAAACTGATCTCTTTCAGTGGTATGAGACTTGACTTTCCTAAAGTTTCTAAGCCAAGAGAGAGGGTTAGGTTAACCAATGTTAATACCTTAAAAGAATGCAACCTAAGCTAATTTACAAAAACTGGACGTCAGCAGTCATATTTAAACAGATTATGTACTAACCATGGGTTTAGAGGGCCTCGGGCTCTTTAACAACACAAAGATTTTGCATTTCTGACTAATGCCAAAGCTGGGCCCTTAATTCCACACTGAGCCCTCCACACACAGAAAAAGCTCATTTAAAACTCCACACCTGGGATGCATAATTCCTCAGTTAATCAAAAAAAGTTTGCTAGAATGGGGGATCGTTTAAAAATGAATATCTTTCAGATTTTAATTTAGCAAACATTGAAAGTACATTTATTTGCAAGTTTTATAACACAGGGTCCCCGCCTCCCTCTCCTTTGAGCAAATCCAGTGACATTTTCTCACCGTCTTCGTTCACAAATACACAATTCAAGGTCAAAGATTCCCAGGTTCCCTTTCTTTGAAAAAGAGTGAAAACAAAGATACGCGTGAAGCCATGTGGAAACAGAGTCTGGAAGCTGTCTATATTTTATGATTTTCCCCTAATCTTTTATAATTGCCTCATCTTCACCCAATCGGATAGTAACATGTCTTTATGGAGTCTTTCCAAAGGTTTTCCCGGAAAGGACGGCTCTTTCTGTGTTAGCACACACATTTCACCGGCTTTCATTCATTTCATTAAACGATGCCAATTGCAGTAACAAGAACGCCACATGTAAGCAGATTGGGGGACAAACTGCCTTTTGGTGAGCACTTAGCTCGGTGAGTGAGCATTGTCCCCGGGCCCCCACCGCTGGGTGGGCCGGGAGCCTAGGCCAGTCTGGACTCTGCCCGGGAGGATGGAGAGAGCTGGTCTTTGGAAGCCCTCCCCTGCACTGTGGTTCACCTCTTGGGGGACCCAGTGGGCGAGCACTGCTAACGCCAGGGCTATGGTTAGTAATGACTGTCTTTAATCCTCCCCACACCAGCAACACTACACAGAGCAGTGTTTCATTTGGATAAAACTCAAGAGGGGGACAGCCCATAGACAAACCAGAAAATTACCAAGATTATCACAGGAATAGAGGAAACCAAAGCAGGAAGAGAAAAAACCCAGTTCAGTAATTCTATTCAAAAGTACCCTACTCCACAAGTCCAAACCCTTCTTTACCTTCCCAGGAACCCAGCACCTGCTCCAACACTGGGAAGCAGTGCCCATTGAATATAGTTGGTAGTGACCAGATAAATATAGATAAGTATAATTCAATTTTAAAACTTCCCAGGCAATTTTTTAAATTGAATTCTGAGTTTAAACAGACCTTTCAATTAGGTAGAGACTTCTAGAAGAGAGGTGTTTTTTTTTTCTGAAACAACAGTAACAATGACTAACATACTGAATACTTAATCCTGCCAAGCAATGCAGTAAGCATGCCATATGCATTCATCCCTGTGACTACTCTAGCTACAAAACTCATTTAAGGACACACAGCCTGCCAAAGGTGGAGTCAGGATTTGAACCCAGAGCCCACATTCTCAACCACTGTATCATACTGCCTAATTCAGTTCACTATTTCTTTTCTTTTCTTTTTTTAAAATATATTTTATTGATTTTTTTTTTCTCTTTTTTTTTTCAGAGAGGAAGGGAGAGAGATAGAGAGTTAGAAACATCCATGAGAGAGAGTCATCGATCAGCTGCCTCTTGCACACCCCCTTCTGGGGATATGCCCGCAACCAAGGTACATACCCTTGACTGGAATTGAACCCAGGACCCTTCAGTCCGCAGGCCGACACTCTATCCACTGAGCCAAACCAGTTTCGGCAAGTTCACTATTTCTTATAAATACTATAATTCCATGTTCTGCCTGAGAGTTTTGTTATACTTCCAAAGGCACATAAAAGTCTTCAATTATAAAGTTGAAGTCAATTCTTAACCACCACTAACTATATGTTCACTGAAAATCACCTATATGTGCCTGACTCACTCATTCATTAATGAAGATTTAACAAACAATGGCTTAATCACTTGAAAAGTAAGTTAACGTACTTCAATGGACATTTCTCATTTACTGAATGCTACTGCGTGCTGCCCTTACCCATGCTCTCAGGAATCTGAGCCTGGTGGGAGGAGCACACGTGGTCCTACAGCTTCAGTGAATGCTAGCAGCTACTTGCAGGAAGGGCTGTGGGATGTCCAAGGGTGGAATGGATAGCAGGGAGAGAGGGCTGTATAGAATTGATCTCCCACTGAGGCATTTTTTGCTAAGTCATGGGGATTCCTGTGAGGCCTGTAGCAGTGGAGAAACAGGACCAGGATTTTGTTTTGGAATGACCCCTCCCGCCGCAGAGGGTGTGGGGGCAGAGGAGAGAGCATGAAGACTGGAAGGCTAGAGAAGATCTGCTGTAAAGGTCTAGGTAAGAACCGTGGAATGTGCACCTGAACTGCGTAAATTGTGTGGTATGAGAATAAACCCCAATAAAACTATCTAAAAAGCTAAGTCTAGAGGAGAAATGGTGAGCGCCCGAACTCAATCCATGCCAACAGCAACAGGGAAGAAAGATTAAGGAGAGATCCAGAAGTCAGAATCAGCAGCACTGGATGAGTGAAGGGTGGGAAGGAGGGAGGGCTGGACTCAGCTGTAGAAACAAGACCAAGAAGAGGAGAAAAATGGAGTCATAACATGGGATGCAAACAAGGTCACAGAGGAGGTGGTTAACATACAAACAAGGAACCGAAACACAAACCAAACCAATTCAGTATCATGGAGGACCACGCCCATGGAAATGAGTCATTGAGCTGATGCAGACATAGGAGCTAACTGCTAAAGGGCTAACTCAGTAACAACGGCGGTACTGTTAAGTGATCACCTTTTCACTTCCTCCTCTGTGTCAGACCTGGTGCCCATCACTTAGGTGCACATTGCCAATGTCTTCATTCTGCCTCGGAGGAAGCCAGGACACTGCAGAGTTCAGAGGAAGAGCTGAGATTCTAATCCAGCCACCTCCCGACTCTGACACCCCAAGCTATGTCCATGCTATCATGCCCGCGTAACAAATGATGATGGCGATGATAACAAAGACAACCAAAGTTCATTCTGCCATTGCTGAGCCTGCTAACAAAAGTGTAATACAGATGCAGCTCACTTCCCTGTGCCTCGACCGATGCCCAGGTCTGTGTTTGGCATTTCACAAATATAAGAGTACCTATATCCTGCTTGTAAGACCTGCAATTGATTGCACATGTGCTCAATGCCAGACCCTTGTGATGAGGGTTATACATGTGCCCTTTCTACTCCTCAGAGCATCCCTGCAGTGGAAGCTGCACTCGCCTCGGGTCTGCAGTCAAGCAAATAGGCTTGCAGGTCAAGGTAACTGGCCCAGGGCTGTGATGCACTAAGAGGCAGTGCAGGGACAGACTCTCCCTAGTTTGGGATATCCATGGGTAGATATAAACACAGGTGTGAATATAAATCAATTGAGAGACAGAGAGAAAGAAAGGTGTCTATGTGGCAAAATGCTCAAAATAGTAGTTACTCCTAATGAAGGGTATGTAGGAATTATCTGTATTGTGCTTGCGTCTGTATTATACTTTTCTTTAAATCTGAAACTATTTTTTTTTTAAATAGGAAAATAAACCCTGTGAGTCAAGGCATGAAAGAGCAGAGGGCTGAGTCCACTCTCAGAAGACACTCTCAGTCACTACAAACAACTGAGAACCAATTTCGTTTCTATGCAGCTGTAGAAAAATAAAATCACCGAACATTTATTTAAAGAAGAAGAAACTGCAATTAAGCAATGTTTTCAAAACTATCAATGGAGCACGCATGGTGCAGACGGCCTTGCGGCTCACCACGACCTAAGGATCAGAAGCGCATTGTAGCTTCTGGGTGAGTAGTTCATTCATGTGCATCTTAGAAAAGGAACTGTTGGTCTCCAATATGTTTAATTGGCACATCTTGCCAAGTTCAGAATTAAAAGAAAACCATGAATGCATTTAATACTAAAATAAGGTATTGCCGAACATTTGATACTTACAAGATTGTAGGTTTTTTCTAGTTTTTAGGAATTGGAGATCCCTGTGGAATTCTGCATTTAAAAAAGTGACCCTTTGCTTGAAATCACATCAAAGAAGTAAACTAAATTTGCCTCAAGAGTGAGGACCATGATGATTATATAAAAGAAATTATTTGAATATTGATTTGATCCTGTGGGCTGGACTTTATGACATTGCCAGTATTTGAATATTTTTTAACCTAAAAAACTGCATTTTCATGTGGTTCCAACACAGTGTTTTATATTGGTAGGCTATTCTCTTAGTCTATAGGTGGACATACATTAGCACACACCGATGTTATATGATAAAGTTGTACACCTGAAATGTATATGTTATTAACCAATGTTATCCCAATAAATTTCCTTTTGTAAAAAAGTGAAATTTCAGTCATTTTTTAAGGCAACACTAGATGGCAGTAAATACACAAAAGTTGTAATATGACATTGAGTTACTAGCACAGAGTAATGATCATATTTGCCTTTTACTCAACTATGTGCCGCATTGATTTAATTATTATAAAATATTTAATATTATTTAATTATTATAAATAATAATAAATAATAAATAATAAATAATAAATAATAAATAATAAATAAAATTAAAGTTTGCTGGCTTCAAAAATGTGAACCAGAAAAACAATTGAACTGAATATGAGGACACTAGTTCTCAATCAACATCAACATCATAGTTATATTTTTCTTAGTTTTCTTAGTTTAAAAAATTCTGATAACATGAATTTCTTTTAAATTTTACCTAATTTGGAGGGAAAATCTTTTAAAATAAAATATCTTAAGTTACTTTTTACATCAAGATGTTAACGATTTATTTGTTTGTTTCTATTTATTTGTGACTTATTTATTATGGCTTTTTTGAATTAGTAAAAGTTCTACTCTTTCAGGAGCCATGTATGAATATAGGAAAGTACAGCATGCTATTTATTTAATATGCTACTAGCAAAACATTTTTAACTTGATAAACTAACAATTTATCTAGAATGCAGCGGAAAAAATAGGGAAATTATAATTTTAAGATTTTACTCCCCAATTTGAAGACACTGCAGATCAAAGAGAAAACCTTATAAACAGAAACATGTTAATTTGATCCAGTGATGACTCTCATGACTTTCCTATAACATACTAAATTAGAATTTCAGTATGATTTTACAAACATATAGTAATAAGCAACAAAACTTATATTTTCAAAGTTATTTGTAAACTTTCTACTTTTTGGATTCATTACAAGACCAGATGGCATTCAGCACAGGTCTCAGCAATGCTAGAATAAAATTAGCTAACTTACTAATTTTTTGGGTACTTCTAACACTTTCTCTGAGCTTGATTTTGTTCTGACACAGAAAATCCCCAATTTAGAAAACAAAGTGAGGGTTCTTTCAAATGTCAATAAAGTAAAAATAAATAAATCTTTAAATGCATTAATGGTGGCAGAAGGGGAGGATTTAGTTTAATACCAATCTGTGCCTATATAATTCAACTTTTGATCAATAGCTTTTTCAAAAGTCAGAAAATAAGTTGCTATAGTTACTATAAACATACAACCAAATAGCCAAAACAATCTTAAAAAATTGGGGGTCTCACACTTCCTGATTTAAAAATGTACTATAAAGCTATGAAAATCAAAGCAGTGTAGTACTGGCAAAAAGACAGATATTACTTATTTTGTTAACTTGTATATACATTAAATATATACAGCTTTATGTATGTCAATCATACCCTCAATAAAATGCATGAAAAGACAATATAGATATACAGACCAATGGAATAAAATAAAGAGCCCAGAAACAAACCTTCACATATGCGGTTTTTGACAGGGGTGCCAAGACCATTTGCTTTTCAACAAATGATGCTGGAAAATTGGATAGCTACATGCAGAAGAATGATTTACCTTATATCATATATAAAAGTTAACTCAAAATAAATCAAAGGTCTAGATTTAAGACCTAAAACTATAAATCTAGAAGAAAACAAAGGACAAAATCTGCACAACATTAGATTTGTCAATGATTTCCTAACTATAACACTAAAAACAAAGACAGAGAAAAAAAAGAGAGAGAGAGAAAATAGAGAAGTTGGGCTTTTGTGCATCAAAGGATAATATCAACAGAGTGAAAAGGCAACCTTCAGAATAGAAGCAAATATTAAAAGTCATATGTCTGATGAGGGGTTAATGTTTATAATATATAAAGAACTCTACAACTCAACAACTAAAAAACAAACAACATAATTTAAAAATGGACAAGGATTTGAATAGACATTTCTCCAAAGAAGATTTACAAATGAAAACATTTACAATCCATGAAAAGATGCTCAACGGGTATCTTCTTCTGTAAATGAACTACTGGGTATTCTCATCAATCCCTTGTGAGTCTCATTAGTTTAAGCATAAATCAGTCCCAAAAGTCTAGTTAGCCATGATTGTACTACAGGCAAAGACAAACTGCTAGATCTGCGAAGTGAAGGGCCATATCCTAAATCAAGACGCGCTACATCATGAGCCTGGCCAGCTGGCCATCCCCTGGCTAAGGGCCCTCTCTGTTTTGATCTCTCACTTCCACAGGTAATAAATCAGCCTTGCAAATAGCTCTCCAAAATCCTATTCAACTCACTAGTCCAAAACCGACCTACTTTTATCTGCCAGAGCCATTCTCTTTCCCCTCCTACACACTGCCGTCTAAAACCATTCTCTAACACGAATATTCTACATATAGCATCTATCACAAGCACAGATTCCTATCAAATATGCTAAAAGAGCAAAATAGAGCAAAGCAGACTGTATTTCTTCAGCCACTACTGGAAATGTACAAGTGCACATTTGAATGTACAAATGAATTCCAGGATTTCATTTTTTTTTTTTTCTTCTGGTCAGCCCTAAGTCCTGAGACCTTAGGTCTATGAATCACGACTTTATGTTCCTGCAAAGTTTGCTTTAACAAATTTTCACCACTCTCGTATGTTTTAAATGTCTACAACTAGAAGGTCACAATATTCCTGAGAACTAAAATCACTAGCAACAAAAAATTGCCTGCAAATTCTTGTTTGTGATTGGTAAGTGCTTTGATTTTTAAGACGGTCCAGCAATCCATAGTCAGAAACATAATTAAATGGTTTCTAAGCAGTACAGAGACAGCCAGCTTGTGCTTTGTATGGGAAACTAAGAGTCCTCCTACACACGCTTTGACAGCACGCTTTGGAGTTTTAGAATGTTTCACAATGGGCTCCATACCTGTTGGAAATGAGACTTAAACATGAATTTTTCTCAAAAAAATATTTTCTTTGGATTTGTTTGAGAAAGTAGAAGTTACAAATCTCTAGGTTAGACTTAAAAAAAAATTCACCATATTAAAGCTACAGAATTCTATCTATAATAAAAAAGGATAATATGCTAATTAGACCTGATGTCATTCCCAACATCCTTCTGGATGAAGCCCGGTGGCCAGAGGGAAGCCAGTGCCAGCAGCCAGAGGAAGGAAGGCCTGCGCTTGCAGGAATTCTCCTGCATCGGGCCTCGAGTTTCAAATAAGATTTATCTACTCAGCCCTGACCCGGCAGGGAAAGTCACTTCCCTGTTTGCGCCATGGTGACCATTTTTCAATCCCCGGTGATCACCAGGAATGCACAGCCTCAGACTCCTGTCTTCCCGTCACCTGAACGGCGTTGCTTTCATACCAGTAAATGCATGTGGCTAAATCGCCAGCCAGAGACATCACTGCTTTGGAATGACGGAGGCATCTGATGTAGAAACGATTTGAAGGAGTTAAGCTCTCACTTACCTCCACTGCGACAACAATCAAAATGAGGTCTGTTTTTGACTCTGGAAAGAGGGCATCCACTTGGGGCGACATTCCAATCAGAGCGCAGTTAGTGACCACGGAGATCACACTCATTGTCTCAAAGGCCAACTGGAAGCAAAAGAACCAGAAATTAAAACTGCTGTGTGCTTCTTGTCTTATCATGAGTTACCGAAACATTTTTTGATATTCCATTTTGATTTATCTGTGTTTTTGAATATATGTTTTGTATAGCTTTCTAGGAGTTGCTCTAAGTAAGTGTATATATATATATATATATATATATATATATATATATATATATATCATACACACACATATATAGTTACATTATATTTTATATGTATGTGTGTATATATATATATTTTTTTCTTTTTACTTGTGTTATTTATCAGCTCGAGTAAAATATAGAAATCTTACCTCCCTTTACCATTCCTTATCCTATATAATAAAAGGCTAATATGCAAATTGTTCCCTTGACCAGGAGTTCAGCCAGGGGGCTGTGAACTGCCTGTGGCCCCTCCCCCAGGCTGATCCCACCCCTGACTGCCTCCCCCCAAACCCGATCCGGGCAGGCCAGCCAGAACCCAGCCATGCACGAATTTGTGCACCAGGCTTCTAGTGTGTAATATAATTGCCTAAATATGTTCTCTACATATAGTATTTAGAATCATTACATAACTTTAAAGACTCAAGAAGAGAAGGAAAATCTATTGTATTGACTTGTATTTTTGCTTAGCAAGTTTATTTCTTTCTAATGTCTCCAGATTCCTACTTTTATAATTTCCTTAGTTTTGAGAACTTTCAGTCCTACTTGTAGGATAGGTCCCCTGAAAATAAAAAACCTCGTATTGGTTTTCCTTCATTTGAGAGTGTCTGGCCCTCTCCTTTGCTCCTAAAGAATGCTTTCTGTGAATATAAGATTCTGTATTGACAGTACTTTCCTCTAAGCATTTGGAAAGTACTGTGCCACTCTCTTCTGACACTGCAGTGGGGAGAATCTCGTTACGTGAGTGAAGGCCCCGCTGGCTACTCTCCTAGAAAATTGTCCAAGTTTTACACCTGAAAGGAGTCATAAAGATCATATTTTACCTGCCTCACCCCTGCCCCCAATTTTAAAAATAAGAAAGGCGAGGCCCAGAGGAAGTTGGTGGCTTATTGAGGTCACACAGCTGTTTGGTGGCCGAGCGAGAATGAAATCAGTTTCCCCAAATCTCTCCTTTGGGCTCTTTGTTTTAAATCACAATGCCTCGTTCTGTTATTTCTTTTAGAGGAATATTTTTTTCTCTCAAATAATTACCTGCCATACACCAATACTGGCCGAAGGCTCTGCGAATGGCCGTTTGAAGACTCTGCACATTTTTAAGGCGTCGGAATTAACTTCGGTGAAGTTGTTGAGCACAGCGAAGGCCGCTGCTAGCGGGTAAACACAGGAGAAAAGGCTCACGTAGCCAAACTGCAGCAAGAGCTCCAGGTAGTCATCGAAGGTGCCCTGGAATTGTGAGCCACAAGGAGAAAACAGGCATTGTTTAATACCGTCTAATGAGAATAACTTACCAATGTCATCCCGCTAAATTTAACTTAAGAAGAGTCCTGGCTGGTTTAGCTCAGTGGGTAGAGCTTTAGCCTGTGGACTGAAGGGTCCTGGGTTTGATTCTGGTCAAGGGCATATGCTGGGTTGTGGGCTTGATACTCAGTAGGGGGCGTGAAGGAGGCAGCCAATCAGTGATTCTTTCTCATTGTTGATGTTTCTCTCTCTCTCTCTCTCTCTCTCCCTTTTCTTTCCTCTCTGAAAGAAAAAAAAAAAAATTAAAAATTAAAAACAAAATCTTATATGATGGCCCTCACAGTATGGGCACCCCAGAACTCTAGTCCCTCGCCTTCCAAAGGAAAAACTAATAGTGTGGTGCCAGCAAAAAGGACAGAGTAAGGACCTCCAGAAGCTGGCCCCTCCAAACAAAAAGGGCAAAAGTTGTCAGGATCTCCTTTGTCAGCACTGTGAAATTTACCACAGCTAGTAGCACCTCAGGCAGCACTGAGTAGAGAAAAACAGCTCAGCCTTGTGCATTTAAATTCACTCGAGATTCACCTCCTGCTCCCAGGTCCACAGCAGCCGTAAAAGTAACAACAGGCACGCCCAGGGGCACAGGGGGCAGAGGGGCCGGAGGTCTCACCAAGCCTCATTCCAAAGAGAAGTCACCTCCCGATGCGGACAGTGGGACCTTGTGGACTCTGCTCAGACGGCTCATCTTTATTCAGCCTCACTGAGGGCCCCCTCCCCCAGTGCTACAGGCTTCTCCTGTGGGGGTGGAGGTGATGAAAGATTATTTGACTTTGGATGGTGGGCACACAGTGAAATATATATTCAATAGATCTTGTAACCTAGAAATCCACATCTTAAACCTATATGACCCTATTAACCAAAGTCACTTCAATAAATTTAATTTAAAAAAAAAAAAAAGGAAAATGGTTATAAGTTTCTTTGGGGGGATGATGAAAAAGTTCTGGAATTAGATAGTGGTTACATATCTTGTGAACTTATTTTTAAAAAATCTAAAATGTACATTTTAAAATAGTGAATTTTGTGGTATTAGACATTTATCACAATTCTATTAAAAGTAAAGGAAAACAAAGCTGATAGGACAAGGAAACTCCCCAGAGTCACCCTAAGGAAAGTGATATATACATCAAAGAGGCCAAAGAAAGGAGCCCACAGCAGGAAATAAGGAGACCACGGAAGCATGGAGAATCCCTCTGAAACCATGTTTAAAAACCTTTGCGAATGTTTGTAAAGGTTTAGACTAGTGCAGTGTTTTTCAACCTTTTTTTGGGCAAAGGCACACTTGTTTCATGAAAAAAATCACGAGGCACACCACCATTAGAAAATGTTAAAAAATTTAACTCTGTGCCTATATTGACTATATATAAAGTAATTCTCTTGAATAGGAATCAAATAAACACAAAGAAAGTATTTTATAATTACTTTATTATGAAATATTAAGTAAACAAAATAGTGAAAAATTATAAAATTCTTGTCTTGTCTGCACCTACGGCACACCAGGCAACATCTCTAGTGTGCCGCGGAACAGCGGTTGAAAAACGCTGGACTAGTGGTCAGCAAACTCATTAGTCCACAGAGCCAAATATCAGTACAACGATTGAAATTTCTTTGGAGAGCCACATTTTTTAAACTTAAACTTCTTCTAACGCCACTTCTTCCAAACAGACTCGCCCAGGCCGTGGTGTTTTGTGGGAGAGCCACACTCAAGGGGCCAAAGAGCCTCATGTGGCTCGAGAGCCGCAGTTTGCCGACCACGGGTTTAGTCCAAAGGAGGAGGGGGCAATAGTCGTTGCGTACCCTCAACAACTAGAGATACTAACAGTGCGGGGTGAGTTACTCAATGATCTTTACTGACTGGACAACGAAGGCCTCACTGAAGAAGGATGCTTACGCACTGAGTTGTCACCTGAGTAAGACCGCCGCCTCTCACTGGACTCAGGGACGCACCACTCGAATGCCTCCCTAGAGGCCTGTTGTTCACAATCACCTTTACTCTGGCCCGAGGGAAGCTGAGCAGCGCTTTATGCTGGGTCGTAATCGCCATGTCGCCTAAGGCCGCACTGCAGACCTCCCCATGAGCCCCCTATGCACACGCAATGACAACTTGGGTGTAAGAAAAATACTCATCACGATATTTTAAAGCAATATTAAACATGGATATTGTGAAACGAATCATTATTATTACTGCATCTCAGAGTCCGTCTTTCTCCAAGACATACAATTAGACTCCGGTGCTGAGAGCTTTAGTATAAGTCAGATTCTACTTCTAGTCAGTTTTTTGTGTTTTTTTTGTGTGTTTTTTTAAAATATATTTTATTTATATTTTACAGAGAGGAAGGGAGAAAGATAGAAAGCTAGAAACGTCGATGAGAGAGAAACATCGACCAGCTGCCTCCTGCACACCCCCTACTGGGGATGTGCCCGCAACCAATGTACATGCCCTTGTCCGGAATCGAACCTGGGACCTTTCAGTCCACAGACCGACGCTCTACCACTGAGCCAAACCGGTTTTGGCAGATTCTACTTCTAGTCAGTTTCTATTCGTATTTTATATTTTGCTGAAATAGAGAATTTCCTAACTTAGTTATAGAGTTAGATGCTCTGGCTACTTGGATGAAGCCCGGGCCCAGGGATTTCAAGTGAGTCTCTCTGGCAGTTTCCAAGGCTCGCCAAAGAGCAGCACCGAGCACATGTATGTTGGGAGCTGGCCGGTGGATGCTCAGCTGGGGATTCAGTGGCGAGCAATTTCTAAACTGCTCTTTGGTTGCCTTTGGCTCCAGGAAGCACCTCCTTACGTTGTGTTGCAGCATACAGATGTGGCTTTAAAATATGCCCAGTGATATAGCATTGATCTAATTCTCTGAAGAGTGAAGTAATCAAGAGTGGGGAAAGAGTAAAAATCTTAGCAATCAAGCGGGTTTTACCACAACTCGGTGTTAAGAAACCGTCATAGCCTATGCTCAGCTTTCAAAATTGTGCTGGTTTGGCTCAGAGAGTAAAAGGTTGAGCCTCTGCAGAGACGTGCAGATAATGTCTCTCAGATGTGCCGCCGGGCAGCCCAGCAGTCATGCCAAGCTCTGCCTGGCATTGCTAGCATATGAGATGTAGTGAGCAGGAGTGGGGAGGTGGGTAGAGGAGGGAGAGAAAGAGAGAGAATAAATTCCTACTCCAGATGAACATACAAACTAAAATTCTTAAGCATATGAGAAAAAAACTAAGTAAGAAAGTTAGTTCAGTTATCAGGAGATGAATTCATTCATGATGAAAAACAAGACTATGGAAGCTGAATGGGGGTGGGCTCTCTCCAAAGGCTCCATTGCACTAAGAGACTATACCATACCAAGAAGGTAGGTGCAGGACATAAGAAATAATGACCTAAAGCAAATGTGACCCCAACACCAGCCCCCACTACAGAAGTGGTGAATGTAGCCAGAGCCCAATAAAAGTACACTAAATACATGGTTAGATTTTATGACTCTCCAATGATCTCCTTATAGTTCCTAAAAAAATTCAGACTTCTTAGGAACTATTTTATTTTTACAATAGCACTCAGTAACTTAAGCTATAAATCAATCTTCATTTTTAGTGATGGACTTCAATATTTTCTTTTGTTTAAAAAAATTTTTTAAAAGTTTTTCAATTACAGTTTACATATTATTTTGTATTAGTTTCAAGTGTGCAGCACAGTGGTTAGACAACCACACACTTTACAAAGTTCCCTCCGATATTTCCAGAACCCACGTTCAATCTTTTCTTTGCATCTGAAGCGAGCCAAGCTTCTGGCCCCATGGCCGTCTCACCCCCAGCCCCACCGGCTCTGGCTGCTGTTCCCAGCACCTCCGCAGAGCACTCACGGGGTTCCCCAAGCTCATCCTCTGCGTTTTAGCCATAACTTCAGATTCAGGACAGTAGCCCTTCCCCGGCTGGAGAGCACTGAGCTGAGACCGTGAGTGCTTACGTGTGTGTATGTACGTGGTACGTGACTGTCATGCACATTGAGTCAATGCGAAACTCAACCAGATGCAAGCTTACCAAATACGTGCCCATTTCCTTTTCCAGGATGACCTGTTCGTACAACGTGGCATCGATGTCAGCCTTCAGAGCCTGCACCTTCTTCTTCACTTGCACGTGGTGCTTCCTCTGGAGCCAATAAGGCAGCAGAGACTCCACAACCTGGTTCAGGATCTGGGACATGATCAGGAGCGTGGCCAGGCTCTGAGGAGAAGCACATACATGTTTGCCAGTGTGGGTTAGTAAAACCACCCCATGTGCACAATTATGCAAAGAAATAGTATGCTATTGTTGGAAAAGCTAGTTTCAGAAAAGTTAGGGGTTGGAATGATGTTTCTAATCTGGGTTTATTTTTCAGCAGGGAAGACTTAGATTCAAATACAAAAAGATTATAATACAAATAGTATTATAATAAAAAATAAACCAGTTATGAATCAGTAGAACAAATTTCCTTAAATTTTGTTGTTGTTGCTGTTGTTATATCATCCTGGCTACAAAATTTGAATATCTAAATGATGTTGCCAATTTTGGAAAAATAATAGTTTTGCAACAACATTAAGAATATTATCAAATGAATACATCCCCCATCCACTGTTAAAAAAAAAAAAAAAAAAAAAGTCACCCATGACTCCACAAACAGGACAGAACCACTGCTAACATCTTGGACATTTCCAATCATATGTAGAAATTAAAGTAGAATAATCAACCATATACTATATACAGCTTTGTATTTTTCCCCCCTCTCGTTACATATTGTAAGCACTTTCCTATGCCAATAAAAATTCTTTCCTTATGTAGCCCAGGCACTGTTGTTGAATGCAGGTGTTATTTCCAACCTGAACTACCACACATGCTGCTCTTTGGGTACCTGCACATCTGAATCTTCACCCACCTCTGATGACTTAGTAGAGATGAGTTAAGGCTCCATTGCACTAAGAAGACTATACCACACCAGAGGTGGTGTGTCAATTTCTACTCTCCCCAGATGGGTATCAGTGTTCCCATCACACAACTTCTTTGCTGATATTAGAATTCTATTTTTTTAAGAATCCTCTCCCATCCGTCTGTCCCCTTTATATGAAGGAGACTCTCTACAGTGTAAGAAATGTAAAGTCACACCCCACTAACACTGTAGGTGGGACTGGGGAAGGTATGTGCATCCAACTACTTTTTCCATTTTCAAAAATAACTTTTAAAAAGTAGCAATATGTAGAGTGCAATTCTTAAGAGCACAACATTTAATTTACTTTTATGCAAGCTGTTAGGACCATAACTACAAAATACTAAACTTTCTCTGTTATATAATTTTTTTTTTAATTTCCTGACAAATGATCCCAAGTTCTCATATAAATACCAAGAAGTCACAGGACATTGACATCAGGAGGGAGCAGCCCTCCTGGCAGCTGACTCAAACATACACAGTAATAAATATATGTCAGATGTTCTTAACATTTCAGAAAAGGATCTGCTGGTCTCTAAAGTACAACCACCTATAATTTAAAATTGAAATGTATCAGACCTATGTAAGGCTACACCAATCACCCCCACCCTGAGACACACACAGAAGTTTAAAAAATATGTTTTGTTAGAACTGTTCTTACAATTCTATACAGATACAAATATATAGGAACTACATGTTCCATTTTACTGCCCTATAGTATCATTAATTTTACAAGTTGGTTAGCTTCCATTATTTTCTTTTCAGTTGAGTACACTACACGGTCCTGGTGGGTTTTCTGTTTTTAATTAGAACTGGGCTTAGAAACAGACAAAATTGAAAAGGTTTTATTTGTAAAAGTAATAATGGGAAGGGACTGCATTGCCTGGCTATAAGAAACCGCCTCTAAGGCCTGAAGAATGGATACCTTCTGCCATTCACACTCACCTGACGTAAGAGCTTCATGTCCTTCAGGACGAAGGCGATGTAGAAGAGTGAGGCAAAGCAATTCAGAAAGTTGAACTGGCAAAAAAAAAATGGTAACAACATTTAGTGTTGCTTCCCAGTACTTTACATTTACTAGTACAACTGTCAGCACTGCATTTAAAAACTCAACGAGAGACTTCCAGCCCTGTTCTCCCTCCTCCTCCTCAGTGGGCGGTCTATAAACCCTGCACATGATGCAGGAGGCACTCAGAGGAGACCCAGAGGCCGGAACCGGCTGGGGAATGACCCAGGACCGGGTGATAACACAGCACCAGTGCAGCTGATGCTCCTGTTTCTACTCTGTTCTTACAAGAGGGAGACCGAGGCCCACCATTCCCCACCTCCAACCTGGCAACCCAGGTGGCCCAGGCGGGTTCTTTCCCCACTCACCCACTTAGAAGCTTGAAAACAGCAGATGAACCAAGAGGAACTATCAGGACCCCCACTCACAATGAGCCGCCAGGGGCTATGCTCTCCTTCCCTCCTTCCCGCAGGCCCCCCACTGCCTTCCCCGAGGGGGTCTGTGAGGATGGCCGGGCAGCACCAGCAAGAAGGACCGCCAACCCCTCCACCAGAAGTAGCCCAGCCCAGAAGCCTCCTTGTACCCACAGACCTGAGACTCCTCACCGTGAAGAGGAGATGCCTAGGTAGATGGGTGGCACCAACAAGAGAGACCAGCTGTAACAGCCAGCCGAGTGCGGGAGGCATCTTTGTCACCACAGGCCTGAGATGCCCCTGCCCTGCTCAGACACAGTTCCGGGCTGGGATCCCCCATAACACGTGCCATTTCTTCACGCAGTTCTCCTGCTCAAGAATCTGCAACCACACCCTGCACCAATGGGTTTCCTCCCTGCCTCCAGCCTCATGCTGGCTACTTCCTGAGACAAGACTGCTTTGGGTATGGCTGCGGGCACTTCGTTAGTGAGGGAAGAGGGAGTCACTGCAGAGAGTCAGCAATAAGATCAATGCAGCCAGGGGAGGGGGGAGGGCTAAGTCAGAGTAGGAGGTGGAAAGCGAAAGCCTGGGAAAGTGGGAAATGCTCTCCCCATAAGATTAAAAAGGAAGGGAGAGACCCAGGGAACACAAGCAGACCCTGACATGTGAGTCTTTTCACAAGGCAGTCAGTCACCGGTCAACGTATCTGAAATGTCAGAGAATAATGAAGTCCCACAAGTAACTGGATTCTTCAAGCCAAATGGAGCGTTTTACCTCTAAGGGCAAAGGCTCCATGTTGAAATCAATGTGAATGATCTTTTTAATGCATTCCCTGTTCCCCTGAACCTCACACAGAGAACAGAGAAGGTAACTTCCGTGCTGATTCGACATCAATATGTTGAATATCAATTACTTTGTGGGGCTAGAATGAGCCTTTTTAGATATGCACAAATGTCCAAATTGCTACACCACTAAATTATGAGCACCTATTATGACAGGTTTTCTATTTCCAAGCCCCCTCTTGCCTCTATAAATTTACCTACTTCCAGAAACCCAACCCCCTTCCCAATGGTAGTTTCTGATCTTTTAAGGGCTGAAAAACAAGATAAATGGCTTCTCAAAATGATTTCTACAGCTAAACAAAGACTTTTTCTCAGTGGGGGCCTCAATCTCTGCCTTGGAGAGTCAAGTACATGAACTGTGTTAAATCAGTTACAGTTGCACATTCAGAGGACTCCATGCATCTGTCTTGATTCTCAGTTATGGTACAGATGCCTCCTGATAAGTGAGGTGCTTTCAAGCCGGCACATCTTTGTTGTTTATAATGATGGCGGAGAGAGGCAGAATGTGTGAGCTTTTACACAACCTACAAGCAAGTTACACAGGGCCTACTCTCCATCTCTCTCCTTCTGCCCATCAGAGCATGCTGGGAACCTCAACTCTCAGCATTCTTCACCAAAATTAATCGAAAAATAATTTAACGTTCTATCACTAAATGAACTGTGTATAACTGCAGCAATTGTTGAATGGTGAAGCATTCAAAGAAGTCACCCAAGAGAAGAGAAACATGACTATAAAGTAGATAATTAGCTTTTTACATAAATAGAAATGGGCTATACACAAATTTCTACATTTGAAGCCTTAAACCACATGCACATTTAGAAGACAGCTAGCAGCCTGCTCCCTCTCGCAGTCCAGCACCCCTCGGGGGATGTTCGCCTGTTGGCGTAGGCCCACTCCCCAGGAGGGGTCCTTAACACTGCTGCAGAGGAGGTGGAGAGGCTCCTGCCACGGCCGCTGCATTGCCAGCCATGAGCCCAGCTTCTGTCTGACCGCCAAGGGGCAGCTCCTGTATTGAGCATCTGCCCCTTGGTGGTCAGTGTGCATCATAGCGACCAGTGGTTTTGCCGTTCAGTAGACTTGCATATTAGAATTTTATCATATAGGCTTGAATGTAGATATAAACACACCCATCAATCAATCCTTGTCTACTTGCTCAAAATATATTAACTATCTGGTATCTTGAAATTAGAAGCAAGTCTTCATATTTATATTCCTAAATGTTAACACGTTAAGCGCCCTGTCAGTCACCGGTGACTAACACTATACTTTCCGTCCGGAAGACAAAACAGGCTGGGTGCTTGATGTGTTCAATGGTATTCTTTAATTACACAATTAAAATGAATTTGTATATGAAAACTCTACTTACCACTAAAACTTTCAAAATTAGATGATTCTGGTAGGCAGACTCCAATCTGTGATTCTCTAAAACATCAAAAGGAGAGGTCATTTCTCTCAGATAAGTTAACAGTAGGGAGCACTGTGGTGAGGTGAGACCTGCACTGTGGGCAGGATGTCAACCACCGAGCCTCAGTCAGTAAATGCACCAGGATGTCAATCATGGCTACGGCTCACCACTAGGAGTATCCGACAAGGAGGAAACAAAGGTTAAGACACATTTGGGGGACTACCACAGTATCACTGCAGTCTGAAACTATTTTTTCAATCTTACTGCTACAAAGAAATGTGGGATGTGTTGGCAAATGATCCCATAGACAGATACCCAGAGAAAGACCCCAGAGAAGTGGGGATGGTGAAGCTGATAGCAACCTCTACAGCAGGGGTGGGGAACGTCCAGCCCACAGGCCATAGATGGCCCTCAAAATCATTTGGTCTGGCCCTGCCAAGAAATTAGGGGTGAGCTAATTAAATGTTTGAGCGAATACAGCAGGCTAATTTTTTAAAATATATTTTTATTGATTTCAGAGAGGAAGGGAGAGGGAGAGAGAGAGAGAAACATCAATGATGAGAGAGAATCATTGATTGGCTGCCTCCTGCATGCCCCTACTGGGGATAGAGCCCACAGCCCTGGTCATGGAGTTGAGCCGGGACCCTTCAGTCCGAAGGCCAATGTTCTATCCACTGAGCCAAACCAGCTAGGGCCAGGCTAATTTTTAAGTTGATATTTTTATGGCCCTCAAATGTTATAAATATCCAAATGGCCCTTGGCAGAAAAAAAGGTTCCTCACCCCTGCCTAAGGAGAAGGGCAATAAAGAAAGTTTTTTCCAGTGTGTGTGGTTTGAAAGGCTTAGCTTAAAGGGCAACTCAAATTTCCATCCTCAGCCAGGAAGAGGGGACACAGTGCAGGTCCTGGAACAGCAGGACAGAAGAACAAAGGAAGGTTCCGCTGAGAAGTGTTACTGTGCACGGAGAGGCAGTGTTAGGCTGACCTGGATTGGAAACCCAACCCAGCCACTCAGCCACTGTCTAACGTGGGAAAGTCATGTGACCTGGGGCACTCAGCCTCCCTGTCTACAAAACAGAGCGGACACCACCCTCCTCCCAGGGTCACTGTCAGGGTTAGAAAGAATACACACGCTTAGCCCAGTTCAGCAGAGAAGAGCACTCACTAAACGGTAGCAGCTGCCGTTACATGGCTATCAAAAGTAATTTAAAATATCTTCACGGTTGCCGAAGATATTTCATGGCTCAGTGGATAGAGCGTCGGTCTCTGGACTGAAAGGTCCCAGGTTCGATTCCAGCATGTATATTGGTTGTGGGCACATCCCAAGAAGGGGGTGTGCAGGAGGAAGCTGGTCGATGTTTCTCTCTCATCTATGTTTCTAGCTCTCTATCCCTCTCCCTTCCTCTCTGTAAAAAATCAATAAAATATATTTTTAAAAATATCTTCGTGGTTAAGGTCTAGATTCTTCCTAGGGAATAATAACATGTTTGCTTGCTTGAATGAATAAGTAAATGAGAGGCTGGAGGGCCTAACAAGGCTGTTTTTAACCTGTAAGCAGGTTCCTCTCTTACCGCAGACACACATGAACACCTCACTGAGTTCAACGGCAGCGCTCCGTGCCTGGCACGACTAGACAGCTGGTTTTCAGATACTTAGACAAAGTTCACCCGTCCAGAGTTTCAGGAAGATAATCCAATCTACTTTCCCGTTAGCATAAAACCCAGCGGCATAGTACCAGGAGCACAGGTTTAGAACAGAGAGGTGTGGATTAGCCTGGCTCTACCATCTGTGGTCTAAACCTTGTGACGTCTCAGTACCTTTATCCATAAAATGGTGAGACGTGCCTTTCACGTGTCCTGAGGAGGTGAGAATGGTGAAATGTGTCTTTCACGTGTGCTGAGGAGGTTAGTTACTCCGAGGCTAGAGTAACTAACACTCAGTGAATGAGAGCGGTGATGACCGTTACTCGGAGATTACTGAAGATCACTGGAGCTTACAGAGCCCAGGACTTCTCCTCACGACTCTATAAGGAGCCCAGAGCAGCATCCATCTGCTTTGTGAGGCAGCAGTTATCTGAATCCCATGATGGAAGCAATATTTCTTACTGACGCGTGAGATAAAAATAAAACACCAAGTCTTACCCCACGAAGTTAAAAACTCGGCAGCATAGCGATAGAGGCGGTTCATGATCTCAATCACGATGGCGTAGATGATGCTGGGCACGTACAACAGGACGTTGGTCCACTCAGACCCGCTGTTCTCGTGGACACCCAAGGCCCAGGCCTCCATGTCGAAGTAAATCATCATGATGTACAGAGAGAAGTAGAGACAGAGGCACACGAACGGCAGAGAGACCAGGTAGATGCGCAGCTGCCTCTTGTAGCTGGGGTAGAGCGGCTCCTCCCTGCCCGTGACCGAATTGATGCCCAGGACCCCGTGGAATCCTGGCCGGGGCTCCTCGAACTGCCTCTTCATGACCAGGGTCCCCCACCTGTAGGTCATGCTGGCACAGGCACGCTTCCACACTTCCAGGATCACTGTGGACCAGATCAGGTTGAAGGAGGCGAAGATCACATACTTGTCATAGTCTTCCCACACAAACAAGTAGTAAGGCAGCCCAATGACCGCCATGGGGATCAAGGCAAAAGTAAAATACTCCAAAAATCCAAAGTAAAGAGCGATGGTTTCCCCAAAGTAGCCACGGATACCATCTGTAATAAAAGGGAAAAGAAGAAAAAGAAGAAGAAGGAGGAGGAGGAGGAGGAGAAGGAGGAGGAGGAGGAGGAGGAGGAGGAGGAGGAGGAAAAAAAAGGGAAAAAAAGACCTTAATTGCAGACTACCAAAGACTTTCTTTTCTTATCTTTTCAACTAAGCTGACTCATTTCTTTAGTTAAGTGGGGCTCACTTAATACCATAATTTCCCAATCAGTGTGTGATGCTAAGCCCATCCTCATGCTAAACCAGTACAAAGACCCCATTTATCTGTATTGTATGTCTGACACTTCCCCCGGCTCAGGGCCAGGCTCTGCCAGGCACCCCGAATCTACTTCCTCTTTATTTCCTCATCTGATGGAAGCTTCTTCCCAAAGGCAAAAATCACCAAGGGGTTTGTCCCAAATCTCCAAGGTCCTCAATTAAATTCGGCCATGGCCAATAAAACATTTAAACTTGCACTCCCCTTTTAATTTATGCTTTTCTCCACTTTTCTCCAACTTTAAAACTGTAGTCACACATGTTCTTTTCAAAAAGACTCCCCGCGCATGGTATCCTGTTCCCCCTACCTAAAGATATAAACTTTCACTCATGTGTCATGGCAAATCTTTCAATACATTAAAGAAAAATTAATCAAAAGTGCAGAGCAATGTTCTACATACTGACTCCTAGAACATTACCCACACCTTCTTTTGAGCACCAGGAAGAAGGTCCAAGCAACATCACGGTTAATTTTCTGTGAATTAGACACAAGCCGTCTAATCCGAGAGAGGCCGCCCACACTGCGTCCTTTGTCGGCCGCAGCCACGTGGGTGAGCGTGTGGACTGGACAAGCACCTGCCCTGGGACCGGGTGGGGTGCCACGGGTGGGGGAGGTGCAGCAGTTGAAGTTATTTCCAGCTCAATTACACATGGTTAACATGTAATTTTCTTAAGGTCATGTGTCAGATCAGTCTATGGCTGCGGGTTAGAATAAACTGAGATCAGCTATTTTCTCTTATCCTTATTTTTTTTCTCGCTAACCTAGGTGGCATTTATCACCAGTTAAACGCCAACATGTATAAACAACGGGTGTGTGAGGTTGTCTCGATCTGAATCAGGTTAAAATCAGAAGCAATGTGAAAAAAAAAAAAAAAAAAAAAAAAAGGTGCTCATGGTCCTGGGCTCCAAATCACATGATCATCCTCTTTGAAGTTCAATATCTGCCTGTGCCCCAGGTACAATCACCAGTCCCAGCACCCCAGAGGCCTCAGACCCCTCACCTCAGCCAGGCTCAGCCTTCACCATCAACTCCTTCTCTCCCCTTACTTTCAAAAAGCAGCTAATAAATACTTCACTACCAAGACCTAGAAGCAATATTTAAATTCACCGCCACCTAACTGCCAAAATTTTAAAAATGTCATAGTGTAACATGAGATGACTACGGTGTCACCGGGAACTATCAAAAACAAAACTATTCCTTTCAAAGGCTACCAAAAATTTATTCAGAATACAATTTCAAAATGTAGTCTGAAAAACAATTTTTGTTCAGCTATATTGTAATAGTTGTTTTCAGAATGGAAATAAAAAAAGAAAATCATTTTAGAGGGATTCCCTTAAATAAAATCAAAAGAAAAATATCCTTTAAGGAAAAACTGATAGTAAGTAATACGGTACAATCTACCAGCTTAAATATAATTTTATCCTTAAAAAAATCTAAACCCCAAAATTCAGACACCTGTATTAAATAAGTTTATTTATACAAAATAGGTTCAACACACACCAAATAAATTCACGGTTATTATTATCACTGTATTCCGAGAAAATGGATCGTCAACAGCAATATGTACGATACTTATAAACCCTCCTCCTTAGATATTTAGGCCCACAAGTCGGCACCTAAGAATGAGCATAATTTGACTAACTCCAAATGACTAGCTCTAAAGAAACTGAAATTTTCAAATACAAAATATTCACACTCAGTTCTCATAGAACCTGTTCCACTCCAACTCTGACATGCGCTCGTGAAGGACACTCTGAACTGCCTGTGTTTTGGGGACATTGAGAGAAAGCCTGTAATTCAGTCCATCTAAAATCATATTAGAAATAGATAAACAGGTCATTAGCCCCTCCTACTCCCCTGCCCCCTGTTTTCCCAGCATGCAGCTGGTGAGCCCTGCCTCGTGAGTCCCAGCGGGATGACACCACTGCTGAAGGCCGGCTTTTCGTTGGTAGGTCTTCCTCTCTCTGCGGGAACGGGCATGGGCACGTACCTATGGGCTGATACTTTAGATTAAACCCGGTGTACCACGAGTCCTCCAGCTTCTTCAGGGCCTCGTTGTCATGCAGTGGAAACACCTGGATCACGATGCCAGACGTGAGCAGTCTTCTCACTGCAGAGGGAAAGGTGCCAAACAACATAGAATGAATTGGCGATGGCTCATGACACTCTCCATGTGGTGCTGCGGGGCCACTCGGGTCAGTGAGGAGTGCTCCGCCGAGAGCAAGCGCGCACTGCCTCCGCACAGGCGCACACTCCTTTTGTTCTCCAGAACCGCACTATCTGGACTATTTCCTTTGACTATGAAAGCAATACAAGTCGATGTAAAATTTTATTTTATTTTTTAAAAAATATATTTTATTGATTTTTTACAGAGAGGAAGGGAGAGAGAGAGAGTTAGAAACATCGATGAGAGAGAGTCATCAATCAGCTGCCTCTTGCACACCCCCTACTGGGGATGTGCCCGCAACCAAGGTACATGCCCTTGACCGGAATCGAACCCGGGACCTTCCAGTCTCCAAGCCAACGCTCTATCCATTGAGCCAAACCGGTCTCAGCACGATGTAAAATTTTAAACCATACAGAAATGTACAAATCAGAATGAGATGCCCAAAATAACCACTTCCTCCCCAAAAAAATAACCACTGTAAATAGCAATTTAGTGTATAAGCAGATTTCAAAAAATATATGTATATATACACACACATACATATGTACAAATATGTATATGTATATTTATATATTTATATATATATATATATATATATATATATATATATATATATATATATATAAATGGGATTATTCTATACACATTGTTTGGTAATCTTTTCTCATTTAGTAAATATAACAAAATAAAACCCTAATATGCAAATCTACTGAACAGCAGAACGACTGTCTGCTATGATGTGCCCTGACCACGGGGGGCAGACGCTCAACACAGGAGCTGTTCTTTGGTAGTCAGTGCCTCCTACAGGGGGAGCACCGCTCAGCCAGAAGCCAGGCTCATGGCTGGAGAGCGCAGTGGCAGTGGCAGGAGCCTCTCCCGCCTCTGCAGCAGCGCTAAGAATGTCCAACTGCCACCTAAGCCATCAGTCAGACTTCCCCCAAGAGCTTCCAGACTGTGAGAGGGCGCAGGCAGGGCTGAGGGACCCTACCCCCTCAGTGCACAAATTTCGTGCACCAGGCCTCTAGTTACTACATAGGAGGACAAAGAGGCAGTGTGTTCTTAGGACATAGGTCCTCTCATAAAATCCCCAGATTTACTAATTTTAAAAGTAAACCTAACTTCTTAGAAATAAAAGAAAGGATAACAATAAAAAGGAGATATCTGATACTAAAAAGTCTGGGTCTAAAAAAGTCTTAATTATGGTTCTTCATACAATTGTTTCTCATGTAAGCTATAAAGAGGAACAGTTTTTAAAAGGTTGGGTTGTAATGATATCCTCCTTAGTGATTGGAAAAGGTATAAGCTTGAAGTCAAATGAGTCTTTGGTGCTATCCAACCCACCTTTAGATATTTTTATTCTAAAGAGTTTCTGTGGACTTTTTTCTTAGCTAATCTTAGTGAAAGTCATTCTGTTCTGATTCTTCTCTTGTTCTTAAGGACGCACAACTATAGCATATTCATTCTTCCTGTTATTATCCTTTTCAGTTACTACATCAAATTTTTTTTAACTTTTTTGAACTGATCTACAGCATCTAAATTATTATCTTATTATTTCTAAGTTCTTTTTCTTTTTAAATGACTCCGTTCTACTGTAGAAGACTTCCCAGCCAGGCATAAAAACCAGCTTGAATACTTCTAAAAATAGGGCTGTGAAGAGAATATAAAGCCACAGGTCCTAAATTATTGGGCTTCTCGTCACCATCAACGCCAAAAACATGGTTCTGGTTTCAGCTTCTAAAAATAGAGGGTTTTAAAAAAAATCCTTCAACCTTCTGATGTCAGCTAAAAATGCAATTAACACGAGCCTTACCTTCAAAGGAAAATATGATGCTCTTCGGGCCTATTTATAGAAAGGAACAACTTCAACCAGGATTCCTTCCTTCAAGTAGGCTGAAGGATCCCTTGTCAAGCACTAGGGTTATTCCTGTTACAGCCCTTTAACAATGAGCTAACCAACGCAAAATCTGATTGAAGGGGGACTATCAGTAACCTGGCTTACAACCGAACCCTCTAAATTAAAGCAGGCAATAACAATGCTAACAGTACTGCTTCTGCCTTTGGCTATGTGATGTGCTTAGTTCAAAAGTAAAAACAGAAATCTCTCTCGCCCTCCTCACTGTGTGTCTGTGCAACAGGGAGGGGCAGGGCGTGCTGCCTGGAACCAGCCTCAGCAGAGTGAGGAGCACAGAGTCCCCACAGGGAGAGAAGGCTGGCAGCAGCCTCTGCACATGGAGATGGGGCCCTCTGCACCCCGCAGTTTTTGCAGCTGCTGCTGTGTCCCTGCACCCCCTCCCGGGCCACTCCCGACTCCAGCATTTTGGTGTGAGCAGCCCCCTTTTGTCTTAGTAAGGAAAAACTGCTTCTTGGGGAAACCTGTGCTTTCAAAATACATCCTTATATTCCCGTATTATTTTCACTGCAAGTATGTATGTAGCAAAACACAGTGCGTGTATATACATGTGTGTGTGTTTATATATACAGGGTGTCCCCAAAAATGTACACATACTTTGAATAATTATTAATTCCAATGGGTTACATCTGAAAAGAAAAGAACACCAATTGAGCTATTAGCTGTTAGTCATGTATACATTTTGGGGGGACACCCTGTACATATACATGGTGTACCCAGCAAAATCATACACATATAAATATATATGTGACTCTTCCTACCCTTTCCATGTTTGCTTGTGTTCATACCAGGGAGATGAGAGAAGGTGGAGAGAGAGCTCCAGGTAAACACCAGGTCTCCATTTTTATTCCTCCACAGATTTTCATTATAGCACAGTGCTTGGGCATAAAGGGAACTTTGCTCATTTTAACTGAGTAATATGTCCAGGTGTTCACACTCAGCTTCACACTAACTGAATGCTGTGAGACCTTGATAATAAGAAGTAAAAACCATGTATAACAAATATATTGATTGAAAGCGTGCAATATAATGTATTAACCAATGTCACCCTGATAAATTCAATTAAAAATATAATAATAAAAACAATAATACCTGCAATATAATGTAAAGGCAAAAGATATGTTCATGGAAAGGTAAATTACTGTAAAGTAGTGTAAGTTTCTCAGTAATAAATAAAGCCCCTCTGTTATTTATGTCTATGAAGAAAAAGTAATTGCATTAGAACGTGTATTCATGAAGCTGGTTGAGGTAAACACTTACATAAAGATTTTCCTGGATACAACTTTGCCTGGGGGTAGCCGGGGATCATTTTTTCATCTTTGGCTCTAAGATTTTCAAGTTCATGTTTGATAATGAATTGACGTTCTGCCATTGTGAGGAAATCATCGTTGTTATCTAAAATAAAAGCAAAAATCTCGTTATTTTCTCAGTAATAGCCAAAATAAAGTTAATATTCAAATAACCTGGGGTTGTGAAAATAATGATATACACAATAACTGACTAACATAAGGAGTAAGCAAAATAGAAAAGTGGTAAATTTAGCAAAATATAAAGCTTCTTATATTGTTTTACCTTACAATAGCAGTGTTGAATAATCGTGATTTGTATGACTCACACAGCCTCAAATATTTCTATATACGCTTTGCTAAAAAAGTTTGCTGACCCCTGATCTATTCATCAAAAAAATTCTCTTTGATAAAGTAATTTCGATAGCAATCATCCCAGGACTCACCATCAAATTCTTTGAAGTTGTGTCGGGTTCCGTAGGTGAAGGCTCTCATGGTGTTATCGTTGCACTCCTTTACCAATCCCACTGCTTCTGCCCCCAGCAGCAATCTAATATTGGAGGCACCAACAAGATATAAGTTCTGGTTCTCCACTGTTTCTTTCTCGTATTTATTTAACAGCGGTCTAAACAACAGCTGGGCACCTTTGAAAACAAAAGGTAGGCACAACCTTAGAAAGAGACAAACATAAAAGTTTCAAAATGAAAACTTTCTAAATAAAGATGATGTCTCTAGTTTGGTAGAAAGAAAATAAATTATATTAACAATTTAAATCCATTTTCCAAATAAATAGGAAAGATAAGTAAGTTGGAGATGGCAGGTTCTTTATAGCTTTTTGAAATAAAAGTCAAAGCTGGAAAATGCAATAATAAGTGGCTTGCCAGTTACTCAAACTAGAAATAAATATGAGACAAGAATTCAATATTCACTAGTTCTATATATAAATTTGTACTAATTATAAAGGATAGGGATATAAAGTTTCTAATATAAAAAATAACAGATCAGAATTTAAGAAAATTAATTTGAAATAAAATATCCTAGTAAAAATGCCTCAAATGTTACACAATTACATTGAACTATAATATTGTAGATTGTGTGAATGTTAAATATCAAATAAATAATTTTCAATGATTTTTCCCATAAATGTCTACAGTTGATTGAATTTAATGATAGTTTTCTTTAGTAGGTTTCCAAAAGTTAAGAGTAGCTGTTAAGCCCAGTTAATGTGGCTCAGTGTTTGAGCATTGACCTATGAACCAGGAGGTCACAGTTCGATTCCTGGTCAGGGCACATGCCCGGGTTGTGGGCTTGATCCCCAGGGTGGAGCGTTCAGGAGGCAGCTGATCAATGATTTTCTCTCATCATTGAGTTTCTATCTCTCTCTCCCTCTCCCTTCCTTTCTGAAATAATAAAGACTGAAGAAACAACATTAATTTTAGAAATATATCTATAAAAAATTGTAAAACACACTTGAAAAAATTTTTAGTCACTGAGCATGAGTAAGTCTGAATACTACTTCTTTTACTCACCCCCATCTTTCTTTTTCATGGTAATTCTGTTTTTCAGCCATTCCTTGGTTTCATCTTTGACATCCTTAGCAAGTTCGATGACTACCAGAGGTGTGAAGGAACTCTCGAAAGTATCCAGAGCTGATAAGGTCACTTTCATCTTTGACAAACTTGCTAAAAATTAAAATAAAATAAAAGGCACACATGGGATATAATGGCAAAGAGAAACATATAAATTGTATTTGCGTTTTCTCTTTGTTAGATCTAATTTTGACTTCCAAGATAAAGCAAAATTTCTCATGATCCAGCTGGGTTATATGACCAGCTTAACCAATGGTTCAAGCACACGTGTGAGTCAGGCCCTCTACAAAGATGAGGGAACACCATCCACTTCCGTAAGCAGCTCAGAATCCAATAGGGAAGACATTCAGATAACAGAAAAGTAACAGTATAAAATGTGCTCTTGCACAGGAGGCATTGAAACTATTTATAAAGAACACAACAGCAGAACAGGATTTAGAAGAATGAATAGGAGTTTGCCACACAGATAATGGAAGGCATCCTCAGTAGAGAAAGCTGTATTGCCCTACAAAATAATAATGAAAAATAGTCCACCAGTGTGGCTCAGGGGTTGAGTACTAACCTATGAACCAAGAGATCACCGGTTCAATTCCCAGTCAGAACACATGCCCGGGTTGTGGGCTGGGCGCTACAAGAGGCAGCTGATCGATGTTTCTCTCTATCCCTCTCTCTTTCTTTCTAAAAAAATAAAAATAAAAATAAAATAAAATAAAATAAAATAAAATAAAATCAATAAAAATAACTTTTTTAAGTTCATTCCTTCAATATTTTTAAAATAAAATAAAATAACGAAAACTAGCCAAGACTCAGAAAAGGTGCATTATCTGTGTGAAGGGTGGAGGGAGGACGGGAAAGAGCTGGTAACTAACAAGGACCCATGATTACAGAGGAACTGGGCCTTGTCCAATATATGTTGGGAGTCATTCATTTGTTATGAGAAGGGAACTGACACAGTTCAATTTCATGTTTCGGTATAGAGTTGATCTCCCAGCATCAGCTTTCTCTGTTACCTTGATCTCTGTTTCCAAGCTTGAAAAATAAGAGTCAACTGGAGACCCCCAAATGCTGTCAGTCACTAAGGCCCATTGGCCTCTCTGTAAAATATTTCTCATATGAATCTCCCTGACCCAGAGATTCTCAGGGGGCGATCTTCAGACTGGAGACTTACTTATTCTAACTTTGAACTTGGAGTAAGTTTGTATGACTCCAAAGGACAAGTATAAATCAGTTTTCTAGAACAATCACAAAAGGAGTGACCAACACCATAGAACGCCTTTCCTTTCTTTGGGGGAAATCTTGCAGCAAGCTGACCAGGTTGTCTAGCTTGGACACATAAGCTTTGTTTTTTTTCTAACAGAGCATAAGTTTTGTTTGGGCAACACAGGTACTATAAATCAATGTTATTTTCAAATTATACTACAAATGTATCAGGAATACTATTAAAGATACCAACCAAATCAAAAGTCAACACACGAGGCTCTATAAAGGAAACCAGATCAAACTAGGACCTAGTACTCACCTCCAAACAGCTAATGATATAGTCAGCATTTATACAGATGGCAGTTAGAGCTATGGAACTCAGAACACTTAATGTGTAGAAGTTTTGGATCAAGCAAAGGGAGAAGCTGTGCTACACAGGGGAATGACATGTATAAATCAATTAAGTGAGAATCAGGACAGTGTAGATTTAAGAATACTTAATGCTGTCATTTACACCTGACCCTACGGCCAGTAGGAGTCACTGTCGGTTTCTGAGCAGAGGACTAGCTAGGTGTCAGAGTGATAGGATTCCCAATAGGTAAACTTAGGGAGCAAGAATATGGGTGATCTTCCTGGTATTCTTTCAACTCCCCTGAACTTCTGGAATCTTTCATTTAAAAAAAAAAATGTTGGGGAAAAATGTTACTCTACCAGTAGACTATGAGATAAGCATCATCATCTTTTAAATGAAAATATCAAACACAACCACCATGAATCACGTGCTTACTGTGAACCAAGCTATGATAGTCTGGAAAGCACAAAATAAATAAGGTCTCCATCTTACTTTTGAGGAGCTCCCAGTCTAATAGCAGAAGCATCAAATGGTCCTGACACCTGGGCTAAGTACCTCAGCAATAACCTGGGCCAGCCCTGCCCCCAATCGGCCTCCTGAGGAGGGGAACAAACTTTCTGGGAAGGAAGGAAGGGAGGTAGACAGCCTACAACTTGTGAAGATAAATGGATGGCGCCCGGGTTCCTAACCAGAGACATGGAAAGAATAACTGTGCATGAACAAACAGCAGCGATGAGAAGACTGGTTAGGTGAAGGGAACAAGGAATTGGTCAGCAGGGCATATGTGCATGGCATCAAAGGTCAAAGTTTTCTACCAGGTATGCACTGGCATGTAATAAAAGGCCTACCTCGTAATTGCCGGGTCATAAGACAATCTTTCTGAGATATGAAAAGCAGGTTTCCTTTTTAAACGTATATATGAACACTATTTATTGTACAAACTCATAGTAAATATTTGCTCATTGATTTATTCTCACTTGAGATACAATCTCCCTTTTATTCCTCAAGGCACATTCTTTTTTCATTAGAGCATTTTAATTGTGTCTAATGTTCAAACTCTAGACCAGAAGGAGATGGAGAGAGATGATCCATAGATGCTAGATATATATTAAACTGGAAATGCAACATTTGGCAAATAACTTGAGAAGTTAGGCACTACATAGTTTTTTTTCTCCTATATGTATAATGTGTACATACATATACATATCCTATATAATAAAAGACTAATATGAAATTGTCCCCTTGAACAGGAGTTCAATCAGGGGGTGGGACCAGCCAACCGCCCACAGCCCCTCCCCCCAGCCAACCCCCCACACAATCGGTATCTCCTGCCCCCCCTCCGATTGCCCCTCCCCACCCCATCAGGGCAGGCCAGCCTGACTCTAGTATATAATATAAAAACAACATATCCTAAATGCACCAATTTGAAAGAATATAATTTGAAAGACTATATGCATCCCTATATTTATTGCAGAGGCACAACCTTAGTAGGATTTTCAGTACATTACCGACAAAGGTGTCACAATACCTGATTTACAAAGAGTTCTTACAAATTCAACAACCACAAAATTCAAAAACACTGAAAGCACGTCACAAAAGAAGAAATACAAGTGGCCGACACACATTTAAAAGGATGCTCACATTTACTAGCAAAAGAAAAGCAAAGTTAACAACAAGATACTTTTCCCTTCTCAGATTTGCTGAGGTTGAAAGACAGAGAGAACCCAGTGGCAGAAAACCAGGCCTCTCCCCACACTGATGGCCGAGATAACATGTGCCATTCATCGGGCCACACTGTGCTGACAGTCCGGGTTACCTAAGAGGCAGGAGTCCTCTTATACCACCCGTGCTCCCTTTTTCCTGTCCCTGCAGCCCTGAGCACGGCTCCTGCGCCTTCTGCTCAGGACAGCTGTCCCTCCCTGTCCAGCCAGTCACACCTGCGGATGCCCTCTCCCCGGGAGACCTCTGCCCCTCTCTGTGCCGGGCATGCACAGGAGGCCGGCCATGCAGACGTGTCCTGTGCAGTCCGCTGGCCAGCGGCACCCGGGCCTGCTGGAATCCCACTTCTCCCCAGGGATGGGAATACCCAGTGTTCGATGTTGCGGGTAAGAAGCCTCGTGGCAGCCCTGGTCTAGGCTGAGTTCTGCCATCTCCTTTCACCAGAGGAGCTTCTGGGAGCTTGTTCACCGGCACTGTGCACACCAGGTGAGTACGTGGGACCAGATTACCAGATGGGGGCACGTGAGGGCTTTCAGTGTGGGTGCAGAGAAAGGTTCCAGTTAGGGCCTATCGAAACAAGCATTTTCAACGTATACAGACTTCTTGGGCCTGGAGGGAGAAGGCTTTCCACTCCCACAGCCAGTGTCCCCCTTTTGTCCAGACTGTCAGCCGGGACGGCAGCCAGCAATGACTACGGCATGGAGCGACGGGTTCCGCCCAGGCCTTGGGCACAGGCCCGGCAGATAGCCACCCCACACCCCGTTCTTCTTTAGCACGTGTACAGCTGCACACAGGGCCGAGGAGAGCGCTACAAAGGAGCGGGATTACTGATCTGTGTGTCTTTTACATTAGCTCCTGGGATCATTTGACTTCTACAGTAAGATGTGAATCCTGACCATGGGGACTGAAACACAGGAAGAGAAACCCACTGCGAGTTCAACCATGTGTGTGTATGTGTGTGTGGGGGGGGGGGGGGGGCGTATATGCATATTTTATCAATGAACGAAAAGTAACAGTGGGCCCTTTACTCTCTTCCTGAGTCTGGGTAAAGGGGAAAAAAAAATAAGTGGAATTTATCAGAAATCCAAAGGCCAATAAGAAAATGCACAAGGCTGTCTTTAGGAATCAACTTGTTTCAGACCCAAGGAGAAGCGTGAAATACAATTACAAAACCACTCCGTCAGGAAGCAGAATGGAGTGCGTCCGTGAGAGGCAAGGGAAGGGCCGTACTGATGGAGCTCGAGGACCGGAGGGCTTCCATCCTAGTGGCCAGGGTGAGAAGCGGGACAGGACTCCCCGAGAGACAGCCCAGCCGCATCCTCTTAAACCTCCCAGAGGCAGGTAAGTATGAGAGCAAGTGTGGGACACGCCCTCCTTGGGATGTAGGGCGGCCGCCTCTCGGTTATGTAGATAGGCTGACAGTGGAGTGAACAATCTGCACCACACACACCCTCCCCCCCTCATTCAAGTTTCTCAGAGACGCCGACAGTGTAGGGAGCCTGGTGAGGCCCATTCCCTGAGGAACGTAGGTGGGAACCTCGTCGTGACCTCAGGACTCAACAGGAAGCTGGAGGAGATGAGACGGGGCGCACTGAAGACAGCCTGGCCACAGCGGCCCAGGCCTGACTGCACGCTGCACAGTCACCCAACTGAGTCTTGCGTGGAAGTGACCGGTGAGGTGAGACAAGACTATGTTCTTTGGTCATTTTGGCTGAATAATGTCTCAAAATCTGGAGCAACCCTGAATCTCACCTCCAAGCACACGAGGTGGCCCACAGTTGGAACTCTGGTATGTGATAAAAGAATGAATTTGGACGATGAACTAAGTAATATACAACAGTTTTAAAAAGTTTGTATGGAGAATTTTTAATGATCTGGGAAAACGGTGAGGAAAAAGCCAAATAATTATGAAGTAACAGATAATATGATCCCAATGAAGTAATAGGTGCATTTAAATACACAAGAAATACAAAAGAATTGTATCAAGATTTAATGGGGATTCTCATTTTCATTCTTCTACTTATCTCTCTCTTCCAAGTTTTTGACAATGAAAGAGAAATTTCAGTGCTTTTTTGAAGTACTTCCCCCCCCCCATACCTTTACATTATATTCAAGCTTTTAAATGTCATTCTTCATCGCGATTCTAAGATTCTTTCAAATTAAATTTTTTTAGAATGACAACTCCGCAGGACTTAAGCCAATGTGATAAAAACTGTGTATGAGACTGAATAAACCTCCACTATACTTTCAAAATCCCGGACCTCCTTCCATTGTCTCATCTGCTCACACAGGGTTTGACAGAAGACAGCGCACACCGGTGCTGGCTCTGTGCAGCGCCAGGAAAATGACTGCAGGAGGAGGACCCCATTCGGTGCATATGTCTCCTGCGTCCCAGGCACGGCCCCTCCCTGGCACCTATGATTTAAACTGTATGTATGAGACGTGTCCCAGTCAGAAGCCTGGAAACGCCATCACCCCGCAAGCCCGCTCCCGCCACGCCCTTCCTGAGATTCCCCGCACCCCAGATGGTCAGGGGAGACCTAAATCCTGGGCCTCCGTGAACCGGTCCTTCCAAAAACACGCCCCTTCCTAGGCTTCGCAGCCTCCTCCATCCTCTCACGACCACCTTCCCCAAAGGTCCGAACCTCCCTCCCCGAGAAACCCCCCATCCTGAGCTCGGCCTCGCCACCTTCCTTCTACTGTATTCCTTTACTCAACCCACCGCGCAGCCCGACTCATCCCCTCCCCACACCCGGGCTGTCCCCACCCCGCCATCTGCGAAGCCACTCCCCCTCCATACCTTCCCTCCTCCCTCTCCCCACCTGAGCACCCCCGCCCCCCGCCCCAGCCCCGGGATCGCCGGCTCCGGCAGGTCCCCGGGAGGAAGGGCGGCGGCCGGGAGGAGTCCCCGGAGCCGCCCCGGGTTCGGAGTGGGGCGCTGGCCCGCGGGGAGCGAGGGGGCCCGGGTCCCCTCCCCCACTCACCGGCCGCGGCGGCGCTCCACGTCCTGGGGGGCGGGCCGAGTGCCGGGGAGACCCGGAGGCAGGGGCGGGCCGGGGCCTGCGGGGCGGGGCGGGGCCTGCGGGGGCGGGACCACGGTGGCGGGGGCGGGGCCTAGTGCGTGTGTCGCTCTAGAAGAGGACCCGGGTTGGCCTACGGGGCCTGTCAAGTGGAGTGGTAGCGGAGCCGGAAAGGGGAGGGGCGTGTCTCATTGGCTGTCACTCTGAGTGGAGGCGGGACTACGGTAGGACCGGCGAGGCCTCGCTGAGCTGTCACTCTGAGGGGGCGGGGCCGCAGGAGAGAGGCGAGGCCTGTCCCGCCGAGGGGTGGGGACCTCCATGGGAAGGGCGAGGCCTCGCTGGGTACAAGACCTGAGAGCAGGTAGTATTTCACATTTTCCTCTTTTTTCTTATCACTTGCAATGATCATTTTAGTTGTAACTCATTTTCAGGCGGTGAAACCCCAAATTCATATTATTATTAAACCTCACATCCAATAAGGCCAAATTCCTTACAGTGGTCTATAGGGTCTCCCAGCCCCATCATCATCCCTTATGTCTCAGGAAACCTATCTACCCGTTCTTTTTCTCTGCCCCACTCGCTTTGGTCTCCCTGCTCTTCCTAGAACTCACTTGACACCCTCCCACCTGCCACCTTGGGGGTCTTTGCCCTGGCTAGATCCTCGGCCTAAAAAGCTCTTTGTTAGTTATGGAAATGGTTTTTCTTCCTCCCCTTCCTCAAAGGAATCAACTCCCACCTTCTCACTGAGGTCCTTTCTGACCATCATATTTAATACCTGCTCTCCTCCCCACCCTGCTATCTACCTTACCTGCATTCCTGTGTCTTTCATAATTTTTTTTTTAAATATGAATTGTCCTTTTTTTTCATATTATATTTTTATTGATTTTTTACAGAGAGGAGGAGAGAGGGATAGAGTGCTAGAAACGTCGATGAGAGAGAAACATCGACCAGCTGCCTCTTGCACACCCCTCTACTGGAGATGTGCCCGCAACCAATGCACATGCCCTTGACCGGAATCGAACCCGGGACCCCTCAGTCCGCAGACCGACACTCTACCACTGAGCCAAACCGGTTTCTGCTGTCTTTCATAATTTAAAAGACCTATCTCATCCTTCTAGAAAAAAATATGTAAATTGTTTCCATCCTCCCCGTGTTGACTACAAACACTATTTGCTAGAGTAGCCGATATGCCATATAAGTATTTTGAATATTCTGGGGAAAGTGTTATTTTTTTTCTGCTGTGTTTTACTGGAAACCTGTAACCTAGTGCAATGACCCATTTGACATCTGCCAAGCAAGCAAGGATACAATTTAGCTCCCAGTGTTATTTCAATTTCTTGTCTTAGCAGGGAACAGGCTAAATGGCTAATGGGTCTTTCCTGTGTCTTCTGTGTATCTAATACATTCCTGGAATAAAGCCATTGAAATAATAGAATTTCTCTGTGAAACTGCTCACCTGAGGAGAAGTGCTCACCCTAAATATTAGATTTTGATTAAGATGGGTAGCTCCAACTATCAAAATCTATATCATTAGTGTCAAGAAGTACAGAGGACATAATGTTTTACCGTATTTGTGAGCTAATAAATCAATCTCACAATTTCATGGGTGCTGAATGAAGACAGGAAACTCCTGGGTCGGAGACAGAAGACTTTATTACTCACTGCATAGCAGTTGGTATGAGTTCCATGTTGCCTCGGCTCCACTCGCCCCCAAGTTCCAAGGGGTAACAGGAAGCAGCCCAGGCGGATTCTGCATACTCACTGGGTTTGCATCGTAGCTAAGAATCTGAGTTTAGGTAACCCTGGTCTCTTAAAGGAGCTGCTAGCAAGACTGCTCAACCTTACCTCTGAGGGAGACATCACCCTACACAGGAAACAAATCTGCCCTCTGCTCCGTAGGGAGAAACTAGCTCCACCATCAAGGCTATTTGCTCTGCAAGTATCCTTCAATAGATAGTTTAGGACAATGATGCCAGGGCCTTTACTCGGTAGGTGTGCTTACACACAAAAGGCCCACGTAGAATTATCTCCCAACAATTAGGAGTAGCCTTGCTATCAGTACAGCTGAGCCTTCCCAACAGAAGCATATTCTACAGCCCACACAGGTAGCAGACCTTCAGAGTTACACAGACTTTGTAAGAGGACAGATGATAACTAGATTTCCTTGTCACGTGTCTTCTAATTTTTAAAAAAGTTAAATGGATAACACACCCACTTAAGAGCTGTAAGAGAATAGGTCTCCCTTCCTATCCCCAAACCACTCAGTATTTCTCCCCAAAGGAAACCAGCTTATTTTAAATTTCCTGGAGATTTTATGTCTATCTATCTATCTATCTATCTATCTATCTATCTATCATCTACACACACACACACACACACACACACACACACACAAGAACAGGTTGGGGATGATGTATATACTTATCTTTTCTTGATCTGAAATTCTTTTCTACTCTACACATCCTCACCCAGTAGAAACAGTCGAAATGAAGACAGATGAAAAATCTAAAACCAAAACCACCTTTGTTTCATCCAGTGACTTTCAAAATTCCTGCATTACTTTATTTTCTGGAATAAAGGACCAACTCACTGGTGACCACTCACTGAACTCACACACATCTAGGAGAGCAAGGCATCTACACACACAATTATTGATATTACATAAGCTAGAGGCCTGTTGCACAAAGTTTCCTGCCATAGGCCTTCCTTCCCCTGGTTGCCAGCACCGGTTTTCCTCCAGCACCTGGGACCCAGGCCTTCACTCTGGCCGCAGCAGAGAAGCCAAGCCTCTTCAGTCTTCAGTCGTCTTTAGTCTTCGCTCTGTGCCTGCATATGCAAATTAACACGCCATCTTTGTTGGGTTGATTTGAATACTTACTCCAGATTGGCTGGTGGGCATCACGGAGGTATGGTCAATTTGCATCTTTCTCTTTTATTAGTGTCAATAATTAGAGCAGGAAACAAATCAATCTACTATAGGAGACCAGAGGGAGGATGAATTACTTGGAGCTAGAGGGACTGCTGGGGGGATTGATGGCAGATGTGACGTCCAAGTGCTGCCCTTGAGGAAAGGAGAGGATGTGGTCCTGTGAACACATGTGAGATAAGTGGGGAATAGGGGGTGGAGTAGACAGGCATTCAGAAAGAAGACAGACGTGTACAAATGTACAGAGGCAGAAAGACAAAGCATGTGCTGGAGAAACAAGGAACAGAAGGTCATGAGGAAGGGAGAGGAGGAAGCATTCATGGCCAGGGCTTTGAATGTGCTGCTGCCAATAATGGTTTTCCTGGGAATCTTCTTCAGTCCCACCTTGAGACAGGGGTACAGAACTGCCATGTGACAAATCATGCATCATTTAGGACACCTTATTGCTGGCATATACTTTCTGCCTTCACAGGAGGCAAAACATTCTGACTCTAACTTGAGCCCCTGAGCCCCTGGTGTCTACCATTCATGTCAAATGTTAGTGCTCTGAACCATGGAAGGCCCTGAAAATTTGAATTTCCTACTAAAGCATTTGTGACCTTAATGGGATTTTAAACTCTCAAAATCAAAGCAATAAACGCACATAATATTGGCTACTCAGTCAGTTCAATGAGATATGGATGGGAAAGATCTTTTTTCTGCCCTTAGTATTTCCGAAAAATAAAACAACTATTCAAATTGAAGTGTAACTTGAAAGGGTAAAAGTACTAAACTCACAAATATCCAGAGAGCAGCTGCCTGCCACTCAGTGTGAAACCATGGTCAAGGGCCCAATTCCCAGAGTGCACTGGGGCAGAGTTGTATGGCCTCTGGCCTCTGCAGGTGAGACAGTTCCCTTCACGGTGTATGTGGCTGAGCAACAGTACCATCCAGTAGGTGTTATTTAGCAAATTACCCCCAGACACAGCAACTTAAAACAACAAAGACTTATTGTCTCATCCAGTTTGTAAGAGTCAGGAATGCAGAAGTGGCTTAGCGGGGTGGTGCTGATTCAGGATCTCTCCCACGATTGCTATCAAGATGTCAGCAGGGCTATGCACCCTCATCGAAGGCAGCTCACTCACCTTTTGGCAGGAGGCCTCGGTTCCCTACACGCAGACCTCTTCATAGGACTGCTTCCAGGTCCTCCTGACATGGCAGGTGGCGTCCAGCAGAGGGAAGGACAGGAAAGAGAACAGGCAGGAAGCTGTAATACCTTCTGATGGCCTAATCCCTAAAGTCAAATACCATCATTTCTGCTTGTTTTACTTGTTAGATCGCTAAGGCCAGCTGCCAATCAAGAGGAGGGGAATTCGGCTCCATCTTTTGAATAGAAGGTCAAAGAACCTAACATTTTAAGTCATCTCAGTACAACAAGCTCAGGGATCAGACCAATCAGCCAGCTTCCCCACACATACTACACACTCCAATCCACACCTTCCTGGGGATTTATACTGCATTCCTAGAACTAATGCTTCAGGCATGGACCATAATGCCATACATCTAGGAACTAATGCTTCAGGCATGGACAATGCCATACATCTAGAATAAGGAAAGGAATCCGTTTGTGATGGGAATACAGACATTTCTGCTTTTCCAGAAACTAGATTCTAACATATTAGTACAGTCAGCTTGTTTGGATAACTTCTCTAGCAGTACACTCAACACCATCAGATAAACCCATAGGAGTGTCCCTAGGCTGAGCAGCCCGAGTCCTGAGAGTTGGGGCTATAGACATGTAGGTTGGGGTAGCCAGGATGGGGGTACTGAAAACGGTGTTTCTGGACAGTCATTTCAAAGTGCTTGAAGAGCTGATATTTAAACATAATACTCATTAGATACATTTATATTCAATGGGTTTATATTTCTTAGTACCTCTCACTCCTGGTTGTATGTGTTGAGGGGGTAGGGGAAAAAATGGTTGAAAAGTGTGCTTCCAACTTATACTGTGAAAAGAGTTGACTTGAAGCTGCTCCACTCAACCAATTCCAAACAAGCACAACGCTTTTCCTCCACCACTCCCCACCCCCCCATACATACACACCCAATCAGCACAGCCCTCTCCTTCCAGGCCTCTTTGCACAGGAGTTTATGGAGAGCAGATACCCACTACCCAGGCACCAAAGACGACTCTGGAAGGGTTGCTTCCAACATCCCTATTTTGACACCACACAGCAGAAGGGCGGATTCACACACACCCAAATAAAATGGTGGCTTCCTGTACGTGCACACTTCTACTAAACGGAACTCTTTTAGAATACACTTTCCATTGCCACATTACAATGGTAAGTAATGTTCACAGTAATGACCTTGGAGGTCTGTCAGACTCTGAGCAACCCTAATGAATAATCAGGAGAATGAAGTGGCTTTCAATAGGATTTCATGCTTGGTGCATTTGTATTCTAACCCCTTTAGATGGGTGGTCACTGTTGATTATCCCCAGTCTTGCGAGTAAACAGAAGGTTCACTCTCTTTTCAATTGTCCTGCCCTGGTAGGTTATTTAATATGCATGGGAGCATATTAAACCACCAGCTGAGGTGTGTTACAAATCCTCAGCCAACTCCGGCATAGCTGTACAGGCTACCACATGAGCTGCAGCCACGGGGAATGCCCACCTGTGCTCTATGCCAGGTGTATTTTGATAGATTTGCCTGATTTACTTCTTTAATAAACACATTGTTTTGCTTCCTTCATAAATTAACTACAGTGCTCCTGTCGGTCACCTGTTTGAATTCTTTCCCATGAGCAAGACAAGAATTGAGAAGGGAACAGCCCTTTCCCTTAGTCTCAGGGCGCTGTCTGATATCTTTTCTGGTGTTTCTGGTGCCCTATTTTAATGCAATTAAGGTTCTTTCAGTGGACAGATCTAGGAAAGACATATGCATTTTATTTTTTTATTTATTGATTTTGAGAGAGAGGGAGAGAGAGAGAGAAAGAGAGAGAGAGAAAGAGAGAGAGAGAGAGAGAGAGAGAGAGAGAGAGAGGGAGAGAGAGAGAGAGAAAGAGAAAGGGCTATTTGCTGGCCCCCTTGTTCTTTCTCTTCTAAGGGTGTCTAACCCACATGACTAGCAGCAAACTAGGGGAAAGGTCAGGGGAGGATCCAAATCACATGACTGGCAATCTGAAACGTCATGGGGTCTAAACTCCATGACCAGCAATATGCTTGGGGAGGAAAAGTTTACCCTGGATGGGGGTAAGGGAAGATCTTTGTTTTCCCAGTTTTGCCTGTTGCTAGACACCTGTGGCTTTCTGCCCTGGTGACCTCTGTACCTGTCCCATGTTCTTGCTCTGCTCGTGTCGGTCTAACTGCCTGCCACAGAGCTACTCAGAACCAATCCTTTTTCTTCTAGATTGAAAAGAAAATAATTGTTGGAACTAAGGATAATGAAAAATAAAATCATATACCAAAATATTGTTCTTATACTTGAAGAACCATTTGTCACCCTTATCCATTCTAACATGCTTAAAGAATGTGACACAAGATTGATGTCAAAAAATTATCCTACTCCAGGTGTCACTTCATATCCCAATAAAGCCTCACTCCTTTCTCTCTCTCACTCTCGCTCTACTCCTGTTATTCTTAGATGCAAAATCCTATCTGGAGAAAACTCAAAATCACAGAAACTTACAGTGTAAAATAATCATGTCCAATCCCTGTATTGGCAGCTGACAAATTAAGATCCCTAAAGGGGATGTGACATGTCCAAAGCTACATTCCAAGTTAGTTATAGAGCTTCAGTGAGAATCCTTATTTCCCAATTCCAAGCTGCGTCAAAGCCAGTAACTGCTAATGAAAGCTCTCACCTGTCACAGCCAAATAAACACACAAACAAAAGCACAGGGAAGTGGTATTTCAATAAATGCCTTTGACTACTAAGACTGAAGTCCCAGGTGCTCTATTTTAAATATCTGAATTGAAAGAACTTAAGGCGCTTTAAGCAGAAAATTAGAGCATCCATGGCATCGTCTATGTTTAGGATCTCTAAGCATCGGGGACATGCAATTTAGTAATTTTGATCTTTTTATGAGTGTTCCTCCAGGCTTTGGTTCATTTTCAGAATGGAGGCCGTGTGCTCAAGAAAGTGTGGGCAGGTGGAGCTAATTCTTCAGAGGTTATGTCAGGTGCAGGAGAAAGGATTACTTGCTGCAATAGTTAGATCCTTATCACTCGTCCACTCATCCACCCACCCACCAACCCACATGCACACAGCTGAAGCATTTGAAAATGGTAGGCTCACTCCATTTCACCCCTAAATATTTCAATACCCATCTCCTAAGAATAAGAATGTTCTCTTTATTGGTGAGAAATGATATTTAGAAACCAAGATCTGGGGGCAAGGAGTGCTCACTCCCACTAGAGTAGCATTGATTCTAGGTTCTTTCAGTGGACAGATCTAGGAAATACATATGCATTTTATTTTTTTATTTATTGATTTTGAGAGAGAGAGAAAGAGAGAGAGAGAGAGAGAGAGAGAGAGAAATGCTGTTCCATTTATTTATGCGTTCACTGATTGATTCTTTTTTAAATATATATATATATATATATTTTATTGACTTTTTACAGAGAGGAAGGGAGAGAGACAGAGAGTTAGAAACATCGATGAGAGAGAATCATCGATCAGCTGCCTCCTGCACACCCCCCACCGGGGATGTGCCCGCAACCAAGGTACATGCCCTTGACCGGAATCGAACCTGGGACCCTTCAGTCCGCAGGCTGACGCTCTATCCACTGAGCCAAACCAATTTTGGCTGATTGATTCTTGTATATGGCTTGACCAGGGATCGAACCCACAACTTTAGCATAGTACCCATACACAATTATTTGGTTTCCTGTTTTACATTTGGTTTTCTGATCTGTTAGGAGTTTATTTCAATGTGAGGTTTCTAAGTGACTTTCTATTTGTCCAACCACCATTTATGCAAAAGCCCATTTGATTCATTTTTAGACATTAACTTGATATATTATGTAGGACACAGAGACTAAGGAACAAACATCTGGGTGGAGAAGAGATCCACAAATAGACATTTTTACTCTACTGTGGAGCAGAAAAGTGCTCCCTGATGCTTTGGAATAGAGAGGAACAATGCTCACAACAGTGTATGGGCATTGCCCTCCATATCCAGAGTCCTCCAGATCCAGAGTCCTCCCAATCAGCTGCTTCCTCAGTCCCACCGACACCACTGCTGTTAAAACGACCTCCTAAATCCTTTTTCTTAGGCCCCTTAGGCCTTAGAGCATGACTGATATCAACAGATCACAAAGACACAGAAATCTATCAGCAAAAAGGTAGGCATGAGGGTTCTATTCCACCATCTCCAGATGAAGTCCAGAGGGGTATTATTCCTCTCAGGGGTCTTCAAACTACGGCCCGCGGGCCACATGCGGCCCGCAGAAGAGTCTGATCCGGCCCGCCAGGTTTTTTGGGCAGTGAGCGCAGCCGAGGTGTTACAGTAGGAATTAGTAGTAGTTCATATAGTCCGGCCCTCCAGCTCTCTGAGGGACCGTGATCTGGCCCCCACTTTAAAAAGTTTGAGGACCCCTTCCTTGATTATCTTCCTTATTCCGTATACAAGACTCTGGTTTACTTTGTAATTGGTTTTACAAATCAAACCCATTCTCAAAGGTTTAAGGTTGAACTGGACATCAACGATTGTGTTCTCTGCCTCTGACGATGATTCCACTAAAAGCATGTCTTGAGCTGGTATTCTCTCTGGGTGATTGCGTTGAAGTCAGACATGAGCAAGCGCAGGCTCCCGTCCAGTTAGTTAAAAAACAAAATCTCCTATCCCCATTACTTAGAGCCAGGCCCCAGGTGCTACTTCCTGGGTATATGTCTTGACTCTGATGTTTCTGCATTCAGCCTTTATTTATTTATTTTTTTAAATCAATCTTTAATGTTCATATTATTACAAAGGTTCCTCATTTCTTCCCCCCTCCACCAGGTTCCCACCCCACCTTCCGCCCCCTCCCCATCCCCCATTGTGCATTCAGCCTTTAAAGATCAATAGCATCATTATTTAAGTGCCTCTGCCTGTTACTAGTTGCCTCATTGGTCAGGGGGAAACTTCTGAGGGAAGTTTATTGCTCTACTGCTGAGTCATGTTCAAAGTTATGACAGCTTTGTTTCAGTAAATACACACCTGGGGAATACGTTTTTAACTGCCTCCCTATAATATGTTGTAAAAACAAAAGTTCTATGTCCCTTGTTTGTAAGAGAGACAGTTCCCAGACTCTCATTTGGAGCAGGGGAGATGGGGGACCAGGAAAGACCAGACAGCATGCACTCCTGCTGTGACCTGCCCTGCTCCCTTTATTGCTCTCATCCTATAGGAGATGTCACTCCGATGCTGAATCCGTAGGATGAATACTACAGTTAAGGCGGAAGGGGCCTTAGAAATCATCTAATCCAGCCTCCATGTTTCACGGGGAGGAAACTGCAGGTCTAAGAGAATACTCAGAGTCTTGGTCACGCTGAGTTAAGAGGTTTTCAGTATGGACCGGTATGAGTGTTTGAAACCCTGAAAGGGAAAGTTGGTACTGGTCACACAAAGTACAGCAGAGTCACCCTGGGGGTACACCGTCTGGAAGGCAGAGCTGGTTTGCTGTGAAAGTGGGGAAGAGGGGAAGCCCTCTCCCTTCCCAAAGGAGAAAATCCTTTCACCTCCCGGCGGTCCATGTCTAGAATTCTGCCACTAAAACATCATTCCTTCAACTGTTGAGTCCAGTCCAGGAGACAACTCTGTGTTTGAGCCACACCCCTCTACTAATTCCACATTCTTTTCAGCCACGTTCCCTGGTGCTCTAGAAGGAGACAGAATATCAGGCTCTGATGCAATCACCAGCCGTGTGACTCATCTGCACAGACTTAACTTTCCTGGGTCTCAGGTTCTTCATTTGCCATTGGGGATAATAATAGTTTAAAACTCACCGATTTATACAGGGATTAAACAAGCTCAGTCCGTGAACAGAGATTAGCATGGCTGTAGCCTCAACCACCACTTCCACTACCATGAAAGGCCTTCACCTGCACCTCTACTCCAGCTGTTGTGCCCTCCCCCCTCACTGTAGGGCCCCTGCATCTCTTCTTTCTGGGGAACCAGCCTCTATCTACTCTTCAGAGCTAGGCTGCAGCCTGTCACCCCCCGGAGGCTTTCCCTTATCTAAGAAATCCCTAGGATCTTGCCATCCTTTACGATCCCACTAAATACAGTTTTTTATTTTATTTACATAAATATAAAATTTAACCTTAAACCTGTCAAACAGTATATGCTTATTGAACCTGCTCCTGTCTTTCCCCGCGAATTCCCATGTAAGTCAAGGGACAGAAGCCACAGCTCCTTAGGGAAACACTGTGCTGAAGCTCAGAATAGCTGACATGCTCACTGAATAAATGGCGGTGTTCAGTGGGCATCCGTATAGGGGGGCAAATTGTTGGTCCCTCCCTCAGGCATCTAACACAAAACTGTCCTAGATAACAGAAAGCAGGGTGGTGAAAGAGTGGGAGACCATAGCACACCCAAGATTTGAGCAAAATTAAAGTAAATTGGCAATAGTAATAGTAACTAATCCCCCAAAGTCACATAGCTCATAGGTCACTAAGATAGCATTTTAAGGCAGGCTGTCTGAGCTCCGGCTCCCATGATCTTAATCAATCGCTATGCTAATTAGGAGTCATGCGCTCTAGCTATTTCTCCATTTAACAATATTTATTTAGTGACTATTGTGTGTCTGGTGGATTGGGAAAGAATATTTATTAACTGTGTCTTCTCTGTCTTAAATGAGGCAATGTATTTGATTCTTACAGTGGATAATCTGTGAGGTCAACAACACTATCCCCACATTACGAAAGAGGAAAGTCATATGCAAAGCAGTTATTTGTACAATATCACCTGCTGTTAAAGCCAAGCCAAGCCAACCTACAGGGCTCCTGCCTCATTGGGTACGGAGAGCGGCCCCAGCGTTTGGACGGGTTCAAGCCTCAGACTAATGAGAGGGCATGGTCCTCTCATGGGAAAGCCACGTGCAAGTGCTAGCTTGGAGGGCAAAGCCCTCCCACCACAATTATAGCCAAAGGCTATAGTTGTAAGCTTGAACCTGTGGTCCGAACATGTGATCCCACATGGCTGAATGATGAGGACTTGATAGAGTTTAGGTGCATATAATTGAGTAGATTCGAAACGCACGAGAACGTTGTAACCACACCCTTTGCCTCTCGGAGTCTGGTTATAAAATAAAGAGACAGCTTACAGACTGTGGCGCTGTCTCTCCATCAGAGAGCAGCGTCCCACCCAGACCCAGCTCTATTGTCTGTCTTTTCTCAATCCTTCACCGTCCCCTCTCAGGCTCACCGAACCTGGCTGAGCTGGCGTGGCACATATGATGCCCAACGTGGGGCTGAGTATGCCATGGCTGTGCCAGCGTGGCGCGAGTGGGGCTGCCTCCTTTCCTGCTCCCTGGTAGGAGCTAAAATTTTCAATCTCCCACTTGCCTTTCTTGAATTAGGCTACTATAACCTGTCTCAAGGTTAGAGAATCAGGCTGAAAAGGAAAGTATCAAAAATGCATAATTCAGGCCTGGCCGGTGTCTCAGTTGGTTGGAACATTGTTCCATACATCAAAAAGGTTGCTGGTTCGATTCTGGTTCAGGGCACATACCTAGGCTATTGCATTTGATCCCTGGGACGCATAGGGGAGGCAACCAACAGATGTTTCTCTCTCTTCTCTTCTCTTTCTTCTTCTCTCTAAAATAAATAAAAAATATATCCTTAGGTGAGGATTTAAAAAAAAAACAAACAAACAAGTATACATAATCCAGGGTGCAGATGATGTTTTGTTGAGTTGTACACTTGAAACCTGTATAGTTTTGTGAACCAATGTCAACCCAATAAATTCAATTAAAAAATGAACAATAACCTGTCTGACTCTAGGCATGCTGGAGTAAAAACCTCTGAAAATCCCTCTCGCCCATATAGATGCATATCATGCTGTGGCTGGCACACATACACCTGAGGACAGATAATAAATATCTATCTCTCTCCTTACTGGTGAGAGGATTTAGAATTCACCAAATACAAAAGAACCTGGGGAGGAGTCAGGCAGGTGTTAGGAGTGTCCTAGGTAGGTAAAAGATCATTAATGGGAACAAGGTAAGAAAAATAACAGGTAGTTGAAAGGAAACTGCTTTGAAAATTGAGGAAAACCATGGAGTTACTGAGCAAACTCATCAAGAATATCAGGTCTAGAGTCTTTTTAGGGTGAGTAGAAAAAGAAGCAACAGGACATCAAACAACAGGTTGTACTAACCAGAACCTCTTTTTGTAAATCATAAAGAATCACAGAAAAAGTGCAATTGGAAGTTATTTGAAGGAGTTACTAAGAAACAACTTTAATAAAAAGCAAGACTGTCATCAAAGGGTTTCTGGGTAGGGGTTAAAGCAGGTCTTAGGGAAAAGTACACGTGCAAGAAAAAATTACCTAAACCAGCTCTGTTCTGTTTGTGTTACTTCAGCTCCTTTGATTTCCTGTCTGATGAAATGCATGCCGTAAGCTGTGTATATTAACATTAATGTAATAAATTCGCAATTTACTATTTCTGAAAGAAGTCAACAGCCTCAAATGTACTTGTGCAAGTGCTTCGATAATAAGAAACACCTCCTTGCCAGAACCGGTTTGGCTCAATGGATAGAGCGTCGGCTTGGGGACTGAGGGGTCCCGGGTTCGATTCCGGTCAAGGGCATGTGCCTTGGTTGCGGGCATATCCCCAGTAGGGGGTGTGCAAGAGGCAGCTGATCAATGGCTCTCTCTCGTCGATGTTTCTAACTATCTATCTCTCTCCCTTCCTCTCTATATAAAATCAATAAAATATATTAAAAAAAAAAAAAAGAAAGAAACACCTCCTTGAGGCAGTGCCTTCTGATAAAATGAATAATAAAGTGCTCATCACATCATTTATTTCTTGTCCCTCTATAGCACCAGTAAGTATGTGTTCCTTTCAATTAACATTCTGTTACTGGTACAAAACTATCAATAAATGTTGTATTTTGGGGAAGGCAGTAAAATTAGATGAAATCGCCGAGACCAGTTTGGCTCAGTTGATAGAGCGTCAGCCTGAGGACAAAAAGGTCCCGGGTTCGATTCCCGTCAAGGGCATGTACCTCGGTTGTGGGCACATCCCCAGTAGGGGGTGTGCAATAGGCAACTGATCCATGATTCTCTCTCATCTATGTTTCTAACTCTCTATCCCTCTCTCTTCCTCTCTGTAAAAAATCAATAAAATATATTTTTTAAAAATTAGATGAAATCATGGATGCAAAACTTGGATGAAGTTAAGGTAGGAACACTATTCATAACATCTTTCAAAAGATTTTATTCAGTACTATCCAATCCAAGTCTAAAAATAATTACTAAACAAACACTATGTGTCCTACATTGTCCTAGCTTTCATAGCACTTAGAGTCTTATAGAGAACTGCTGTTGTTGAGCCTAAGATCATTGGAAAAATAGAGATATTTACAGTATGATTCATTAACAGTAGCAAAATTACAGTTATGAAGTAGCAATGAAATAATTTTATGGTTGGCGGTCACCACAACATGAGGGTCGCGGTATTAGGAAGGTTGAGAACCACTGCTCTAACCAAATGAGCTATACCGCCAGTGCCAACTGAAATTCTTGAAGCTCAGTACTGCTATGGTGCTCTTTTGCTGCATGCCTGCGTGGATTGCCCCTTCCATTGCTTCCTCCTAGATTGTGCCTTTTTATCCCAGAAAATTGGCTTCATAAAGTTCTTCTAGCTGCATATTGTGCTTATGTGGGTGTTAACTTGGTGATAACCATTATGCTTTGTGCTGTATATTTCAACTTAAAAAGGAAAACAAGCCTTATCTGAAACTCTCTTTCATGAGTCATTACCATACTTGCTCAACCTAATAACCAGCCTTAAATGTGCTTATCTATGCCTGAGTACTTTGACAGAAATTTATACCTTTGTCATCTGATTCTTTGTGTTTTCAGTTTACCAGTGTTTATTCACTTTTCCCTGTAAAACCTTCATTTCTTTGCCTGCCATCTCCTTTGTAGCCCTCCTACATTGAGGTAGAGGAGGAAATGGTGTGCTGGTAAACCAGCCCTCAAACAAACAAAAACACCCTGATTTGAAAAACTGACAATCTCTGTGGTGTAAACACCCTCAATTTCAAACATCTAGCTCACCAAGTTCTTGAACATTTAACACTAGACTGTCATGATCTGACAAGGGCCGGCTCCCATCACATAGGTAAGCAAAATGAGCATGGCTAGTTTTGCATTTTCACTAACAGCATTTCCACTCACTCCTCATTTATTCAAACCACCACCACGTTCCTCCGGCTGCCGGTATCAACAATCACAACATATTTCAGTGGGGAATCGATGGTGGGTGAAAATTGTTCCCTGCAGAGCGGAAAGCTAAATAAGCCAATTTACTGAATTACTTAAAACCAAGTATGTATTGCATCACAAACAGATATTTTCCACTTGTCAGAAAATGTACAATAATAGAGCCAAGACACCAGTTGCTGTTTGTTTTCCACCGCAAGTGCAGACTAAACAGAATGGATATTCAGTAAGCTGTATTAAACTGAAGGATGCATTTTCTCAAAATGGTGAGGCGACATGAATGTCAGAGGGAATTATGGGTTATGGACACATTCTGCTACTGTATAAACCTGCCCTTGCATAAATAATGACTACGCAGATGGGTTTCACTCTTGGAAGTTCAAGCACGGAAAGGCACCTTACATTTTCAATGTGAACATTTGGGAGGGTAACACTTTTTCCTGATCTGTGAGAATGCCTATTATTTCGGCATGCACTGATCAGGAAAGAAAAAACAATCAGGAGAAAAAAAGAGAAGTTAAAATAACTGAAATGTGGTAGGAAAAAATCCTTTTTAAAAACACTGATCCTACTGACAATACAAATCCAGGACTTTTTTCCATTTTAATCAAATGAAAGGTAGAGAAAGGGGACACTGTTAAAATTCACTTCTCAATGTCTGACTTCATGGGGTCGGGGGACATGACTGGAAACTGAATTCTAGCCTCTCTGGCCCCTTCCTTTCTGCTCCCTTTTCCGCCTCCAACTCCACTGGCATTTGAGCTTGAAGTTGGACAATCACTCCTATGATTTTCGTCTCTAAGTCTGGTTTTCCCAAGGCGTCATGAAAGGTGTTAGGAGGACATCAACATGAGAGCTGGGATGATTGCAGGGTCATGACTACCCGATTTCCTATCCCATGGTGATGGGGGAGATTTGGTCCTGCTGTACTTATGGACAGTCACCCACGCATCCACCTTCCTGGTCAGTGTTGGAGCCACTACAAACTATGGTGACAGCATCATGCAGCTCTCACCCTGTCTCACTGTGATCTCTTCCTCTTACATGCACGCTGGTGGTCATCCTACAACTCGCATTTATCCTTTCCCTGCATTCCAGCTGACTCTCCTTTCGCAGTGGTGTGCTCTGTGAGAGCACATTTTCCCATGAGTGTTTTCCTGTTGTGACTGACTCCTACAACAGTAGTATAAAAACCATCAAGTCATAACCTTTTCACCAATCTCAAAACCTAAGCCAAACGTCATGCTGATCATTCAGTCAGAGTGAAGACGGGTCAGTTTGAAATCCGCACGAAGCGGTCTCTAAAACTGAGTTGAATGTTCCCTTGAGATCCACACCTGTGGAAAGGAGGGAGCAAGTGGAATCAGGCAGAGGGAGAAGCTGAGCTGTGGATGCAGGCTCTCCAGCCGCAGGCATAGAACGCTCTGGAGCGGAAACGGACTCATCAGAATCATTCCAATTTGGGTGGAAATAGTAGGCCCTTAATACCCCTACCTGCATCTGTGATCAGATGTGAGCCTTCCTCTGAAGGGCATGACCTTCGTGAGAGACTGAAGGCTAGAGGCTGTTCCACCGAAACTCTCACACCAGCTGGGGGAATAAGGCCTTCCGCGTCCACAACCACAAATCTCCTTACCCTGGAAAATGCCTGTCATTGTTCACACATCATATCTATATTATAAAAGACCAGGGGCCATCATATCCTAAAAGACCAGATGGAAGACCAGTCACCAAGCGGGGGGAGGGGGGAAGGCAGCAGGAGGGTGTGGGGTGGGGCTGGTGCAGTGAAGTTGTTAGCCTCTGCCCAGGCCAGGCAGAGTGCTGAACTCAGCACAGCCTCAGCGGCTTTGGATGAGGCCAGAGAGAAGCAGGGCCTAATCAGCAGCCACTGTGGCTGCTGGCGAGGCCCAGAGAGAGAGAGAGAGACAGAGAGAGAGAGAGAGAGAGAGAGAGAGAGAGAGAGAGAGAGAGAGAGAGAGAGAGAGAGAGAGACATGACAGTCTAGACTCTAGAGCACATGTGTCAAACACAAAGCCCGCGGGCCAAATCCAACCCACCAGGCCTTGCAATGTGGCCCACACCGCGCTGTCATCACTGCACTCCGCTGTCAGTTTATGACATTGTCAGTTTATGACTGTTCAGTAAACCATTCGGCCCGCGATTTAGGCTGGATTTTAGATTTTGGCCCCTTTTCTGATTGAGTTCGACACCCCTAGTCTAGAGAGAGAGAGAAGGTTACTAAAAGGGTTAGGACACTGATAGTTCTCTCTTTTTTTCCATTGGCAGGAGCCATAGAGGCTTGGATCAGGCCTAGAGAAAGGCCCAGAGGCAGAGGCAGGCAGAGAGGTTAGGGGCAATCAAGCAGGCAGGCAGAGGCAGTTAGGGGTAATCAGGCAGGCAGGTAGGTGTGCCGTGAGGAGCCAGCAGTCCCAGATTGTGAGAGAATGTGGAATCTGGCCTAAACTGGCAGTCAGACATCCTTCAAGGGATTCCCATTTGGAAAGGGTGCAGGCTGAGCTGAGAGAAACCCCCTCCATGCATAAATTTCATGCACAAGGCCTCTAGTATTCTTTATAAGAGCACAAGAGACTACATCATAATACGTTAAAGACTATTTCTATTTCAACAAATGGTGCCCAAGCAATTAGCTATCCGTGGGCAATAAACAAGCACCTCTCGCTTCATTCAAATATTAACTCAAAATGGATCACGGAGTCAAATGTAACATATAAAGCCATAACATTTAGAAAAAGACAAAGGAGAAAATCTTTGGGGGTCTCAGGTTAGGCAAAAAGTTCTTAGACAACATCAAAAGTTTAAGTCATCAAAAATCAAAACATTAGGTTTCATTAAATTAAAAAAGTTTATTCTTCAAAAATCGATGTGAAGATGAGAAGACAAGCTTAATATTGGAGGAAATATTTTCAAACCACACATCTGACAAAGAGCTAGTGCCCAGAAAATATAAAAAGTTCTCACAACTCAACAGTTAGAAAATGGGCAAAAGATGTGAGCAGACACGGGATCTCTTCATATTATTCTTACAACTGCATCTGAATCTGCAGTGACCTCAACATCAGAAGCTACACAAACTATTTTGAAATAAATCTTTGAACTCAATACACCAGCTACATAATAGCGGCATTATACATTGGCCGGATAAAGGGCTAGCACTATACGAAACAATTGTGGTGAAACTATCTATTGCTACAGAACAAACTACCTTACAATACAGCAGCTTAACACAATGACCATTCTACTTTCTCACAATTCTGTGGGCCAGGAATTGAAGCTTACTCGGGCAGATATTTTAACCACGTGGGGAGAAACGGAGCTGGAAATTTTTAAAGGCTTCCCTCACAACTCTTTTGCTCCAGGGCTCCACATGGTTTCTCTCTCTATGTGGGTAGGTAGGACTTTCTCACAGCATGGTGGTCTCCCAGGAGTTAGATTTTTGCCAGGGCAGCTGACTTTCAAGAGAAACACATGACTTGGTAAACACTGAAGCCACGGATCTCTTACATCCCAGCATTGGAATAGACACAGCATCACTTCCGTCCCATTCTAGTGGCCAAAACAACTCACAGCTCACACTGCAGGGGAGGGAAAACACATTGCCACTCTCAGTGTGAGAAGTGTCAAAGAACTGTCAAATTAATTGGCATAAAACTGTTTGTAATATTGCCTAATTATCATTTTAATGTGGGTAGGATTTGTGATGATATCCTCTTTACCAAATCTGATATTGTTCATTTGTGTGTTTTTTTCTAGATCAGTTAGCTAGGAGTTTGTCAATTTTATTAATTTCAAAGAATCAACTTTTGGCTCATATTTCATGGATGTTGATTTTTCTATATGTAACGTGCTTTAGAGAGCTTTCCATATTAGATTTACCTCACTTTTCTTCATTGTTGCCACAGTATTTCATATTATGGGCATGCTAGAGTTTATTTCCTCATAGGTATTCTGATTAATTTCTTTTTCCCCCCTGCTATTAGAATACTGAAGGTAACAAACATCCTTTTATACATCTCTGTGCACATTAGAAAGGCCAGACTCCCACAAGTTAAATTGCTGGGCTAGTAGAGGGCGCATGAATTTTACATATAATTCCCAAACTGTTTTCCAAATGGCTGTATCAATTGGCAGTCCTATCAACTGTGTGGAAACGGTCCCCCATGGATTAACATCTTGCCAATATTTATTACCATGAACCTTTCTCGTTTTTATCATCATAGTTTAAATGTGCATTCCCTTGATCACAGATCAGTGTCAGCATCATATGGCTGTTTATGGCTTTAGAGTTATCTCCCCTGAGAAGAATTTTTTAAATCTATTTTTCAATCCAATTTTCTTTATATATTAAAGAGAGTAAAGCTTGGTCTGTTTCATATTTTTGCATTGTGTTATATTGTGTCTTTTTTCACAGAGGTGCTTCAAATTAAAAAATAAAAATAAAAAGTTATTGATTTCAGAGAGAGGAAGGAAGAGATAGAAACATCAATGATGAGAATCATTGTTTAGCTGTCTCCTGCACGCCCGCTACTGAGCCTGAAACTGGGCACTGACCAGGAATCAAACCCTGACCTCCTGGTTCATGGGTTGACATTCAACCACTAAACCACACCAACCAAGCTGTTTTAAATTTTGACGTGGTTAGATTATTCTCTCTTCCTTTCTGGCCTGACATTTGTATCTTGCTGACGAAGGCCTTTTATGTGGGTCTGAGAGTTCCATGGACATTCATTGGCTAGTCCGTCTCTTGTCTCCAGAGGGCAGCTCCACCACCGAGTTCTAGAATCCAGCCTCTAGGGGACACGCTGCATGCTCCACCATGGGGCAGCTCTCAACCCCTCAGGCCTTACTCCAGACTTTAACAAGTGTCCCCCCATCAATCTCCCACCCCTATCTTCATACATTCCTTGAAGACAATTTGGAACCATAGACTGCCAGAAAGAATGTTGGGAGTCATCTAGTCTTAAACTCCCATTTTCATGGACAGAGGAGTATAAGATCTACACCTTGCTGTCCAACCTGGTTGCCATTAGCTCTGTGTGTTCTAAACTTTAATGTAATTAAAATTAAAAATTCAGCTGCACTAGCCATATTTCAAATGCCTCAAAGATACATAACTCATCTCTACTATATTTAGAACAGTTCCAGCACTGCAGAAAGTTCTAGTGGGTAAGGCTGCTCTAGAATCTCGCTACTTCAAGGATGGTCTGCTGCCCCCCCCCCCCCCCCCCCAATCCCTGGGAGCTGGTTCGAAATGGAGCATCTCAGTGAGTAGAGAATCAGGCCCCACCTCAGACCTACAGGGTCTGAACCTGCAATTTAACAAGATACCGATTAGAGTTTGAGAAGCTCTAGTCATGAGATTTCCTCTCCCCCAGCCCAGTCCCCGTGTCCCCCTCCCCATTACCCCTTGTGGGTCATACAGCTCATTGGTGTTCTTCAAGACCCAGCTATCATTTTCTTTTACCTTCCCGTGTTCTTCTTATCTCCCTGCCACACTTGCTCCCTCATTTTGTTTGATTATAGCATTTTATAAGCACTTATAGGGCAGGCAGGCCATTGAAGCCCTCAGAAAACCCTTCATGCCCTTACCCTTATTCTGCCTTGCAAGTGTTTGCCTGGCACATTTATGATAAAGCCAGACCCTGTGGTGGCTGCGGTGTTGTTCAACATTTCCCCTGGAGAATCTCTGTTGGGAGTGGGGAACAGGGGCCAGAAATTAAAACCCACCTTGAAACCAGTGGGGCACCAGTCATCCGCCCATGGCATACTTGTCTTGGTGACGTAATGGCAGCATTCAGGTCTCCAGACTCCATAGCCCTGCGGCAGAGTAGGAAAAGCAGACAATGTATTTGCCTTGCAACGTTTCACCTCTGACTGATTTGGAGAATTCAGAGTAGGCACTGGTGACCTTCCAACATAAGGACTGATCACTCCAGGTAACTGGTTATGTCACTAAAAGGGTTAGGACACTGATAGCTCTCTTTTTCTTTCCATCCACCCCCCCACCCCCACTGTGCAGGAGCCATTGGCATCATGAGAGCAGGCTCCAGGTCCACAAAGTCCTTTGAGAGCGCATGTATGTCAGTCCAACTTTCTGAAGGTGCTGCAAGAATTGCCACCACATCTTTGGATTTTGTTAAATGACTGTACTCCAGGCAGCAGCGTCCCCAATAACCAGCCTGGCCAATATAGAAGGAGGTGCCTCTAATATAGATATGGTCTGAGAGGTGGAGATTGTGGAGGGTCCTTTTCTGCAGAGACACTACAAATCTCTAGCAATACCACGAATTCCTAAAAAAAAAAAAAAGTGTTTTGGATGTCTTAGTCTTCCCTAAAATATTTATAAATTGGTTCAAACACCACAAAATATTTATTGCTATGACTATGCTCAAGGAATTATGAGTGGTTTTTTGTTTTGTTTTTTAATTTTCTCTAAATCATACAGAAAACACCAAACCTAACCTCAAGGAACTTTCAGTGTAGTTGGGAGGATATTCACTAATGTTCATTAAAAAGCTATCGCAATCATACAAGGCTGAGAATCTGAGGGGGATAGAGATAGTTTGGATTACAGGGACCCAGGAGAGAAAGAGTGTAGTGAGGGAGGAGGCTTAGGGAAGAAGAGCAATGAACTGCATTAAAAATAAAAGGTATTACATTAGCGTAGGCTCTGCAAAGGTACGCTCTCTTTTTCAGTGCTTTGTTTCTCAGCGCCTAGCACAGGGGGCACATAGTAGGTACGCAGTAAATATTTACTATAGATGAATACTAAATAGGCAGTGTCTGATTCCTTATAAGACTTGAAAACAGGTCAAGGCATGTTGACATTTACATCAGTGATTCCCACTCAAGCAATCTGTCTAAATACTCTGTACATTTACACAGAGCGCGGGTGGAAGTTGCTGGCCTTGACCACTATTGTAATGCCAGCGTCTATAGCAGTGGCTATAGATGGGTCCCGAGAGTCTCGCTGTCCCCTTGGCTATCCAAGGGCTGGTGGAGGGCCGCACATCACCTCCATTAGGACATTTCCATTCGTCACTAAAACATTAATCAGTTACTATCGTGGTACTAGCAGGTGCCTGCCTGGTGCCCAGTGCCTAACAGTCAGTCCGCCCAGCGGATGATGCATCAATCCAGTCCTCAATGAGATGAGTTACTACATAATTATCGGGCGAATCTCACCAGACGCTCCAGGTTGACCCACGCAGGAGCCGGTAGAACGTGATGACGCACGCGCTGCAGGTGTTCGGCCCGGGGCGGGGAGCGGGGGCAGTGACTGGGCACGCGCCTGCGCGCCGCGGGGCCGCCGGGTCGCGCGAGTGGGCGGGCTACGCATGCGCGCGGAGCGCGGCCTTAAGGGCGGCGGCGGCCCGAGCGGCCCAGTCGGCCCGTCCGCCGGCTAGGAGGCAGAGCTCGGTGCTTGCGCAGCGGCGGCCATGGCGGCGGAGGACGAGGACATTGGCGAAAGGTGAGTGCGGCCGGGACTGGTGGGGCTCGGGCGCGCGCCTTCCACGCGGGCCAGGGACCGAGTCCGTCCGGGCGGCGCCGAGGCCTGGCCCGGCCGCTCCCGCGCGCCGCCCGGCCCGCTGTGCCCCGGGCGGGTTGCCGGTCCGCACCTGGCGCGGGAGGTGACCGAGTCCGACCCCGGCAGCGCCCAGGGGCCGCTTGACCCCGCGGAGGGGCCGCCGCGCTGTGGTGTGGAAGCGGCTCCGCGGGGCGGCGGCGGCGGCGGTGGGCGGACGCCCGGAGCCGGGCTCGTCGTCCGCGGCGGCTCTCCTCCGGGGCCGCGGCGGCCTCGGACCCTGGCCAGCGGTCCCTGCACCTGACCCCCTCCCCCCCGGCACTGGAAACGGCCGAGCCACGGGGTCCCCCCCTGACCCCCCACCCCCAGGCCGTTTCCGGTGCCTGGGGGTGGGGGGTCAGGTGCAGGGACCGGGGTCCGGGTGCGCGCTGTGCGCTGTCCAGCCGGGGCCCGGACCGATGTGCCGCCTGGGCCGGGCGTCCCCAGAGCCTGGAGGGAGGGGCGGCGCTGCTTGGGGCGCTCGGGGGGCGGGGGGGGGGGGAGTGTGGAGAGCCCCGACTCACCCCAGCACCCGGGCTCAGACCGGGGTTCACCGGGGAGGGAGCACCCCGTAGCGAGGGAACGGGGCTTAGAGAAGTGGGTATATATGGCTTTGGGTTTCAGAAAACGTCAAACTTACCATTACTTTGTACAAAGTCAACCCCGATGTGGTCAGCAAGTTAAGAATGAATCTTTCAAACGGAGGATGTCCCTTTGCTTCCAAGCGATCGGATGTACTGGGAAACTGCGTATGTGTATCTCAAAGGACACACATTTAGAAAACTGTATGAACGTTGGGAAACAGATGTCTAATGCGAAGCTTTTTTGTATGTATACTAAGTTTAAGTTACTCTTTTCCACCTGTAAACCAACTTGATGCACCTGTCAGCAGATGGATAAGTAGTAGTTAATAAGTGGAAAAATTCATTTGCTTTGAACATTAGTAGTCTCAAGGCTAGTAATTTATGTTGGAGAGTAATAAACTTCTGTGGGCCCCCCCTGTAAGCTTAACATTTTGATATCAATTCTCCTTCAGGTGTCTGGATAAATGTGCATATGAAACAATCTAAATGATAGAAGGTAATGTGGAGTGCCATGAAGAGACAGGAGAATTTGGAAATTATGGTGTTTTGGGGGAGGGAGGCAGGGTTGGAGGTAATTCTGAAATACTAAAAATTAGGTGGTTCCCTTGAATTTTGATTATATGATAAATGAGTTTTTTGTTTGTTGTTTGTTTGTGTTTGAGCTTCCTTGTTCAGGTAGGATGCTGAATGTCACACAAACAGGAGTTGCTTGTCTCCATCTAGTTTGTCAGGTGCTTTTGGCTTTTGAGACTGCTTTAAGGTGGACTCCTTTGTCTCCCTGTTGTTGTGGGGCTTGGGATGCAATACGACTGTGAAAGGAATGTGTGGCTTTGGGTGATGGCTGGAAGTCACAGGAAACAGATTATAAAAAATCCCTAGCAGCTGACTAGCCAGGGTGCCACAACAGAGGTTGGTCTCCTTGGCACTCTTGGCAATACACTCGAGCTGTGGCCAGTGTCCAAACTAGTATGGCCTTCTGAACTGTACCAAGCAGGAGAGCAAGTACGTGCTCCTGCTGGGTGCTTCCTAAATGTGCTCATGTGAACTCTAAGGGTGACCCTGTGTGTTAGGTATCGCTGTTCCCAGTTTTCAGTTAGACCTGCACCTGGGAGGTCACTGGCCCCCCCAGGACTAGTAAGTAGTAGGGCTGAATTTGAGGTCCCTAAGTGTCTGCATTCAGTCTAACGTGCCTTCCCCCTATCTCTCCTGCCTCTCACTGGGATGGCAACTAATTTGGGCTGTTCTGTTCTTACTTATCTGACTTATTCAACTGCCACTTTCTTATTTATTCCTTGCATTGACAAAAAGCTCTGTTTAAAAAACAGAGGCTGGATGCATGAATTCGTGCATAGGTGGGGTCAGGCCAGCCTAGCCAAGGGGAGGGGACATGGGCTGTTGGCCAGCCTGCCTACTGGTCCAACTCCTGGTCAAGGGGGCGATTTGCACATTAGCCTTTTATTATATAGGATATACACTGAGTGGCCAGATTATTATACATTCAGAGATCATATTAATCTGGCTACTCAGTGTGTGTGTATTTTTTTTTTTTAAATATTTTTTTGGTTAATCTACAGTAGAACTAATCCAGCAGCCAAGTAGATTGTGGAAAACAGAAGTCTTGAATCAAGTTTCCTATCCTTAAGAATTCTCAGGTTTAGATGGAAAGATGACACTAGCAAAGGAAACAATTATAAGAAGTCTTAGGAAGATGTTTTTTTTAAGCATATGATTCTTGTTTTTTCCTTTGTGACTCTCAGTAAAGACACGCATGCCTGGGAGCCATTGGCTTTCAACATCTGTTCCCTCTCCGTTGTAATACAGTTGAGAAAGCTAAATGTAACAAGAGTAGAGTAGACTTCTGTGAATAGAGTAAGGTTGTCCTAGAGAATGAGTAAGTATCCATTGAATTCTGAGGAAAGCTGTCACAGAATTGCTCATTGCAGAGTAGACTATGAAATAGGTGGTTTGCAGTGATGCTGTAGTTGGCTCATCCTGGCAGCCATTGCTAAGTTCTCAGGAATTTTGACACGCATTGGCAGCTCCAAATCAGCTATGGTGGTAGTATTTGCACCATGGGAGTCTTCAGATGCTAGAAATAAGGGTGTGTGTGTGTGTGTCTCCCCGCTCTCTTTTCCCTCCAATGGATTTACCAGTATCCTACAGGATTTGCATTAGACTTTGAGTATAGTTCTTGGAGATAAGAGAGTGAGTGGATTTCTATCTTTTAAAAGACGGTTAAAACCAGTGACTCCTCTTTGTTGCCATCTTCCAAACCTTTGCCATCTGATTTCTTAAAAATCATAGAACTCTTCAATGACACATCTCAGTGGGCTTTTATTTTTCTTGGTACTTATATTTCCTGGGTCCTTTTCAGTGTCTGATACTCTAAAGATGGCTACCCCTTCCCTTTTTTTAAGTGTGTAAACCCAGGTGCACAAAACAATGGACAGGGCTTTCTTAAAGCAAATATAATCTTTTATTATGGAAGTTTTGAGGCCTGAGGTGTGACTGCTTCATGACCTGCTTCGTTAGGAATTTATGATCAGATCCCTCTGAGAGGCTTCTTCAGATAGATTTATTACAGTGACAACTTTTTGTCCACACTGCTGAGTGTCATGAGGTCACCTCTTCCATTTTCTGACTTTATGAGGTCCCTCTTCCCTGGCTAGCTCGGGTACTTTGCTTTGTGAAGAAGGCACTCATGTAAAGGAGGCCTGTGATTTCGTTGTGTTAAGAAATCGGACTGTGATTGCCCAGCTACTGGCTGGAGAGCCTCCTCCCCCCCCCCCCCCCCCCCCCCCAATGCATGACGGCTATCCCTTTTTGAAATTTTGAACAAACATTCTAGCTCTTGCTTCTTGTCTTACTTCAGACCAGTGTCACTTTTATTAGGTTCTCTTCTTTTTCCCCTTCTTTAAACCTAGTCATTCTCCAAGATTCTGTCTTCATCTTCAGTTTCTGTCTTGTTTACTCACACTCCTTGATATATCTCCTTGTTGGTGGAGAAAATTGAAATCTCATCCTTATTATGGAGTCCTCTTCAATAGTTTAGTGCCATGTCTAATTGTGTGCCAAATTTTGCACCTGTTTTCTCAAATGTAATATGTCCAGACCAGGAACTTATTTACACCTTTCTTTCCCTGAACTAAACAATACAAAATGCTCAGTTCTCCCCTTGGACTTCACTAACTTTATTAGGCCACTTTTATTAGGATTCTTCTGGTCATCCAGATTCAGAACTATGGCCTGTCTTTTTAACTCCCCTCTCCCTTCTTCATCACTCTGAATACCAAGTTTGTTACCAAATCCAGTAGGTTCTAAGCACAACATCACCTCTCCATTCCCACTGTCACCTGGAGCCACCTGCACCCTCCTTCCTTTTCTAGATTATTGCAGAATCATTCTGTTCCTATGCTCTCAACATAGGTTATTTCATTACTTTTATATCCCCAAGAAGCACAGTGTTGTTTGTAGTGCAGGTACATTCAGAGGCTTTACTACATATCCTCAGCCTGACTTCAGAGCCCCTTTGCTGGCAGTGTGGCTTCTGTCTGTCTTTGGAGTCATATTTCCTCTCTGTGCCTGGGCTCTAGCCAAGCTGTGTCTTTCATGGTTTCCTAAACATGTTCCTTGCTCCATTTCCCCATGGCTTAGTTCACACTACTGTTTCTGACCCAAAACAGAAACCTCTCAGAGGGATCTGATCATAAATTCCTAGCGAAGCAGGTCATGAAGCAGTCACACCTCCCTTCTTTAAAGGTCCTTGTTATTTTCCTAAACTTTTCTTTATGGCACTTATACCATCTTTTGTAGTATAGTTATATGTGTAACTATACTGTATACTTACCTGGCAGGAGAGATACAGTGATCATGTAGTATAGTTATTTGTATATTTTTTTGTCAGCCCATTGAGTACAAAGCTTTTTTGCTTTACTCAGATGTCTGGTAGAAGCCTTAAGAGACCTTATAAAGTTCAATAATTTTTACTGAATTAAATACATTTATGCTAATACAAACATTAAGATTAAAAAAAACCCTAATAGTTGATTATATATTTTGCAGCTGTGGAACTTAAATTTTTTCATCCTAAGGTATTCTAAGGACAGCAAAAGATATATTCTTAAAAATTCAGAGTTTGAATTTGAGTAGGACAACAATTAGGATTATGAACTTAGATCATTTTGGAGAGATTAGGAATATGATTCTATTTCTTGACCTTGAATGAGCCAACCCAGGCTTCACCGTTGTTCCTGTTCTCCAAAATGCCAATCACAGACCAGCAAATACTGATTTCAGTCCTGTGACAAAGTTAATAAAAAATTAAGGTATGGTCCATTTAAGGAAAACAACACTGGATAATACATTTCAGAATTGTATACATCTCTGAACGAGTCCTTAAAGATTTGACTTATATTATTTACTAGAGGCCCAATGCACGAAATTCGTGCAAGGGCCTTTGCAGTGGCCCCACCCCCTGCGGCTTTGTCTGGAAGGACATCCAGTCTAATTAGCATATTACCCTTTTATTATTATTATAAAAGGTAATAGTTCAGAAACATTATATTGTTAGGTTTTTAGTCCAGCTCCCTGGTTCTATAATTGCCCACCTCTAATTAAGAATTATAAAAAATTGTGTGGAAAGATGATTTTATTAAAAAATATTCAAGTTGAGGCCTGGGATTTTTAATTTTCTTGATCTAGTGCAGGGGTGGGGAAACTTTTTTTGCCAAAGGCCATTTGGATATTTATAACATTCGCAGGCCTTACAAAATTATCAACTTAAAAATTAGCCTGCTGTATTTGGTCAAACAATTAACTTACACCTAATGCCTTGGCAGGGCCAGGTCAAATGGTTTTGTGGGCCTTATACAGCCAGCTGGCCAGATGTTCTCCATCCCAGATCTAGCGAATGAACTTACTTTATTTTTTAAAATGTATTTTTTTTTTATTTTAGAGAGGAAGAGAAAGGGAGAGAAAGCTAGAAACATCAGTTATGAGAGAATCATTGATTGGCTGACTCCTGCATTGCCCCCACTGGAAATATAGCCCGCAACTCAGGCATGTTCCCTGATGGAATCAAACCATGGCCTCCTGGTAATTAGGGCCACACTCAACCACTGAGCCATGCAGGTCAGCAAACTGTCTCGGGCCGCAGTTTGCCGCTCTGTTGACTAATGAGTTTGCCGACGACTGTGTAAAGCATTGCCCTTATCCAGAAGTTTTGACTTCAGGTTAAAGACATTAGTACATTATTAAAATGTTTTTTAAGTGTTTTTTCCTAAGGTAGTGGTCGGCAAACTCATTAGTCAACAGAGCAACAAACCATTGCTCGCAAGCCTCAGTTTGCCGACCACTGGGCTATTGGATAAACTTACTTCAGAACTAATATGCAGTGTCACTTGAATTTGTTAAGCAATTTAAATTACAGTAGAAATTGAAGATTGCACATGTAGCTTGCTTTAAGTATGTTTGATGCTGTGTCTGACTCCAGAATGCTTTGCTTACTGTGTGAGAGAAGGTAGGAAACAATTGTGGGGAAAAGCAGCACAGAGCTGTGTCTAAAATACTGATTCTCCAACTCTGACCTTTTAAGTAAAAATTACAGGTTAGAAATGAAAAAAAAAATGTTAAAAGAATGTTAATGTGTTACAATATATTAGAGGGCCTGTGTTGTCATTGATCTAAAGGTTAGTGATAAGGCATTTAAGTATTATTTACTTTTTAAAACTGGCATGTTAATCCCTTAAATTATGGGTATATGAGTCTCCCTCCCTCTCTCTCTCTCTCTCTCTCTCTCTTTTTCTCTCTTCTTTTTCCAAGAATGGAATTTAGAAAGTAATTTCTCAGGAAAGAAGGCTTTTATTTGTCCAAGTGTTATAATGTCCAATTTGGAAGTTTTCAATCATTTATTGGTTGAGGAATTACTTCAGAGGAATATGTATATATGCACCTCTAATTGGAATATTTATAACAAAAATCAAACTTCATAGTTGCTCTAAATGAGATAGAATACTGTGCTTACAGTAGCCTATAGAGACCGATAATAAACCTAATTTTTTTCTCTTAACAGTACTAGCATAGGGATAGAGGCCATTTATAAAATTGTAATATAATGAAATCCTTTTTACTTATAACCTAATTAGAAATGTTATTTAAGTGGCCAAGAGTGTGTGGAAATTGGCCAGATTTTTGTACATTTTCTTCAGAATACTTTGAAACCTCTTTCACTGTTTCACAATATTTATGGATTGTGCAATTCAGGTTTAGTAATACTATAGATATTCCAGTGACTTAGAGAACACAACAGGAATTACCAAGAAACTTAAATGTTGATTGGATAGGACATAAGTACAACATTAATGATATATTATTTATTTATTTTGAATATATATTTTTATTAATTTCAGAGAGGGAGAGGAAAAGAGGGAGAGAAACATCAGTGATGAGAGAGAAGCATTGATTGGCTGTCCCTGCACACCCCACACTGGGGATTGAGCCTTTAACCCCAGGCATGTGCCCTGACCAGGAATCGAACCATGATCTCCTGGTTCGTAGGTCAGTGCTCAAACACTGAGCCACACTGGCTGTGAGCCATCTGTGTCTTCTTTGGAAAAATGTCTATTCAAATCTTTTGCCCATTTTGATTGAGTTTTTTTGTTGTTATTGAGTTGTATCAGTTTTTTTTTTAAATGTATTTTAGATATTAACCCCTTACCAGATATATGGTCTACAAATGTCCTCCCTGTGAATGGCTTTACTTTATATTATGATTGATACTTGGGTCACTTCTGAATTTAGAGCCTCAGTAATGGATGATGGTGTTTCTTGATTATCTGCTTAAAGTCTGGAAGTTAAATTTTGCTTTTCTGTTTATTTTCCAAAAGCTATGAAGAGACTAACATGCAATGTCACTTGAATTTGTTAAGCAGTCTAAATTACAATGTAATATAAATTGCACATAGACATCTTGGTGTGTTGGTCACTCTTTTATAGGTGAGCCACATGAGTTTAATTTTTACTTTTAATTTTTTGACCTCAGAAGAATGTTTGGATATCTGACAAGCTTCAGTCTTATGCCCTTAGTTCTAGTCCTCCTAGACTAGAAATGCAGAACAACAGTGAATGACACAGAAGATCGTGTGACAGGGGCAGAGTCCCTTTGAGGATGAGATTAATTTACCTCACAGACAGGGGATGAGGTTGGATGGGTGTTCTAGAGAGTAATAGAGGTAGCAAGCTAAGGTGTGGGAACTTGTGAACGAAGATTGATCAGCTGAAGGATGGAAAATGTAGACCCTCTGCTTTTCACCCTATAGAGATATGTAAAACTCCACTTTAAAAAAATTACCTGCTTTGATGAAAACAAGAGGAGCATTAGTGGTTGAAAACTTTTAATGTAATTTTTAATGTAATGTTCTAAGCTTGCAAATGTAAAAATATTACTTTGCCTCTTGGATAAGACATCCTGTCCTTTGAAAGTTGGTTTTATGATGAGAGGTAGACAAAATTCCTGTATTACAGGCTGGAATATGACATTTTAAACTCTAGTGTCTTGTACATTGTAGAATGTAATTATTTTTTTTAAGATTGAAACAAAGATGGAATTTGCATGTCTATGGTGTCAGTTGGAATAATAGTAGATTATAGTTCATATCACTTATTTTCTTTTACCTTGTTTTGTATTGGCCTTTGATTCTCTCTGACAAGAACTGTGTAAAATTTGAGGGATATTTTAAAAAATTGATGGGACTGAGTTGTAACTAACTTCTTGGTACTAGTTCATATTTTTGTGACCACATATGGAACTTTGTGACTATTCCTGGATAAGAATGAAGGAGCTTCAGCTCAATAATGGCTTTAAATTTTTTAAGCTCTAAACATCATGAGATTCTTTTAACTGCTTATTAATCGCTTTTATCCAACAGTTGGAAAGGTGTTGAATAAATTAACAAGTTCATTGCTGATTAGTAAATAGGTTTATATGTTTACAAATAGGCTAATATTAATGTTTTACATTAGTTCATACTTTGATAATAAGTTATATGGAACATTTGTGGGAGATGCCTAGAGGTCTTACCTTATGCTGATAATAAAGGAGGTTAGGTCTAACGCTAACAGCAGAGACCATTGGAGTAGAGCCTCATTCTAATACAGGCTATAATGTATCTTCTCTGCAGACCTAAGGGATATGACTTTATCCTACAGGCAATGAGAACTCATATAGTATAAAGAAGGCAGACACCTGAATGAAAAAGGGGCTTTGAACTCAAATCTCTACTTGTGTCGTGTAACTTACTAGCTGTGTACTCTTGGACCTGCCTGGTATTTAATATTTCTGAACCTTTTTACATCTATGAAACAGAGATAACTTGGAATGAGAGTAATCTGGATTGTGAGTGACTTAATTATTCAGAAAACAGTTACTGAGTGCCTGTTATACATAATGCCCAAAGGAACTCTACAGAGAAGGGAAATGTAGAAGGATGAGCCTACAAAGCTGAGAAAAGCTGGATGCTGGGTCAACCCATCCAAAACTTAGCACATTTCTCTACTCACATCTATTCTTATTCATGTGTTCTGTGACGTCATTAGTGGCATTTAGACAAACTAGGAAGCCTCTATTATACCTTTATATCCAACCAGTTATCAAATCCAGCCATTTACTTTTTTTGGTATACCATTTTATTAGAATGAACTGGAGGCCTGGTGCATGAATTCGTGCATGGTGGGGCCTAGCTGGCCTGCCCAGATTGGTGCCAGTCAGGGCCGGCAGCGGGAAGAGGCTACAGGAGGTTGGCTGGTCGGCACGCCTCTATCGTGCTGGTTGGCTGGCCGCAGTGCATGTCATAGTGGCCGATTGTTCCAGTCGCTTGGCTTTTATATATATAGATTGCTTAAATATTAAGTGTTAATGGGTTGTATTTTGGGTCAAGATAGAGACCTTCATTATCATCCCAGAAAATTCTTTTATTACTCAAGTGATCCTCTTGTAATTCATTGCAACCAGTTCATTTTAGATGAAGCAATAACTTTTTTTTGTTCATATCATCAATGTATATTAATATGCAAGGTATAGGAATATAAATTGAGAATACAATTATAAGCACAAAGTCCTTAACTTTCAAGGAAATTACAGTTGGGTAAGGATTCTAATCTATATTTATAAAAGCCTAAGCCAGTGGTCAGCAAACTGTGGCTCGCGAGCCACATGTGGCTCTTTGGCCCCTTGAGTGTGGCTCTTTCACAAAATACCATGTGCAGGCATGCACATACAGTGCGATTGAAACTTCGTGGCCCATACACAGAAGTCAATTTTCAGCTTTCAAAAGAAATTTTAACCATTGTACTGTTGATATTTGACTCTGTTGACTAATGAGTTTGCCGACCACTGGCCTAAGCGACTGACTGTCCAACCGGTAGCTATGATGTGCAGTGACCACGAGGGGGCAGATGTTCAGTGCAGGAGCTGCAAGCTGCAGTGACTTAATAGCTGTGGTTCTCAGGTGATGCACCCGGAACCAAAGAGGAGGGAGCCCGATTCTGGGGTGAGTCACCCGAGAACCACCCTCTTGCAATCTGGGACCCTTTGGGGGATGACAGAGAGCCATTTTCAGCCCAGTCCCCACAGGCCAGGCCAAGGGACCCCACCAGTGCACGAATCCATGCACCAACCTCTAGTGAATAAATAAGAATTTTATAACACAACTTGGGAAGTAAGAAAATAAAGTTTGAGTATAGGGTGCCATCTTGCCACCTTGATCTAATCCTGTTGGGGAAATGAAATCTAATCTGAGGTTGGTGAGAAGTGTAGTGAATCACGAAAGGAAGGGGAGATGCACATTCCAAGGATGTTCAGAACCAAGAAGCAAGAGAACAGGGGATATTGTATGACTAGAGAATAGAGCGAGAATAAGAATGACATAAAGGATACTAGGGTGTCAGGTAAAGAGCTGGAGAAAGACTGAGTTTTCCATTGTAGGTGCCTTAACTTTGAGGCAAGGAATGATGCAGAATGACAATTCTTTGAACCCCTTCTAAACCTTGGCCAACATTCTTCCTTTAGGAATTACTGCATAACGATGGAGCATCATCTTAGTGACTTACTGTTATTGTCATCAGTGTAATGCTAGCTACCGTTCATTGGATGTTTCTACCTATTTTATCTGGGGACACACTTCATGTTCTATTTGTGACAGTGGTCCCCAAAGATAATGCTTTCCAAAGGTATGGCCATGTTCTAATCCTTGGAACCTGTGAATGGTACTTGATATGACAAAGACTTTGCAGACTTTTAACTGATTCAGTTAAAGATCATGAGATGATTCTGAATTATCTGAGTGGGCCCTAAATGGATTCACTAGTGTTCTTTCAAGTAATAGGCAGAGAAGATTATAGGCAGGCAGAAGAGGAGACAAAAAGAGAAGGCAGTGTGGTGATGAACTGGAGTGACCCTGCCACAGGGTAAGGGATACCAGCTTAGTGTATTTTAAAGGGTTTTATAATTATACTATGTCCTAACATAAGCTCATTCATCTATGGCGATCAAGTCAAAAGCAACTTCTGCTGATGCCAGGGCAGGAGTTGAGGGTCCATCCTCTCCTTGGCTGGCTACATCAAGGCATGTCACTTCCAGCCTCCCCACACCTTTCTCGCCTGATGCCTCGGGCCTGGTTCCTTTTTCTCTTTGTTCAGCTATCTTCTGCCAGGTGACTAGGTCATTTTTTTCATTTACTGTTTGTTGAAACCCAAAGTTTTTTCACTAAAATTAACCAGTTCATTCTAGTCAGATTGTACGAGGGCCAATCCCTGGGAAAAGTACAGAAGAGAGGATTACAGAGAAATGAAGCCAGAGCCATCAGATTTAGTCAGTCCCTCTTCTTCTGGACTTATATAATTTTCATTACCATTTAGCTAGATTGAGAGGGATTTCCTGGAATTTGCCACCATAGGCCACCTATAAGTTTACTCCACTTCCCCTGCCCCTGCATAGAAAGGAGGAAATACAAACAGGAGATGGCTTTAATGTCCTACTTTTAACTATTAGATTGGAAGCCTTATTATAAAAGCAATCTCATATTTTAATAAGATTTCTCTCAATCCTGATAGCAGTTATATTTTATACCCTCTCATGGTCTCTGACTTGCTTGCACTTCCACACTGGTAAGAGGCTGCCTGACAGTGGGAAGGGGAATGCCTTTTTTTGTCTCTCCTCCCCTCCCAATTTTTATTTATTGATTTTGAGAGAGAGAGAGCTGGGGGAAGGAAGAGAGAGAAACAGGATTTGTTGTTTCACTTATGTATGCATTTATTGGTTGATTCTTGTGTGTGCACTGACTTGGATTGAACTCAAAATCTTGGACAATGCTCTAATCCATTGTTTCCCAAACTTCTGACATATGTGTACCCCTTCTATAATTTTCGTAACGCCGAGTACCCCTCGTACTCATGAGAACATGGAATTTGGTGCAGCTAAGCACAGTGCAGTGCATACCCCCACCAAACTCCGGTGCAACGTGTACCCCCACCTAACTCTTCCCGTACCCCTGGGGGTATGTGTCCCACACTTTGGGAAACACTGCTGAGCTACTGGGCCAGGGTTTGTCTTTTCTTGGTCTGTCCATTTTTAACCCCCGATTATTTAGAATAACATAGGTAGACTTTGATATTCACTTGTAGGGTCACAGTTGGAGTTAAATGTCTGTAATCCAGTATTTACCACAACGCTTTGTTCTTATCAGGTGAATTTTGTCATATGTAGATAGCTTCACCCTCAACAAGTTTTCTATTCTGCTTTTCTTCTCTGTCTAATAGTCGGGAGTTGAGAAGAGCATTACCTCACCTCTTTGTGTTTTGTTTTGATGCTCTAGGTCAGGATGGCTAACTGGTTGGCTTCCCACATGGTGCCCTACGTCTACATCACAACTTAAAGAAGCTGAAGAGAAAATTTTAAAATGTAAGGCCTTCTTCTTATACATTAACAGTTGTTTGCTAAAATAGGTTCAGTATTCATATTGTCCTGAAACTTAAGATTTTGTGGTATGTTAGTTGTTTGCAGAACTTTTTTTTTTTTTTCTTTTTCATGTCATGAGCAAGAAGAGCAGGGGCTCCCAAACTTTTTGGTCTGGGTATCTGTTATATTCTTAGTAAGGACCCTAAGGAGCTTTGTTTATAGGTACCGGTAATAGGTGTCATTTACGATATTAGAAATTAAGACTGAGTAATTTAAAATATGTTAATTTATTAATTTATTTTAAAATAATAGTAATAAACCTATACAGTTAAAAGACGTAACATTTTCTAAAAATAACTACTTTTCAAATAGAAATGTAGTAAGTGTAGCATTGTTTACATGCTTACAAATCTCTTTACTGTCTGACTTAATATAAGGCATCTGGATTCTCATATTTGCTTCTGCATTTAGACTGTTGATAATCACATCTTTTGTGATCTCTGGAAAATTCCACTATGTACCCTCAAAGAATAAGAGTGAAATGGCAAATATAAAATACTAGTGGCCTGGTGCACAAATTCATAGGGACCAGTGGGGCCAGACCAGCTGGGGTAGGGGCTGTAGGCAGTTGTCCAGCTAGCCTTGCCCCTCGATCGAACTCCTGGTCGAGGGGACAATTTGCATATTACCCTTTTATTATATAGGATTTTTATTATTATCAAAATAGATTTGACCTCATAGATCTCCTAAAAGAGTCTTAAGGGTTCCCCAGAAGTTCCTAGACTATGCTTTAGGAATGGGCTATAGCCAGTCCAGAGCACATGTCTTGTAGAATGGAACAAGGTCTGGACCAGAACAAGGTAACCTAGTCTAGGCCTAGATCAGCAATCAGGTGATTACAAGATCTTTGGCAAGTCACTTTTCTCAGCTTCTTGATGTTTACCTATAAAACAAGGGGGTAGGAGGCTCCTTAAAATTCCTTTCAGTTCTAGTATTCTAGGTCTCTTTAATTCTACATTTATAATGGTGTGGAAACCTTTTTGTTTCTTTCTTTCTTATGGACACTGTAATTCACCCAGACTTGTGCTGTCTAGGTGTTCCCAGGTATCTGTGGGTATACTTTAACAATTGTGTTTATGGTATACCAGTAGTTCTCTTCTGCTGATACAATTTAGAGGCGTGGATTAAGTGATGCAGTTCACATATATGATTGTTGTGTGTGTATGTGCAAGTACTTGTTGTGTATGTCACGTATGTTTTTCATCCACTCTACCACAAATGAATTTTCTTGTTTGTGCATTTGAATGCTTCAGGAGTGGGTGACCATAACTGAATATAGCCATAGGAAGGGACAGCCAATCATCTGACATGGATTTTCAGCATGAAAATAAATTTCTACCCTATATGTTTGGGTAATCTTCTTCTCTATAAAGCTGTGAAAGACGTCATTGTGGTTTACTAAAAAAATTCTTACAAACTGCTAAGCTCACATGTGGTGGGACGTGGCTTCCCCTGTGCCTCCAGGTTACCTAGGTCCTCATCAACTCTGTGGAGTTCAACCTTGACTGTGTTCATGGCACGTATTATATCCAAGGTGGAGTGGTTGGCACTTCAAGGTGGCTAATACCTTGCATCTGGTTGCGATGCCTAAAAGGCCAACTCATGGATCTGAGCGTGATGAGAAATTTCTGAGGAAGATGTACCAGGTGCTGCTGAAGGTGGATGTGTTGGAGGGCAACCAGCAATGCCCAGAGTCTGCACATGAGTTCCCATCGGCTTGGGACTCCCCAGCGTGCTGCTGACTGATGCGGAAGCGAGAGTTAACCATGCCAGGCATCAGTTTTCATTCTGTAACTGTGTGTGTCTTTGTTCATGTTTGTCCTGTTTGCTAATTATACACCCAACCTTGGACCCAGTGACACACTAAACACAGTGAATGTCCTTGAGCTTGGTATTGTTTTTTTCCTCATTAAAGCTTCAAAAACAAACAGAAATTCTTGATAGGAGATAAGGAAGGCTACTAAATGCCCACCTCATGCATTTAACAAACATACTGATTTCCTACTGCTAAGTTCTAGGGATGCAGATAGGAGTGAGAATTGGCCCCAAGTCCAATATCAGACATGAAAGCAAGTGATAATGCAGGGGGTGAACTTGGCTCTCCATTGGTTGTCCACTGCAAGTGAACATCAAATAAACAAGGGGACATCTAAAGTGTATAGCCATTCAGTTAATAATTTAATGTAAATGAATTTCAGATTAGTTTCATCTTTAGTCTTTTTGGGAGATATTTAAAGTATTTAGTCTTACAGCATTAAAGGCAAGTAAGAATTTTTATAACTACAAAATGATAATGATTTGCACTTTCCAGAGAGAATTTTGGACTTGAACTCACACTATTGTCACTTATGCTGAGGAGTGCCTACCATAACATGTCACCTTTTTTCCTCTAAACTCTGAAATGACTTAAGATTTAGTTATGTGTTTAAATACGAGACTGTTAATCCTTTCCTAAATTTATTATTTACTTTTTAGGGAAAAAGGTTTCTTTTGAGTCTGCAATTTAGTCTTCAATGCTTAATCTTCAAGTGTTAGAAAAATTCAAGGTGGCATTCTTTTGTTTTGTTTGCAAGTATAGAGACCTCCAAATAACGGATTCAGTGAATATTGAGTTCCTCTCCATTTCTAGGGGTGAAGGACTCTCATTTGAGGAATGTGGAAAGAAGTCCAAAGAACTACATGACTTGCCAAAGACCTTGACCATACGAACTTGAGACTTGTCTGAGATGGATTGTCCTTCTTAGATGTAAAATACGATAGTTAAGAATTACTTGCTTTAGTGAAATGTATACTTTTTTTTTTCTTTTTTTTTTTAAGGAATGATATAAAGACTAAGATCATATGAATGGCAACCAGTTGATTTGTAGATTATTAATTTCTGATTGTTCTGAGAATACTTTCCCTTCTCAGAGGTAGTGAAGTTGAGCAGTTTTTTTCTTTTATGTTCTTATTAGGTGTCCCCTGTATATATAAAAAAGAAGCTGTTCGTATATCTAATGGAAATAAAATATGGACACTGAAGTTCTCTTACGATGTTCCAAATAAGACTCCACTTGTCCTTCTCCATGGTTTTGGAGGAGGCCTTGGACTCTGGGCACTGAACTATGAAGATCTTTGCACTGATAGACCCGTCTATGCTTTTGACCTGTTGGGCTTTGGACGGAGTAGTAGACCCATGTTTGACAATGAAGCGGAAGAAGTGGAGAATCAGTTTGTGGAATCCATTGAAGAGTGGAGATGTGCCCTAGGATTGGATAAAATGATCTTGCTTGGACACAACCTGGGTGGGTTCTTGGCTGCTGCTTACTCACTGAAGTACCCGAAAAGGTAAGTAATGGTGACACAAGAGAAGCACCTGTGCTAGTCTCTAGTTTCTATCTTTGGTGCTTTGTATCTGAGCCTTACAAGACAGATTCTCTTAAAAGACCCTAAACACATTACAATTAATGGCCAATTTAGTAGCTGAAATAATGATGTCAGATTTTCCTATTTCACATGCTACATATTGATAGAAGCTTAAGAAGGGACTTTCTATTTGTTAAACTTAGAATATATACAGTTGAAGCCACAAATAAAAGTTGTTGTGATATTGATTACTATTATTATCATTAGACTTATGGATCCAACAGGTTTTTCCTGGTTGAAATAAGCTGTAATAGGAAACCAGAAGGTTAGAAATTAGAATACCTAGTGCTATGTTTTGGCTTAGAGCAAAATCACTTAACCTCTAAGCTTTAGTTTCCTCTAAACTACAGAAAATATACCTGCATAGTGTATTTTAAAGGGTTTTATAATTATACTATGTCCTAACATTTATTGCTATAGAACTATTTTTCTAGTCATTTAATTAATAAGTTTTTGCCTCAGAATCTTTGTAGCATCTCCTCCTTTCTCTACCTGATTTTCTTGTGTTATTTCCTATTATTTATGTTACTTCTCTGAAGGAAGATCACGTTAGAGTGCTTTAAAAAAAAATGGAAGAAAAGTTCATTTTTTTGTTTATCTTTTGGAAAGAACCAAATAATAATCAGCATTTTTGGTTGCCAAGGAATTTTTTCCATTGGACTAATTTTTAAATCCAAAATTGCAACCAACTGTGACATTGAGGTCTGTGCATGAGACATTGGGTGATGGTCATTTTCAGAGTGCCTTTATGCACCCCTGAGGCTGCCCATTGCATAGCTCCATGTACATGTGGGGCAGCAGCCCTGTGTACCTGAGGTTTTCTTCCTCTGGAACAGCCAACTTTTCTATACAGATTCTTTATTTAAACGTCAACATTTACACTTGACTTTTGTGGAGAGTTTATGGTCCTGTGTGTGCTAGACAGTGATAGTTTTTTCAACTGGCAGATCAGTTCTTTTTAAAAAAAAAAAAAAAATCAAATTTCCTTCGCCTGGTTGGCTGTTTGGGATTACTGCCTTTAATTGTTCCTACGCTTAGGGACAAATGTTTGTCACTGAGAGAAGGAAGTGGATACTTTTCTGGTATAAGACAACAGGGTATTTGTGGGGATTGAACTTCCTTTGTTTCGTAACAGATGTTTATGAGGTCTCTCTTGTAGTATTTATCCCTTGGAGATGTGACATGGGCCAGACTCTGGTTATGAAACCCCTGAGTCTTAGAATCCTGGTCTCTTCGTGGCTATCTGCTACTTAAGTTAGGGAGATTTTTCACTTGCAGTTGTGAATGTTTAAAGAAATAAGGATTTTCAGAAGGGAATGATCACTTTAAAATTACCTATAAAAGAGAATAGCAACATATTTTGAATGACATGGTTGACAGAATAGGTACCTAAAACAAAGCCAGTGATTCCAGTCTTGGACTGACTACATTTATAGAAATTGAGATTTGAATGTTTGTGCCTAATACTAGAAATAAAACTAAAGTGTCAGGATCAAGAACCACCAAATATTAGCAATAGATGAATACGAGAAAGCTTGAAATAATTAGCATGTTTAAATTGGCTGATTGCTAACAAATATTGAGTAGAACTCTGAGTAGAATGTGTTGAATAGTCAATCCTGAATTCTTAACTGCATAACTTAAATTATTCAATGCAGGTTAATTTCAAAATAATGAGATTCTCTGGATTGTCAAATATCCCCAATCATTAATGAAGTTCAGTTAAAATCCTGTGCTTGGCACATAGTGGGTTCCAGTTTTATTTATTTATTTTTTTAGTATATTTTATTGATTATTTTACAGAGAGGAAGGGAGAAGGATAGAGAGTTAGAAACATCGATGAGAGAGAAACATCCATCAGCTGCCTCCTGCACACCTCCTACTGGGGATGTGCCTGCAACCAAGGTACATGCCTTGACCGGAATCGAACCTGGGACCCTTCAGTCCGCAGACCGACGCTCTACCACTGAGCCAAACTGGCTTCGGCAAGGGTGCCCAGTTTTAAATGAATGAAACAAGGAGGCTACTAGACTGATGTGGCTCCAATGCCATGGCCTATGTAAGCAAATCAGAATCTAAGCCTGCAAATGTCTCAAGGTTATGAAATCAAAAACTAAGGACAACGAATCACAAACAGCCAGTCTTTCCTTTTGCTTAATGGAGCATTCCTAACTACTTCTGGTTGGCACTGCCTGATTCACATTTGTTTTTGCTCAAATAAACTCTTAAAATTTTTAATATGCTTCATTTTACATTTTACCAGTATCAACTAAGCAAGTATGGAACTATCTACTCTAGATGTCTCTTATCCAACTTTCAGGTATTTCTTATAAACTAAAGAAAAGGACACTAAGTAACTAACTTAGAAAGTGTTTACAAGTTACAACAGAGTAGGTTACAACTGGTCTTTACTTCTTCAGGAAAAGGTTTTCAGATCATCTGACCTTTTGATCTTGCCTGGCTCTGTCCCCAGACTCTGCAGAGGTGGGCTGAACATTTCTTCTCAGCCTTTCTTGAGAAGAAAGGTGGTTCTACTTGATCTGAAGTTGGAGGTATTTAGTTTGTTGTGCTCCGGACTGTCCCATTCTCCCCCAGTGGCTTGGAGGCAATGGAAATACCTGAGCCTACCTCCATCTGAGCATTGCTCATTTGTTCACTCACTGGAGTTCTTTCTGATCCTTTTTTTCCTTTCCTTGTTGCATAAGTAGGTCCTGCAGACTCCCTTATGCATTTTAGTTCTTGCTCTGAATATTCTCCTTGTTATAATATATGTGGTTAGTGGCAGAACTTAAAATTTATGAAAGTCAGGTTTTATACCTTTGTTAGCACTTAGATTCAGCTGTCCCAAGGGGTTAGAGCTTGTGTGTTGTCCATCACTTTGCCCTTTATACTGCAATCACCTCACCATCTTCCAACTCAGGACCTACTCTAATGACTAAGCTGGAGAAGAGTGCCTCTTTATGTTTTTTTTTTGTTTGTTTTTTTAATATATTTTATTGATTTCTTACAGAGAGGAAGGAAGAGGATAGAGTTAGAAACATCATGACAGGGAAACATAGATCAGCTGCCTCCTGCACACCCTCCCCTGGGGATGTGCCCACAACCAGGACACATGCCCTTGACCGGAATTGAACCTGGGACCCTTCATTCCACAGGCCGACACTCTATCCGCTGAGCTAAACTGGTTAGGGCCTCTTTATGTTTTGAAATTGATGGGCTATTGTCCTCTTGTTCCTGCTCTGCTGGTTCTTTGTTTTTCATGTAGTTCAAGTCAGTCTCTGATTCTTGACAAAGGTGTCTGATAGGATGACTCATATGTGGTGTCTGGGTGGACCCATTTCTTAATCCTAGATGTGAACTAACAATCCCATCATGCTATCAGCTGCAGAATATGAGAGGCCAGGGTCTGGATTGCTACTATACTAATTTAGTTATACTACATTAAAACCAAATAACTACTATCAAATGAGATGATCTTTTCATTAGAAAAGGAGGCAAGAAGATAGCCTAGGAACTTGGTCTACTGCAGGGTTATAATAACCTGTGATACAAAAACCTGTGGTTAGTCTTTCCTGGAGGATGAAAGTCAAATTACTCACTGCTCATGTGGTTCTTGTCACTGTCTTCCCAGCTTCCTGGAATGAATTCTTCTCCAGTAGTCTTTCTATTTTTGCTACTGTACTATCTAACATTTACTTTATATTTATTATTTAATAACTTTGCACAGTCTCTCATTTTAAAGCCTTACAATAAAAAATAAGGAATAGTTGTTTTCTGAGGTAGTGGAAGTAGATGATATATATAACTCCAGTTTAGACATTATTGTAGAACTTTAAAAAAAATGATTTTCAAACTTTTTTTTACTAGAACCCTCAGTATGAGTTGTGTGTGTGTGTGTGTGTGTGTGTGTGTGAAACAAAGTTTAGTGCAATGATACACATATATTTTCTACTCCACATTATATAATTTTATTAAAAAACAATCAGGCCAGACTGGCTCTGACTAAATGGATTTTACTATCCACTAGTGAGTAACAACCTGCAAGATTAATATGAGAACTTATTGTGATGTTCTCATGTCATCTGGGAAACCAGGAAATCCAGACTCGATAGCTCCTCTGCTTTTTACTTGATTATATTTTACAAAATTTATATATCCTAAAGACAAGGACTGAAAGGAAATGTGGACAACAAGACTCCAAATGTTTACTGATCATCTGCTATGTGCTAAGCACTATGCTAGGTAAGAATGGCAGATGACACAGGATCAGTTATTAGAGCAATTTATTCTCATTTGTTAAGCTGCCATTCTTACCTAAAGATGATATTTTACAGATCCGTAGTAAACAGGCAAGCCAAATTTAAGGCAAAACCAAAACAATCACTTAACTTGACTTTCCCTCCCTCGAATTTTCCTTTGTCCTCTTCCTTCTTGGGTTAGCAGGTCTGTGAGAGTCTAGAGCAGACTGCGCAATATCCTACAACAGATTTTAACAAAAGTTTAGTCATCTTTTAGGGTAGAATAATTTTTTTTCTTTACGAGGTAAGTCAATAATGAATAATACCATTTTTTTTTTTAATCCTTACCTGAGGCTATTTTTCTCCATTGATTTTTAGAGGGAGTAAAAGGGAGGGGAAGAGACAGAGCGAGAGAAACATCAGTTGGTTGCCTCTTGGGGATCGAGCCTACAACCAAGATATGTGCCTTTAACTGGAATCGAACCTGTGACCCTTCAATGTGAGAGCCAACACTCTAACCACTGAGAAAAACTGGCCAAGACAATAATACTATGTTTTAACATTAATCTTTGCCACTTTCAAATTGGTGGCTAGTTCATAAATTCTGCTCATACCTCTGACCTTTCCCTTCCTCAAATCTCAATGTGGGCTGTATAAGAGGAATTTAGGAGGAAGTCAAAATGTCAGAAATAGTCTCTGCCATTAAAACAAAACAAACTCATTCCCATTCCCCTTCTTTACACTATTATAAAAATAACTAGAGGCCCAATGCACGAAATTTGTGCACTCAGAGGTCCCTCATCCCAGCCTGTGCAGTCCAGGAGCCCTTGGGGAATGTCTGACTGGGGAGCAGGCCAAAGCCGGCAGTCAAACACCCTTAGTGCTGTTGTGGAGGCGGGAGAGGCTCCCACCATTGCTGCTGCACTCGCCAGTCATGGACCGGGATTCTGGCTGAGTGGTGCTCTCCCTGTGGGAGTGCACTGACCACCAGGGGGCAGGTCCGGCACTGAGTGTCTGCCACCTGGTGGTCAGTGCACATCATAGCAGCTGGTCATTCCCCCGTTCGGTCGATTTGCATATAGCCTTTTATATAGGATAGTCTCATAGAACTTTTATGATTGAAGGCACTCAAGGTCTATAGAAATATCTTGCATGGCACATTTCCACGCAGATTCATAGTTACATTCTACAAATCTTGGTGTTATGAAATCTAGAGTGTAGTATTAGGACCAGCCTAGAGTTGATAAAAGTGAAGGGCTTTGCCTTTACTAATATCTTCCTTTTTTGTGCTTAGCTTGTCCTTAGGAGAGAGCCTTCTGCCCAATGGCTTGTTGGCATCTGTTAGTATCCTGAAGTCAGGAGATGTGCATTTTAATCCTTGTACTACATTTACTAGCTTTTTGTCCTGGAGCAGATCACACAGTGTACCTCAGATTCCTTCTCAAACCTGTGAGACAGAAGATTGGGCTGGCTTCTCCAAGGGCCCTGGGAGCTCTGGGTCTGTGTGCTGAAACTTTCTGTTGGAGAAAATGCAGTGAGAACAAAAGTGTGCTGGCAAAAGAGAAAAACATTTAATATCAGGAATAATAGCCACCTTTACCCTGTGTGCTGGTTTCTTTACTTTTCTGATTCATTTATGACTTAGGAAGGGGACTTTAGAATCATTGTCAATTCATCCCTGAGAGATTTTTGCTGGCATTTGTTGGCTGTTTTGTTTACAATTGAATATCATCTGTGTCAAGAAGACCCTTATGCTCTGCTTAGATCTGCGTGATTTACTATATAATATAGTAATGATATATTTATTTACTATATAATATAGCCACTGGAAGGAAGTACTCTGGGAGTTACGGCTTTCTTTCATCAGAAAGCAGTTTCAAAGGATGGAAAAATAAAACTATTAGTGATATGAAACAATTTTATGAGTTTAGACTGGAAAGTTTCTACCTCTTGTCGGTAAGGAAGAGAATTAGGGAAGGATAGCATCTGCGGCCAGTTTAGCATGATGTCATGGTACGGTAGGTGTGCTGCTCACCAAAATAGCATCCAAAACTGGGAAGTACCTTTCAGCCCATTTTACTACATTATCCTTATGTTTGTGAAAAGTCAATTTAAAGTTCTTTTGAACCCACTTAAACTCCTAATGCCTCCTAAACTATTTTATGAGTGTAATATTAATCTTCAGTCATTTCTGCAGTGTCTGCCTTGAGATCGATTGAACCACTGGATTTTTCTGAGTGGTCATCTGTCAGAGTGTAGCTTAAACAACAACAAATACAATTTCTCAAGAATAGTCACACAGTATCATATACTCTTAGATATCCTCTCAAATCCTATCACATCTCAAAAGTTTATATGTAACTAGTTTATATGTAATGAATCCGTGCACCAGTAACTCTCTGCAGGGCCTGGCCACTCTGCGCCCGCTGCCCAGAGCCTCTGCGTGGCCCAGAGGCCTATCCACGGGTGGGCACAGAACGCGTGCCTTGTCGCCAGGGCAGTGATGCAAGCATTTCGTGGGATGACGAAGCAGTCATTCCACCAGGCTGCTCACGCTGCCTGCTCACAGTGGCACCCCCGTGGGACTGGGGGACTCCAGCGAGGCTGAGAGGACTGGGCGCCGCCATCTTGTGGCTATAGGTACCACAGCATTGTGACGGAGTGACAGTTAATTTGCATATTTACCCATTACTAGATAGGATAAGAACATGATGTAACCTATTCAGTCCTTGGTCTTGTCTGATAGGATAAGAACATGATGTAACCTATTCAGTCCTTGGTCTTGTCTGTAATATGAAGGTTGTTAAAGGTGGTTCTTTTGTCTTTATTTCATAAATTGTGTTAATTCTTGACACTGGGGTGAATTTGCCAAATGAACGTAAATCTGTTCTTTTCCCAACAGGGTAAATCATCTCATTTTAGTGGAGCCTTGGGGTTTCCCTGAGCGACCGGACCTTGCTGATCAAGACAGACCAATTCCAGTCTGGATCAGAGCCCTGGGAGCAGTATTGACTCCCTTTAACCCTTTAGCTGGCCTCAGGATTGCAGGACCCTTTGGTGAGTGTTTAGATCTGTACCCTAGGAAAGCAGAATGTTTATAGATGAGCAGTAAAGAAGTATTTGTTGATCACCATTGTTAGTCAACATCTTAAAAACAAAGAGAAAAACTGAACCTTACTTTTTCTCCTCTAAAAAGTACCAGTCCATGCATAAAGATGAATGAAACCAGACCCTTCTCCTCAATGAGGAGTCTTTGAGGGACTGGGCTGGGGGGAGTGCTCTGTGGACCTGTTGGTGGCCATTAAAGAGCACTTGTCAGGCTGATGATATCCAGCTGCAGAGGTCCTGTCCAGCTGCAGAGGTCCTGTCCAGCTGCAGAGGTCCTGTCAGCTGCAGAGGTCATGTCCAGCTGCAGATTTTGAAGCCTGACTTGATCTACCATGGAAATGACGGCAACACTCACAGAATCTTTTCTCATCCTATAATGTCGGAGGGCTAAGCAGATAAGTTCTTTTCTGCAAAGATTTTGGAAACTCTTGTGTTTCCAGTCATATTTTGAGAAACCAGTACTTAGTCTTTGATTTAGGTTCATTTGACTCTCAGCTCCTCTGTTTTAGTCTCAAAGCCAAGGCAGTTTCCTTCCTTTTTGTCATAGATGGTGGTGGTCTGGACCTCCTCTGAACTACCTAAGAATCTTTGTAGTAAATGGTTTTGACTTGATCAGAAAAATAAAGTATGAAAAGAAATTAGGAGACAGTGGTAGAGGATGGATGCCTCCCATTTATTGCTTGCACATGAAGGTGGTGGTGATACTAGAGAGTAATGTAGACCAGTGGTCGGCAAACTCATTAGTCAATAGAGCGGCAAACCATACGTAGCTCTGCAGTTTGCCGACCACTGATGTAGACTATTAACTACATCATACAAATTCTTGATGGAGCTGCATGATTCCTTCAGAAATAGGAAGGAATGTCATTAAAGAACTAAGATCTTGCTAGAATAATAGGAAGTGATAGCAGAAAGGGAAACTGGTTAGTCCCTGGGCCCCAGAAATATGGTTCCTGCTCTTCATCTTCTTTCCTTTGGGGCCTTGTCCCTGTTCTCCCCTCAGGGCCATAGGACCACTGTGGGTGCCTGGAGTATTGTTAGTGACCCAAGCAGAAGCCCTGAATTTATTTTTTCCACAGAAATATATACCTCTTGGTAAAATATAAGTTCATTTTAGATATGAGCTGCTCTGTTCATCTGCTATGTTTAATAGAATCTATTTTCCTACAAAAACAAACCTTAGAAAACCTTAGAAAACAATGCTTTTGAATTAAAGAGCATCTGTGGGTCACTGTGGAACACTTGAATTCTTACTTTGAGCTCTCCTTAGGGAACTTGAGGAGAGCAGCTTCTAGGATACATGTTTCTTTCCACCTAAAATATACATTTGAATACGTATGTTGTAAGCATGTAATGCTCATTATATAAGCAAACACTGAAACTTTATGTATTAACCTATAAGTCAATTATAATTTAAAACACTGACCATTTAAAACATTCATTTTCTGTTAAATAGGTTTAAGTCTAGTACAGCGTTTAAGGCCTGATTTCAAACGGAAGTATGCTTCAATGTTTGAAGATGACACTGTGACAGAATACATCTACCACTGTAATGTCCAGACTCCAAGGTAAGGCTTATCATTCTGACTGCACTGTGTTCATAGTTTAGACTTTTCTTTTTTGAAAATATGCTAATAGTCTAGGAGATGTTATTAGTAGTTAAATGACTAATTCTTAAGTTACTCATCTATTCTTGGAGCACTTTTTGTGTAAAATACTGGATTCTGATAGGAGTTTGAAAAGTAAGGCCTGTTTTCTTCCCCTAAAATGCTTATGGATCACTTGAGGAAGTCTTGGTCTCAGGCATCTGTAAGAGACCGTCAGAGTTGAGAGAAAGAAGACTTCATATAAAACCACATCCCCAAACTGAAAAGGAAGGTTCTCCCAAAAAAGAGTGCTGGATTAAGCAATCTAAATAGTTTTCTGTATCGTGGATCTTCTTAGGACCTTTTATTCTGCTAAGGGTAATAAATCTCCCAAGTTCGGGGGAGATGTTATGCAGCATTTTTTAAGTTCATTTGATGATTGCACCTCTTGTTACTAAGCAGCTCTTAATGGTGAGGAGTAAGTAAAGAGTGGGGGTAGGGGAAGAGAGATCCTGCATGTATTTTGACAGTAATTACAAGGATAGAGAGAATGAGAGAACATAGTAGCTAGAGGGAGCAAGAAGGCCAAACATGGGTGTTTCTTATTTTAAAAAAACACACAAATAAGACTGAAAAAAATAGGGATATTGTGTGCAAGGAACCAAGGGAGAAAACAGAGCCCAAAGATGGTGGGGAGTTAGGAAGAGCCCGAAAGACAAGACCCTAGAGTTGGTAGGTTGAGGATCAAGAAGGGAGTATGAAGGTGAGCACTCCAGTTCTCATGCTTCTGTGTGTACCAGAATTCTTGGAGCTTGTTAAAAATGTGATTTCTGAGCTCTGTTTCAAGAGTCAGGCTTAGAAGTTCTGGGCTGCATCTAATGTAGCTGGGCCATGGCCCCCAAGTGGTACCTCATCCTATCTAAGATGGAGACTTGAGTATGAAAGGCCGAGAGGCTAGATGCAGAGTCAGTCTCCCTCACTTTTTTCCTCCCTAACTTTTGATAGCGAATATGTATACCTACTTCATTTAAGATTGAGACTATGGAAGCTATTGAGGTGTGACTATGGCCTCACTCTTTAATAAAGTGGGTTAGAGGGAGGCTGGAGAGGCTTGGAGTCCTCAAGAGATAGTTTTGTGACTCAGGCAGTAGGATCTGGTAGATTAGGTCTACACACTTTGACTTATTCCTACAATTTTTAGTGGTCTATCCCAGATACATCATGTGTTTTCCTACATGGTCTTAGTGTCTTACTCTTCACTTACATTTCATGATTACTTGTGCCTGTGGTAGCCTTTCTTACAGTGGACCTTAAAGCCTTCATAAAAGGCAATTCAAAATTACGCCTAATACTGTAAGAAAAGCAGGAATGACAGCAAAATGGGTCTATCCTTGGAGTTTGCAAAGTGTTGTGTAGCCATGATTACAAGAAGCAGGAAAGACTCAAGAAAGCAGTTCATTATATTCACAGGTTCCAAGAGATCACAGAAAGGCCAGGCTTTGGACAGGAGACAGAAGACAGGAGCAAAGGGAAAATAGGTCAGAGCCTCTATGGGGTCTTCCAGAAAGGCACCCAGCAGGCAGGGTGGCATTTGGGACTGGTCAGTGGAGTAAGGACGGTAGGCTCAAAGAGTGGGGATAGTCTCTAGGTGCTGGTTATCTGGTCCTGGATGGGTAAGGCAGAGGAATATTGCCTCCTAGATTGTTTGGGCAACCAAAGAGGCGGGATTCTGCACTCGTTCGTTTGCATATCAAAGGCATGTTCCCTGTGGAGTCCTTTGCCACCTCTAAGAAATGGCTAGTTCCTGGAGGCACATTCTTTCTCAGCCAGCAAGGTTTTAAGATGTCAAATGTTAAAAATATAAACAATACACAAAAAATGCTTAATTTTAATTTCTTACCTTGCTATAGGCCTATAAAAAGCTGGTGCTATGAACCTGTGGAAAAATTGTCTTCTATATTTGAAAAAAGTTAGAGTGAAAAAAATACATTTTAACTATTCCCATAGGAAATTTAATCATTTAATAACATGGAGTTAGGGCTGCAAATTTTGATTTGGCTTTAATTAACTAGAGTTTGGACATCCATGTTTTTCCAACAAAGCACACACCTTCTGCAGGGTGTATACAGAGGTATAAATCTTCTGTGGGGTTGTTCCTTACAGTTTCTACTAAATTGCTTTCTGTTTAAGCTGAGGTTTTTGTTAAGTGAGGAAGAAACTTAATTCGAGTCTGTTTTGATACATGCTCCTCCCCAAAGTCATCCGTGCGATTCTCTTCTTTTTCTTAAAGTGGTGAGACAGCGTTCAGAAACATGACTATTCCCTATGGATGGGCAAAAAGGCCGATGCTCCAGCGAATCGGCAAAATGGACCCTGACATTCCAGTCTCGGTGATCTACGGCGCCCGGTCCTGCATAGACGGCAATTCTGGCACCAGCATCCAGTCCTTACGACCACACTCATACGTGAAGACAATAGTAAGTGGGTGGCTTTCGGGGGTTTTCAGTTAGGTGAGATCTGTTCTGATCTTTGCCTTCAGTGAGATTGCTGGCCACCTATGCTTTCACACCTGAGCTGCGTGCTGCAGCCTCGGTCTGATCTGGGATCGCTGTGATGGGGTAGGACTGGACCCACACTGGTCTTCATGTCCAGGCGGTGAACTGCCCTTCTTTCGGCTGTGCCTGACCTCAGAGCCACAGTGTCTTTGAGGTGGGAGAGCCTGGAAGAGGGGTAGGTCCAGTAGCACCTTGGCCACGTCCCACCTCCCAAAGCAACACATGCTCACTTTGTTCAGTTTCTCTGCGGGCCCTGTCTCAGTGGTCAATTTGGAATGGTTTATTTGTTTATTTTTTTTATTTTTGCATGTTAAAATTTTAATGAAGCTCAATAGATTTTTTTCCTCTTTATTCTCTCAGATTCTTTATTTGAAAGAAATATCTACTTTGGCAAAAGTAGGTTTACAGTTGTGGGTACATGAAATAGTTGATTCTTGCATTGTTATTTATTAATTTTATTATTTTCCATATGAATAACTAACTGTAAACCTACTTTTACCCCAGCCTATATAGTACCTAGTTGCCTCAGAACAGTGTTGCTTATTCTTTTTTTTCTTTTCTTTTTTTCCCATAAAAAGCAAGTTGTTCACTTTATTACAGGTTAGTGCTTTCGTAAAATAAATATCATAGAATATCAAACAGACAGTGAGGGACAGCACGCTGTACAGAGCGTGAACCAGAGTTCATGGGGCCTCCCACTCTGTGCACGCATGCACGTGTATGCGTACACACACACACACACACACACACACACCCCTTCAGGGTTTGTACCGTTTCTCCTGCCCCCTCTCCAGCCACAGCTATGGGACAGTCATAGCTGATGTTGTCATTATGCGATTTGGAGAGAAACCAGAGTATTCTTTTTTATTTTTTAAATTGATTTCAGAGAAGAAGGGAGAGGGAGAGAGAGATAGAAACATCAAGATGAGAGAGAATCATTGATCAGCTGCCTCCTGCACGCCCCATATGGGGCATCAAGCCCTGTGTTTTGTTTACATATAGCTGTTCTGACTTTCATTGATAAGCATCTTTGCTTATGTCATTGCTTTAGTAAATCCTTCTCCTCCCTGACCACCTGCTTTTCCTTTCCCAGGCCATCCTTGGAGCGGGGCATTATGTGTATGCAGATCAGCCTGAGGATTTCAACCACAAGGTGAAGGAGATCTGTGACACTGTGGACTGAGCGCCGGGTGATGGGGGAAGCTCTGCCTGACGGAGCTCCTCCGCATCAGCCAGTCCCCGGGAAGAGGAAGGAACACAACAGAACCAGGCAGTCTTCTTGGCTGTACTTTGCACCTGTTTTCTCTGTGAAGCTGATTGCACACTTAAACCAGTTAGTGCCTTCTAGAAGAATGCCTTTCTTTCTCCCTCACAAAGCCAAAATATACACGAGCCTCCGAATCTAATAGCTTTAATAAAAGATTGTTTGTCGCTCTGCTGTTCTGAGAAATGGTAATTTTTTCAACTGAAATTTTTTTCATTTCTGTCTAACTTTGCTACGTCAGGCACTTTTTATATTTCAGTCTATATTGCCTATTTTAAAAAGTGATTTCTGTATTTATGTTTTATATACTGTAAAGTCGCACTTTATTTTCTTTGCTTGTGTTTGCCATGTCTAATAACTGATATATAATGCATCAACATTCAATGTGTTTTTATGTAAAAATGTGTCACCTTTTTAGAATACTTCACTTTTGAAATGGAGTGATGAGATAGCATTTTGGGTAAAAAATAGGAATTGATCACTAGCATTAATTTTTCTGATTTTCCTCTACTCTAAGGCTGCGAAGCCATGGTCAGCATTTTAAATGTGATCCAGCCTGACATATCTACAACGGTGTAACTCCTGGGGATCTCCTATGTGTGATGCAATTCTCCACTTCCAGCAAAACACAACAGTAATACCTAGGTCAGCGGTCGGCAAACCGCGGCTCGCAAGCCATATGCAGCTCTTTGGCCCCTTGAGTGTGGCTCTTCCACAAAATGCCATCTGCGGGCACATATGTACAGTGCCATTGAAATTTCGTGGCCCATTCGCAGAAGTCAGTTTTCGGCCTGGGCGATTCTATTTTGAAGAAGTGGCGTTAGGACACTCAAGGGGCCAAAGAGCCACATGTGGCTCGCGAGCAGCGGTTTGCTGACCACTGGCCTACCACTGACTTAGGTGATCTAAGTACTGAAAAGCCTTAACAAAGACTATTCTTCTTCCTCACGTGTTAGTCTTTTCTGTGAGCCAGGATGCAGCAAAGTGAACCGATTTCCTCACTGAGGGATAGTAGGACTGTTATCTTCCAGTAAGCCAAATCCTATCTCTTCATTAACATGTAATCTTGTAGATCGGTGCTAAAACTGGATTATATTTTTACCACTAAATATAAAAACAGATAGTGCTGTTACATCTCATGGCACCAGAGGTGAGCTAGCACTTGGGTTTGTTTGGTGTGTGTTTTTTTTTAAGTTTTGTGTTAATTTACATGCTTGAATTTATACTAAAATTCTGTAAAGTTGATTGAACTTTATTTAACAACAACTGCCATCAATTGTAGTACTTTTTTGATGTTTTAAAATGAGAACCTCTGGAACTGTGAAAAAGCTCCATGTGGTAACTGGAAGAAGAAAAAAGAACAGGATTGTCACGGACACAGCGTTTCTGACTCAGGTTTTGCTAATGTTCTTGTCTAGCAGAAAGGTGGTTATGGAAATAAAAACAGTAACCTAGAGCAAATAACTGTTTCATGGTTTTGACTGTTGCATTTTTTTAATGGTTAATTAGGAAATTTCTGACTGTTAGACATAAGGTTGTATGACTTGTTGATTAACTGCCAAAAAGACTGAATGTTTTCAACATCATTTCCCCTCAAAAGAATAAGCAATATATACAGATTACACTGAAGCAAAACAGATAGGTTTCCAATGAATTTGTCTCACTTGTCAGATTAAGTAGGTTAGTGCCAAAGTAAGAGCCAAGACATGTCTGATTTTCCTGCTTTAGAACCAAAATAGCCTTTACTTTTTAGTTGATAGTTTAGATGGCCAGATTCCAGCACATGTGGTACAAATAATTTGAGTGACACTTTGGTATTTTTGTTTGACAGACTCGCCTGTCTCCCTTAATTACTGTTTGCTGGACAAATGACAGGTTTCTGTGGAGGGGGCAGGGGTGGGGGGGGCAGTTTCTAGGTTCACTTAGTAAATGGGGTTTCAGCTACAAATGGGCCAAGTGGTTCAGGAAAATGATGTACCCGGTTGTCAAGTGGAACTTATTTTCCTACTGACTCATTTTGCTTTATTTGAAAAAGGTTGTCATAATCCTTTTTAGTAGTTAAATTTTACCTCCGGCTAAAGCATATGTAATTTTGTGAAGATTGAGCTAGCAGAGAAAATCAGCAGTCCTCAAATTCCTGAACATACAGTGGTTGGTAAATGTTTTTCAAAATCAATCACAGGATTTGATCTTTGCTAATCTATGCGCAACGTACTCCAATGTTATTTTACAGAATGAATTTCACTGTGATCGTCACAACAAGACAACTGCTGTGCATGTTCTTGAGTTTTCAATGATGGCCCGGTGTATTTACCACCAGTTACTATAGGGCCATGGATCCAGTGAGTGTTCAGAACGCGAGGCATTCTGAGGAAAGGCTGCTCTGCAGTGCTGTGCCCTCCACACGTGGCCCCGTGTTCACACATCCCTTAGTATAATTTGTTTTCTTCTAAAACTAATTTTTTTAAAGAAAGTTTATCTAGAATTGGTTTCAGAATATTACCTAGAAAACACTTTTGAAATGTCTTCATATATGTATTTTATATATTTATGTTTATATTTGAAGGGCACATTAGATTCAATATAACAAGAATAACCCCCCCCCCCCAATAAAGGTATTAGAAAAAAACAATTGCTAGGAGAGGGAGTTGTTTTTAGCAGTGCTATTGGTGGTGCCATTTGAAAGTGTATTTATATATGAAAAAGTGAACATTATGTCCATGGAATTCAGAGCCAAGATTTTTAGCACAAGAGAAAATATAACATTAAAGTCAAATAAAAATCCTAGGGTCGTATGTTTCAATTAGAAATACCAGTAAAATACTGGGATCTATTTTTCTCTTTCTGAAAGACACATATGGCATAGCTTTGTCCATTGAAAAGGCCTAGGATCAATCACAACCTGGCAGTAAGGCCCACCCTAGCACCCAGCCTCTCCCACTGGACAGGGCAGGGAAAGGACAACTTGAGGCTGGACCATCTTGTGGCAGAAAGCAGGGAAGCAATCAAGATTAGGGTCATAACCAAGGTGATTCCCTCTCCAAGGCGACTAACAGTGCCCCTCTTCAGGAAAGTAGCAACTTGGAATAAATCTGGCATGCCTCGGGTTTTCAGGGGAGAAGGTGATACATTGCCTTTGCCTTTGGCTGCTTACATGTATACTCAGGTTCCTTCTGGGTAGCTTACACCCTCCTCTCACTCACATGCTGAAGCTGTCATACTTAAAAAAAGAGTAAGGTCATGTCAAAAGGACCCAGGAGCCAACTGGGAGGGACTCCCATCTACCAAACATGGAGTAGTTTGAACAAGAACAACACTGGACTGAAGCATGAAATACATAATTTATGATGTCATAATGATAGTTAAGAAAAAAAGTCACCTTTGGAGCCACCCACCAATCCATTATTTTGAGGAGTTCTAACTGGAAGATGGAGACATTTACTCTGACTTCTTTGTGTGTCAGGTCAGCCTGATCAGGGAAAGGTCTTCACTCAGGAATCAGCTAAGTTTCAGAGAAGCGATAGGGTTAAGAAAACACCATTGTGTCACTTCTAGTGAAATAATGGATCTAGGCTGCTGAAAGTATTAGGTGAAAAGTTGATGGAAAATGTTTTATTGCATGGCTCAAGTTGACAACATGTGTGATCAATATCAGCATTACTGAAAAAGGAACCATCAGAATACCCAAGCCTCCTTATCCCTTATTAAACCTCGCATTCATTTCGACAGAGGGGTCCCTTGGGTGCCAGATGTGAAGGCTGAGACTTCTAATTCAGACTTGCCACATTGTATGACTGCACACTTGCTGTGGAGACAAGCTAACTGAGGGGCCCCATTTTCTTCTTGGTAACGGGCGAGACTTCGTCACAATGGCCCGGGTGGGGCAGAAGTGCATTACAAACACTACTGCTCTGTTTGTCCAGTTCACAAAGAGCTGTTTCCTAGTTCTGACCTATGAGTGTTTTTATAATTGGAAGTGACAGCAATAGAAACAGTTCACTGTTGATACCAAGATACCAGACCCACGTGACATATTTCACCTTCCTGTGCCAACCAGCTTGCTATATGCTGACTCGTGAAGCCCTCGCAGATCTTTAACATCCACCTATTCAAGACGAAAATGCTACTTTCCAAGGGAGGGATGGGGCACCATGGCCAGAGTAAGATGGCAGAGGGAGGCGCCTGGGCCAATCTGCAGGAGATGACTGGCAGGCGGCTCTCTGGTCACCCTGTGACCTCCTCCAGCAGCAGACAGTTTTCAGTGATCTTGAGTGAATCGCTGCCTCTGGATGACCTCGCAGCCTCATGTGTCCAGCAGCCTCATATGGCCAGCACCACAGACGCAGGCAGCCAGACAGCACTGCGCACTGAAGTGCAGCCTGTTTCAGCAAAACGTGAGCGTGAGATGGGGACTGTGCCAACTCTCAGAGCAGCAGGCCTCGGACCCTAGTTGCCTGAGTCATGGAAGCCGCAGAGTCGAGGCACTACAATACATTTGATGCTGCCCATCTGTGGGCCGGCAGAGCCTGCGAGTCTACATTCCCTGCCCAATGCGTCTGACATAGGACGTCAATTATTTGCTTGGTTTTATCAGTTGCTTTGCACTCAAGCTACAAATGCTGTTTCTGAGTGGCAGCGGAAATCCCGTCTCGGTTATTTATCCTCAGCTAGAGTCTGCCCCATACGGACAGTCAGAACTGTGGGCAGAAGTTCTATCCCGACCTGGAGGCTCCCCGCCCTGGCTCTCTCCAGGCCTCGCCCTCATTTTGCAATAGCTGCGCTTGCGAGCTTCCGGGGCCACTGGCGGGCAGGGCAAAGGCCTGTGAGGCCAGCAGAAGCTATCGGCTGATTGTTTTGGGTCTTCCCCTCCCTACCCGGTGGCCCCCTCTCAAGCTAAGAGCTCTGAAGATGCTGTTCTTCGATCCCGGGTCAACTGCCTTCCTGAGTCCGCTGCTTTTGTTCGTTCTCTGGTGCGCCTTCCGATCATTGTTTCTTGATAGTGTCCCTTTTATGATTACCAGTGGGAGGAAATGGGGCCCCTGGGCCAGACTTTAAGATCAGTGTTCTTTTTATAAAAAAAAATAATTTATTAATTTTTTACAGAGAGGAAGAGAGAGGGATAGAGAGTTAGAAACATCGATGAGAGAGAATCATCGATCAGCTGCCTCTTGCACACCCCCTACTGGGGATGTGCCCGCAACCAAGGTACATGCCCTTGACCAAAATGGAACCCGGGACCCTTCAGTCCGCAGGCTGAAGCTCTATCCACTGAGCCAAACCGGTTTCGGCCCAGTGTTCTTTGTGTACAAGCTTGTGACTTGGCTAGGTAGAGGCTTGTCTTGCTCAAAGACATGCTTGCGTCTTATTTCCGTACTTTCACTTGACTTACCACCAGCCGGCTGTGGCCACGTGGAGCAATCTCTGGATATTTCACTTCCCTGCGGAAACTTAGATGGGAATTAGCCAGTGCAGGACATGCGGTGTGGTATTTGCATTGCTTTTAGAGAATGAGGCCCCCCATGTAGCTGAGATGAAAACCATACACAGTATGGAGTCCATACCTATTTGGAAAGCCTTTCTGCTTGTCTACAAAGCTGGTTCTCTTTAAGCCCTTCTATCTCTAGCTTTTTTTCCCCTCATGTTAAGTCTTTGCTCTTTCACATTTTCTTTCTTCTTCTTTTTTTTAATCTTTAGCTTTTGCTGGCCTCACAGGCCTTTGCCCTGCCCACCAGTGGCCCCAGAAGCTTGCAACATTCATTTCGTTGGTCTCGGATTCCTGCGGCCTCTGCCCTCCCTGGAATTGTATTTCTCATACAGTTGGAGCCATGCTGGTTCATTGTAATCTAATAGTCCTCTTGCTGTCAATTCTGACTAAGCTAAATGGTTAAATTCTTGAGAAATGCCCAAGTCTCATAAATCAGGAAGGTTCCAACAACTTCAGATAGTAAAGCACTGCAATATTCTACATTACTCAGAACCAGCGATAGGATATGATCAGTGGTGTTTTATTGTCTGGAAATCAGTAAAACTCTTGAGGGAGGAAGGCTTTTAAATTGTGTGTTGCTGGTGGAAATTATTCATGAGTCCCTAAAACTGACCCCTAAAAATCCCTAAAACCTGATGTTCCTGCTATATTTCCCCCTATCTCCAGTCTCCAGTGCTGGTGAGGAAGGAGTTTAGACACAATCAGCTGGTACTAATAAGGGGTTGTTTACTACACTGAGACTGAGGAAGTGGGACCTGGAATTCTGAAAAGCACAGTCCTGTGACCTGTGAACTGGCTCTCTGGCATTTTCCTCGTCACCCATTATTCTTTGTCCTGTGGGGACAGCAGCCAGCCATTAAGTATTAGTAAGCAGGTGTCACACACACACACACACACACACACACACGCCTATTGAGCAATCTCTGCTATCAAAGACACAGCTGAGCACCAAGGAAGGGGAATGAGGCCTGAGCACCCCAAACGAACACCACCAAGCCTTGCACATACAGCCCTGGACAGAGGAATTGCAGCAACTCTCCCTGGGCATTCAAGCAGCTGCCATTCTCAGGGCACTCCCAAATAGCGGTTTCGAACTCCTAACCTGCTTGCTGGCGGGGAGACCAAGCAGCCAGACACAGCAAAGAAGAAGCTGGCGCACTTAAAAATGGCTTTTTTGCCGAAACCAGTTTGGCTCAATGGATAGAGCATCGGCCTGCGGACTGGAAGGTCCCAGGTTTGATTCTGGTCAAGGGCATGTACCTTGGTTGCGGGCACATCCCCAGTAGGGGGTGTGCAAGAGGTAGCTGATCGATGATTCTCTCTCATCAATGTTTCTAACTATCCCTCTCTCTTCCTCTCTGTAAAAAATCAATATATATATATATTTTTTTTTAATTTTTTTAATTTTTTATTTTTTTTTTAATGGCTTTTCAAGTTTTCATGGCAACTCACCATAATGGCCTGGATCAGAGTTCCCAAGAGACCCACTTGGGAAAAACACAGGTGCCCTCCCCGATAGGGATGGGTTTAAAGGATGCACCACCTGGAGGTGAGGTTGGCAGAGAATCTACAATTGGGGACCCAGTGAGTTTGAGGGATGGGAAGGTCACTCAGGTACCTGGAGGAAGATGGTTTCCTGCGGATGAAGACAGAGAAAGCACAGCCCTTTCACCCAAGGGGGCCAAGAACACTGTAGGTCACCCTAACTTCCTGCTGTGTACCTCCTAAGACTTCGGAGTTCATCCTCAGGGCAACAAACAAATGTGGGCGTGTATGTAGGGAGGGTGGGGGATGAGACCGCGTACATCTGAAAGGTATCTCCAAACACCATCTCTGTTCTACAAAGAAAGTGAAGATGACAGAGGTTAGGCGGCTTGCCCAAGATCACACAGCAAAGGGTCAGCTGGGACTTTGGAACCCAAATCGTCTCATTCCCTTCAGAGTTATTCCCATTGAGTCTTCCTTCTGCATAGTTTTGCCAAATATTATAAATAATAGTGTAGTGTTGGCCTGCCGTGTGGTAGAAAGGGGAGATACAGGGCTCCTGGCCACATTCTCACACAAGTTGTGATGGTAAGTTTCGGGCAGCGGGGAGAGGGAGAAGACAAGGAAAGGAAACTAAGCACATTAGCACTGAGAGAGACGGCTCCATGACCCGTCTCACATGTTTTCTGCAAAGGGCCAGATAGTGTTTTTTTGTTTGTTTGTTTGTTTTTGTATGTTGAGGGCCACACAGTCTCTGCTGGCATTACTCAACTCTGCCCTTTTAGCGCAAAAGTGGCCATAGACAATATGTGAATGAACGGGTGTGGCCGGGTGCCGATACAACTTTACAAAACCAGGCGGCAGGTCTGTGGACCATGGTTGGCCAAACCCTGATTTTTGAGTCACAGGATATGGATGGATAGGAGGGCTCAGGATGAGACAAGACGCGTGACGGGTGAGCTGAGCAGGGCCTTGCCCCATTCCCCCCGGGTCTGTGTAAACGGCATCCTGGGGAGTCGTGCAGTGTGCAGACCGCACGACCCTAGTGACAGTCCCGGGGGTGAGATAAAAAGGAACTAAGCCTTACACTCTCAGGTCCTTCCCTGAGAAAGGCTACGTGCTGGGGCCTGGACAGCGCCCTCCTCAGTGGGGCGGCGACAGGTTGTGAAAGGGCCTTGGACAGGAAAGTGGAAGGGCCACTTCCCTGCGCAGAGGTAGTGCGATTCCCAGATCATCAGGTTCTCCGCGGTGGTCAGGAGGATCACATGATAGCCTGTTACTTAGGGGGAGGGGAGGGGAAGGCAGGCAGGCTCACCTGGTGACTGGTCTCAGGGAATTTGGCCGCCCTGATTCCAGGGGCTTGTCCCGCTCTGCTCCTTCGTGGAAGCAGGGTGTGGCCGGGTCAGGTTACAGAAGGAAAGCCCTGGGGAGGCAGAACCCCACGTTCAGAATAAATCGGGAAAGTAAAAAGCCTCACTTTCTTGGCACTCCCTTCCCGGGGCAGCCACGTTCACCTTTGGCTGCTCTGGGCACTGTCTGCTCCGGCAGCGGCGGCGGAGTGGGACAAAGTGCAGGCGAGAGGCTGAAGCTGCTCTGAGCAGAAGGAAGATGGCGAGCACGTGGCAGACCAGCTCCAGGCTGTTGGCAAAGACCAACCTGAGGAACTGGGCTCTAAACAGGGTAGTTTATTCTGGAATTGGGGGTAACCAGACCAGGCTGGAGAAATGGCCGAGGAGCCAGACAGGAAGACGTCAGCGAGAGCAAGGCAGGTCCTGGAGGGTCTGGCCTGCTCAGCGGACACCCAGGCCGGGTTCTGGCACCAACAGCACCATCTCCATCTGCTGCTTCTAAAATCCCGGTTGTGGATATGGAACTGGAGACCCACTAAGCACTGGTAACCTGCACACCGCTTGTGCAGAAATGAGACTCCAGCCAGTTTCCCATCTCTTGCACTGACCCAAGGCCCTGTGGGTGTCTCAGGAGCAGAGCTGAAGGCCGTCCCCTGCTCCTGGCCTTTTTTTTTTTTTTTTTTTTAAATATATTTTGTTGATTTTCTACTGAGAGGAAGAGAGCGTGATAGTTAGAAACATCAATGAGAGACAATCATCGGTCAGCTGCCTCTTGCACACCCCCTACTAGGGATATGCCAGCAACCAAGGTACATGCCCTTGACAAGAATCGAATCTGGGACCTTTCATTCCGCAGGCTCACACTCTATCCATGCTCCTGGCCTTTTTGCCTGGCAATGCTATAGCCCAGAAGAGGGAGACAGGGTACTCCAAAGGAGGACACCCTGACTCTAGGAGCCCCCAGCTTAAGTCCTGGCTCCGGGTACCTGCCCTCCACACAGCCACAGATAGGAAGTTAGGGAAACCACACTTGAGTTTGGCCAAGCAGGACAGCGAGGAAGGGTTGTCCTGCTGACCTTTTTTAATCGACGCTGGTGAAAATCCAAATCCATGTCATGGCACTCACTCGTTTCTATCTGCACACGTTTACATTTCTAAAAGCAAAGTCATAAAGGATATAGAGAAAGGGAAAGTGAATTAAGGCTCCAATGGAGGAATAAGAAAATATGCTAAACTAGGAGGGGAATGTGGTGATGGACTAGGATGTTTATTCGGCTAGAACAGTGGTCGGCAAACTCATTAGTCCACAGAGCCAAATATCCACAGGACAACGATTGAAATTTCTTTGGAGAGCCAAATTTTTTAAACAAACTTCTTCTAACACCACTTCTTCAAAATGGACTTGCCCAGGCCGTGGTATTTTGTGGAAGAGCCACACTCAAGGGGCCAAAGAGCTGCATGTGGCTCGAGAGCCTCAGTGTGCCGACTACGGGACTAGACTAACCACAACCCCCATTCCAGTGTCAACACGGAGGTCATAAAGAAATATGTAACTAGACAAGTGAGCAATTTATTTTCGCTAAAAGGGAAAATCTGTGATAATGGAAAGAGGATTAGATCTAGAAAACTATTCAGGCAAAGCATTAACAAAAAATACAAAAAGCAAAACTCTTTGATGCTCGGTAGACTTCTCCAGTGTAACCATCTGGACCTGGAGGTTTATTTTTGGAAACTTTTTAATTACAAATCCAACTTCTCTAATGGTTGGCTGGTCCTACAACCGTTGGATAAATTGAATTTGGAATGGAAAAGCCCCTGAAAAAATAAACCTCTTCTGGTTTCAGCTCCGACATGCAAGTTTTTACTTCCATCCTTAACCAAGAGAAGGTGGGAGAAAAATTGAAAATCAATGGCTTTTCTTGGGCCCATCACAGCACTGAGGTCAGAGGGCACACTGCTGCCCCCAAATCTGGAGAGGTGGGCAAATGCAAGGAATCTCAGTCGAGACCTACTTACCTGGTGCAGAAGCAAAAGGTAAATGGGCAAAACGATTTTTTAAGATTAAAAAAAAAAAAAAAAAAAGTGATGCAGTCCTGAGTAGGTAAAGGCCTTATACCTGTGGCTCAGGACAAAACTCCGTCTCTAGAGACCACTCGGGCAAAGACCATAAACAAGCAAAAGTAGACATGAAGCCAAAACCGGTTTGGCTCAGTGGATAGAGCGTCGGCCTGCGGACTGAAAGGTCGCAGGTTCGATTCCGGTCAAGGGCATGTACCTTGGTTGTGGACACGTCCCCAGTAGGGGGTGTGCAGGAGGCAGCTGATCGATGATTCTCTCTCATTGATGTTCCTAACTCTCTATCCCTCTCTCTTCCTCTCTGTAAAAAATCAATAATATATATATATATTTTAAAAAAGTAGACATGAAAATGCTCAAGACAGTGGGGGGAGAATGTTCAAGTTCACTGATGATGGGAGAAAAGCAAATTCAACCAATGAGGTAGGTTTCCGAAACCCTTGCCACGCTGACTGTAGGCAGAGCCTCTCTGGTGGCCACATTCCACAGTCACATTCTTTCTAGAAGGCAATCTGGCAGCCGGTGGGAAGAACCTGAGCCCTCGCACACACCCTTTCGCCTGCTAACTCCAATTCTAGGAAACTGCCCTGAGACAGTAAACACAGTTGGGGGTCAAAGATTCATTCACACCCGGAGCTGTTTGCCTCAGCTCCACAGGAATGGCGAAATTACCAGCCATGAAAAATGCTGGCGAGGGGTGGCCATGTGAACCATTTAGCATGCACTTATTCAAATGCATATTGGGGAACCATTGAAATGATACATAGAGCCCTAGCCAGTTTGGCTCAGTGGATAGAGCGTCTGCCTGCGGACTGAAAGGTCCCAGGTTCGGTTCCGGTCAAAGGCATGTATCTTGGTTGCCGGCACATCCCCAGTAGGGGATGTGCAGGAGGCAGCTTATCCGTGTTTCTCTCTCGTCGATGTTTCTAACTCTCTATCCCTCTCCCTTCCTCTCTGCAAAAAATCAATAAAATATATATATTTTTTAAATTATACGCAGAAAAAATTCTCAGTGGTATGATAAAATGCTTATGGTGCAATGCAAAGGGGAAAAGAGAGAATATGAATTTGTATAAATCGCATATTTTCACCTGTACTTAACAGTAATCAAAAGGAAAGACACAAAATATTTAAAAATTGATGTCTGGGTAGTGGTTGGTAGGGTGATTGGAAAATACAGGTAAATATTTTTTGAAACTGGAATTTCAATAATAAACATGCATTCGTATGTTGCTGACTTCTAAAAATCTTTTTTGTTGAGCTTAAGAACATTTTTGCTCTCACAGTAAATCAACGTAAGGAGAGCTAATTAACTCGAACAATGTGTCGAAATAATTACATTGATAAGAAAACTCATTGAATTCTGGAAAAAGGCACTAAGACTATGTGCTGTGATTGTATAAATTCTACACACAGAGAAAATTATTTAGCGATGGGAGGGGAAGGAGAAGGGGATGGGCTGCTGGCCTCTGTGGAAACCAGTGTGTGCAAGATGGAGACTCGGCGTGACTCCTGTCTGAATACACATCAGAGCGCAGCACTGCCTCCATATTTTTTCTATTCTTTGACAAATGTGTTAAGCACAGAAAAGGTGAGAGAATAACCTAGCCCACTCCTGGATTCAGTACAGGCTAGCAGTTTGCCACGTTCGGATCCTTTGATTTTGAAAGAAATAAACATTGTGGGCACATTTGCATTTCCTCCTTAACCAATCCCTCCCCTCCAGTTCTTCCTGTCCGCCCGCCTCCTTCTGCCACTCCTTTGTTGGTTCTCTGCTTTCCTATGGCGAGAGGAGGAGCTCCATGCATCTGTGCTTCCGGTACAGCAAGGGGGTGCAGGGGTGCCCCCACCTCCAGCTGGTCCATGCAGCCTCAGCCTGGCCAGGTGCCTCCCTGGGGTCACGGGCCTCAAGGGCACCGCCGTCAGGTAGCTCTCCCTGCCCGCCCCCCCCCCCCCCCAACTGTGTGACCCGGAAGTCCCAAGAGGCACCTTCAGCTCCCAGAGCAGTAGCTGTAGTAACAAAGATACCATTTTGTCTCCCTGTTCTAGGACAATTTGCCCCAAATGGTAAGACAGGGCACAGGCTCTCCTCCCTGCCCCCACCTCCAGGTGTTTGGCTTCAGTGCCACTTTGGTGAATGTAGGGACTGCAAGTGCCCTGGCGGGTATCTTCGCCTCCTGGGGCGGGCGAGTGGGAGAAGCAGGGAGGTGCGAATTCACACCTCAGAGATGCACCCTTTCCTTTGGCTGCCGAAGAGGGAACCACGGAATGCACAGAGCTTCAGGCTCCTCCGCCAGCTCGCAGCCTTTGCAAGGAGGTTGGAGAGGGAAAAGATTGCCAGGCTAAGGGAGCTCTTTCCCAGCTCCCCAAACTCTAATGACGGTCCCCACGGTCATGGCGCCGGGCATGGTGTCAGAGGAGGACACGCCAGAGTCTGCAGGAGTCCTGAGGCCTGCGGGGTGGGGGGCTCACACAGCCTAGCATCGGCGAGAGTTCAGCGTAGGTCTCCTGTCTTCCTATTCGTGGTTTGCGGTTAAGTTGTTGTCATTGTTTCTGGTGGGTGGCTCTCTTTGAGGCAGTGTACACGGTGAACAGTTGAATCTGAATTTGAATTCAGGCTCTGGCACTTACCGCCAAGTGGTGTTCTGGTCTGGTTCTTCGGAAGCAAATCCCGAGATGAGCCTTTGCCTGCAAGTGTTTCCATGGGAAATGCTCCCAGGAAAAGCCAGCGGAGACTGGGGAAGTGGGATCACGCAGGGAAGGAGCCAGGTAGGGGAGCAATGAGGAACAATGTCCCAGAGAGGGAGGGCGCCCTCTTGGCTCAGTGTCCATCACACCTCAGAGTGCCCCTCTCAAGAACAGGGGGGCTAGGCCAGGAGCCCCTCTGTTCCCCACATTCCCAGGTTAAGGGTTTCCCCAGAAGACCAAAACTCGTAAGCACCCCGGGGGCTCCTGTGCTAGGCAAAGTGGACGCTGCAGCCTGAGGGCAGTGGTCCCACAGAGACCCAGGAGCTGGGTAAACACTCAATAATATTATAATCATGCCGAACAATGGCACAGATTCTATTGATAGATCTGTGGCCTGTCAGGCTGACCCTGACATGGGGATGGCAGATGCTAGCTCCTTCCCTTCTCCTGCCCTCAGGGTTCATCGGTCACGTGGCCTCTGTATTACCGCTTAGGAATCAAACCTGTTACCGCTTAGTTCCGTGGTCGGCAAACTGCAGCTCGCGAGCCACATGTGGCTCTTTGGCCTCTTGAGTGTGGCTCTTCCACAAAATACCACGGCCTGGGCGAGTCTATTCGGAAGAAGTGGCGTTAGAAGAAGTTTAAGTTTAAAATATTGGGCTCTCAGAAGAGATTTCCATCGATATACTATTAATATTTGGCTCTGTTGACTAATGAGTTTGCTGACCACTGTCTTAGTTCATAAATCCAAGCTCAAACACTGAACGACCCCACCTGGGCACGCCTATAACTTTTAAAAAATATATAATTTTTAAAATTTATTTCAGAGAGGAAGGGAGAGATGAGGAGAAACATCAATGATGAGAGAGAATCATGGGTTGGCTGCCTCCTGCACGCCCCACACTGGGGACCAAGCCGACAACCTAGGCCTGTGTCCTGAATGGGAATTGAACCATGACCCTCTGGTTCATAGGTCAACGCTCAAGCACTGAGCCACGCCGGCCGGGCACGCCCATAATTTCTGACTGTGGTTGGCCCTGTCCATTGGTGGAATCTGCGATTGCGAATTGGAAAATACTGTTTTCACCCCGCGGGGTTGAATCTGCGGATGCGAAACCTGCGGGTGTGAAACCGGCGAATACGCGGAGGGCGAGGTGCGGCTAAGTGGACCGCACTGTCCAAAGCCCCGTTGTCCAAGGTCATTAGTGAAGGTTAAATGTCCTTCCTTGGTCCTTCCGTTGCAGAATGGTGAGGAGGTCACAGGAGTTCGGACTGTTTTGGAGCCAAGAGAGAAGCATGTTCCTGGAGATGGAGGACGATCAGCAGGAGGTGGGCAGGTGCCTCTGGCCGGAGTCTGTGCTGGCAGGTGAGTGTGTGCGCCTGCCTGCCTGGCCCTGCTTTGGAGCCTGGTCCAGGAGGGGCTGGGCCCTGGCAGGGGAGGGGAGGGTGGGGACAGGTTTCGGGGCCTGGGCTGCCTTGGCCACCCGCCCACTGACCAGACGGGCCAGTCCAGCTTTTACTTCTGAAGCAGGAGACAGACTGTTGCTGGTGGCAGGGTGTGGCCAGGCTGGTGCGTGGCCGCCCTGTCTCGGGGACCTGGCAAGGTGAGAGCCAGCCTCACAGGGGGTGGAGAAGGAGGAAATGAGGGCCCCCCTAGTTGGACTGCGCCTTCTCCTCCCTGGCCTGGGACCGCCTGGGCGTTTCTGTGATGGCTCCCTCTGAGCCATGCCTCTCCTCCATGAGCTTCCCCTCCCGCCAGGTGAGGGGGGCCGGGAAGAGAGGGCTTACGATGCTGGTGACCCCTGACCCTGTCCCCAGGCAAAGCCCGCAAACCCCACAACAGCCCGCCTTCCAGGCCCTCTCCATCTCCTCTGCGGAAGGCATGTCCACTAACACTTCAGTTCCCGGCCTCGGGCACATCCCCCCTGCCTTTACCGCCAGGAACCGGGGTCTGACTCACAGGAGGAGCGCGGGCCTGATGAACACATTATGTGACTCTCTCAAGCCACATGATTCATCCAGTAACTCAGCTGCCACCGGATCGGGGCCCAGAATAGTCACCCTCCTCCTCCGTGTCACGCTGAGCAGTCTCGTATTAAAACAATGCAGTCTCCACAGGAATTTAATCTGTTGTTTGATGTGCTGAGCCCGGCCTCTGTTGAGTGTGAGACCTGAGCCGTGTTTGAAAGCTAGTAGAACCTCCCTCTTGTCCTCCCCAAGTACAAGCACAAACATGACCATCACGCTACCAGGAGGAGCCCATTGGGTGTGTCACGAGGGGGTCAGTGACCATCAGGGCCACTTCCACAGAGAGGTGTGGGGACCAGTAGCCTCTGGCCACCTGGCAGCGTGGTAGCCGTGCACTTTCTCGCCCCCTCTGCTGGGTTAGAATACGCTTTGTAACCAGACCGCCCCTCCCCTCCCCTCACCCCCCCTTGTTCACTTGCACATCCAAGCCTGAGAAGCACTAATTCAGAAACACATTCGGCCTCAGTAGACAACATTTCTAGAGTTCCGGGTACTTTTTATGTTAAGTAGAAAGGGAGGGTGAGGGGGTGGGTTTAGGAAGCCCTGCCCGTTTACCACAGAAGAAGGTGCCATGTGGGGGTCCAGGGTGTGAGCCTGGCTTCAGATCCCATCACATGACCTGGGTGGGCTCCTAAGCACCCCAACATTCAAATTCCTTATCTGTGAAATGGGAATGATGCCAGCACCTAGCCAAGAAAACTGCGGTGGGGGATTAAATAAGAATATATATGGAGAGAGAGAGAGAGAGAGAGAGAGAGAGAGAGAGAGAGAGAGAGAGAGAGAGAGAGAGAGAAAGGAGAGAGAGAGAGAGAGAGAGCACGCACTCAGGATCGTGTCCTTACTACATGTGAGCTACTGTTATTTTAGATTATTTATTGGGTATTTGTTGTGTGTTGAATACTGTGCTGAGCACTTTAAACCACACCTCCAAGACTTATCCTCCTACCAAAGAGGAGACAGAGGGTCCGAGTGGACCCGGGTATTGGTTCCCCAAGGTAAACATGGCTCTTCCTCGTTAAGTCCCATTGTCTCCCAAGGTCTGGGGGAGAATCAGGGTATGTCTAGTGAGGAGGGAACAAACGTTCTGTGTTGTGATGGTAGGACACAGGGTGACAGGGTAACTCCTGAGCTGTCTGTGCATATCCTTTGCCATTTATACTTTCCTTGTCGCTTTGCAATGAATCCAATCCAAATAAAGTGCCTAGACCAGCGCCTGGTGCTTTGTGAATACTTAATAAAAATGAACTATTATGTGGGGTTCTCCAAATAATACCAGTGAGTGATACCAAGAGATAAATAATACCTACCATTTTCAATTACATGCATTTCAAATCTCTTCTTCCTCGGCGGTGGCTTATCTTTTCATTTTTTTTTTTTTTACATGGTGATTATTGAGTTAAAGGTTTTAAATGATAATGTTGGCAGATTTATCGGTCTTTTTCCTATAAGGTTTATAATGTGCATGTCTTAGTTAAGAGACCTTTCCCTATCCCGTGGTCATAAAGGTACTCCCCCGTTAGCATGCTATGTTTTAAAATTTGCTCTTCTCAGTTGAGTCATTTTTTTTTAGACTTCTTGAGGCTTACTCTCCACCCCACCGCACCCTCCGCCACCCTTTCAGATGTACTTGATATACGTCCTCAGCTATACATATAGCCTTGTGAAATATTCAGGGCCGCCTTGGGTTCGTGTGTAATTTACATCATGGAACGTTGCCCTAAATCCCGGTTCCCGCATTTCTCACTCTGCGTGTCGATCTGTAGTCGTCTGCTTCGCTTCTGAGCGCCGAGTCTGACTCGGAAGCATGCGCTGTCACCGTTCACGCATCCATTTCCCCCGTGAGCACCGCCAGCCTGCTTCCAACTCCCCGTCATCGAAACCCCGCAGCGAACCACCTGCTCCTTCGTGAGCATCTCCATGAGATGTGTGTGCCCAGGGCTGGGTGTGCTGGGTGCTGGAGCCAATGGATTCTAAATTTTGCTACGTGCTGCCTGCAACTTGTTCGGAAAAGTGGATCCAGGTCACGTACCCCAGCAGGGCCGAGCTCCCACCTGCTCACCGTCCTAACGTTCGCCCTCCTGGTGGGGGTAAGAGGACTCCTCGCTGGAAGGTGAATTCCTCTGATCACTGCTGACCTGGAACTTCTCTTCACGCACGTCTTGGCCATCTGGTACCCCTTCTCCCCCCGTGTTTGCCCGATTACCAATTTCTGGTATTTCCTCTTGAAATCATTATTGTTGGTGCTGGTTTGTAGTCGATTTTGTGTATTCGAGAGTCTGGGTAGCTGTCTTTGAGTTTTTCACACTACAGATGCTTTCTCACAGTTTGTCATGAGCCTAGTTATTTTATTCTTGTGTCCTTCACTCACCAGACATGCGATTTAAAAAAATACAGTGAAAGGCATTATCGGAGCAGATGCTATGTGCCAACACTGAGTGAGGTACTGGTCTTCGTTGGATTGCCCCAGCAGGCCCTGGGGCAGGACGTGGATGTACGTCGTGTGTTTGGACTGTGAAGGCAGCCACTTCGGGGGGATGGGGCCTGACCCGGAAAAGGGGAGGCAGCCAATAAACGGTGTTCTCCCCAGCAAGGCGGCACCTATGTCAGTGGTGGGCAAACTGCGGCTCGCGAGCCACATGCGGCTCGTTGGCTTCTTGAGTGTGGCTCTTCCACAAAATACCACGGCCTGGGCGAGCCTATTTTGAAGAAGTGGCGTTAGAAGAAGTTTAAGTTTAAAAAATGTGGCTCTCCGGAGAAATTTCAGTCGTTGTCCTGTTGCTATTTGGTTCTGTTTGCCGACCCCTGGCCTAGGTGAGGGGAACTTCGTTCCTGAGGAGATTCTGAGAGCAGGACTTGCCGCTCTGAGTCACTCTACGCGAGAGGCAAGGGAGCCGATGGTGGCTGTGGGGGGCGGGCAGCAAAATGAGCTCTAGCTGTAAGGAAAAGGTCCTGGCAAAGCGGGACTGGTGCCCTCGGTCCCCCGCCACCCACTGGGCCTGCATTGAAACGGTGAGGGGGCCTGGGCAGGGCGCCCGGAGGGCCTGCTGCTGTGCTCTGTGTATTCCCTCCCTAACCCGGAGATCAGACAGGAAACAAGGTAAACAAGGACTCTCAGAAGCAGGCCTGATTATGCCCGTGTTTTAGGCGTGGCACCAAGGGTAAGAGCAGGGATTCAAATATACAATGCCTGTCAGAATCGCCAGGGGGCACTTACAAAGGGCAGATGCTAGATCTGGGATGAGGCTCAGAGGTCTACGTTTTAACAAGCATCTGATACAAGATATCTGTAATAATGGCCTATTTCTGTATAACAAATCACCTCAGTACTTAGAGCTTAAAACAAGGAAACATCACACACAGTTCGTAAGGGTCAGAAATGCAGGGTGGCTTAGCTTCGTGGTGCTGGCTCAGGTTTCTCACAAAACTGCGTTCGACGTGGCATTCACCTTCAAGCTGCCCTCGTGTTCCTCAGTGGCTGTCGGTGATGGAGCTGTTCTGGGTCTTACCCATGTGGTGGCAGGTGCATGAACTTACACATATGATACAGATTTATGGAATACAGCACTCACACTCCCATACATACATACAAGTAAAGCAGGGGAAATCTGAGCAAGATCCGTGGTGGATTGTGTCAGTATCGTGGTGGTGTTAGTGTCCTAAGGTTCCGCGAGATGTTATCTCTGAGGGAATCTGGGTAAAAGGCACACAGGGTGTCTCTGTGTCATTTCTTATAGCTGCATGTGGATTTACAATGATCTCCGAATAAAAAAGTTTAAATTTAAAAGACTTAGGCAAGAATTTCTAGCCTAACTTTACTCATAATCACCTTGAACTTGAAACCTCCCCAAAGCCCATAAAACGGAAGAATGGATAAGTATATTAAGTTGTATTCACACAATGGAACAGCATAAAAGAATGAATATGAACCAGGTACAACTGTGTGCAATGTGAATGAAGCCAGGCACAAAAGCATATGCAGAGGATGAGTCTATTTATGTACCGGTACCTACAAAATCAGGCAGAAGTCTATGCTAGTAGAAGTCAGGACTTCTATGCTAATAAAAGTCATGCCATTGCCAAAACCGGTTTGGCTCAGTGGATAGAGCGTCCGTCTGCGGACTGAAGAGTCCCAGGATCGATTCCGGTCAGGGGCATGTTGCGGGCACATCCCCGGTGGGGGTTGTGCAGGAGGCGGCTGATCAATGTTTCTCTCTCATCGATGTTTCTAGCTCTCGGTCCCTATTTCTTCCTCTCTGTAAAAAATCAATAAAATATATATATTTTTTAAAAGTCATGCCATTGTGGGGAGACTTGTGACAGAAGGGGCAGGAGAAGGGGCTCTTGGGGCCTGGCAATGTTTTCCTTTGTGATCTGGGTACTGGTTAGAGGAGTGTGTTCTGTTTAGGGAAACCTGTCAAGATATATAATTATAATAAGTGTACTTTTCTGTTTTGATGTGTCAGTAACAGTTTTAAAAATAGTTACCATTGCCGAAACCGGTTTGGCTCAGTGGTGGAGCGTCGGTCTGTGGACTGGAAGGTCCCGGGTTCGATTCCGGTCAGGGGCATGTGCCTTGGTTGCGGGCACATCCCCCGTGGGGGGTGTGCGGGAGGCAGCTGGTCGATTTTCTCTCTCATCAACATTTCTAGCTCTCTATCTCTCTCCCTTCCTCTCTGAAAAAAATCAATAAAATATAAATAAATAAAAAATAGTTACCATTTCCCCTGGCCAGTGTGGCTCAGTTGGTTGAGCATTGTTCCATGCACCAAAAGGTCGCCAGCTCAATGACATGTTAACTTACTAATACCCAGTATTAATTGAGGGCTGCATGCCAGGCCCTTCCAGGAAACTTTACATCAGTGTTTCCCAAACTTCTCTCATGATGAGAATCACCTGGTGGAGTTGTTAAAACAATCCCAACTAAGAAGTGCTAAACTAGAATTTTTGGGAACATATAGGTAAAATTGCATACCTAACTTAGTGCTCTGTATATAACATCTGTCTTAGAGCACTAGTTAAGTATACAATTTTACCTATATGTTCCCAAAAATTCTAGTTTAGCACTTCTTAGTTGGGATTCAGGAATCTGTGTTTTAACAACTCCACCAGGTGATTCTCATCATGAGAGAAGTTTGGGAAACACTGCTTTACATCATCGTGTCACTTAAGTTTTCGAAGAAGGTTCTATCATTATCCCCGCTGTACAAATGAGAGAACTGAGGTTAAGGGAAGTCGTTTTCTAGGGCCACCCAGCCGTCCTGTGAGGGAATCACCAATGCTCCCATCACCTTGCTGTTCATAGACAAGGCCGCGTCATTAGCGAACATGGTTGGAAATGGACCTGATCGCTCAGCCATGAGCGATTGTCCTGGTAACACCCAACATGGCCCTGCGCCCGAGGAAGAGGGAACCCCTACAAAGAACACTTGTGAAGTTCAAGCGCTTCATCTTTCACTGAGAGCCGGGGCAGACCCAGGGCAGGGGGTGAACTGTTAAGCTGAGAAAACACTCTAATTAAGTAGGGAGGCCTCCGCTTCAACCACCAGGATTGTAGTTGGTCATGCAAGTGTGAAAATGGCCGTGATGAATGAACTTGCTGATAGTGTGTTCCTGTTAATGGCGTCCTTTTATGTCTGAGTAGGAGCACACGTGGTGATTGCAAATCCGAGACCAGGCAGGCCAATGTAGCTTTTTCCTTAGCTGTTTCCCATTTCTGTCCTGCAGTTCCACGCTGCCTGCTGGTGAAGAGCTTAAGTTTAGTCCATTCGGGGCTTTCCCTCGTCCCCATTGCGCCTGGGATATCGCCATGTGGAGCCCAGGCCATGGTGGTGGTGAGGGGCCTCTGGTTCCTGTCATTGTCCACACTGGTCTCCCTGGGATGGCGACAGTCTCCTGATGTGACAATGCACAATGCAATTGACATTCTGCCACACTGGCATCTGCCATGAGGTGCTTGTCCCTCTGTGGCCTACAGTCTTCCTCCGAACTACTGCTGTGCTCGTCTTGTTTTGGCCACGAGAATGGCTCCTTACAGTACTGGTTTATCATAAAGGATACAATTCAGGAGGAGCTGAAGGGGAGAAACACACGGGGCAAGGAAAGGGAGGGAAAGGGGCTCCATGCCCTCTCTGGTCACCGCCCTCCCGGGACCCCGAGCTGTTCGCCAGCCGGAAAGCTCCCACCTCGTCGTTTAGGGCGTTTCATGGAGGTTTCATCACACAGGCATGGCGGTTTCCATCACTGGCCATTGGTGATCAAACTTATGTCCGGCCTCTCCCCCCTCCCCAGAGGTCCGGGGGGAGGGCTGAAAGTTCCAACCCTCTCCTCCGGGTTTGGTCTTCCGGCCCCCAGCACACCTCCAAAGCTCTACAGGCCCCCAGTCCCCAGTCAGCACGTGAATATCCCAAAGACACTCATCACTCTGCAGATCCCGAGGGTGGCAGGAGCTCTGTGCCCGGAATCAGGAACAGAGACGGACTATTCTTATTGCCCTCCAGGCGGAACCAGCACTGCGGTACAGGCCCTGCTCCAGAGCTCCCTGTGGGGTCTGGATGAAACTAGACTCCGGCTAGGACCGCATCCTGGCTTGGCGCCTGCCTCTAGCCTTCTTGCTCTCTTCACTTTCTTCACATTTCTGCATAAATGACTTCCACAAGAGTCTCCTCTTAATCTCTGCGTCTAGGGAACTGACTGAGACCTGCTCTGTCCCACGAGGGCAGGGGTTGCAGGGACTCTCAGGTATAGATACAGCCTCAGCCATTTCTCTTCTGTATCTCTCTTATCAGGGGTGTGTGTGTGTGTGTGTGTGTGTGTGTTGGGGTGTGTGGTTCTCTAAGGCTTGCTACCTTCCAATCTCCACTTGGAAGTAAGCTGTGGATTCCCTCACCTCTCTCATCCCTACAGCTCTCAAACTGTTCCTACTGGTCAGGAGGCCTTGAGCTGCAAGTAAGAAAATCAGACACAAACAGGCTTCAGTCATTTCTGGATCGCTTCTCATGTTATCACGTGTCGTTAGCCAGTCCATTTCCTCTCCAGTGAATGATCTATTCACAGACGTGGCATTTTTCTGGTGTATTTCCTGCGCCTTCCCTATATATTTTAGATCAGAGCTCCCCAGACTTTTCCCATAAGCGGCGAGATACCACGTGTCACAGCTACTCAGCGCAGATGAGGCAGCACAAAGGCAGCCGTAGCCGATACATAAACGAATGGGCACGGCTGTGTCCGCAAGAACTCGCTTTACAAAAACAGGCAACCAGCTGGAGCTGGGCTATACTTTGCCAATTCTTATTCTCCAGAGTCATTCCTTCACTTTAGACAATGCAAGTCTTCTCCAAGTCTTCACCTAGCTGTTAGTTGTTGTTGGTTTTTTTGTTTGTTTGTTTGTTTGTTTTAAACAAAACCCTTAATTTGGATGGAGTCGAGTTCATCTAATTATCATCAGAAGGTTGTGTTATGGGCATTGAGCCACCCTCCCTCATCTCAGCGACACTAAGATATCTCACTTGTTTTCTTTCTACTAACGGCTGGCTTTCATGATGACAAGGCCTGGACACCGGGTGCTCCCATTTGTGTGTGTGTGTGTGTGTGGGGGGGGGGGGTGCAGCTTTCTGTTTCTCTCCATGACGGCTACCTCCCTCACATGAGCAGCCCACCCAGCCATCCTTTCCCTGTAGTTCTGTAGCAGAAGCAGGGGACAGGCTGTCCCCTCTGTGCAGGTGGGCTTCTGCTGGTGCCTCAGGTCACCCCTCCAACACTAGTCACTGCTCACAGATGCTTTACCTGAATGCCCTCTCCGGGACCTGCCCTCCTCCCCGATCGGAAAGTATTGCTTTCATTTGCTAGCCGGCGTATTGTCCGTCTCTCTAGGTTAGAATGTGCTTTTCAGGGGGTCAGAGGCCCAAGCTGCAGTATATCCATCAGTCACCCGGATGAGAGCTCCCAGAGAGACGGAACAAATGAGCAAGTTTCATTGATTTTTTTTTTTTTTTCAACGGCCGTGGGTCATGACATCGCCCGGGCATCGTCCAACCCGCTCTCTTACCCTCTGCGACGACGTGCAGAATTAGAATGAAGGTTTGTCCTTCAGCCTCGCCCCCGCGACGCCTTTATCACTTGATGAGGCACCTCAGTCACCCGCGCGTCTCTGCCACACCTGCACTTCTTTCACAGCTCGAGCCGAGGGCCCTTGTTAACGCCCTTAAAATACCCAATTGAATTTCATGTGGGAACGAATGCCACGGATTAAATATATGTTGTGTTAAGAAGCTTCCCGTTTTATCACAGCCTGTGTGCTGCCAGGAAAGCGTTCTGCATGCTAATGAAGAGAGCTGGGGGATTCTTAAAAGACTTCTTCGTCTCCCTCTGACTTTATAATGCATTCAGGGGAAGGGAACCGAGGCAGCGCTTCGCGACGCTGCACAGATCAGGGTCGGTCGAGTGGCCGGTGAGGTCCCAGTGAGGTCCCAGTGAGCTCCAGTGCCGGCCAGTGCGCTGTCTCCGCATGTGGGCCGCAGGCGGGCTCTGCGAGCCGGCTGCCCTGCCGGGAGCTGGTCAGACTGCAGGGCGGAGAGGCTCTGACTTCTGCCTTCAGTGGGAATGGTGCCCTTCCGGCTGAGACTGGAATTCCGCCCAGGGAACAGTTAAGCAAGAGGCAGGGGTGGGAAGTGATCAGGTCTGAGAGCCAGAATGGACAAGATGAATTGGGATACCGAGAATGTGGAAAAATCTGACCTTCCTCCCAATTAGGACGTCAGCGTGGCCAGGACAGTGTGGCAAGACCAAGCCCTGCTGCCGATGCCGGCTTTGGCTGCCGCCAGAAAACAGCCCGCTCTCGGCCTCCCTCTTGGGCCCCGACCCAGGGGTCACATGGCGATGTCATCAGGCATGGGCTTCGAACTTCAGACCTGGGTTAAAATCAGCCTCAGCGTGGACAAGTCACTTCCTGGGCCTCAGTTTCCTCATCTGTGAAATGAGCACAGGGGCCCTGCTGGGCTCGGAGAGGCAGGCCTGCAGCGCAGGGCACTTCCTGCTTTTATATAAGAACCCGTGCCCACTTCTTGCTGGCAGGGGCTCAGCACACAGCAAGCTGTGTGGTCCCCCTTCCACTGCCCTGCCCCTCGCTCCAGCCTGCTGTCACCGTTGGAACACAGTAGCCCTTTGGAGGGCAGAAAGGATGTCGGGGTGACTTGGGGGGTAGTTCCATCCTCTTGCACAATCCCAGGAAGCTCTGGTTAGGAGAACACCCTTGCACGGAGAGTCCAGAAGACGGCCGTTTGTCCGGGAATCCCTGACCCATGGCCTAGGAGTGGCTCCTTATCCCACTGAACATCTCAGCAGCTTGAGTGTCTTCCATCAGTTCCCAGCCGGGTCTTGCTTCACTGTTCCCCACTGTGGCCAGCAGGGGGAGGCACCTCTCTCTCCTGTCCGTTTCCACAACCCTCCTGGGTCCACTCCCTGCCAGCCCATCAGGCCTCCTCCCAGTCTCCTCCTCCCCTGCCCCCGGAGGTGCAGCCCCGGCTCCCGCCTCCTCTGGTTGGTGGAAGCTCACAGACCTGCAGGGAGAGGCCGTGGCTGAGAGCAGGGCAGGGATCTCCTCCCGGGCTGGGGGTCAGACACCCTGGCATCCTTGGCACTGGGTGGGCTGGTCCACTCCAAGCCGGCTTGGCCCCAGGAGAGACCCAGGCTTCCCATTTCCTGCTGTGACAGAAGGGCATCAAGGGACCCAGTCCTGGGACACGCCCATGAGAGACGAGACATTCCTCAGAGGGTGTGTCCCATGCCGGGGATGACACAGACTCTGAAGATGTCATGTGCTCTGAAGAGGTGACATGCCTCTCACCTCACAGAGGTGACACAACCCTTTATGGGCAATGTGACCCCCACAGTTGATGTGCCCCTCAGAAGGGACACACCCTCAAGGGTGATGTGGCCCACAGAGGTGACATGACCCACAGAAGTGACAGGACCCACAGAGGTCACATGACCCACAGAGGTCACATGACCCACAGAAGTGACAGGACCTACAGAGGTCACATGACCCACAGAGGTGACATGACACACAGAAGTGACATGACCCACAGAAGTGACACAGTCATTTCGGCTCAGCCCTACCCACCACTTCAGCAGCAGAACCCTGCCCATGGCACAGTGAGCCCTGCAATGCCCACCCTGGAAATCTTGCGACTTGGTTTCAAGATCTTATAGCGCAGAGAACAGCCCTCAGCCAATAGAGGCCTGAGCCAGCCCAACTCCTGTGCCCCAGCTTGAAGCTGGTTGCCACCCCCGGGGTTCCCATTCAGGGGAAAGAGGGTTCCTCTGAGCCCCTGCCCTCCTGCCCAGAGGAGGCTGTTGCTGTGTCAAGTCTAGCAGACAGAGGTAGAGACAAGAATCAGGCAGAGGAAGTGTCATCTATGATTTATGGATAATGAACTAATTTAATCCTGGGTTTCTCTTGTGCCTCCCATTTAGTAATTTGTTCTATTTCTTAATGGCTCAAGTTCTTTATCAGACTGTGACAGAGGGGAGCGGTGAGTCATCGCAGCGAGTGGGAAGGGTGACCTAAATACCGGGACTGGGAGAACAGGTCCTAGGAGAATGGGCATCAGCTCCACCCTCCATGCCCTCCCTGTTGGGGGCAGCGCCAAGGTGGCCCAGCTCCCATCAGAGGGGGCAGGAAGCCGGCGTGGGTGGCCGCTCAGTGTGGGTGGTGCAGGGCCTGCGTAAGCTGCGTGTCCCGGAAAGTCCTCTGAAGATGGGGTGATGGGTCCCCCAAACGCCCCACAGCTCACTTCCAGCCGCACTGAGAGCGACACACGACCTTGGGGTCCGGGTGCCTCGGCGCCAGTCCTGGATGCCACTTTCCTTGTGACTCTGGGTGCATGGCGTCACTGCTGGGGCCAGAGAAAGATGCTCCAAAGGGTGATGGCACCCACTTCTGTCCTTGCCCTGCCTCCTGAATCTCCTACTCAGACCTGACTCTTCTCTTCCATGGTATTTCATTTCTTTCCCTTTTACACACAAGGACGTGGGGGCTTATGGGAGAGGGAAAGAGGGTGATCTGTGAAGAGATGGGGAGACCAGAGCCTGAGAAGGCCTGGAACCCTTAGGGCAGACTCTCCTCTGCCACATCCAGGTCACCTCGTCCAGTGATGTTTGGCCCACAGGTGCCCTCTCACGGGATGTGGCTGGCTGGACTGCAGCAGCTGCGGAGAGCACAGGAAGGAACAAGGGCAGAGGCCTCTGGCTCGTTGGACAGGAGGAGAGGTGTGGGCAGTCGTATTTGCATAGTTAGCACACCCCGTTGGCACTCACCATGTGAAGAAATGATTATTGTGCTTACCCCTCGGGCAGGTGAACTTGGACAGAGGAGTTCAATGACGCCTAAGCTGGTGCAGGTGGGACCCGACTTCCTTCAGCCTTTTCTCTGCCCCCTGACCACTGCCTCTTGCCCGCCAAGACCCGACAGGAGGGCATAGGGGGCCACCTGCTCTGTGAGCATGTTGTCCTCCTCTAACAGTTGGTGGGTCTAGAGGTCACAGGTCACTGCCATGTCCACCACCCCCTTCCATTCTCCCAGCATTCCTGGGAGGTACGTGTGAACCAGAACCACTGAATGTGTGTCAATGCTTTCTTAAAGTCGGATCTACACACAGAAACGTGTGCATTATTTCATGGCGCTCAGAACAGTCATCCCGTCTGTGATCTTAACCCCATTTTGCCTAAAGGGAACTGGCGTCTGGAGAAGTGTGGTGAACAGTCATCCAGTCTGTGATCTTTACCTCATTTTGCCTAAAGGGCACTGGCGTCTGGAGAGGTGTGGTGACACACCGAGGCCAGTTTGTGCATCGAGCGATGGAGGCTGTACTCGGCCTGCGTCTCTTCGTGTCCACGTTTCAAAATGGATTTTCGTAGTGAACGTTTGATTTTGATTTCTTTGTAGGGCAATCCAGATGAATGGAGAATGGCAGTGCTTTTCTCTTATTAACTTTATTAACACAAGCGGGTGCGTGAGGAGGCCACGGGGCGCTGTAAGCCGTCGCTCCTCTGTATTGAAACCCTTTGGGGGATGAGCGTTCCGCCGAGGTGCCTTCGGTGGAGCTGGTTGACGGCGTGCAGGACAAACTTTGCAACGGGTCTAAAGTTTGCAGATTCAGGACGGCTGAAGAGAGGAGCAGGGCACTTGAATCATTTATTTTTGCAACATTTGATTTAGCAGTCCTTCTTTATACCGACACGTTGGGATATTTTGGAGAAACAAACCAAGCCTTCTGAGGAGCGGCCTGATCCTCCGCTCGCAAGTCTGTTTCTAAGCTGCGTGTGAAATGGCTTTTTTAATCTCTCGTTTCAAAGAGGCAGGCATTTCTGTTCAGGGAAGGGGGAGGGGAGTGGTGTTGTGGGGTAGGGACCCCTGGGTGAATTCCCGCTTGTCTGTATGTTTTTGGGGGGGGCTCCGGGGTGAAAGCAGGGGTGGGGTGTGTGAGAAGGGCCCCCGCCAATTCCATGAGAGTGTGATTTAGGGCAATTAGAAGCCATGCCACCTTCGTCATCGTCCCCTCCAAAGAGATGCCTGGGGACCTTCCTGACTGCCTTTGGAGCAGAAAGCAGCGACAAGAACCCAATCAATTAGCCAATATCCACCCACAGAGAAGGGAATGGCAGGCAAGGCAGAGCCTGACAGGAGATCCGTTCCCGGGGGAGGGAAGATGAATCAGAGGATTGGGAGGGCTGGACTGGCCAGGCCGTCCTCGGCACCTGCAGAGGTAGACAGGGGTGCCCGAGGGGGTGATGGGGGGCAGGGGGAGGCCACCCCTGTCCCACAGCCTTGCTCACTGGCCCCGCAGCCTCGGCAACGGAAGCAGCAGCTGGTGGAGCTGCCCCCGCCAGAGGGAAGATGCTTTGCCAGCAAAACCTGCAAGTCATCCTGCTGCAGCTGCCGGCCTCGGAGACAGACAGGGCGGGTGCTGGGAGGAGGGGGCTCTCCAGCCGGGCTTCAGGCAGTCTGCTGCACCCGCTGGCTCTCTCTGCACCACGCACTGGCTTCCTGGCTCCGCATCCTCTCTCCATGGCAGGGAGTGATCCCTCCCTCCCTCCCTCCCTCCCTCCCTGGACCCCTGGACCCCTGGCACCCCAGCAGCCACTTCCCCGCAGTCCCCAACACCCCAAGAGACCGAGTTTGGTTTCGCCCATGATGAGTCAGGCGATTTTGCTGTTTTAATGGAATTAGTGGCCGACTTCTAACAATTAGGAAATGGCTCTTGAAAGCTGGACGCTCTGGTGACACTGGGCCTGTGCGGCCCCTGTCTCTGCCTCTCCCATTTTTGACACCTCGTTCATGCGCCCGGCCCTCAGGGGCCACTGAGTTAGCGAGCGCTCACCTGGCACCCGCAGAGGCGGAAGGCAGGGCGGGTGGCACTCTGCCCCCTGGCCCGCCTCCCCGGGCAGTGGGACCCCTGTGCATGCAGACCCCCATCTCCTGCAGGGACCTGCTTACTCCACAAGGGCCGTGGCCATTTGTGGGCGTTGGTTCCAGTTTCCTTCCTCTTGCCCCCGGGGTCAGGACCTAATGCCCTTTGAAAACAGATTTTAGGATGTGATTCTCCATCTCCATAACCCAAGGAAGGCTGAGGGGACTCAGGGGTTCACCCTGCCCTGAGGATGAAGAAACGGCGTCTCAGAGTGGTTTCCCAGCGTGATGCAGGGAACATCCTGGGGTACACAGCCGCCCCCCTGGAGCCCCGTGTACTGCTGGGGCAGCCAGGGGCCCGGTGCGGAGCGGCAGGGGAGTGACCGGGTCACTGACCCACACACACAGGCACACCGGCCCCCATGGCTCTCTCCTAAGAGGTTCACGTGCAGGCTGCTACCCTGCGACCCCCGGGCCAGGGTTCCAGGCCGCCGTGTGCTGCTCTGTGTCCACGTGCAGACCCACTCACCACGGACGCCGAGCTCTGCTGGACAGCTGCGCTGCTCACACTCACCCTCGTTTCCAGTTCAAGGCCATCGAGCTGCTCTCTGCAGGATGCGGAGTGGGAAGCGGGCCAGGCAGAGAGAGTACAGACAGTCCATCTTGTTAGGATGGCTTGCTTGGGATTTTTCTGCGTTAAGATGGTGCCAGAGCGATACGCATTCAGTAGCAACCGTGCTTTGCATTTCCGGGCTAGCAATATGCGGCAGGAGACCCTCCCATGGTGCTGGGCAGTGGCCGAGGGCCGCAGCTCCCACTCAGGCACACGATCATAAGGGTAAACTGATGTGCTCATGTGTCAGAGATGCTGCCCAGCTGTCGCTAATGTGAGTGCTCTGAGCACATTTAAGGTAGGCCAGGCTAAGCTATGAAGTTCGGTGCATTACATGCATTTTTGAATTAGGATGTTTCCAACCTATGATGAGATTTTTGGTATGTAACCAGAGTGTCCAGCTTTCAATCTATAAATGAAGGGCTGTGGGGAGGACTGATAGAAAAGCCTGATTTCCCCCCAACTTTCCTTCCACTGTATTCAGAAGGTGCCCTCCATGCCCTGTGGCCAGAAGCCAGGCCTTCCAGCTCTGGGTGTGTGCAGAGGTCTCTCAGCGGGCACAGATGAGCCGGCAGCATGGTGTCAGAGCTGCTCCTGAAGGCTTTGATTTTAAAATACAAGTTTGCAAGCCCAAAGGGCAAGGAGTATGTGTGTGTGTGTGTGTGTGTGTGTGTGTGTGTGTGTTTTGGATGTGGGATTGATTTGTCTCCAAGGGATCTCTCCTCATGTCCTCTTGGAAAGGCAGAGTTCCTGTCCCAGGTTAGGCTGGCTGACCAGCTGCCCTAAAGCAGGATGCTTCACGGGCTAGGCAACTGAGAAAGGAGTCTCAGCTCTGCTTGCATCATTTTCTTGTTCCAGAGCTTCAGGCTGCCTGGAATCTCTCTGTACACGAGGATACTAACTCCCTCCCGCCCCCCGCTTTTATTTCATTGTGACCCCAAATGCGATGGCATTCAGGTGGTGAAGATGTTTTGCCAACGTTCAAGGGCTTTGCCAGGTGATGAGGTACAAGCTAAAAGCCCACGCCCTTCGTAGTCGCCCGGTGCGGCGCTGGCCGAGGGGGCGGCCGCTGTCTCTTGGAGCTGGCTGTCCAGTTGTACTTCAGGTACCCGGCCTTCGACTTCCTGTGCGGGCCAACAGGAAGTTGTATATATTCCCACAGTGTGAAGTGGCCCGGGAGACTGAGATGGGGAAATCATGTTTGTATGAAAACAAACAAACACACATGATGGTGAGCAATGCAGAAGCTCATGAATTTTAATGTTAGGACAGGAGCAAAGAAATGTGCTTGTGCAGGGCTGGGGAGTGGAGGCTGCTTGGGGCTGTTTTCCTGGAGGACTCAGGGCTTCCACGTTGTCCTCTGAACCGGCAGGCTGGTTGCGGGCACATCCCCAGTAGGAGGTAGCTGATCAATGACTCTCTCTCATCGATGTTTCTGACTCTCTATCCCTCTCTCTTCCTCTCTGTGAAAAATCAATAAAATATATTAAAAAAAAAAAAAAAAAAAAAAAAAAAAAAAAGGCAGGAGAAAGGAGTGAATGCAACAGGCCGAGCAAAGAAATAGCTCTCTTCCCTAGAACCTTCCTAGCGGTGGGAAGGAGACTGTTTTGTCAAGATTCCTCATCAGTAAGACAAGAGAAAAGCTCTGAGCTGCAGAGTAGGGGGGAGTCGTGGTGCTGGGGGTGTGGAGAGGGTGGGCACAGGGGCACCACATGCTGAGCTTCCTGGCCCTCACAGCTCCTCTCCGTTGGGACCCCTGCTCTCTTTCTGGGCGCCCAGTGCTCCCTCTCTCAGCCCCTCTTTGGTTTGCAGCTTCCACCCTGGCTCTTACCTCCACCGGAGAACGAGGTGGGGGGACTGGCCTGTCTTGCCCTCTCATTGCTGGTCTGAACCCCATGTGGGCGGAGGTGCCCAGCTCTGCCTCCACCCGGGGACACCCTTGAGGCCCGGTTCCGCACGCCTGGGTTTTCTTGTTCTCTGCCCTGTCTTTGTGACTCTTCTGTTACCTTCAGCCCCATTTCTGTCCACCACAGAGCACATTTCCTTCCCGATTCTACTTCCAAAGCGGCCCCGGGCGTGAGGCGCTTGCTTCTTCCAGGACCTTCATGAACGATCGGTGGACTGTGAGGAGTCCTGCGCAACCCTGTGTCCTCCCTCACCGCTCCTCACGGTCTTCCTCCTGTGCCCTCCTCCTGAGAGCGCTGCCCTTCCCTCTGCACGGTCACTATACTCCCCACTCCCGCAGGCAGCTCCCAGACCGCCCGGGTCTCTGGTCAAACCGGAGGGTGTCTTCCCTAGGAGACAGTGGCGGCTCTAAGTACAACATCTCTCCTCCCCGCACCGCACACAGAGAGGGGACTTCAGAGGGCATCTCCCCAGGTCTGTCACGTTCTGACTGAGGCCCAGAGCCCAGACCACTGGGGTGACTTGCCTGCATCTTCCAGCTCTGGTCCCAGTTAGGACTGGAAGGCACAGGCCTCTGCGTGTGCACGTGTCAGGGTGTGTGGCACCAAGACCGGAAACCTGGCCTCTGTCCCCCAGCATGGCGTGGACCCCAAGGCAAGGCAAGGTGAGGCGAGCCGACGTGCTGACCTGCGCGGTCTCCTCCCGGCCCCCGCGGTAATGCACATGTGCTCAGGCCATAAATATCTCATGGTGTGTTCCTGCCAGCCCCCGCTAATAGGGCTAATGCTTCCTGAGGAGCAGCCCAAAGCTGCATTAGTCGCAGATGTTTGATTGATTTAGAAGAAAGAGCCTGACCACCAGCCTCTCTCTATGGTTTCTCTTCCTGCCACTCCGCTTGCAGGGTTATCTCTGAAATGCAATTAAGGGGCTCAGAAAGTACATTTTCAGGAAGATGCAGAATTGATGAGGGGAGCTGGCCCCTGTGGGTGCCTCTAGATTGTTCCAGTTCCAGGGAAGGGAGCTGGACTCTGCCCAGAGTTGCATCCACACCCTCCAGGCTTGGGTTTCCAGAGCAGAGCCTGCCCCCAGGAGCCCAGGCGTGTTGGTGGGAGGGGCTGCCTTCCAGCGGGGCAGCAGCCGCTTCTGCTGTTTCCGCTGCTTCTCTGGTCCTGTGCTCCCGTGGTCCTGCGTGTCCGTGGTCCTGTGCTTCCCTGCTCCTGTGCTTCTGAAGGCGTGTCCCGAGTCCTCTGGGAGGAGCGGGGGCTGCCAGTCAGGGAGCTCCTCACGTGCCTCCCTGAGGGGTCAGCTCGTCCAGGACCCGGCCTGGTGGGCTTGGGGCTCTCCCTCGATGGTGTTATCCTAAGAGCTCACCTGAATGTGCCCGGGCTGGTGCCATGCTTCTCAGGCTGTCATGGCCTGAGCACCCCTCGGGCATGGAGGGTTCACTCTGGGGGTCCTGCAAACCAGCGAGTGAGCCCCCTGTGAGCCCTTCTGCAGGTGGCTCCTCGTTAGCAAGGATGAGGGCTGCTCGGTGCTGTGCAGGCTGCGCAGGTGCAGAGGCCGACTGCCCGAGTCTCCGGCTAGTGGGGGAGGCCGGCAGCCCACAGCTCAGCCCGGAGCCGGGAGCGGGCTGGCCGGACGGGCCAGGCAGCGGTCAGGTGCCCAGACTGCAGACATATTAGAGCTGCCACGACTCACGGGGAACGTGTGGGAAGGAGAAAATGGTATTTACCAGAACGTCTTTTACGGAAACGCTTGCCCAATTGGGAGGCAGCGTCTGAGGTGGTGAGCATGCGGGTTGGAGAAGGCTCACAGGCCAGCGCAGGTCACAGGAGTGTCGCCGAAGGGCGTCTGCTTTGCCAAGCGGGATGCCAAATTGGGGGCCAGTGCAGACTTGCCTGACCCCTCCTCATCCTGCTTCTCTGTCCCCCCACATGACACCCTGCAGTGCCAGGTGTAAAGGGACACCACGTTCTTAGCCTGCACTAGCTGTAAACTCTCCCCAATGCATCCCGGCGGCACCGAGAGAAGGGAGAGATGCCTCCTGCCACGGTGGCTGGGGAAGGCTTACCCGGATGTACTGTTCCAGCCGGGCTGGGAGGAACGGGCCCAGCGTTGGCGGGTGGAGGTGGAGGGAGGGGGTCTTTTGCTGAAGGCACACGGGGAGCAGTGAGAATCTTTGAGGGGGTGTGGGCAACAGCAGATACCCACTGAAGCCAGTAGGGAGTGAGCTGGGTCAGGGGCTGCAGGCCTACGGGGGTGGATTTCAACAGCTTGCTAAGGGGAGAGGCAGAGGCAGAATTGAGTTTCTTGAAGATGCATCCAACTGGGAATGAGGAGAGAACGTGGTGTTTTCATGATAATCAGACGTTTCTTAGATGGGGCCCGAGGGGGAAATTTTTCTCAAACTAAAGTACGTGCTTTGACGTCCAAGTGGGCAAGTCCCTTGGCCACCCCGCCCGCCTCACACACATTCTCCACAGTGTCTATTTCTCCACTTTTCCAGAAACTTCCAGGCAATTGCTGCCTTCCCTGGTCACCAACCCTGCTTCTCCGAGGCACTCCGCATACTCGGTCACCCCTCTCAGCTGCCATCTGCGGAACTTTAGCACCTCGGCACATTCACCCAAGACTTTGGCAACCTTGTTAACACTTACTTCCTTCTACTGGTAACTCAGTCATCTGGTCCTAAGGGTCTGAGATGAGCTGTGTGACATCATGAGAAGATTTCATATCGGATTCGTGCTTACTCCTGCGGTAGACTCGGAGCGGGGGGCCATGTGTGGTTCAGATCCCCATCGAACCTCGTGTCCAGCCCAGTATTGTGGGCACTGAGTCAATACCCACTGTTCGAGGGCTGCCCAGGAGAGGACTGTAACCTGGTAACATGGGGATGGGTCAGTTTATCCAACATCAAATGAGCGGCTCTTAATGAGAGGACACCAGAATCTCCCTGGGAGGATTTCCAAAGTGGGCATTGCCAACTTCCTTATTTCCATCCCCCAAATTCCTCTCTGTATGTATTTTTTTATTCCTTTCTTTCGTGGGAAGAACGATATGGATTTCAAGTCCACTTGATTGCCAATAAAGAGTCCTTGGAAGACCAAGGTCAAAGCCATTAACACCATCCTGGGTTCCATTCCTAGCTTTGCCACTTACCAGGCCTCTTTGCACCTCAGTTTTCTACTCTGTTCATTAGGGATCGGAACACCATTTCCTTAGGGTTGATCGGAGGGAACAGCTGGGCACCTGATGGTGTTCAGGGGCGGTCGTGTGGCACTGCTCAGCCCTTCCTGAGCCACAGTCAGCAGTAGGAAAGTGACTTGTCTCCATGCCCTTTTCCCAGACTCCCATCCTCTTCGATATTTGTTGGACAAGGCTGTTACACACCGACCTAGGAAGTCTTATTTCAACGTCTCTGTCTTGCCTTCCCGGGTCTTGCTTGGGTCTGCCTGCCATTCTGCAGGGATTCCAGAGAGAAAGTTGCAAAGATGAAGTTGATTTATAGTCAGAGATTTTTGCTAACCATACAATTGGGTTTCAGTGGAATGATTTATGAACGTGCATTTACAGCTGAAGCTGTAGGTCTGTTTTTAGAAATTATTAGCAGGCATTAAACAAAAACTGGCTTTATTAATAATTCACCAGGAAAAAAAAAAAGATATGCCGCAGTATCCCGCAATGGTAATGTGTAATGCCGTAATAAGTATCCCATTTATTTTTGTGTGTTTTTTCTCCTTTCTTTGACATAATAAAGACTCAAATCCTCTGTAAACTGAAAGGAAGGTGACCTAAGAGGCCATATTTGTCAGCTGAGCAGAGCCTGAATCTGCCTCTGGAGCCAGAAACAGGACAAGTTCCGGGGGCCGGCACTTAGAAATAAAGTGGGCTCCTCGGAGGCAAAAATAGGGTGTGGGGTTGTGTTGCAGATGCAGCGTGAGCCTCTGCTCTTCGGGCCTCGCTGTGCATTAGCTTCAAGGCCTCGTTCACTCAGGGAAGTAGCAGACCCCGCTGGCCCCAGCCACACCCCTCGGGCCCACCCTGGAGATCGCTGCAGACGTTCCTGTGCACACGGCTGGCTTTCTGGGTCGCCCTGCCTGAGGCTTTCTCCAGCGACGGTGCAGAGGTGCCAGGACCCGAACGCTCCCTCCGGTGGCAGTGCTCCGCCAACAAGGCAAAGATTGGGTGGGCTCGTCCCCAACGCCCTCATTAGTGCTTCTCAGAGTGGACACTGTCTCCAATGGCTACGATTGGCCCCAAGGGTGGTATACACACGCTCAGACCCCTCCCGGAAGCCGCGTGTGCACGAACACATCCTTCTTGTGTTTCCTCCTCTTGCCTTTGCTTCCCCACTTCCTGACCCTGTTTCCTGGAATCACACCCCAGATCAACTGGCTGCACCCAGGTCCCAGTCTCGGGGTTTGCTGGGACAACGGGGAGGTGAGACAGGGAGGGAGGAAGTCTAATGACGATGTGCTAAGGAGCAGGTTCTCCCAAGGAGCACCGAGGGCTCCATCCCACCGGGGGTCCTCTGAGGAGGAGGGGGAGGCTGGAGCCTTTATCTCCCAACTCCCGCCCCTAACCCTAAGTCAACCTCCCTCCACCCCCACCCCATTGCTCTGACCAAGCTCCCTAGGCCAGAAGAGGTCTCTAGGCAGAGAAGAGTTCCAGGGGTGGGAAGCGTCAGCTTGCTGGGCACTGTCACTGCTGAGAACTCAGGGGCAGAGTAGAGGGAGCAAGACATTGGCAACATCTGCAAAGGGTGCCCTTCCCTGGTCCAGTCCATGTGGCCAAAGGTGGGGGGAGGGAAGAAGGGCAGGAATGGGTTAGGGCTGTAACCTTATAGCTGCAGGGCAGGGGCAGAGGCAGGAGTGGGTGTAGCTGAAACCTTGATCACTAGCCATAATATAGGCAGAAATCTCCAGGACAGGAAGGTAACTTTTTCTCATCCTCAGGGGCTCTGGTGCCATGGAGGTTTTCCCAAATGAGGGCAGAGGAGCTGCAGTGTCTTTACTCTGTATTCATGCTATTGGCCAAGGGTTGCCCCTAAGCAAATGCAAGTTCCCAAGCACTTCCTGTTCCCTGTGCACGTAGGCAACCAGGGCCCCAGAAACCCAAGGGCAGCCTTCCTTCGCAGGTGCTGGCTGTTGGGAGTGAAAGCCCATGGCAGTTGGGGGTGGGGAGCCAGCATGAGGACAGTGGCAAGCCCCCCAACAGGAATAGGAGAAGCCCCAACAGCATTGGCTACCTCATGAAAATCTCATTTGGAAGAATCCAATCTTGAAAAGAGTGAGCTCGAGGGACCAAATTTCCCAAAATCGGTTACAGAAAGATGTCTCGGAGTAGGATATACTAGTAACTAGTGACTAGTTCCCTTGGGGCCAATCGTAGCCATTAGAGACAGTGTCCACCTTGAGAAGTACTAATGACTTCCTGCCAGTTGATCCAACAACACATAGACCCCTGAAGCCCAGAATATAATAGTTGTGAGTGCGTGAAAATTCAAGCCCAAGACCTGAAGGCCATTGCAGACTGAAGGGGATGAAAGATAAGACACAGAGGAATGTTCTAAGCCTGTCCTTGTTACAGGAATGAGGCAAAACCCTCAGGCAATGTTTTTTAGGGAAGAGAGGGAGCATGGTGTAAGAATCTCCCTCCAGTTCCCAGCTGCTACCCTGGACTCCGTGAGGGTTAGGGCATGAATGGCCCAGTGCCCTCCAGAGTGACCCTCTCCCTGTATTTCTGCACTGAGCCTGGGAAGGTCTTCGCCATCTGGAGACCAGAGAATTTCTGATTTCCTCTCAGGGAATGTAATGGCTTTCTTGGCAGGCAAACAGACCGGCCCGGGCCCTCCTAAATTTTATGTCTTTACAGGTTAATCACTCTAGTCTGACTCATATGTTCTAAAAGCCTGCTGCCTGGTCCAAATCATCAATAAATATCCTCCGTCTGTCCTTGGGAGAGACCTAGTAATGAACTCAGCATTTTCAGTTCAATGCCACACGCATTTATTGAGCGCTTACTATGTGCCTGGCATTTTGATAGATCTTGGGGCCTCACACTGTATAGGAATTACTTGGCCGAGGCTGAGTTTGGAGTGAGCCAGAGGTTTTATATCTATCCGTCTGACTGTCTTTCTGTCTGTCTGTCTATTATAGGCTGATGAGCCGCAGTCTCAGTGAGATCTTGGACCTTTGCCTGAGAATCAAAGTGGAGCCCTTAGGTCAGAGAGAAGGCAAGGGGAAGTATATTGAGCTGAAAGAACAAGAATTCATCTTGAGAAACTTGTGTGCATGAGATCAGATGCAATTTGAGGCATTAACCGAGAGATACACACCACAATGTTATTAGTGGTTTTCTCCAGGGGATGGGGTTCCAGTTGAGTTTAATTTGTTTTTTTCTTTTTCTTTCTGCCTTTTCTTTAGTCCCTGTTTCCCTCCTTCCCTCCCTCCTTCACTCTTTCTTTTTTCTTATGCTTTGTTAGCATCTGATACATTTTTTACAAATGCCTCCTTTACTTCTGAGAATAAAAAGGCCTTGTTTTAAAAATAAAGTCCACTAAGAACCTAAGGCACATTGCATCTGAGGCTGAAGGTCAAGCCATGTCAGTGCCAAAGATCAGCTAACTCTACTGCGGGTCCCCATTTCTCCCCATCTCTCCCCCACTCTCCCAGTGCTTGGCTATCTTCAGATTGCTGGCATCGGTGTCTGCTTAAACAAATCTAATTTTAAAATGTCTAACTATAGTTTAGGGACCAAGATGCATATTCTTATCATATTTCCCTCCTCGGAGAGTCACAAAACACTTCTCTTGAGAATAATAATTGGGAAACCAAGAGGTCACCTGCCCAGTTATTGACCTGACCTTTTTTATTTTTTAAAGAGACATTTCCCCTCAATGAAGCATCGGTGGCCCACATAAGGCTGCTGCCGCCTCAGTGAATATGACATCCCATCTCACAGAGTGGCATCCAAGACGTGGGATAAGGGCATCAGCCACTATTATTCTGTGTAGCAGAAACATCCCCCAAAGAAAGAAGTGAAAACGAAATGATTTATGTTCATTTGAGCACAGCATATAAATAACAATCTGACTACTCCCAGGAAACCATTCAAGTAGAGCAACAGGGAAGCATAGATTTGTGTTTGCTGTTGTCTGCTAGTCACCTGGGAGTTTGGAATCTGTGCCCTGGGCTGGTGCTGCTCAGATTTTAGGTCACAACCCATTAGCTATAACATCCATTTAGTGGATTGAGACGACCAGGTTTTACAGTTTTTACAGAATACCAGAATGGGTTCCACGTAGTGAGGGAGAGGATGGCTTCAGGGGAGTCAGGTATGTGTGTACATGTGTGCATGAGGGCATGTAACTGTATTTCTCATGTGTGTTGTGGTTAAAAAATTTGGAAATCACTGCACTAGACCGTCGTATGGTGCACACGTTTTTTAAATTATTTTTTTTATTCATTAAGGTATTGCATATGTGTCCTTATACCCCATTTATGCCCCCACCTCCCTGTTGTCTGTGACCATTGGTTAGGCTTATATGCATGCATATAAGTCCTTTGGTTGATCTCTCCCCCTTACCCACACTGTCAACTACCTTCCCTGAGCTTTGACGTTCTGATTGATGTTTCTCAGTCTCTGGATCTTTTTTTGTTCATCAGTTTATGTTGTTCATTATAGTCCACAAATGAGTGAGACCATGCAATATTTATCTTTCTCTGCCTGGCTTATTTCACTTAGCATAATGCTCTGTGCACAAGTTTTTTTTAAAATTGGTGATATAAATAAATAATCAAAATCATGGTCCCCCTTGGGAGAGGAGTCCTGAGGTCACCCCGGGGAATACTGATATCTTTTCCCGAACTCAGTCCCATTCAGCTTCTTCATCCATGCCACTGGATGCGGGCTTTTTCTTTGGCAGGGTGTGCAGCCCTGGCATCGGCAGGGCAATCCCCTTCAGTGCCACGCAGCCCACACACTCTGCAGGTGGGGTGGGAGCCAGGGAGCCCGTGGCCCAGCCAGTCCCAGAGTCTTTGGAGGAGTGAGTCCGCTGCCTCCCAGGTCAGGAAGGAAGCCTTTCTCCTCCTCAAGCCTCGGTCTCCCCACTTTCAGGAAATGCTGTCCCCACTGGAGACGTGGGAGTCAGATCCTTTGCCCTTTGCTTCCCACAGCCAACCCGTTGCCGAGTCCTGGCTACTCTTCCAAACTAAAACCCTGGTCCCGTGGTCGGCACACTGTGGCTTGAGAGCCACATGCACTTTTTGGCCCCTTTGAGTGTGGCTCTTCCACAAAATGCCACCACCTGGGTGAGTCTATTTGGAAGAAGTGGCATTAGAAGAAGTTTACGTTTAAAAAATGTGGCTCTCCAAAGTAATTTCAATGGTTGTCCTGTTGATACATTTGGCTCTGTTGACTAATGAGTTTGCCGACCGCTGCCCTAGTCTTCCCATTTCTTTCCTTCTCCCCTTGGGCAGGGCCACCATCGTTTCTTGCCTGGGTGACCAAGGTCCCCTATAACTGCACCCCCACGTCTTTAGCTCCTCTCCAACCCAACTGCGCTCCATGAACTAAGAGGGATTCTTTTAAAGGCAATTCAGATCATACTGCTTTCTTGTTTAAAACCCGCCAGTGGCCTCCTGTCACACTCAGGATGACCTGCAGGCTCCTGCTGTTGCTCCTTCGGCCCTGCACAGTCTCCCCACCTGAGTTTGCCTTCTGCTTCTCCTTCTTCTCCTTCTCCTCAGGCTCACACGCACTGACCTGTGTGGTCCCTCAAACCAACAAGCCCCCGGGCTTCACAGATGTGTGGAATCCCCTTTCCAGCTCTCCCTGCTAAGTTCTTCTCATTCCTCAGACCTGGAGGGATTTCTCTGATGCTGGGCCCACCCCATCTAATTGGGGGCCCTTGCTTCTCTCTCTGTTTCTTTACAAAGTATAGGCCACACTGTACTCACATATGTGTTTCAACCGATTCATTTAGTATTTGCTCCCCTTCTAGTCTGTCTCCTCCAGAAAAACCAGCAGTGTCTGCTCTTGATAGGTCAATAAATATCTGTTGAGTGACTAAATTAATGGGATAGTGGTGTCATCTCCTTTCACCGAAGGCAGATTTTACCAGTGAGGCACCCCAACGATTTCTTCTTCTGGCCTCAGGATCCCAACCCCCTTAGCCTGCCCTTCCTCAGTTGGGATCCTTTGGAACTCTCCCAACCTGCTGGGGCTCCCTCCACCGTCACCAGCTTCTCTCTGGCTGAGAAGCCCAGCCTTGTATCTTCTGTTCCAAAAACACTCTGGCCAATATTAAGGGTGATGGGAAGACAGCCCGTTGATTCTGACAGGGAGCCTCCTTCTCAGATTCTTCCTCAGGGAATTCTAATCTCACAGTAATGCTGGAACTGGCAGATAGTTCGATTCTACTTAAAGCATGGCTCACCTTGCCTTGACAGTGCTTGTTCTGATTATAGGAGCCTTCCTTTTTTCCTTCTTTCCTTCTCTCTTTCCTTCCTTCCCTCTTTCCTTCTTTCTTTTCTCCCTTTCTTCCTTCCTTCCTCCTTTCCTTCCTTCCTTAATTCCTTGTTCTTTTTGTTTCCTCCTTCTCTTCCTGTCTTGTTTCTCTTGTCTGTTCTTCCCTCCTTTCCTCTCTTCTCTTTCTCTCTCTCATTCATTCATTCACTCTTTCTTTCATTTATTCACTGATTCACTCTTTCTGTTTTGTTTTCAAACCTGAATGTAGTACTTGGTTTCCTGTCCTGAGACTGGGACTAGAGGGAGATGGTCAATGTATTTAGAAGGAGAATCCAAATCTGCTCCTCACAGAGGCTTTGACTTTCCCAACAACGAGGGTGATTAAGTTCCTTGTGACCCTGTTTGGACCCCTGCCTCCTTGGAGAGTCTGCCCTGTATTCACAGCCAGTGCCCTCTATGGAGAAGTGAGGGCCAGTGAACCAGGCAACAAAGACCCAGGGCCTCTGGTGGGGGGCTCTGGGCGGTTACATCAAAATGGAGGATCAGACGATGAAATCGATGAAGTGCAAAGTGCTGTTACTCACTCTCAGGCTCCATTTAGCACCTCAGCCCTGCATTTCAGCAAAGAAAATCTTCTGGAATCGATACCGCTATCATTTGACGAAATTGCAGCATTGTGTACTGAAAATGAGCCATAAATCAGCACCAGGCCTCACTTGCTGGAGGACACAGCTTTGCCTCGAGCAGGTGTCCGGAACTCAGCGGGCCCAGCCATGTGGTTCTTACACTAGCAGGATTGACAAGTCTTGGGCAATTTTAAAAACCAAAATAGTAAATAATATTTCAAAGACAGGCAGTCATGAGCTCATTCCTCCACACTCTGGCCCTCGCTGCAGATCCCCGTCTTTGAGATGGACAGAGAGAAGAAGGACTCATACTGGCCTCCAAGAATCTTCCATGAGTCATCCTCAGAGATCAGGGGCCCAGGAGGGGGAGAGGAGTGTCCACTTCACTGATGTCTTCCTCCTGAGCCACCCCACAAAGCTGCTGGTCTCCGCCCCGAATTCGCCAATGTGTTTGAGCACCCTCCTTGCCTCCGGAGTCTGGGCCCACTGAGGATCAGTAGATGAGTTGAAATGGAGATGGAGTGTTTTCCATCTTGATGCCCTCCCAAGATCCATGGGAGAAAATACAAGAATTCCCTTCAAGTCCCTCTCCGTTCCTGCCTCTCCGAAGCCAGAGACAAGGCATTTAATCTCCCAGAGTCTCGGTTTCCTCCTCCTTACAAAAGGGGTATCCCAGGAGTGCCCACCTCCAAGGCTTCTGTGAGAACCAAAAAAGATATGTATAAGGCCAAAACCGGTTTGCTCAGTGAATAGAGCGTCGGCCTGCGGACTGCAAGGTCTGTGGTTCAATTCCGGTCAAGGGCATGTACCTTGGTTGCGGGCACATCCCCAGTAGGGGGTGTGCAAGAGGCAGCTGATCAATGATTCTCTCTCATCGATGTTTCTAACTCTCTATGCTTCTCTCTCCCTCTCTGTAAAAAATCAATAAAATATATATTTTTTAAAAAAAGATATGTATAGGAACAATATTTGTAAACCATAACCAGCAGATCTTAAAGTATGTTCTGTGGACCCCAGGGGTCTCTGAAGCTCTTTCCAAGGGTCTTAGCAATCAAAGCAATTTTTGTAATAGCACTAAGACTTCATAGCCTTTCCTCTGGGTTGGCATTGACACTGATGGTGCAGAAGCAATGGCAGAAGCAATGGCATGAATCCAGGCAGCAGTGGTCACTGTACTCCCCTTGAGCCTGAAGAGAAAAAACAACCACCAATTGCAATTAAGAATGTCTTTGATGAACCAGTACAAAATAGTAAGTTCATCGAATTGCAGTCCTCGTGTACACGCCTTTTTAATGTTCTATGTGATGGGATGGGAATGACAGAAAGCACTTACACGGCATGTCCAAGCGCAGTGTTCATCTCCACAGAAAGTGCGTGTGCCATTGTCTGAGTCAGGCGATGAACTAGCTACTTTGTTCATGGAACACCTTTGTTGCTTGAATGAGCAACTCACAGGCGAAGGTATTGGCAGACATTTTCTCAAAAATAAGGAAGCGAGCCTGTCACTTCCAGGAAGTATAATAGTTATATATTACTGGATAATAAGACACTCTGAAGTTTAGTGTCTTAAAATAGGGACCCTCCTTTATTTTCCCGGGGAACCTTCATTCTAGGCAGGCCTCGGAGGCAGTGTCCTATCTGCTCTCGGCAGCCACTGGGAAAGCCTGGCTGTGGTGAAAAGGCCCACTCCCGAGATGACTCGGGTGCCAGGCCTGCTGTGAGCCAGGGGCCTTCACTTCTCTCCACGTGGGTCTCTCTACGGGTCACTTGGACTCCAAACGGCCTGGTGTCTGGATCCCAAGAGATGATTTGAGACACTGAAAGCTGCTGTTCTGTAAGACGTGAGCCTGAAAATTCGGGCAGTGTCACTCCCCTCTAATTTATTGTCTAAGACTCAGGGGTCCTCAAACTTTTTAAAGTGGGGGCGAGATCACGGTCCCTCAGAGAGCTGGAGGGCCGGACTATATGAACTACTAATTCCTACTGTAACACCTCGGCTGCGCTCACTGCCCAAAAATCCTGGCGGGCCGGATCAGACTCCTCTGCGGGCCGCATGTGGCCCGCGGGCCGTAGTTTGAAGACCCCTGGAAGTGGTCAAAGGGCCCCGTCAGGTTCAGGGGGGAGGACATAGCCCTCCTCTCCTGCTGGGGGAAGCGGTAAATGACTACAGCCAGCTTCTGTCCCCCACACATATGGACTGTGGCTGCCCTTGGAGCCTCTTCTTTTATAGCATCAGCCTGTAACACTCCTCGAAATGAAATCCGCGAGATGGTGAGTTTAATGGTATTGGCAAATGAAATTTTATTGGCGGGTGGAGAGACGTGGCATCATATTTGCAGCTGTCCCTTTCTCCTTCCCTTCCTTTCACTCTCCCGCTCCTTTTACAGCCTCAATATTCCTCCTCTCTTTCCCCACTGCGTTCACCCCTTATTTTGAAACTTCAACAAGAGATGATAAGAACAAGAAAAGGAGGAAGAGGAGAAAGAAGAAAAAGAACAGGAGTTAAAAGAGGGAGTAAGAACTGTAAGAGGTGGTAGTGGAGGAAAGGGAGGTGGAGGAGGGAGAAGGCCTGGGCGGTACTGACAAAGGTGGGAATGTCCCTTCCCACGATGCAGTAGCCCCTCCCCCGGGAGCAGGGAGACCCCCTCACAGCGAAGGTGCGTGAGGAATTTATAGGGAAATTGTGATTTTAGGGAAGAAAAGTTGGGGACAATCTCAATGTTTATCAGCAGGGAACTGGTTCAGTGACACACCCATGATCCTCATTATTTGAAGACCCTGTATTTTAGGATGTGCCTACTTGCTAAAATTATTTGTAACTCCCAAATCAATACTCAGAGAGCTTTTGTGGTCATTTGTGGGATTTGTCTATTTCTCCTTTAAATTTTTGATTTATATATTTTAAAGCTCTGTGATTGTGTGAAAATAAAATTCTAGGTTGATGGGTATTTTTTCCCTTTTTTAGCACTTTAATGATGTCACTGTATTGTTTATGATTTGCATAGCTTATGAACGGAAGTCTGTGAAATTCATAGCTTTGTTCCCCTTTATGTAATAAATATGTAGTTTTTCTCTTGTTGTTTTTAAGATTTTCTTTTAATCATGGTTTTCAGAAACTTGAATATAATGAATCTTAGTGTGGTTTTCTTTGTGATTATCTTGTTTGGCATTTATTGAACTTCTTGGATCTATGGGTTTATAATATTCATTACATTTGAAAATTTTGGGCTATTTCTTTAAAAAAAATTTTTTTTTTTTGTCGTTTCCATCTCCTTCTAGGACTCTCACACACATAGGTTAGATTGCTTGGTGTTGTCCCACAAGCCACTTTTCTACTATTTTTTAAAAATCTCTTCCTCCCACTGTGCTTTAGCTTAGTTTTGATCACAATGTCTTCAAGATCAGTGAACATTTTTCTTCAGTGTTTTTTTTTTTTTCTTTAACCTAATCTACTACTAATCCTTTCTGGTGAATGTTTCATGTCAGATATTTTATTTTTTGTCTGTACAAGTTTTATATGATTTTTTTTAATATCTTCCACCTCTATGTGTATAGTGTCTCTGCCTTCCTTTGAATCATTAGTAATTGTTGTTTTAAAGCTCTTGTCCTTTAATCCCACCATCTCTATTTCCCCATGGCTATTCCCACTATCTGCCTTGGGCCATCGTCCCATTTCTTTATATATTTAGTAAGTTTTGAGTGGATGCTATACATTGTGAACTTACACTTGCGAGGGCTAAATTTTGTTGTGACCTTCAGAGGGTGTTGGACCTTTAAATGGCAGGCAGTTACTTGCAGGGCAGCTTGATCCTCCTGAGGTTTGTTGTTAAGCTTTGAAATTTCCCGAGGGTGGATCAGGCTAGGTGTAATTCTAAGATGGGGTCGGCTCCACTTCCAAGCTGCGACTCACCTGGGGTCTCCACTGAAGACTCACCTGGGGTCTCTTCCAGCCGATCCGAATGTCACCGTCTCCCAGCCTGGTGTCAACTATTTTGCTCACAGCTCTCTAGGCTTTCTCCTCTCAGCTTTGAGGATCTTCTCTCTGTGCTCGTGAGCCTAGTAATCAGCAACAGACCCCGGGGCAGGAGGGGAAGAGGAAGGGGATCTCTGTGCACTTTTAAGAACTATTTATTTAAGCAGCTTCTGCCTCTCCAGCACGATGCCTCAGTAATCCAGCCCCTTCATCTTCTGAGTGAAAGCCTTCGTTTCTTCAGCTCAGACTGAACCCTCTGAGCTGCTTGGACCCCTCTCCCTGCCAAAGCACCTCCAGGGAGCGAGCCAGGTGCTAACAGGTTCATCCTGTTGGATCTTTTCCTCGGAGATCAGTGTTGCCCAGTGTCTGAAAATGGTTGCCTTGTATATGTTGTTCTGTTTTCTAGTTTGTTTTTAATGTATTTTTATTGATTTCAGAGAGGAGGGGAGAGGAAGAGAGAGCTAGAAACATCAGTGGTGAGAGAGAATCATGGATCGGCTGCCTCCTGAACACTCCACACTGAGGACTAAGCCTGCAACCCAGGCATGTGCCCTGACTGGGAATTGAACCCTGATCTCCTGGTTCATAGGCCAGTTTTCTAGTCCTTACCAGCCAGAAGATAAGTCTGGCTCCAGTTATGCCATCCTGACTAGAAAGAGAACTTCTGGGGATCTTTTTAACGCCCATATCAATTAACATAATTCTGGCTCCCAGTTAAAAAAAAATTTTAATAAAAAATTAACCAAACACAGACTTACTGAATTGTTGCTCATAAAAATTGCAGGCATTTGTGCTTTCATGACATTGTACAAGGCCCCGTGGAAGTTTACAGTTTATGGAACCATCTATTCCTGAGAATTCCATCTCATTAAAATTTAAGATTGATTAACATGTATTCACAAAGAAGTACACAATAAGTTGAACTGTGCATAAAAGTGTGGACTTAAATGCATTTGAAACAAGTCACACTTCCACAGGCGTTTACACACGCCTGGTAGGGCCCCACGGAAGGTGAGAGGAGGGGATGTGAGCAGTCGTGTTGGTGGCAGAGGTAAAAATGGAATCAAGAGCTGTTACTCATTTCCATGGGTGAAGTCGCCTAGAGGATTTAGGGGAAAACTGATCCAGAAAACACAATCTACGGTACTCAGCATTCTTAACAGGCTTTATCTGTTCTGAAGGAACTACCAGGAACATAGCATTAGCCCATTCACAAAGAAAACATATTTGCATAATCCTGGAACATTGAAAGGGTTTTATTTATGCCGAAACCGGTTTGGCTCAGTGGTAGAGCATCGGTCTGCGGACTAAAAGGTCCCAGGTTCGATTCCGGTCAAGGGCATGTACCTTGGTTGTGGGCACATCCCCGGTGGGGGGTATGCAAGAGGCAGCTGGTCGATGTTTCTCTCTCTCATCGACGTTTCTGGCTCTCTATCTCTCTCCCTTTCTCTCTGTGAAAAAATCAATAAAATATATTTTAAAAAAAAGAAAGAAAGAAAGGGTTTTATTTATTTATTATTTTTTTATCTTTTGCTTTGTCTAAAAGTTAATAGAAACTATTTGAGTTTTGTTTTTTTAAGTTTTTCAAAATCCTTTCTCTATTGAAGGCAATCAGCTGTTAATCTTTCCTTCTCTGAAACCCTCTGAATGTCGCCTGGCCCATCCTCATCGCCACCCTCCACTCTGCACTCTTCCCCTGACCCCTGTGTGCAGGGGGCCTCCGGGCCTTGGCCCAGGCCTGGGGGCTGTTCCTCGTTTGCCGGTCCCCCCTTGATTGGATACCCCCTTGTCATCTTTGGTTTCCATCTGGCCGCCTCAAAGCAGCCTCCCACGACCATCTCCTTGAATAGCCCCTTAAATTCTTCCCCACAAGGTTGTTCTTTTCCTTCAGAGAACGGGTGCTGGTTCTTCGTGGCCTGTTTGCGCTCCGATGGATTCTTCCGTGCTTCCCCTGGCCCACTCTGTGCCTCCGGGGGGCTGACTCCGGGGGACTGCGTTTCCCAGACCAGCTTGCTTTCTGACCTCTGCAGAGGCTCGGCCTGTGGGAGGTAGCAATAGATGCAGGGAAGGCAGCAGGAGGGGCAAGGCGGGGCTGAGAATGATCTTCATGCCGTGGCCCCAGGTGGCCCCAGGCCTCCTTGGCCAGCTCCCATCTTGGTTCCAGGCCTCCTCTCCCAGGTGTCTCCCGGTCCTGAACTCTGATGACACCACCTCCTTCCTTTGTCCCTTGTCTGGAGTGGCTTCCTGCTCTAGGTTCTCTAGGTTCCTTCACTCTCCCAGACATCTCGGCATTTCCATCACTCATCTCAGTAACAAGTCCCCTGCATTCAACTCCCTCTGCTCCATGTGCTCAGAGTGGCTCCTCTCTTCTTGGTTGGACCCTGCCTGAGGCCACATGTACCTCAGCTTGTAGATAGAAATGTATCCACTGCTGTTTCTTGTAACTTAACGTCTGAACGCCTCCTGTACACTCCAGAAAAAGAAAAAAAAGAAAAAAAAGAAAAAAAAAAAAAGAACATGTTGTCTTCATTGCGAAACCTCTGCACCCAGCGCAGTGCTTGGCTTTTGATGGTTGCCCAGTTAGTATCTGTAGAATCAATGCTTAAAAGGGAAGGTGGCAATGATGAGATCAAATGTACCATCCAGTCCAAGTCTTCCGGCATTTCCCTACCTCCGTTCAAGTGCTATAGATTGTGGAGCGCAAAGCTCGGTGAGCAGTCCTTCCTGGTTATGCAAAAAAAAAAAAAAAAAAAGGAGAGAATGTTACTGTGAGGCGAGCAGAATGCTCAGCCTTGCTGCTGATAGTGCTTGCTTTCTTTTTTTTTTTTTTCAAATTCCACTTTGGTAGAGAGAAAACTTTCTCATTTCCCATTTCAGCTCACTGAATTATTCATCAAAAACGCTCCTCTGGTATTTCCTCCTCTGTCAGAGTTCTGCAGTTCCAGAAACACTGCCTTGGAATGGCAGGCAGAGCAATTAGCAGCCCCTCCGGGCCCTAGCCATTCCGTGCCCTCGGGTTCTGCAGAGCCAACCGGCCCTTCTCTGCGGGGTGGGGCCAGCGGAGGCCCCGCAGACGCCCCCTCCTCCGCAGGGACCAGAGCAATAACCAACCATCCCACTAGGCGCTCCCGAGTTCTAGCAGCAGCCCTAGTCTGTCTGGCTGATGCCCTCGTGCCTCAGTTTCCTTAGCTCTCACCTGGGAAGGACAGCCACTGCCTGCCTGCCTGCCTCACGGTGTCAGCAGGTCCACCTGGTCCTGAGCAGTGTCTCTCCCTGGGGTTCCGATTGGTAGCAAATTCCCCCAGATTTCAATTTGCCTCAGTCAAAGGATGACCCCTCTCCAGGAGGCATTTCTGTTTTGATACAAGCTTGTCCCTGTCCCGTGACCCCTGACCCCTGACAGATGTATTCTGTGCCTCCTGTGGTCTCTCTCTGCGTCTGTCCTCAAACCCGTCCTCGTGGGCCCGTGTCTGTGTCCGGTCAGAGCCGTGGAAGACGGAAGTCACCCAGCAGCTCTTTGCACAAACAGGACACAGCATGCCTCCCCCTGTCGGGCTCTCCCTGGGCTTTGTGGCCCGGGATCCCGTGTGGTGCTGTCAGCGAGAGGACACCCGATGCCAGCACGGAGCGCGCGAGGGCTCTGACGCTGGGCGGGACTCTGCAGACCGGGTCTCCTTTGCCAGCTGCCCTGGATAGGCTCCGCCACCAGGGGGCGCTCGAGAGACTGGAAGGCTGGAGGGCAACCTTCCACCCAGGCTGCTTTCTGCAAACCCTGAGCCCCCCCTCCCAAGGCTGCTTCTCCTCTGGCTGCCGCTCCTGCCCAAAGCAGGGTCCGCATCGCCGCGTTTCCGTTTTCCGTTTTGGAGAACTCTCCGGCCAGGGACACCGCACCAGTGTCTGGCATCCCCTCTTCAAAGTCTGGGTCTCAGCCCCCCTGGGCGTCCTCTGAACCAGCACCAGCTGGCTGCCGCCCCCCTCCCCTAGGTGTCTGGCCCGGCCCTGCCAGGTGTTCTTCCCTACACACACACACACACACACACACACACACACACACCGGCTCCTAAGTGTTTTCACAATTCCCATCTCTTCCCTAGTGTCCTCCTGCCCTAGGAGGGATGTGGCTGCTACCTCTGCGATACCCAGCGTTCTCCTTACGGTCTCGGCTTCACAGTTACCAGTTCTTCATATTAAATTCCCTCCCTTTAAACACCGGTTTCCCTCTCTTAGGACCCTAACTGATCCGGAAACGGGAGCTAGGAGTGCATGCAGGGATGGCAGTCAGCAGGAGGTGATGGAGGCGGGCAGGCCCCGGGGGAGCACAGAGGACGTGGATTGGGGAAGGGAGAGCCGTGTGTGTGTGTGTGTGTGTGTGTGTGTGTGTGTGTGTGTGTTGTGGGTGAGTGTGTGTGGCGTGCGTGTGTGTGTTGTGGGTGGGTGTGGTATGTCTGTATGTTGTGTGGTGTGGTGTGGTGTGGTGTGGTGTGGTGTGTGTGTGGTGTGTGGTGTGTGTGTGTGTTGTGGTGGGTGGGTGTGGTATGTCTGTATGTGGTGTGGTGTGTGGGGTGGTGTGTGTGTGGACAGAGCCACCTTCTCGGAACTGCAGGAAGCACCTGTGTGCGTGGACTCTGCGGGGAGCGGGAGCCGCAGGCTGAGGGGCCGGTCACACCTGAGCCCATCATCCCCGGTGAAGGACGCAGAGGCAGAGCGTGCTCCCTGCTGCGCCCCGGGGCGGGGCGGGCGGCCTTCCTTTCTCCCCACCGCGGTCCTCCCCTGGCCTCCGCCTCTCTCCCTCCCAGCGGCCCGCCCGCCGCCTCCGCGGGGCCTGCATTGCATTAGCCCGGCTGCCGCTGCCAGCGGCTCCGGGAAGGTAATCTATCCGGAAAAGTGCCTGCGAATTACTAAATCAATAAACACCGCTAACCTCCCGATCCGCTGCCTCTGCAGAGATCGCCTCAGCCCTGCAGCCCCGCTCTCCTCGGAGGGAAGCGGAAAACGCTTAGTGAGCACAGCTCGCAGGTCGGAGGGAGGAGGGCGGGCAGCCGCGCTGGGCCTGACCCCGCCGCCAGGAGGACCCTCCTCCGCCTCTGTGCCCGCGCAGCGCTGGCAGCGCTCCGGGGCCTGCCCTCTGCTCAGACTCCCCTCCAAACCTCCGCCCCCCCGGAGGGGACCTTACAGGACCCCCAGAACCCCGCGGTGTGACGTCTTTCCCTCCTCTGTTTAGGGGGAAGGGGACCAACTGTCGTCTGTCTAAGGCAGGACGTGCTGGCTGCTCACCCAGCGGTGGTTTAAAAAAATAAGAGGCCGACTTATGACATGCAAATTCAAAGTTACAAGAGACAAGCTTCCTGCTTACTAATAACCGCTAAAACGTGTGTGTTGCTAATTGCTCCTTCCAGGAAGAGCATGGTTTTAAGTGCTCTGCCTCCGTTAGCTGGCTTACTACAACCACTCCACCCACTCTGTGAAGAGATTTTGGTGGTGGTGGTGGTGGTGGTGGTGGTGGTGGTGGTGGTGGCATTGATGCGATCTCCAATTTCCAGGTGACAAAACAGAGGCACAGAAAGGTTAGGTCACCAGCCCAGGGTCACACAGCTAGAACACGGACGAGCTGCGATTGGAACCCAGGGCCCTAATAGGTAGATGCAATTCTACCCACGCGGTGGCAGGATAACCGGGAGGCACTCCTCCCTCGTCTCCTCCCTCCCCGCTTCACCCAGAGAGCAGGGCAGCTGTGCGTGGTCTCCTGGGGCTTCTCCAGGGCAGAAAGGAGCCGCTGCTGGAGACACCGTGCCGCCTGCCTGCTTGTGCCCGGCTGCACGCTCCGGAGAAATCAAATCCTCGCTTGCTCACTGCTCACCGCTGTGATTGCTAAGACTCGGAGAACAAAAGGTGGAGGAGGGGTGGCCCTGAGTGTAGGCACTGCAGTGAGCTCGGCCCCGCAGCAGCGCCTGGTCTAGGGGTGTCGAACTCAATCAGAGAAGGGGCCAAAATCTAAAATCCAGCCTAAATCGCGGGCCGAATGGTTTACTGAACAGTCATAAACTGACAATGTCATAAACTGACAGTGGAGTGCAGTGATGACAGCGCGGTGCGGGCCACATTGCAAGGCCTGGCGGGCTGGATTTGGCCCTCGGGCCTTGTGTTTGACACATGTGGCCTGGTCTCTATCTGAGGTTGCCCAGGACATCCAGCTTTCCCAGCATGGGGAGAGTCAGAGTGGCCCCGGGCAGCCTTGGCCAAGGACTGATGGGTAACTGGGAGGGGGAGGAGGGGGGAATTCCTTGTCTGTGAGGAGCCAATGGGGGGGTGGGGAGGACCATCACTCCCAGCCTTCACACCCCGGAGGGGAGAGAGTCATAGATTGCTGGATCTTCAAGGCACTAAGAAATTACCCATTTCTTTTTCTTGTTTTTGACAAATGACAACCTGGGCCCCAATCAGGAAAACGACTTCCAATTCCCCCTTAGCCAGCTAGTGACTGAGCCACAGTCCCAAGTCAGCCACTGGGATGTACAGGCTGCACCCCTGCCAGACACCAGCCTGGGGGGAGGGGGGGGGGGTCAGGAGGGCTGATAGAGGGTGGGTTGGAGCCACGTGGCCCTGGAGCCCACCCCTCCTGGCGTTTGCAGTCTCTGAAGGCAGAGGATGAGGTTACCACGTTCCCTGACCCATAACCAGGGCCCCTCATAGTCCCCCCCCCCTAAGCATGCAGTGAACATCCTACTCTTCCTTTTCTGTCCCGCCTCCCCACTCTGCGGGGCTTCCCCATCACCGGGAAGGGCCCAGCGGCCGCAGAGAGGCCGCGAGCCCCTGCCCTCTGAGGGAGGAAGCAGACAAGGTCAAGAGCAAGGAGCCCTCCGGTTCCAGCCAAGGTGTGGGCTCTGAGGGCAAGGGGCCGCCTCTGCCAGGAAGTGATGGCTGTGAGTCAGGCCGCACTGGATGGAAACTCTGCTGCCTTCTGAAGTCCATTTGGTCTTATTGCTGGTTCAGCTTCTTAATGCATTAATGATAAAACATCAAGGAGGATATGTATCCAACAAAAAAAAAATTGCAATTAATCAATACTGCACTTATTCCATTTGGCTGCAGCTGCGTGGTGAGCAGGAGCTGGGCAGGCTCCGTGGGCAGGAACTGGCTCTTCCCCCAGACCCAGGCCTCTCCCAGCAGAGGGAGGGTCTGAGGGCGGCTACTCCCGGGGGTGGGCCCGGGGGCCCTGTGGCCGGGCAGCCAGGCAGCCAGGTCCACGCTCAGACCTGCTGGAGAGAACCAGCATCTCGGCCTGGTGCTGTGAAAGGCCCGCCCTGCCCCAGCCCCAGGCCCTCTGCATCCTCCAGTGTTAGTGAAGGCCCTTCCCCCTCGGCCTGCAGTGTTCCCACCTGTGAGATGGGGCTGTGACGTCAGCCTCACCCCCAGTGGAGGGTTAGCAGACACGCTTGCCATGCCCAGGAGGTATCTGGTGAACATGGGTGTCACTGTAAGGATGAGGCGGGTTGACAGGCATCCAGTGCTCACCCAGGACTGGTCACGGTCATTGTCCCATGCGTGTTGGTTAGTATCATTTTCACCGGTGCTCACCCCCAGCCTCCGGGGAGCCCAGGGCATTATCTTCAGCAAGAGCTGCTGGCCTGGCTGCAGCAAGGCCTTCTGGACAGTCTTAGCTTGTTGTTGGACAGATGAGGAAGTTAAAGCCCAGAGAGGTTAAGCGATTTGCCCAAAGCCACACAGCTGACGAGAAACAGAGTTGTCATCCCAACCCTGAACTTGAACTTCTGACCACACCTGACCTGAGTGATCTGGGCGAGGGCTCTCCAGGGGTGGGCTATCCTGTAAATAGGTGTGCAGTGCTGATTTGGGGAGGGGCTGGGCTAATGGTGAGAAGGAAGAGCAGTAGCAGGAGCCCAGCTTGCACCTCCCACTCAGCTCAGCCGGAGCCCTGTGTTTAAGGAGACCCACCCTCCGTGAGAGGCAGTGTTTCTCACGCATTTCTTCAGCAAGTTCTCAGCGAGTGACCGCCCGAGCCAGCCACCAGGCCCCTGTGCCACGTTCCTGGGGAGTTCACCCTCCTCCCCAAGCAGCGTAGCCAAAGATCCTTTTTGAACACATGGTGCTTGGGGTCTTTTCTCCCTCAAAGTCCCATAGACACGATGTACCCCATTCTGTTCCACCTGGAGCACCTCTTACAGCCTGGCCCCCCAGGGCTGGGCTCATTGCCTCTTCCCTGGCTCAGACCTGCGCACCTGCTCCTATTCCATAAACAAAAGCACCTTATGCCACGACACTCCCCTTCATCAGGCTGTCCTCAGGTCAGTGCAAGGTGTTCTGGGGACGTCAGCAGCCCCAGGAGGGGTGCCGATGGCAGCGGTATAGACGCTTGACAGCTGCTCAGGGCAGCCTTCTTGCTCAATGTCCTTCCTGTGGCTGAAGACTGGGCCCCACCTGCGGGGTGGGGGGGTGGGGGGGGGTGTCAGGCGCTCATGCATCCTCCTCGTTTCCCTCTCCCTCCTTCCCGTGATGCACTTCACATGAGGCAACAAGAGGCTCGCGTCTCCATTCCCACTGCCTAGAGCTGTGGTCCGCAAACTGCGGCTCCCGAGCCACATGTGGCTCTTTGGCCCCTTGAGTGTGGCTCTTCCACAAAATACCACGGCCTGGGCGCTTCTATGTTGAAGAAGTGGCGTTAGAAGAAGTTTGAGTTGAAACAATTGGGCTCTCCAAAGAAATGTCAGTCGCTGTCCTGCTGATGTTTGGCCCTGTGGACTCATGAGTTTGCCGACCCCTGCCCAGCCTGGGAAGCCCCAGCCGCTCCCGAGCTGGTCTCAGGGCCACGCGGAGCTGAAACTGCTCCCCGGCCTCGGGAGGAGACTCCGTGCCCTGCATCTGGGCGCTGCCCTGGCCTCAGCACTTTTCTTCTCCTGGGTGTGGTGCCCCCCTCACGGGGTGAGCCCCGCCGCTCAGCGGCAGGGCCAAAGCCTCAGCCACGCTCTGCAGGGGCCGCTCACAGCGGCCAAGTCCATTTGCAAAGGCGGGGCCCTGGGAGCCACCATTTGTCTTCCGGCTGCCGGGCAGCCTCCTGCATTAAAGCCTCGGCAGCCTTCCAACCGGGCTTTGCTTTTAGCTTTATTGTGGCCGGTGGGCAGCTTGGGGAGCCTGCATCCCATCGACACATTTACGACCCTTTGCCTTTCAGCCTGGGGAGGAAATCCATCTCGCAGACACAGGCTCCTCCTGAGCCCGGGGCTTCTTTGCCTACAAAGACTCCATCTCGTTGGATGGAGAAGGGAAGGAGTGTCAGGGAAAACGGTCCCGATCGTGGCCGGGTACCTCTGTCTGTGGGGCTCTTCTCCCCTGGGCTTTGCACGGAGGGAGCAGCCATCCTGGGAGCCGTCCCTTGCAGCGGCCCCTTTGGACACTTTGTTCCCTTCTGTCACCACCAGCAGAGCCATCGACTCCACAGGGCCCAGGAGCTAGCTTCCCCAGGGCTGCCAAAACGTGCCAAGGGCTGCAAAAAAGTGTTGGCTATACTATGCAAAAAATAAATAAAGTAAAATACAATTTTTATTTGAAATTTGTATTATACAGCCACAAAGTTTAACACTTTGGTGGCTGTGGAGAGTGGCTTCAGTGTTTGGACAGGTTCAAGCCTCGGACTAATGAGAGGGCACAGTCCTCTCATGGCCACGTGCAACTCCCAGCCTGGAAGGTGGAGCCTCCCAGCACAGTGATAGCCAACAGCTGGAGTTGTCAGCATGAACCTGTGGTCCGAACACGTGGCCCCACGTGCCTGAGTGACACAGGCTGCAAGTAAACAAAGCTTGATCAGGTGCATGTAAGTGAGTAGATTCCAAACCCAGGCGAATGCTGTTAACATCTTGACCACGCCCTTCCTTTGCCTCGGGGCATTGGCTATAAAATAAAGACATGGCTTGTAGTTCGTGGCACTGTCTCTCCATCAGAGAAGCAGCGCCCCACCCAGACCCAGCTTTCATTCTCTTGTCTGTCTTTTCTCCATCCTTCACCGCCCCCTCTCAGGGTCACTGACCCTGGCTGAGCTGGTGTGGCACATAAGGCGCCCTGCGGCTGAGTATGCCATGGCGGTGCCGGCTGGCCACAGTTGGCTAGTCAACTCGTGCTGTGTTTTCACATCTAAAGTCTGTCTGTGCGAGCTGTGGACATGTTGCAGCTAATGTGGACTGAGACCCTAACACGTCAGGAGGCTGTATGAGCCAGTGTCTATTGAGGAAACAGGCTGAGGAGTTGCAATGAGGGGCTGAACGTGGGTGGAGCCGGCTGCGAAGGCCAGCAGAGCCGCCCGGCAAACAGGAGAGGCTGAGGCAACCCAGGGCTCAGAAGCTGCCGGAAGCCGCCCCCACCCCTTGGGCTGGACGGGCTAAGGGAAGAGAGAGCTGGGATCTGGGGGCCACCTGGCAGGACCTGGAACTGCAGTGGGGGGCTTAGGAAGAGGCAGGGCTGCAACCTTGAATGCAGCCATTGCTGAGACACCACCCAAACCGGGGGGGGGGGGGGGGGTGCGTGGAGAGAGTCCACAGCCCTGTGAATGTGTTTTCCTGCAGAGGGCAAACTCCAGGGCCACGCCCCCTAGTGCCAGCTCAGAACTGCACCTTCACATCCATCCTTCTTCCATTGGTGACCGCAGGTCACAGGGACAAGGCAGGAGGCCAGGGTATGTCCGCCCATGGAAAAGCCCTATCGAGGGAAGAAAGGAAACCATGTCAGAGCAAATAACACGCTCTACCATGGTCCATGAGACTCTCTCCCAGCAGCGGGACACGCCGCACAGTGGTCAGGGGCACGCACTGACGCGGGCTTGAGTTCTAGCTCCGTGGCTTCTTGGCAAAATGACCTTGGCCCAACTCTCTGGGTCTTGGTTTCCTCGCCCAGAAAGCGGAAACTCGAACATGCAAGGCCTTCCGGCGCGGCTGCCTGGGTGACGCCGAGATGTAAACGGCCGGGCTGGGTGCCTGGCATCTAGTGAGAGCCTAATAGATGCCGGCTGGTGCGTTGTTAGGCGGAAGCTATTAAAAAACCGTGCCTTCTGGGGACAAGGCGGGCAGCAAAGTGAGGGGAGAGGCATTTCGGAGGCATCATTTGAAAATCTGCATGGAAGGCTCAAGCAGAAAGGAGGCAGCCCCGTGGCTGACTCATCCCCCAAGCTCCGGGAACAGAAAGCCTGCAGGCTGGCACTGTTCTCCACCGCGGTGCTGACAGCTTGTCTGAGGAGGGATGGCACTAGGGGGGGGGGGGCGGGGGTGATTTCCTCTCCCGATCGCCTGCTCGGGCTCACCCACAGCCCGCGCACACCAGCGCCTCCTGTGCAGCAGCCTGGCCGCGCCCGGTCTGGAGACATGCCGGCCCCAGGAACGGCCACTCCGCAGTGGGAGGACTTACATAGATGCGTATGGTTCGTCTATTCTTTTCAAGAAAGATAGAAGTCCCTCCAAAAAAAAAAAAAAAAAAATGCACCATCCTACAGCCTCCTTTTTTATTCTTGTGCCTACTCAAATCAAGCCCCAAGCTGTCGAAAGGGAGAAAATAAGTAATGGGAAAGGAGGCCAGCCAAAACCAGGGGATCATCAGATCAGAAGTTGCACCCGTTATGCGATGCCCTCGATGGGGTGCCCGGAGGGCGGGGTGGGTTTGCAGGTCCCCAGGTGGCCCAGTGGGGAGGGCACGTATACCATTTGGAGTCCATTGTGTGACTTCAGATGCCATCTCTTTGCTTCCGGGATGTGAGCCCCGATGACTCAGAATCTCCATCAGCTAGCAGGGGTGATGAGGGCTCCAGTCACCCGGGCTACGGCCAGGTTCTCCTGAGAGACCGCGGCTCCTGCGACAGTGGCTGCTTCTCTTTGCGAGCGTTCGGTGCAGTGAATACGCACTCCCCCGGCCAAGGTCAGGGCTTCCGTTCCCAGGTGGGAGGCGGCTTGCTTTGAAGGAGGACGAGGGCAGATGAACAAAACACCACCGGCATGGACCAAACTCAGCCCCCTGGCCCCGGACGGCTGGCCCTCCGCTCTGGAGGCTCAGCATCGATTTGTTTCTCTGCCTCGGCTTGGGTTCCCCCAAAGCCGACCCTGAGATGAGGATCCCTCTGGAACCAATTTGCTAGGGGATGATTTATTAGCGAGCGTTTCCTGGAAAACCAGAGAGGGCAGCGGGAGAGGATGCAGAAGCCCAGGTGACACCTGGCCTGGAGGGTGGGTTTAGCTCAGTCCCGCCCCCTCCTCCCCGCAGGCTCCCAGGACAGGGAGTGTCATTCCTCAGAGTAGCTCCGTCAGGGACAAAGGAGCTGGAGGATTTATCCATCATTGGTCAAGGGGGTCAAGGGTGGCCTCAGAGGATGCAAATTCCGTGGGCAAGGGGGGCCTTGGCGGCCGGGACCTGTCCGTGGGCGCTGGCTGTTGGAGAGAAAGCACGAGGGTGCAGGTGTGCACAGACGTGGCAGGGGCATCCGAGGGGTCTGGGCTGAGCACTAACAGCAGCTGATACAGCACCCAAAGGTGATTGGGTGCCGGGGGCTTCATGGAAAGCACCTCCCGCCAGATAGCCATGTTTCTGGTGAGAAACAGAACCAGCAGCCACTCCACATTCACATGTCCCAGGACCAGCCGTGTTCTCCGGGGCGCAGAGGCTCAGGAACAGGGATTTCGGGGCGAGGATGGACACAGCGGCGGCGGGTTGACTGGATTTCATGATGGCGGGGCCCTGGAGCCTCAGTGGTGATAAGAAAAGGAGGGGGTGTTTGTGGTCAGGACCCCCCCTTGCCCTGTCAGCCATCCCTGGCCCTGCCAGCAGCAGTGTAAGGGGGTCAAAGCATTCTGCACTTGGACGTCAGGAGGAGGCAGGTGAAATCCTGGCTCTTCACGGACCGGCTGTGTAGCTTGGGGCAAAGTCCCAGGCCTCTCTGAGCCTCATCACCTGAAGTCTGGCTCGAATGGCTGTCCTCCCAGTCCAAGTGGGGCGGCTTCAGAACCAGCACCCACACCTCGCCTTACAGAGCCAAGGGCTGGCTGCTCCCACCGAGGGTCCCCCTGTCCTGAGGCTCATCTCCCCGGGCTTTGTGAGGAAAGGGGGTTTGTCCCAAGCCACTGCCTCCTTCCCTCACCCCCCTCCTCGTGAAACCGCCAGCTCTCTGCCTTTATCTCCCCAAGGGCCGCCGGCAGGCTGCTGCAGTGGGTCATTGCCATGGAATTTTACTCAATTTTACTCAGGCAGACTGGAGGGGATTGGGTCAGAGCCCGAATAGGACACCGCTTCCGGTGCAGTCCTGAGACCCTCCCCACCCTCGGGGGCTCTCCTCTCTCCCTGCTGCGGAGCCCCTCTCCTGTGGGGCCCTCCCAGGGCACTGCCTCCACCCCCCACCACCACCACCTGGCGGTCCCGGGATGGCCTCAGGGACCCTGTCACACAGCCTGTGCAGCTCTCTCCCTGCGGCACTGTCTGGACCCCTTTCTTTCTGGTCCCAGCCAGGAACCTCATTTTTCTCTTATTTAACAGAAACAGAGAGCTCCCCCATTTTTCATTTTGTCTTGGTTTTATTTTGTTGTTGGTTGTTTTGTTTTTTTTCTAAGAGGCTATGGGGGATTTTCTCTAAGAAGTGTGGCTCAAACAGAAGCTTGGTTTTAGCAAGAGCATCCCTTGTAGCTACCATCCCACAGCCTCCGTGGCCCCCTCTTCCCAAGCTCCCACTGTTCACCACATCCCCAACACACACACACACACACACACACACACACTCACACTCTCACACTGTCTCCCTCCAGCTCTTAAATTCCTCCAATCAAATCGCATCTGAGCTGGAGCCCTCCTGCCTCTTTAAGGTGACTTGGCATTTCTCTGTGTGGATCCACTCTGCTGGCTCTATGGGTCCACTGGCAGAGGGACATCCTGTTTCCTAATTTCTGAACTCTTCTGGGCACATCTCTGTGGCCTCCCCACCCGCCCCCTGGGTGCCTGCAGATGGCATCCCCAGTAATCAGCGCCCCTGCTCCCCGCTACTGCCTTCCTGCCTTCCGGGCCACCCCTAGGCTGTACCCCACCAACCCCTGCCAGCTCTGGGATGCTTGGAGATATTTTGAACCGTTTTTATTATGATAAGGATGCATGTTCATTGTGGAAGAAAAACAGGAAGTACAGATAAGCAAATATGAAACTCAGCCTTCATCCACCAGGCAGAAATAGCCTCTCCAATGCTTTGATCAGGATTCTCCCAGGTTCTGTTTGCTGTGCATATACATGCCTCTTAGTCAGGTGACAAACTCAAACCCCTTGGTATGGGCTGAATTGTGTCTCCCCCCTACCCCCCCCCCACCACCACCCCATTTAGCTGTTGCAGTGCTAACCCCCAGAACGAGACAGGTCCTTCACAGAGGTAGTCAAGGTTACATGAGGTCATTGGAGTGGGCCCTAATCCAGTATGATCAATGTTCTTATAAAAAGAGAGTAAGAGATGCACACACACACAGGCACACAGACACACATACACAGACACACACACACACACACACACAGACACACACACATACACAGACAGACACACACACAGACACACATACACAGACACACAGACACACACACAGAGACACACACACACACACACACACAGCAGTCTTTCTCTGTGGGGGAGTTATTCCTCTTACAATTTCTTTCTCAAAAATCTTAATCCTAATAACAATGGGAATGGTTTATCAGATTAAGACGCAAATTAATCCTGTCTGAACAACTCGATGTTATCGTGTTTAATTTCGAATTTAATTATTTTGGTATTTAATTACAAAACAGTTAATTACTTTATTGTAATTATGTGCTGTCTTAAGTAGAGGGAGGCCGGAAATCCCTGATAATGGCTGCCCTGCGCCTCACCCTTTCCAAGGGCATCTCCGGGGCGCACCGCCTGCTGCTTGATCTCCCCGTTGCTCACGCTTCTCTTTCATGTCCTTTTCCATGTCTCACATCCTGTGTGTTCTTGGACTCTTCCCTGCGCCCCTAGAACCAGTAGCCTGAGCCTCATGCTGCAGCTCCAGAGGCTTGTTGTGTGACGATACCACCTTGCTCATCACCTGCCTGATCATCACTCAGAGCCAGGAGTGTGTGTGTGCGCGTGGTACTTGTAAGGCAGAGGTTGCAAACGTCTCTATTTTGATTGTCACCCTGCCGGTAGGCACCTGGCCCCAGAATGGGGCCGGTGCCCTCTGGTCAGGATGGATGCTGGTCCCAGCTTTGCCACGGGGCTGTGGGATCTGCCAACTTTATTTCTTTGGGGGGTGGGGCCTCGGGAAGATGCCAGCATGGCCGGTGTGCGAGGGAGGGGCTGGCTCTCCAGAGACCCAGGAAACTGGCTGTTCGCCCACTGGCACGGAAGTCTTTTTACAATTTCGCAACTGGCGCGACTTCGCCAGTACATCTGGGCTCAGGCAGGTTAAGATGCGTGGGCCAGGCTGCCGTCTGTGTGCCGGGGAAGGCTGGGGACTGGAGGACCCTGCCCCACGTCAAAGGAGTAGCCTGGTGACAATCACATCGAAGCGCAAGAAGTATTGTGTCTGTTGCAGCTCATTATCATTTTTAAAAATATATATTTTATTGATTTTTTTACAGAGGGGAAGGGAGAGGGATAGAGAGCTAGAAACATTGATGAGAGAGGAACATCAACCAGCTGCCTTCTGCACATCCCCTACTGGGGACATGCCCGCAACCAAGGTACATGCCCTTGACCGGAATCGAACCTGGGACCTCTCAGTCCCCAGGCCGATGCTCTATCCACTGAGCCAAACCGGTTTCGGCCAGTTCATTATCATTTTATTACACTAAGTTTTCTTTTTTGGTCTCCAAAAGAGGCTGGAGTTCCCCTTCTGACCTTAGGTCACTTCAGCTTTAAAGTCAGGTGAACAAGTGGCTACCGTGACCCTGCTTGAGGCTTTGATGCCGAGGAAGACACCGCACCCGGTCTCCTGGGGGAGACAGACGCCTAACCAGCGCCTTACAAAATCCTCTGATACGTGCTTCAAAGGAGCACGGGGGGGGGGGGGGGGGGGGGGGGGGGGGGGCTACCTAACCAACCTGGGCCTCAGACAAGTTTCCAGTAAGAGAGATTCCAGGGCGAGTGGAAGGTCAAGGAAGAAGAGACGGGGTATTCCAAACAGAAGTGTGAGACCTGAATGAGCACAAAGGCGTTGTTCATACAATCAAAGGATTGTGAATTCCTCAACGGGGGATGGCAGGCCCTTTATGACAAAGATACAATGCTTTCCTCTTTTTAAAGCACTTTATAGTCTTCCGAGCACTTACAAACACTTTTTTTATTTTGTTTTATTTATTTATTTTTTTGCCTCTCCAAAGCCTTACCTGACAGGAACGTTACCAAAAATGGGGAAATAAGGACAAAGCAAATGTCTGAGAAAAGGATGGGTGGGTTTCCTTCAGCGGTCTCAGCCCCCTGCCGGGTCCCAGCTGTCGCACTGACCCGAAGATAGGTTGATTACTCCAAGGTGGGGGTTTGTGGTGGAAACAGAAAGTGGTGAGGAACTTTCAAGTTGCTAAGCAGTGTCTCGTGGGGTCTAGACTGGACAGGGAAGGTGGATGAAGAATTGTAAGAAAAAGGAGGGCCTACCCGGCTGCCGGGCTCAGTGGTTAAGCATCAGCGACCTATGAACCAGGAAGTCACGGTTTGATTCCTGATGGGGGCACTGGGTTGCAGGCTCAATCCCCAGAATGGGGCATGCAGGAGGCAGCCGATCCATGATTCTCTCTCATCATTGATGTTTCTATCTCCTGCTCCCTCTTCTCTTCCTCTCTGAAATCAATAAAAACACTTTTTTTTTTTTTGAAAGTCTACTGCCCAGAGGAACAGTGACTCATGGCAGGAGCCGGGAGGTGGACACCCTGCTGGGATAAAGGCAGTAGCTGCAGCCACTGTGTTTCTGGAAGATGCTCAGCATTTGGGTGGGAGATCCAGCCGGGCAGCCCATGGCCAGGACACGAGCACAGAAGCCGACAAGACGGAGCCCAGTGCCCTGCATCCTTGCCCGCAGGGCTTCCCGGCAGGCGGGGGAGGGGCCACACCTTGTGCAGAGGAAGCTGAGCTGGATCTCCATTGAATTCTGGATTAGACTAACATTTTTATCGGATAAGGTTGGCCTTTGCTGGAGTGGGCTGAATTTAGTGTTCCTGCTGCTGAGTGGGAATGAGAGCTCATTAAAGAAAGTACATGCAATTATTATTATTTCTAAGTGCAGTTGGACTCTCCAAGGCCCCACTTTAATTTGGCCGGGAGCCCTGTCCTTGAGTGAGAGCCCCAAGGAGAGCCAAGCAGACTCCAGCGCTTGGACCAATCGGGCTCACGTGTCTGCGGCTGGACGCCGGGAGCCTGGAGCCAACGCCGGATGCGGTGCGGCGGTCAAGATGCAGATCTGTTCAGCGAGAGGCCCGCCGTGCGCCTCCAGCCACAGAGATCTCGGGAATGAATGAAATGTCAGCACTTCAGGAGCGTGGTGAAAACATGCTTCACCTGCCCTAACTGGTTTGGCTCAGTGGATAGAGTGTTGGCCTATGGAATGAAGGGTCCCGGGTTCAATTCCTATCAAGGGCATGTACCTTGATTGTGGTCACGTTCCCAGTAGGGGGGGGTTGGGGGGGGGGGGGACTCCCACAGGAGGCAGCTGATTGATGTTTCTCTCTCTTCGATGTTTCTGACTCTCTATCCCGCTCTCTTCCTCTCTGTAAAAAAAAAACAATACAATATATTTTAAAAATTAAAAAAAAATATATATATATATGTTTCACTGTGCATGTCCATTGTGAACACAGTCCCAGCGTGGCTGTTTGCTGGTTGTTGTACACGTGGGGGGTGTGTACGAAGCCATGGTGAGGAGCTCAGCTCTGAGACCGGACAGAGCTGGATTGGGACCCAGCTGTCCCTCACCAGCCTTGTGAGCTTGGGTGAGCACTTCTTCACGGTGGAAAGTGAGGATAATCCTGCCAGCCTCACTGGGTTGCTGTGAGAATCCAACCCCCCACCATCGCCCACCACCTTCACACACACACACACACACACACACACACACACCGCCTCGTGAGGGCTCCTCTCTGCTCAGCCTGGCCCAGAGTCGGACCAGTGCCTGCCCAGCACCCTCAGGGAGCCTGGCCCTGGGGACTCCTCCAGGCTCCGGGCCCAAGGAAGGACATGGAGCATGTGGGGAGAGGCTGGGGTATTTGTCTCTGCCCTGACTCTGCCCACAACTGGGCCTCTGCTGGCTCCAGCTCTTAAAGGGGCCTGGTTCCCCTCTTTAGCCTTTCAGCCACCCTCTGGGGTTCTCCCGGGGGGAGGGTTCAGCCTCCTTTAGGGTCTGTTTACCCCATCCCAGGGATCTTGCCACGGGACCATCAGGGAAAATTCTTTTTCCTACCTCACCCTGGGCGATACACTCCTGGATTATTGCTTAACTGGCATTTTCTTCAACACACTCGAATTTTAAAAATCTAAGTGGTTCTAGGAATATTACATCTCCATGTCATTGTGGACTTGATATGCTGGTTTTAACCTTTGAATACTCCCTGAAATAAACGCAGTCCTTCAAATAAAAGTGTTCTGCCAACACCGGTTAGGCTCAGTGCTTAGAGCGTCGGCCTGCGGACCGAAAGGTCCCGGGTTCGATTCCAGTCAGGGGCATGTACCTTGCTTGCGGGCACATCCCCGGAAGGGGGTGTGCAGGAAGCAGCTTATTGATGATTCTCTCACATCAATGTTTCTAACTCTCTATCCCTCTCTCTTCCTCTCTGTAAAATATCAATAAAATATATTAAAAATAAAAATAAAAGTGTTCACCGTGTTCCACCTAAAATCATCTTTCCCCCCAAGTGCCCTTTGGGGAGGGCTGTGTCCCTCCGTGTGGCGCTCTCGGCTCAGGGACACACTCTTCTGTGCCGTCCTTAAGGTAAGGGCCCACACTGTCACGTGGTGGTGACTCCCAGCGTGTGGCAAGTGCACACCAGGCAGGAAGGTGTGCCTCTGCCCTGCCCACGCCTTTCACACCAATGTGACATCCCTTCCCGCCACCAAGAAAGAATGAGCGCCCCCGCAGTGCAGGGCCCGCGGCCTCCCCCAGAATCCTCCTCTCCCCTGCAGAAAGGGCAGGGAGTTCATTCCCACAGGGAAATCACCTGCAGTCCCCGCCCGGGGGAAACATCAAGTCTTCCCGAAGACCGTCTTCAAATGACAAGGCTCTCAAACATGCCTTTGATGGAATCTTGCTGGGATTTTCATACCAAGAAGCTGGATAGTTAAGACAGAACACATCAGTCTTTGTGGAAAAAAATAGAAAATGCCCAGAAAGCTGGATTCAACCTCGTAAGCAGCCTTTCTCCTTCCTCCGGCCCCAGCCACACCTACCACACCTTCTGGCCACACATACACCAGCGCACTCACCTTTACACACTCACCTTTACACATTCACCTTTACACACTCACCTTTACACACTCACCTTTACACACTCACACATCGGTGCGCATTCCCTCCCCTGCACCCCACCACGCCCCTCCCCTCCCAGCCTCAGTGGCAGGATGGCTGGTCCATCTCCCTGCCCTCCGGCACCAGGGAGCTTGCTGCTTTTCTGCACAAATTGCCTTGGAACAAAGCAACTTGGCCTGTGAGAGGGTTTTGCTGGAGCAGTGCCGCTCAGGATCAAGCAAGACTGCAGACAAAACTTATTTTTTAAAAATCTTTTTGCTATTTAAGTCGCGGCAGATGAGGAGCTGAATTGAGATGTGCAGAGAGGTGCCCTGCTGGGCGCCCTGTAACCTCTGCTTGCTTATGGGCCTGGGCTGGGAAAATGACGTTAAGAAAAGAGACGCTTTGGTCACTGGAAATTTTTTAAAAATCTTTTTTAGTTTGAAGCAAGCCTGTGCTGTGTCCGAACGCCAGTCCCTCTTCGGTGCCGAGGTGAAGGCAGCCATGGGGGTGTGCTCGCTCATGCAGCAGAGAAGCCCGGGGAACCTCCTCTGCCCCCTGTCAGCGGGGTATCTCTGATCCTGCCCGATGGAGGTAAGAGGACCATGGACTCTCCAAGTCCACAGTCAGGGGTCAAGCCCCATGTCCTTCACAAATGTCTGCAAATTCTCAGCACTTACACCCCCCTCCCAAGCCTCCTTCCTCTGGAATCCAGGATACTGGCCCAGATGCAAGGTATCAGCCCCTTTCACTGATTTCCACAAAATAATCCACCCTTACCTGGTATACCTCTTCCCCACATAATGCCCCCAGTTTACACACACACACACACACACACACACACACATACACACACACATGGCATAAGGCACACACGGCATAAGGCACAGGGGCCCCAACTATTTCATTGGGGAACCTTTACTCCATCCATTCCAGTACTCCAAAGAACATGATGGGTTTTTATATAACTAAAGTCCTTATAAGAGAAATCCCTAATTACTAGTATACACTGAGTGGCCAGATTATTATGATCTCTGAAAAAAAAAAAAAAAAAATATATATATATATATATATATATATATATATATATATATTAGAGGCCTGGTGCATGAATTCATGCATGGGTGGGGCCTGGCCAGGGGGAAGGGACATAGGCGGTTGGCCAGCCTGTCTGCTGGTCGAACTCCTGGTCAAGGGGACAATTTGCATATTAGCCTTTTATTATATAGAACATACACTGAGTGGCCAGATTATTATGTATTCAGCAATCATAATAATCTGGCCACTCAGTGTATATAAGATGAAAAATATAGTCTTCTTACTTAAAACACCAAGTCATTTATTTCAATAAGTAAGGAAACTTTCCAAGTTTCTTATGCACCGTGAATTTCTCCAGCGAAGTACAGTGTTACAGTACCTTCGGCCTGAGGGTAAAAGACAGCAAAGGAACAAAAACAAACCAACCCCTACAACCCACACTATGAACTGAATGTTTGTGTGCGCCTGTACTCATACGCTGAAGCCCAGATGTGATGGCATTTGAAGGTGAGTTTTTCGAGAGGTTAATGAGGTCATGAGGATGGCGCCCCACAGTGGGATCCGTGTCCTTCTCAGGAGAGGAAAAGAGCTCGCCTATTCTCTCTGCCATGTGAGGACATAATGAGAAGACAGCCGTCTACAAACCAGGAAGGGAGTCCTCACCAAGAGTGGGTGGTCCCTGAGGGTGCACTACCATGGTTTGAACCCCAGAGCGCTTGCCCTGGATAATCATATTTGGCAGCCTCATGGGGGTGCAGAAGCAAAAGATGGGGGACAAGGTATTAGAGGAGCGTGATCCTGGGAGCTCCTCTGACTGTCTGCCACTGGCTTCAGTCTTCTGTGGAGTCTGGGGGTGAACACTGGTCCCACCGGAGTCTTTGGGGAGAGCTGTGGCTGGAGGAGTCAGGAACCACGGAGAAGGGGGCGAGCTGTGCCGGCCCAGGCACTTCACCGGAGTCCCAGACACAACTTGAAGGAGGAAGCATCCTGAGATGGGGGTGTTTTCCAAGTGACAGCACGTTGTGGTCATTGGGGGAACCTTTAAAAATCAAGATGCTCAGCCTCTCACCCCCAAAACCAATGAAATCCCCCGGAGGTAAAATTCCTGACAGGTTACCGTGGTGGTCGTGGGCAAGCTAAGCAGCCGTCTCAGAGGGTGAAGGGAAGTTGAACATATTCAGGAAAGTGTTTGGGAAATGGACTGTCTGAAGGGAAGGGCTGCACGGGTCGATGATGGCAGCACGCAGGCGCTGGAGTTCCAGCCTTATGTGCAGTCACTGGCGGGAAGCTGGTGTGGTCAGCGGGTTTGGGGGCCGAGTGGGTGCCTTGGAATGGGGATGAGAGTGTGCGGTCATGTATCTTTAGGATGGTTTCAATTCCTTGTGGGGTCTGGATCCTGGTATCCAACAAGCTTTCCCTGGTCTTTGTTTTCCCATGCCAGGGAGCTTGCAAATGGCGTGAAGGACTGTATGGCCCTGTTGTCCTAACAACTCCAGCGTGCAGCGAGGTCAGGCCCTGTGCTGTTGGTCAGTGCTGTGCACTGTCTCATGCACTGGCGTCCCCTGGGGATCTGGTTCCAATGCCAAGTCTGATTCACTAGGTCTGCGGGTTCCAGCCGATGCTGCCGGATGCAGCTACAACAGCAGGAATCTTTCCTGGAGGCAGCATCCAAGGTAGGCGCTAAGGTGTGCACGTCACCGCTAACTTGCTTTCCATAATTACTCTAAAAATTCATGCATTGGGGGAAGGCGATATAAATTCTGTCACAGAGCTCTTCCAAACAATGCAAGGAGAATATTAATTAGCAAAGGCTCCTGTGCGTTCAGAAAGAGTAGGTGTTACTGAAGCTTCATGAAAGGCGGGGGTGGTTTACGCTAACAACCAGCAAAGCCCCCCCCCTCCCCACCGGGAGTCCCCCGTCTCGGAACGTCCAGGGGCCACCATGCCTCTCTGCAGCTGGCTGTCCACCCAGCACCTCCAGCCTCGTTCCCGCTGAGGCCCCTTCCAGAGCCACACGCAATCCCCTCATCCAATGAAAAGGAACAACCTGCTCTCTCCCCTGAGCGCACCTGCCTCAATGCCCCGGACACAGATGTCCCCAAACAGACACAGCCCTGGGATTTGGATATGTTAAACATTCCTGCGGCGTTAGACCATGAAGAGAAACTGGAGTTTACAAAAATAACGGTGCTTTGTCTGTTTCTGTAAGATGATTAAACAATTTCAAATGCAACCCCAAGGGGTCCAAGCATTCAGGGAATTTCTGAGGCTCTAAAATGACCTTTCTACGTGTCCGCCTTCCTCCCACCCCCGACCTGGCCTCTCATAGTCTCTGCTTTTCTCCACGAGCAGACCGGAGTATCAGGTATCAAAAATAAAAAAAATCGTTCCGGAGGAAATCCGGACTGTCCTTATTTTATAAAGCCGGGTTTAATAATTCATCCAAAAGAGAATTTTTAGCAACAAGGTTTGCATATACACAGGGAACGTGCCTTCCCTAACAGGCCTCTGCGACTCGCCCTGCAGTGCTGAGTGGGGAGAAAAAACGCCGATCGGCCCAGGCCCATCTCCCAGACTCACTCAGGACAGCGTGCACTCCAGCCCTGTGGGCAGCAGTGGCTTCAGAGCAAGCTTTGCAAGGAAAGGAATGGAAGCCACACCCTAAATCTTCTCTTGGTCACTGCAGAGATCCACCTAGAGGTCACGGGGACAAACATGCATATCTGGAAAGCCATGCAGATTGTAGATCCGCTCACTGCCTGCTCATAAAACACTCCCTGCCAGAGCCCACGATCGGCTCCAGATACCAAACCAATAGCATCAGCCTTGTAAGGCACACAGTGGCGACTTTGGGGTCCGAAGCTACACACACACACACACACACACACACACACACACGCACGCATACACACAGCTCTTTAGAATGTCAAGGAAATCAGTCCTTCACACAGCGGTGCTGCTCATGCGTGACAAGCTGACTTTAACTATTTGTGACTCCAACTTGCCGAGGTGCTGGGGGGAAGGGAAGCCGGAGGAACGAAAGACAGAGAGATTAGCAGGAGCCTCTAATGGCCCGGGTCTAGGGCTTGAACATCCCTGCAGCAGCTCTGCGGCAGGCAGCGCCTCACTGTTTGCAGACCTGACAATGGGGAAGTTGCCAAGGAGCCCGGGCCCAGCGAAAGAAGCAATTAATACCTCCTTTTCTGTTTCACAGACAGCAGCTGTCTCCCTGCCTTTAAAAAATGAAATGGCTTGAGAATGAACTTTCCCTGTGTCTTTCCCCAAAATGATCTTTTTTAAAAAATATATATTTTATTGATTTTTTACAGAGAGGAAGAGAGAGGCATAGAGAGTTAGAAACATCAATGAGAGAGAATCATTGATCAGCTGCCTCTTGCACACCCCCTACTAGGGATGTGCCCACAACCCAAGGTACATGCCCTTGACCGGAATCGAACCCGGGACCTTTCGGTCCGCAGGCCGACGCTCTATCCACTGAGCCAAACCGGTTTTGGCTCCCCCCAAATGATCTTATTTTACCATGTCCTTCCCAGAACTCCCTTCTGTCCGGGGAGCAGTGAATTCACTGAGTTTCCTGACTATTTCAAAAATCTGCAGTCCTGGAAAGCCTTCCTCTTGAAACCCAGTCTATACCAGAACCAGCAACATGACCTAGGAAAAATTTTTCCTTGAAGGGGGTGTTCACAAAGATCCTCTTGGGCCATGGGACCCGGAATTGGGAAAGGAAAACGGACACATTCAATCTTCCCACCGGTGCGTGGGCCTAGCCCGCCTTGCTGGAGGATATTTGATCCCTCCCGAGGCGCGTCATCCTTTGACCTGGCAATTCCATCACCAGCCCTTTCCTAAGGGAACAGTAATGATGTGTCTAAGGCTGCTGCCTTCTGGGGTTCGTTTGTAACAGAAAAAGTTGGGGAGCAAGCTAGCTGTCAAAAGATAAGGCTGGGGATGACTTAAATTATGGCCAATTCATGCCACGAAATACCGTGCAGTCATTAAAAAGAATTGCAGAAGAACATTAGATGATACGGGGAGATGTTCGTAATATTTTATGAAAAAGGAGTGTAAGACAGGATGTACGTTATTAGTTTCACTTTCTTTTAATATATCAGTTCGAATGTATTATAATATATATGCTTAGAAAAAAACGACTGACAGCATTTTCAACAGCATATGGTATATGGGGAGGGACGTGTTAAGATTACGGGGGGCTTTTAGTTTCTTTGTGTTCTCGCATATTTTCTACATGTAATGCATCCTTTACAGTTAGGAAAATCATGTCAGAAACCAAGAATCGAGCATGTTATGAAACTATGTGCATTGTTAGATTGAAAACAAAGGATGCCAGGAGGAATCTGTTGGACGCAGGTGCGGTGGATGTGCCCAAGTACCACTGGAGGGATCTCATTTTGCCAGGCGGAAGCCATGACGTGCATGCTTTCCGGGCCTTTGTGAGCTGCCTGGGTGTTTTGGATGAATGGAAGTGACGGGGTTTTCGAGGGAGGGAGGTGACAAGGACCCGTTCTTCAGCCTACGCCTTCCCAACAGCCCGTGGGCTCTCCCGGGGAAGAAATAAGGAGCAGCGGGTTGAGATGTGGGCCTCGGAGCCGCGCTGTCCAAGCTCTCTGGCTGGGCCCCTTACCCTCTCTGGGCCGCCCTCCCTCATCCGGAAACTGAGAGTAATAGTCGCACCCACTTTCCTGGGTGGTTGTTGATTCTATGAGTTCATCTGCGACAACCACCCAGGAAAGTGGGTGCGACCAGTGTTTCCCAAACTTTTGGCATATGTGTATCCCTTCTATAATTTTCATCACGCTGAGTACCCCTCGTACTCAAGAGAATGTAGAATCAGGCGCAGCCAAGCACGGTGCAGTGCATGTCCCCACCAAACTCCGGTGCAACGCGCACCCCCACCAAACTCTTCCCGCACCCCTGGGGGTACGCGTACCACCCTTTGGGAGACACTGGTTAGAGCAGGGCCTTATCCAGAGAAACTGCCTGTGGAGTCGGTACATGGGAGCCTCAGGGACGAGCTGGGCATTTCCCCTCTCGTTGGGCAGAGGCGCCTACACCCCGCCCCAGCGCCCTGTGCTACACCCCGGGCAACGCAAACCCCCTGACCTCCCTGCCCGGTGGGTTCGCGTTTGGAGCAGAAACAATGCGCGCGCGCCCGCGCCCCCCACCCACCGCGCTCCACGCGCCCGCGCCCCCCCCCCACCGCGCTCCACGCGCCCGCGCCCCCCCCCCACCGCGCTCCACGCGCCCGCGCCCCCCCACCCACCGCGCTCCACACGCCCGCGCCCGCCGCGCACACAGCTCTGCAGCCCTCCCGCCGCCGGCCAGCCCTGCCCCGCAGACCGGCGCCCTGGGGCTTCCCAGGCTGATCGTAAATGGTCCTTCCTCTCCCCAAACACCGGGCGCGCCCAGGATGAAAAGGAAAAAAGAAACTAAATGAAACAGCCCCTTCCACCTCCCCGCCGCCACCAACAGCCAGGGGCTTCCCAAGCGCTTTCTCGCCTGCACCATGCGGCCTGGAAACAGCCAGAAGGACAGGGAGGAGCACAGCGGGCAAGAAGAGAGGGGGCGGGTTCACCAAGGGGGAGCCCTCCTTCTGTTGTCCCCACCCCCCTCCGGAGACCCCAGCTCGGGGAGGGGTCCCAGCCTCTCCAGCCGCAGGGCCTAGGCTGGAGCTGGAAGGGGCTCTTGAGCCACAGCCACGTCCGCAGGGGACCGCAGTGCAACCCCACACCCCTCTGCCTGCCTCCCCCAGGCAGCAAGGTCAGCCCCAGGTGTCATCACCTTTGTCCACGTCCCAAGAAGGCCTTTTTGCAAGAAAACTGACTTTTCCATGGAGAACGATTATAGGACACACAGATGATAATTTTTCTCGTGTGTGTTTCCGTTGTATGATGGAAACATCGGACAGAAAGCATCACAAAAGATTGTATCTAGGCTCGATTGCTTTTTCTCAGCAACCCAGAGCTCTTCTGCAATGGATATTTAAATCCTGAATGCAAACGTTTCATTTTAATTGTGGTTGTCTCATGAATTTGACTAATTGCATAAACTTTGAAAAAAAAACCAACAACAACAACAGAAGTAAAATGATCAGATAAAAGTCCACTAAGTATTTTGTAGCTCTTGGTCCTGTGTTTGCAATCATATATATATATATATATATATATATATATATATATATATATATATATATATATATATATATATATAATTTATTTATTTATTTATTTATTTATTTATTTATTTTTACCATTTTCTTTCCTTTTTGTCCATACGCGAGAGTCTCAGATAATGTACCCTTCCTTTGGAGCTGATTTGACCCTACTCCCCCGTTGGCAAAACTTTTATTTGCATTTCCCTTGTGCTTCCAGCAGATCTGTATATTAACAACATGTCTAACATTTGGCAGCAGCCTCATTAATTATGTCAGCAGAGAGCTGGCACCAGGACTCCTCAGCACCTGGTAACGCCTGCGTCCTCCCTGCTCCGTCTTTGCCTTTGGGCCACCAACCTACCCTCACAGCCCTCATTGCCCCTCACCTTCCCAGCCCCTCCCCACCCCCTGGCTCCCCACTCCCCACTTCCCACTCTGCAAAGGACAGACACGAGGTCCCCGAAGAATGGCACAGCAGCACTCACTAGTATGGTTTGGCCTCAAAGAGAGATTTTTCGGGTCTACGTGCAGGCCCTCTGGACCTCTTTGATAAACTTTTGATGATGACGACAATAGATGCCACTTACTGAATGCTTACTAAGTAGCCTGTGCTTAAAAAAATAAAAAAGTGGATTACCTCATTTGATTCCTAAAACAAACCTAGAGGCCATTTAATGGATGAGAAAAACTGAGGCTTGGTGGGTTAGGGTCCCAGGACCAGGACTGGCAGGGCCAGGGGTTGGGCTTTAATTTGCCTTCGGTCGCTAGAGTATGCCATGACAGAAGGCAGCCCCCTCTCTCACAGCCCTCGGCAATGCTGGCAAAAAGTGGCTGGTGGCCTAGCGGGATGACATTTGCAAATCACTTCAAAAGTTAAATAGCAAGGAATGAGGCTGGAAAAAAGGTCCAGAAAGCCACCTCTGGGTGTGTTGATTTGGCTGATACAGGCCAGCAAATGCCATTGTCAAAAACAAACAAAACAAAACCCTAATTATGTTTCTATCTTTAGTTTCCCCCAGCGTCTGTAAAAGTCCGAGGTTCTGGCTGGTAGTTTCCCCTTCAGGCCTAGCTACATGCCTTGCCCAGGGACAAGGTAAGCTGGGCATGAGCAGTTGTTTTTGCAAATATGACTCCTAAGTTTAGTAGAGCATCATCATCCAGCCCACCACTTTCCCTGCCCAACAGCATTTGGCATCTGGGTCAGCGGTTGAGGGCTCGTCCCACCTGAGGACTGGCAGGGGCCACCGCACCAAACGGCTCCCTCCGTGGTCACAAGGAGCCCCTGGACCAAGAGGAGGGCTCAGCCGTGACTCAGATGCATTCATAAAGCATCAGCCTGTTCCAGGCACTGAGCCGAGGCATGGCAGACCAATACACGCGGTCTCCATTCTGATTTTACTTTTTAAATAGGTTGTACATAAATCAGAGCAGCTGACTCCTGGGGCAGACGGAAGCCAGGGATGAGGGACAGTTTGTGTCATGATAAAGGAAGCAGAAAGGTTGCAAACGGATTCCTGAGAGAGAAGAGGAGACCCTAAGGGAGGGATGGTGTCATCAGTTACCAAAGGTGAAGGGACCTTCTCCGGAGTCGGTAAGACAGGTGCCTTGTCCGTACTGCGGGGCACAGCAGATGGCTTATCCTAAGTGGCATTCTTCTTTAGAGTTACCCACACTTGATATGCTCGATAAGAAAAATGCAAAGCCTATAGAAATAGAAGACAGTGACCTTGGCCCCTTTGCTGTCCCCTCCTCTGTGGAGCCTTGCTGGCTGGGGTACAGCATCCTTCTTACTCACGCCTTATCTTTGCCTCCCGCTACCTTCCTGGGCAGAGAAGCCCAGATGGTAATATCTGCTTGTCACATGGAATCCAGGTCTCGGTGACAGTCACCAGGCAGACCATTGCTCTGTCCTCCGGAGAAGGCGTTAACACGTTCTGGTTAGAGGCCAGGCGTGCTCATCTGGTTGCCGCCACAGTCAAGCCATTGCCACCATGAATGTCTTTGTGCTAAATTAATTCATCATATGAGTGATGTGCAGAACCTCGGGGAATAGCATCGGCATGTGTTAAAGCAAGGAGGGGAAGCACGGGCTGGTGGACCAATGCCCGGGGTAAGAAATGGTAATAGAGGAGCCAGAATTCTGGAGGGAATTCGGAAAGGAAAGAAGGATCGGGAGAGAGGCTAGGTTCAAGGCATAGACTTCACTCATTCTCCGATTTGGCCTTGCCGCAAACACAGCAATCATTAGCGTATAAAGTTAGATTTGGGTTAATCTTTATTAGTTTGTATCAGCACAGATTTACCAAAGGACTCATCCTCTACACATCCTGCTCCAGGACCTTGACCTTGAAGGGATTGGAACAGGCATTGAAGGCTGAATAAGGAGGAGGAGCCATGTTGCCAGCAGGCTCCCTAATGTCCATTATCCCCTGAGCGGTCCGTCATAGAAGAGACTGCGTGACCCAGCCCACCTTGTTCCGTGTGGCCATGGAGGGTAATGAGTGGGGTGACTGGCTGCCTCCTGCATGCCCCCTATTGGGGATTGAGCCTACAACCTGGTTTCTCCGTAGCTCCCTCTGTTTTATGCTGGCTTTCCCCCAAACCCGTGGTCGGCAAACTGCGGCTCTTTGGCCCCTTGAGTGTGGCTCTTTCACAAAAGGTGATTCCAGGAAGCATGCGTTCTTTTATGCCTTGGAGCATTTTTCCACAATGAAGTTCAATTTTGGCTCTTTAACATTTATATTAGACTATTTTTCTACTAAAATACCTTCATAATGAAATTTGTTTTGGGGTCGGGGGGAGAGGTGGGTATCTGTGTCAATCTAGGTCCTCTAAGAAATAGGTGCCAAGGGATTATATTAATTAGGGGATTTTGTTAGGGGAACCCTGCATGTGAGGGTCAATGGTGAGGAGCCAGGTGAGGCTGGGAGGGCCATCAGACCACCAGGCCAGTCGGACCCGGAGTGAAGGAGAGAAAGTCTCAGACTGCCCACCTGTCTAAGGAAGGGCCAGCAAAGCCACCTGGGAATCATCGAGTCAGGACAGCATCAGAGGCATCCCCTGGGGAAGACCTGCTTTCAGGTGCCTGCTGCACGAAGCCATCGGCACTCAGCATGAACGTGCTACGGACATTCTTACAGTCTTTTGGAGAAAGCATAGCCACTCGCTGCTCCTGGGAACCTTTCCATCGGAGTTGCTAACACACCGATGGGGATGACGCCTTCTCTCTCCTTCAACATTTGTCTCCTGCCTCCCGCCTCCTTACCTGCTGGAGAACTGGAAAAAGTGTGAAATGCCCACAAAGCGAGGAACACAGAACAAGCAATTTGAGGAAAAAACAGAACAAATTATTCCTTGCCCCCACCCCCACCCCACCAAGGACACACTACCAAGTCCCTAATTATAACCATTTCTCTTCTTTACAACTTTAAGGAAGAATTTATTCTCAATAAAAAGAAAAAAGACTGTTAGAAAATACATCAAAGCAATAACTGGCTGTACTAAGGTGGTAGAATTATGGGTATTTTTCTTTTATTCCTCTGAACATTTTTCCACAATGAAATGTGATTTTTGCCTCTTTAACGATTATATTAGACTATTTTTTTCTACTTTTCTGTATGCTAAAACACCTCGATCATAAAAAGTTGTTTTAAATGCCAACACAATTGCTCCTCTTACTCTTTCTACCTTTGCTACTTTAATATTCTCAGCTTCCTGGTCTTCCCTTCACTCCCCTTCCCTTTCTCCCTGCCACCAAAAATCAGAAAATTCCATCAGCTCCAAATCCTCGTGGTTCATTAGGACACGTGCCATCTTGGGCGGATGGAAAGCCTTGGTTTTCCTGTGAGCAGGTCCCTGAATGGAAGGGGTAACGCTGGTGGCCTGTCTTGAGGCGAAGCTGGAGGACGAAGTCTGGTCTGAGTTTTTATTTGGCCCCCTGGAAAAAAAATGTCACTTCCTGCACCAAACCAACCAGCAGTCTTCAGATCTATGCCCTCTTCTCCCTGGGAACAGAAGTGCCACATTTCCCAGGCTCCCTTGCAGCTCATCGCATCCATGGGAGAACTGCAGCCACTGGAATATGAGTAGAAGTGATTGCGCCATTTGCAGAGCTCAACATGGAAGGAGCCTGGGTCCCTAATCACCACTTGGAGAGGGGATGCCCGCCCAGCAGAACAGCCATTCTGGACTTTCCTTGGCAGAGAAATAACCTTCAGTTGGGTTAAGCCAATGATGTTTGTTACAGCAGCAAACCTACCCACAGCCAACAACCCACTGCCAATCTCGCTCGACTGCCAAGCTGGCCATGTAACCATGCTCTAAACCCATGCATCCTGAGCGGAATTTGACAGGGCGCAGTGGCTCTCCGCTCTTGAAGACTTGCAATGTTCATGTTACAAGAGGGAGAGATTGCCCTTGATGTTCCCTAGGAAATCGCAGAACATTCTCCAGGTTACTGTGTCTTTCTCCAGCGGAAGGAGCTTTGGATAGGGAGCCTATATCCTCTGTCCCCAATGATCAGTAGGATGATGCACGAATCACTCAATCCCTACAGCTCTCGGGAGATAGCCCGTTTCTTTCAGAGAGGGGCAATAGCATCGAGAGCCGAAAATAACTGTGGTGAAGTGAGAGGCTGAGCACTTTTTAAAATGGTATCAGTCTTACTTATTTATTTTCTTTTACTGAATGTATTGGGGTGACTGGTTAATAAAATGATCTAGGATTCAGGTGTACAATTCTAGAACGCACCCTCTGTCTATTGCATTCACCACCCCACACAAGGCTGAGCTCCTTCAAAAGGTTAACTCATTTCATCTGCACAGGCACCAGTGAGGTGGTGATGTTATCACCATTCTGAACAGAGGAGAAACTAAGGCACAGAGAGATTAAAACACTGTCCCAGGCCACAGCTAGTGAAGATCAGATTCAGACTCAACGTTGTCTCATTCTAGAGCCAGAAACGAGGTTCTGCAGATTCTGAAATGCTGAGATTTGCACCAGAATGAAATGTGCTGTGATGGCCGTGCTGGTGGTGCTGGCCTTGTGCTATGCCTGCACTCGGTGACTCCCTCAGCTCCTCACTGTGCTCCCATGTGCCTTTGACATCCATCCACCTTCTCCCCTGGACAGCTCCTGCTCTGGAAATTTACAGCGGTGCAGGGGATGACATGATCTCCCTCTTCCTTGATCTACTTAATCTGATTAGACACAAATTGTAATATGCCTTGATTCGGAGAACTTCCCCTTGCCAAATTAAGTCCCCTGAGATCTCCCACACACAGACCTTGATTTATGAACACCAGACTCTTTCAGTCCTTGACGGTTTTCTCTATTGAAGCCAGGCAGTGCCAGCTCTCAAGCAAAAGATGAAAATCTTTGTTTCCTGTGAATTCAGGGGATTCGGGGAACCGCAAAGGTCATGTGTTTCAGATGCAGAGTAGATCACCTTGACTACACTCGCCAGCGTAACAATTATAAAAATGACAATCAGACAAAGCCTGGGCTTTGATAAGACAGCTGGCTCAGTACTGAAAGACTAGTAAAATTGTCTGTTCTGTTTTCAGTAATTCAGCATTTCTCTCACAGAATGCCTCCTCTACTCTGAATTTCTCCAACTGTGATGCATAGTATACCTTCCTGGAAATAAGGGTCAAACTCACTCTGTTCCTAACACTATCCCAAACAAACACCATCTACTTACCTTTCCATTCCCATTATATGGAAAAGAAAACTAACCATCAGAGAGGTTAAGTTACCTGTTCAAGGTGTGGTAGGCAGAATAACGGCCTCAATGACATCCATTTCCTAATCCCCAAAACGTGTGAGAGGTTGCCCTGCAAGCCAAAAGGGACTTGGTAGGGGTGGTGAAGTTGAGGATCCTGAGGTGGGGAGATCACCCTGGAATATCTAGTGGACCCAACAGAATCACAGCAGTCCTCGCAAGGGGAAGAGAAAGGCAGGAGAGATCGAGAAGATGTGCCCATGGCAGCACAGGTCAGGGTGATGCAGGGCACAAGTCAAGGACGACAGGGACGGCCTTGCAGAGCTGGAAAGCCGGGGAGTGGATTCTCCCCTGGAGCCTCCATCAGGAACCCAGCCCTGTCAACTCGTTTTAGAAGCATGACCTCCAGAACTGCAACATGATACATTTGTGTTGCCTTAAGCCACAAAATTTGTGACGGTTTGTTCCAGCAGCCTTGGCAAGCTGCCACTCCCGGTCACAGGGATGTTGAGTGGCAGAGGCAGGATTTGAACCTTGCTCCCTGTGACTGCTCTGTTTCTAGGTAACATGGCCTTGGAATTTAAATATATGATGTTTTAAATATAATTTTCATACGATACCAAATACGATATTAAGAAACAAAATGTAAAACCCAAATGATTTTTTTTTTAAATACGTTTTTATTGATTTCAGAGAGGGAAGGAGAGGGAGAGAGAGATAGAAACATCAACGATGAGAGAGAATCATTGATTGGCTGCCTCCTGCATGCCCCACATTTGGGGATTGAGCCTGCAACCAGGGCATGTGCCCTGACCTCGAATCCAACAGTGACCTTCTGGTTCATAGGTCAACACTCAACCACTGAGCCATGCTGACTGGGCAGCCCAAATGATTTTTTTAAAGATAAAATGTGAGATGGAAAAATAATAGCAACAACAACAAAAAAACACAGCAGACCAAAGGATCAGAATCGAGGACATAGAGGTGGCCTGTCTTTCTATGGTAAGCAGGCACAGTGATGAAGGTGCCACCACAGAGTCCTGGGGAAAGGGTGGATTGTTTAGTTGATGGTGTTGGGAAATTAGAATTTTAAAAAATTAATTAGGTAGATGTGTAAGAAATAAGGTGAGCCCCCAAATTCAGGGGTCCTGGTAGAACACAAAACATACTCAGGAGCCAGGCAGCAAGGCAAAAATCTTTACTCCTGCAGGAGGGTACGCAGCACATGGTCTGGGAGCACACGCACACTGAGCAGGTGGTCTGCTTGGCTCTTTAATCCTGACTCACATGACCTATACTCACTCTTGATTGGATCTCAGGCGCACAGTCTTTCGTGATTGGCTAATTTGAAGGAAGGGGTTGGCCTTTGCAGTTTCAAGATGGCGCCCCCCACGGGAGCTGCAAGTCATGCGGCCAACATGATGGCTGTCTAAACGGTTTTGACAGAAAAGGTAACTTGCTTATTCTCACACTATGCAATAAAATAAAGCTGAGAAGAAAGACCCCAGACTGATTAAAGTTCTAAATGCAAAAAGGAAAATAAGGAAACCAAAAGAAGAAAATGTATGAGAATATCTCATAATCAAGAGATGAGCAATCATATGATCAAAACCAAAAAATCAATAGATTTGATTATATTCTCCAAAAGGGTTTCTGATCATTAGACAAATATGATAAACAGATGTCAGTATGGGAAAAGATATTTACAATGACTAAAAAAGGTAAAGAATTAACTTTTGTTTTCTGCAAGAGAGAATGGGCAAATGATATGCATAGTCAATTCACAGATGAGATTCTCAAACTCAATAATAATCAGGCAAATGCAATTAAAATAATGGACATAAAGGAAAAATAGAATGGAAATTAACAGCAGGAGCTGATGATGTTGTGAGGAGATGGAAAATTTGGTGCCCAGCTGCGGGGACGGTAAACTGGGACAGCCATTCAGTAAACCAACCTGGTTCATGCCCTATCCCAGTGGTCAGCAAACTCATTAGCCAACAGAGCCAAATACCAGCAGTACAACGATTGAAATTTCTTTTGAGAGCCAAATTTTTTAAACTTCAACTCGCCCAGGCCATGGTAGTTTTGTGGAAGAGCCACACTCAAGGGACCAAAGAGCCGCATGTGGCTCGCGAGCCGCAGTTTGCCGACCACTCTCCTGGGTGAATATCCCAAAGACCTGCTCATACAGGTGTGTAAGGGGGTGTGTAAGGATGGTCACATCTGTGTTGTAGAGATTTGGAGGCAGCCGAGGGGCCCATCCTCTGGGGCGATGGATGAAATCGTGTGGAGACACAGCAGGCAGGCTCTGCAGTAGTTACAACTCTCCAGCGATACAGCCACGTGTGTATGTCGCAAAACACTGTGTTGAGTGCAAAAAGGAAACAGAGCAAGTTGCATTACCCAATGCCAGATACACAAATTAAAATGCAAAATGGCACTGTGTATCCTACCAGGAGACGTGCTTACCAGAAGGCTTTTATCAGACACACTGAAGTGGAGGCCTGTGGGGAAGGGGGATAGAAGAAGCGCTCAGGGATTAAAAGGAAGACAAACCAATTGAATGGGAGTGAGGACTCCTCCAGAGCAGTGATGCTAATGTGCTATCACTTGAGATCTCTCTACACCTAAAATATCAGAAATAATCGTTTTTAAAAGGGGGAGACCTTTTTTTTTTTTTTTTTTTTTTTTTGCAAAAAAACCACATGACACTATAGGAGCAGGTCCCCGGAGGTAGCCACTTTTCCCTGTCAAGTTGGTAAGAAAATGTGAAGTGTTGACAGGTGTCTAATGTCATTTGAGTCTCTAAAATACTCCGAGCGTTAGGAAGAATAGAAGCAGGGTAACTTGCCTCTGGAAAAGGCCTCTTAAAGTAAATTCACTTAAAATGAGAACCAAAATGTCATTTCAAGTGGTGAAAAAAAACCCACAATAGAATCTTTTGAAAGCTTGAAAAGTGAAATGAAAAATTATGAAGGGATGGCCTGTCTCATATTTTACAAAATGGTATTCTCAGTGCAGTGCTGGTCTGCTGTATCGCTAGTGCTCAAATAAATATTGCAATAAATATTGGTCGAATATTTGAATGAATATAGGACCAACAGCTCTTAGAAAAAAAGCAAAGAATGATTCAAATGCTATCCACCACCCCTCCGCCCCCAAGCTTTCCATCCTTCTTTTCCTCAAGTTTAACTGGTTTAATTCTGCAAAATTTTGTCAACTCTGCACGTGGCATTGGCAATTCCACAATGTCACATTTATCAACCTTGCAGAATTTGTGCTTTCCCTGGGCGATTGATCTGCATTGCACTTGAGGGGCAGGATGGGGCAGGCCGTTTCCATGGGAACCAGTTTCATACCTGATCAGACTTGTCCACTTCTGCTCGCCATCCAACCACTGTTCCTCTCAGGTACCCCAACTAGGCAGACGCTCTCTACTTGGCAGATAGGAGAACTGAGGCTCACGGAGGTTAAATGGCTTGTCCAAAGTCCAGTGGCTTGAAAGTGGCCAGCCACAGGAAGCGTGATGGAGACCACAAGAGGCAGGTCCTATCCATGAGGCTGGCAGGAAGTATGGGCTGTGTACTCACTCTATTTACCGTATTTTCCGGCGTATAAGACTACCCCCTAATTTTACAGTTAAAACATAAGTTTAGGCCTATATTGGCTGTATAAGACTACCCCCCACTTCCGAGGCAACACCAGTCCTTTTTTTAATAGACTGCCTCTCTGACTCTGGCCAATCTGAGCAGGCTTTTTACTAGAACACAGTGTCATCTTATACGCCGGAAAATACGGTATTAACGAGGGCTTATAATAACAATAGTCTGGCTTCTTCAGTTTACATTGAGCTACATTTCCTCATGAGCCTCCTCTCCTCCAGGCAGGAAGGAAGCCATATTTGTCAGCAAGTGATGACTCAGAGCCTCTGGCTCTAACCAGGCTCCTTTGAGTTTCCCATTGCCCTCCCTGCTCTCCAAGATGGCTGCTGGGTGCCTGGAGGCAGTTACTGTGTCCAGGTGGCAGGGGGAGAGGGGAGGGTTGGTAACCTGTGTCTACGTCTCTTGAGCTAATCTCTGGGCCTCCCCTGGCCTCTGCAGCACCGGTGCCCTCTGTTCACCTGGTCACTGCCCGCCCCGTTGGCATCGCTCAAGGCGTGGCTGCTGGAGCTTGCGACCTGCTCTCTCTTGGTTGATTCTAAGACAGGGGTCCTCAAACTTTTTAAAGTGGGGGCCAGATCACGGTCCCTCAGAGAGCTGGAGGGCCGGACTATATGAACTACTAATTCCTACTGTAACACCTCAGCTGCGCTCACTGCCCAAAAAACCTGGCGGGCAGGATCAGACTCCTCTGTGGGCCGCATGTGGCCCGCGGCCGTAGTTTGAAGACCCCTGCTCTAAGAGCTTGGTGGTCCTCCTACTGTCTTGCTGTTTTCATAGCCCTTGAGGGTCAGTTCCTGGCCCCTGTGTTTAGCCTTCTAGCCCCAATGGCCATGACCCCTTTTAACCAAATCTCAGGAAGCGTTTTTGGCAACCCAAGGGCTCAGAGGAGCTCGGTGCTTCTCGGAAAAGGCCACGCGGCACCAACGGTCTCAATGTCCCATGGGGGCGCTGGGTGGTACATTGTCTTCCTGTATCCCTACAACAGGCAGTATTTTCCCAGAAGACAGAAACAGTTTGGGTATTTAATAATACAGAGGATTTCATACTGGCCAATGGTGATGCAGATGATGGAAGAGCTCAAAGCTAAAGGACAGCGATTAACAAACTGACAGTTAATCACCCAGTCCCCCAACCCCTCTCTCCTCTGACGGCTGTCAGTCTGTTTCCCTCCCAGCCACCCCTCTTTGGGGCTGCTGGCCCCGGAGAAAGCTAGACCGCCGAGGCCCGGCCCAGCCAGTAGGACCTGAAGCCCAGGGGCGGGGCAGTGGCTGCTGCTGACCAAGCCTGAAGCAGAAAGGCCAGGGAGAAATACCCCGCCTCTCCCTCCCCCAGCCTCCAGCCTCCCCACTCCAGCCTCCAGCCTCCCCGCAGGTCCTCCCAAGAGCTGAGCCAGCTGAGAGAGAAGCCTGGAAAACAGAGCCCGAAGGAAGGAGCCGCCCACTAAGATGCAGAGCAGGCAGGGAGGGGAGGGGTGGATGGGGGTGGGGGTGGGGTAATGGGCCCAGGGCCAGCCCCCAGGGGGGCAAACCCCTCCTCTCTTCTGCCACCCCTCCTCCTGTAATTATATAACACACCAGGCCCCTGCAAGGCTTTTGCCTTGAGAAGTGAGACAGGCAGGGCCTGCCTGTCCCTCCCCCTTACCCCCGCGCCCCCCCCCCTCTGCTTCCTGAGTCCTATAATCCCCAGGAGTCCTGGTAGGCAGCTCCCCTCCCTCTGTCACCTGCCTTCCGAGCCTTTCTACTCTGAGCTCATAATAAAACCTCCGGGGACTTGTCTACCAGGCCGCGCTCTTTAGGGGTTAAAAGGAGTTAAAAGATGCCTCTTTCCCGGCTAGACTGTTGTTTTAACCTGACAAGCTGGCTCCGAGTCTCCTCCGCACTCATCAGTGACTTCTCTTCCTCCTTCCTTGGGGGCAATGACCCTGAGGTTCAACTGAGCCTCAGAAGTGGAGGCTGCAGCAGGAACCGGTGAGGGAGGGTGTGGGAACACAGCAGCTAACAGCCCTGGAGCCGGCAGCTCCTTAGAGTTCCACTATGGTTACAACTGTGCCAGCAACCGGGCTGCTTTCACGCCCCTGGCCCTCACCAGCGCCCTTGGGGTGTCTGTCCTTGGTCCCATTTGCAGGTAGGGTGCCATTGAGGCTTGAGAGAATAACTGCCCATCCAGAATCTTAAGAAACAGAATGAGATTTGAACCCAGGTCAATTTTGGATTTTCATTTCTTGTCATTTCTCCTTCTGCATCCTCCTCTGGTTTATCAATTCAATTCTTTTCTCCAAATTTTTTTTTATTGTGGTGAAATACACACAACATGAAATGTACCATCTTAGTCATTTTAACATGTACAGGTTAGGGATATTAAATGCATTCATAATGTTGTGCAACCACCCCCATCGATCCCCATCACTTTTCATCTTGTAAAACTGAAACTCTGTGCACGTTCAACAGTAACTCCCCCCATTCCTCCTCCCTCCCAGCCCCCCACAAACACCATTCTCCTTTCTGCCTCTGTTAGTGTTTGACCTCCTGTAAGCGGAGTCACACAAGATCTGTCTTTCTGAGGCTGGTTTATTTCACTTAACACTGTGCTTTCAAGATGCATACAGGCTGTAGCACACACCAGAATTTTCTTTCTTTTTTAAGGCGGAAAAAACACTCCATGGTACATATATATCATGTTTTGCTTATTCATTCATTCAGTGCTGGACACTTGGATTGCTTCCACCATTATTGTGAATAATGCAGGGTCCTGTTTTTAATTCTTTGGAGTATATGCCCAGAAGTGGAACTGTTGAGTTATATGGTAAGACCACATGTGTCAAACACAAGGCCCGCGGGCCAAATCCAGCCCGCCAGGCCTTGCAATGTGGCCCGCACCGCGCTGTCATCACTGCACTCCGCTGTCAGTTTATGACATTGTCAGTTTATGACTGTTCAGTAAACCATTCGGCCCGCGATTTAGGCTGGATTTTAGATTTTGGCCCCTTCTCTGATTGAGTTCGATATCCCTAGGTAAGACTATGTATAATTTTTTGATGAACCTCCATACTATTTTCTATAGTGTCTATAACCATTTTACATTCCCACAAACAATACACAAGGATTCCAATTCCTTCACATCCTCACCAACATGTGTTATTTTGTGACCTTTAGAATTTTTTTATTTAACTTGCTGGAAGACATTGGTTAATAAAATAATACAGGTTTCAGGTGGACAATTCCATAATACATCATCTGTATATTGTATGTGTGTTCTCCACCCCAAGTCAAGTCTCCTTCTATCGCCATTTATCCCCCTTTACTCTCTTCTACTTCCCCCCATGCCCCTTGCCCTCTGGTAATCACCATACTATTGTCTGTGTCTATGAGGTTGTTTTTTTTTCTTAATCCCTTCACTTTTTTCACCCAATTCCCCACCCCCTCCCCTCTGACAGCTGTCAGTCTGTTTTCTGTATCTATGAGTCTGTTCCTATTTAATTGTTTATTTTGTTCATTAGATTGAACGTGTAAGTGAAACCATACGGCGCTTATCTTCTTTCTCTGACTGGCTTATTTCACTTAGCATAATGCTCTCCAGGTCCACTCATGCTGTCACGTATGTAAGGTAATTTTTGAGGAAACTCCACAGTGGCTGCACCAGTCTGCATTCCCACCAGCAGTGCACGAGGGCTCCTTTTCCTCCACATCCTCGCCCAACACCTATCATTTGTGGATTTGCTGATGACAGCCATTCTGACAGGTGTGAGGTGACAACTCATCGTGGTTTTAATGTCCACTTCTCTGATGATTAGTGCCGGTGAGCGTCTTTTCATATGTTGATTGGCCATCTCTGCGTCCTCTTTGGAGACCTGTCTGCTTAGATCCTTTGTTTGTTTGTGATTTTGGTGATGAGTTGTTTAAGTTCCTTATGAATTTTGGATGCGGACCCCTTATCAGATGTGTCATCAGGGATATGTCCGCCATCTCTGTGCTGTGCTCAGTGTGTAGCCTACTCCCGGGGTCGGTTGGCTGAATGGATACTGGGAAGTGGGACTGCTGACTGAATGTTCAACCTTCAGAATTCCTCTCCCTCTGGCCCCCCTTTCCTCCATCCTGCTCCCTCCCCACAAACTCCACGGGCTTGTGTCTCAAGACCACGGTTGGAACTTGCTTTGGGCCTGGGTATTTCCAGATAAGCACATCCAAGAGGCCTGCCAAGAAAAAGACCGGTGGGAAGTCCAGAGCAGAAGCGGAGGGCACCGATGCTCCAGGGAGGGGAGCCTGAGCCGTTAGAATGAAACTTCCGGGAGGCCAGGCAGGCGGAGGGCGGAGCGGAGCCATCAGTAACACTGGCTCAGCCAAATGCAATAAGGTCTAATTGACCCTCATTAGATTTATTCACATTACAAAGAGAAAGCTGTTTGCTAATGAGGAAGGCTTTATTCCCCAAATTTCAGATCACGAATTCATTTCCCCTCTTCCTTGCCGATTTGGCACATTTTTAAACGCCTCGGTTAAAACAATTATTAATCCTAAATCAAATGTCCCTGACAATTAATCCCTCAGGAGCCGAGGAAAATGGCTACTGCTGCTTCTTAACCTCATTCTCCCGATGGCCACGTTGTTATTTTTCTCTCTCTAATGCTACTGGTGAGCCATATTAAAGCAGGAAGAAATATGCGCTATGTTAAAGAGAAGGACATAAATACAAATAAAATAGAGACAGTAAACATGCTTGTTAATTAGGCCACAGGCTGGCGTATTTAGTCTTGTTACTTTGTACTCCGGTTAAAGGATTAAATTTTAAAATGAAAGGGCAAAACTTGTGTTATTAGCTGTGTGCCTCATCTGTAAAACACGAGTAATAACTGCACCTCATAAATCGGTGCAGGGTTTAAATGGGTTCACCTATAGAAGATCCCAGATTACCCAGAGCAACGGGTCCGAGCCACTGTTACCATTATTCTCCCCTGTAAGTTCCTTCGGGGCATTTCAATTAATATTTTGGCATTATGTCAACTGATATTTTTCAAATATTCATTGAACGTTTAATGTGGAGAGGCTCTGGGAAACTAAATGTCCCATTAATAAATGTGTATTTTTTTCATTGGAAAAAGAAGCAATTACTACACACATCTTTGCTATACGCAATTTTATGGACCAGAAAAACTGGGCAGCCTTTTAAATGGTGTCACTATTTAGGTCATAAACCCTTCGTCCCATTATACATTTTTCTGTCTCACAATTTCGGCCACCAGAAGCTGCTAACTGCAGCTGTGGCCAGCTGACCGGACGTGCAGACGATGGCCGTGGCCCTGGTGTGTCCACCTGGGACACATACATGACAGAAACACACCACAGAGTGCAGCCCGGCCTGGCCACGTGCCTGTGCTCACAGCCCTGCCTCTCCTGGCAGGAAGAGGGCCCATTCCTTTGTATCGATTGTCACAAACCTTGGAGAGAGAGCAGAGTATTTCCAACTGAGGGACAGTCTTTGTCTTTCCCCCAGAAAGAAGCCTGGTTTACATTTTACCACTCACACACGCCGCCGCCATAGAAACCTGAGCCAGTGGGCGGCACACTTTGTAAGGAATCTGTAGGCATTGCTCACTGATTGCACTTCTGACCAGTTGCCCCAATGCCCCCCCCCCCCGCCCCGTCTTTACCTTAGCCTCAGATGACCCCTCAAACCAACGCCTGCCTCATTAACACTCTTCTCAGATTCTCCATCTAATTATTTCTCTGTCTCATTATTCCTGCTGAGCCCACAAGTTGCTTCAACACAGGGTCAGTGCAACCTGTAGGAAAGCAAGGGGAGGAAGGTGGAGGCTGGGGTGAGGGTGGGGGTGGGGGGGGAGTAGATCAGGGTCCGGAGGCGGGTTTCACTCGGAGGTAGAAGTGATTCTCGGAGGTGGGAGTGATTCTCGTTCCAGTAAAATCTGTGCCATCCGCTCTCGGAGGTAAACTGGAGCACCTCCCTGCGGGCAGTCACCTTGATGGGCAATTTCTATCCTTATCTCTCTCCGTCCTCACAGCCACTTTTGGGGGCAGGTATCTGTGCAGCTCAGAGGGAGAGGTCTCGCCAAAGTAAGAGCTTTCTTCTCATGTGACACGAAGTGCAGAGAAGCAGCTGCCCAAGGCCTGTCCAGCCGCTGGAGGAACCATCCGGAACCCGGGATCCCGCTTCCATCCTCCTTGTCACAGAATGGCCACCCCTCCCCCCAGAAGGAAACGGGAGGGCAGGGAGAGAAAGGCACGTGCCAGCCGAGTCTGTCCCAATTTATGAAGAAAGCAGCATCTCTCCTGGAAGGCACCCCAGCTGTCTGTCGGTCACATCTCATTGGTGGGAACGGACCATGTGATCACCCCTGGGTGCAAGGGAACCTGGGAAGGAGGCACCTTATCTGGGACATTGTGGCTTCCAATGGTCCGGGTTCCATCGGCAAGAACTAAGGAAGGAGGGATCGGAGTCGAGGAGAAGCGTGCCTGCCTCGGTGCTAATATTCCTGTTTTCCTGATGAGCTAACAATGGTGGAGAAGCTTCAATACCTACTCAAGGCCATGCACCTGGTCCCCGGAGGAGCCAGAGCCATCTGCTCATGTGGCCCGGCGCGGTGGGCAGGGGCAGGATAGAGCCCAGCCACTGTTCCCTCACCAGACACGGCCGAAAGGCCGGTGGCAGGAACGATTCATCTTATGTGGCCCTGGGTGGACTCTCTCGTTTATTTGCCAGTGAGATGGATATAATTTGTGCTTTACCTGTTTTGCTGATGGAAAAGCGGTCCAGTGAATTAATCCAACTATTTCCTTCGTTGGTGGTTGAACAGGAGCAGCGCCAGCCTGGCGATGAGCTGAAGGGGGATGAGTGTCCCCCCTGTTGGTGACACAGCCCTGCTCCAGGAATGAAATCCTAGAAAAGTCACAGAAGCAGATCACCACCGGGGTCAAACAACATCTCCATCATGTTTCCTCGATGAGGTTGACTCAGGAATTAACAATAACTTCCGGGGGCTCCTGCTCATGGGGCTGTGACTATTCGGAGAGGTGGGAGGTGCCCAGGCAGAGTGGGCTGGAGGGTCACTCGGTTCCCTTTTGGGGGACGGTATGCACCCACTGGCGGGAAGGAAGGTCTGCAGTGACCTGTCTAATTTCACAACCACGTGGGCTGCACAGTGACTGTAGCAGCCACACACGGGCCTCAGGCCTGGGTTTTCTAACGGGTTCTCTCTCCTATCACACCTGTGGCCTTATTTTTCTTTTTTATTTTTTTTCTATTGGCCACTTACATTCACCAGTTCACTGCAGTCTCTCCTTCACCTCATACTACACAGTCAGTCCTCACTTAGCCTCACCTGTAGGTTAAGTGAAACAACATGTAATGAAACCAATTTTACCACAGGCCAATTGATATAAACAAGAATTAAGTTCCTACAGCATCTTACCAAAGTCACAACGAAATAACGCAACGTGAGGACCTGCTGTATCTATTAACAGCCTTGGGTCCAAGTTCGGGCTAGAGGAGTCACAGACTCCCAGCAGAAATCTACAGTGGCTATCAGCACGGAAAGGCGGATCCAGGGCCAAAAACACTGCCCACCTCTGACTTCTTCTCCCACCACGTGCCTCGGTCCCCGAGCATCTCAGCCTCTGCTGGGCCTGCCCTCTCCTCTTACCACGACCTCCACCAGATCAGCCCCTTCTCCTCCCAGCCCATCCCTGGCTCGGAAGGACAGGATTAGGATCCAAAGGGCTCCCGTAGGATCCAGTTCTATCCAAAGTCAGAACCAGCCACCCTGGAGGGGCATAGTGGATTTCTTAAAGTTATCATCTAAACTGGGAAATGTAAGAGGAGAAGGTGGAGTTGTTAATATTTACACAAGAACAATGAGCATACACGAGAGGCCGTGCTCACCCCCAGAGAGGTTAAGGTATTCACTAAAAAGGAAAAGGATGCATCTTAGAATCATAGAGGTTGGCCGAGTCCCTTCATTATTTTCCCCTCCTGCCCAGAGGGCAGTGTGGGGCTCCCCAGTCCTGGGGGACAAGAGTGACGATCCAAGAGTGGGGTAACCGAGGGCCAGTCTACACCCCACTCAGCCATTTCTAGATCCCAGCAGAACAGCATATGGTCGGCACTCGATAAATATTTATTGAATCAAATTCGGTCTGCATGTCCCCTCTGCATCTTCTCTGCAAGTCTACCAACTGGAAAGCACTTTGCAAACCGTGCCTGAGCCAGCACACAAGCATCATCACCTCTCTCGGAAACCTCCTGGGACTTGGATTCGTTTTGAGAAACCCACCAGAATTAGGGAGTCCTCCGAAAGGGTGTGAAGATGAAGAGAGTCGGTGATCAATACATTTTTGCTGACTAGTGTGTGCAGCTCGGGTGCTGACTGGTACCAAGTGAGCAGGCCCCATCAGACGTGGAAGGCAACGAAGTGGCCCACTCCTTGGGCGAGACTCACTTGAAATCTCTCTCAGAAGAGAGAGGCTACGAGAGGAGCTTCCGCTTCCCAGAAGCATTGGCAGGGCTTGCTAATTAAAGTTAAAAGCAAATGTCTGAGTCACACTTCCTGGCTCCCTGGCTCCCTCCTTTTGGTCCCCACTTATTTCTGAGCCACGCGCTTCTCCGCTGGAAAACACTGCGGATCACACGTTTGACACGAACGTAGACGCTAATGATTTGACATTTCTTCAACCAAATCTGAGGATTTGTCTGTGGTGCAAATAAATATGTGCTCCGGGCTGGGATTTTCCCAGGGAAGCCATTGGGAGCTTCCCACACGTGTTTTCTCCTTTTTCGTCAGAAACACTAAGGTTTTCAGAAATGCCGGGTGAGTGTTAAGGGGGAAGAGACTCAGCGAACGTGGCAAAATAGGAAGAGTAGGTGACGCTGTGCGAAAGACATGTGGGAGCCCAGGGAAATAGTCTTGCAACTTTGCAGTAGGTCTGAGATTTTGTCCTAAATAAAAGGGCATATTTTTTTTAAATATATATTTAATTAATTTTTTACAGAGAGGAAGAGAGAGGAATAGATAGTTAAAAACATGGATGAGAGAGAAACATCGATCAGCTGCCTCCTGCACACCTCCTACTGGGGATGTGTCTGCAACCAAGGTACATACCCTTGACCAGAATCGAACCTGAGACCCTTCAGTCTGCAGTCCAACGTTCTATCCACTGGGCCAAACTAGTTAGGGCATAAAAGGGCTAGTTTTTAAAAGGCTCCGAGGTGGGGTGAGCAGTTGGCATGCTGGGGTACCCGAGGAAAGAGGGTGAAGTGGTGGCACTGATTTTCAAGCTCAGGTGTGGCCTCTCCTTGTCCACAGAGCACGTCTCCAAGCAGACCCTTGGGTCCCGCCCAGAGCACTTCAACATCACCCGCAAGGTTCTCCACCTCTGCCCGTCTCCGAAGCATCGCTAATGGACCCATCTACTAGGAGGTACCTTGACATTTGACTTACGACTCTCCCTCTTTCTCTGTTTGCTTTCAAAGTTCTAAGTGGTTTTCTAAACTTGGCAGAGTCCGAATCAGCCTCTCAAGGCAGAGTTGTTAACGCAGAGCCCTATGGCCTTGCACTTTGCATCGGCGAGTCCCATTATGTCTTCCCAAGCTTCCTTCCTCGGGGCTGCTCCATTAATATTGCATGTCTTGGCAGAGGACCTCGGAGTAAGTGCTTGTAGAAATGGGCACGTCACGTGGCCCTTCCCGTGGGCTTCCTCAAGAGAGCATCTTTCTAGCCTACTGAGCTCACACACTAGCAGGGGTCCACTCAGCTAGACCCACTGGCCCACCTGGGGGGAAGCCACATTCCCGGAAGCTGTAGCCACCCAGATGCAGCGAGGGACCTGGGGAGGGCGAAGCAGAGGAAAAAATTAAGAGAGATGAACAGAAGAGTAAGTAGCACCAACGTGTATTCAAGATGGAGAATGTAGAAGAGATGGATACAAATCATATTTAAAGAATTAAAGAACATGAATTCTTAGATTAAAGAACTTTATAGCTCAAAGAGATTAAGTAGAAATAAGTTCACACCTTGGTACGGCAGTGTACCAAGTACAAACAGAAACCTTAAAAGCTACCTGAGGTAAAAGGAAGATTGCCACCAATGTGCCGCCTCTTGTTTGGGAAGTAGACTTCTTAGGAGCAGCTGTGGATGTCCAAAGGCAACGGGGCACCTTCCACATGCTGAAGGGCGGTTCACTCTCAACCGGAATTCTAACCTCGCTAAACTAGTACTCAGGAGTGCCAGCAAAATCGTAGATGCTGAGAGAATAGCTAACGTGTGTGTACTTCCGCAGAAAAATAATGAGTTTCCAATAGTGGGATGGAAGAGCCACTGATCAGCAAAATTACTTGTTAAGTCTTGGCAAATCTAGATGAGTGTTTTTAAACTTGACCTGACTGTGATCCCTTTGGAGTGATGGACTGCTCCACTCCACTCATGCTTGTAATAAGAATTAGAGAATGTGCCGAAACCGGTTTGGCTCAGTGGATAGAGCGTCGGCCTGCAGACTGAAGGGTCTTGGGTTCGATTCTGGTCAAGGGCATGTACCTTGGTTGCGGGCACATCCCCAGTGGGGGGTGTGCAAGAGGCAGCTGATCGATGGTTCTCTCTCATCAATGTTTCTTTTTTTTTTTTTTTAAATATATTTTATTGATTTTGTACAGAGAGGAAGGGAGAGAGATAGAGAGTTAGAAACATCGATGAGAGAGAGTCATCGATCAGTTGCCTCTTGCACACCCCCTACTGGGGATATGCCTGCAACCAAGGTACATGCCCTTGACCGGAATCGAACCCGGGTCCCTTCAGTCCCCAAGCCGACGCTCTATCCATTGAGCTAAACCGGTCCCGGCTCTCATCAATGTTTCTAACTCTCTATCCCTCTCTCTTCCTCTCTGTAAAAAATCAATAAAATATATTTAAAAAAAAAAAAAAGAATTAGAGAATGTTTTTTGTTGGTTTGGTTTGTTGCCCATATATAGGTGTTCCAAAAAAAATGTTGAATGATTATAAAGTCAGTGTTTATAGCATACAGTTCATTTTCAAATTTTAAAAGAATCTACAGAAATGGATAATTTTGTTTTGTTTTGTTTTTTGTTAATGCCTGTTTTCAAACTGATGACCATACTGGTCCAGGCACTGCTGATAATGCAAAGGAATGGAATTACGAACATTAAGAATTATTTCGTTTGGTATTTGTGCGCCTTCAATTTGTCAACTGTTGCTGGTTTTGTACTGTAAACTTTATCTTTTGTGTATCCCCATAAAAAAGTCTAGTGGATAAATTTTCTTTGTTCAAGGTTTAGTCTGGCTTCACCCATTATTTCAAATCAGTTGAACCTGAAAGGAGTGAAAATTAAGTGAGTTATTTTTGTTGCCCCCCCCCCCAAAAAAAATGTATGAATGATTATAAAGGAGGTATTTGTACTTCAACTGCATTTTCAAACTTCCAGTAGCATTTTTTGGATGAATTTCCTTTGTTCAAAGCTTAGCCTGGATGAAAAGAAACATCAATTGAGCTCTCAGCTGTTTACGTGCGTCTACATAATTTGGGGACATCCTGTGTGTTAGGAGACCTAAATTTTTGCAAAAGACATTAGTTTTAGTCTTCCTCAGTTTGGGGGCAGAGTATGTCCTCCCAAACCCCTGAGCTCCAATGAGACTGGAAACTGTCCCCCTCACTCGCCTCTGCCTCCCCCACTCCAGGATTTGGAACTTGTATATATGCTCCACACTTTTTTTGCTGAATAAATAAATGAACGTGATCAATATGTATAATCTTGAGTTTGATTGGTTTTAAAATCACCTCTTGTCTCCTGACCTCACTTGTTCTGCCCCTGAATTCTCCTAACCTTTCTTGGGCTCTGATACCTCCTGCCCTCTCTCCAAAGCTCTGAATCCCACTCCTGCCTGCCCTCTGTGGATACTCCATCACCCCACCCCCAGGTCTGCAGACGGCTGCCCCCAGGTCTGGTCTGTGCCTCTCCTCTGGGCTGTCATTGCGCATAGATGTCAACTTGTTCTGCCCCAGCTAATGACTTTAAGGTGACTTGTTTGAGAATTAATGGGGGAAGTAAGAACAGGAGAGGAGAGAAGAGAAGAAGAGAAAAGAGGAGAGGAGAGGAGAGGAGAGGAGAGGAGAGGAGAGGAGAGGAGAGGAGAGGAGAGGAGAGGAGAGGAGAGGAGAGGAGAGGAGAGGAGAGGAGAGGAGAGGAGGAAGAGAAACAAGCTATTTTTTTTGTTTGTTTTTTAATCAACTCTGTCTCGTTCACAAAAACTATTTCACCCTGAATCGAAATCTATTTTATTCATGCAAGTTCCTTCCGTCTGGAATGACTTCTGCCCTTGTCTTTAGAAATTCTAGTCATCCTTCAACATAGAGGACAAGTGTCTCTGGAGCTTTCTCTGATACCACACACACACACACACACACACACACACCCCTGCACACACACACACACGCACACACCCCTGCACACACGCACGCACACACCCCTGCACACACACACACACACACACACACACGCACACACCCCTGCACACACACACACACACACACCCCTGCACACACATGCACACATGCACACACACACCCCTGCGCACACACACACACACACACACACGCACACCAACAGAAAACTGGTTCCCTGGTTTCTCTGGGACCCAGAGCCCTGTGCACAGGCTTCTGCCATAGCACTGAAGCAGCCACAGGATGGCAGATCGCCTGTGGGCTCCACAGGCCTGTGAGTTCTGTAAAGGCGGAGTCTTCCTTCGCTGGCACCTAGCACAGGGCTGGCACGTAGCAAGTGTCGAGGGAACTGTCCCATCCTTTCAGGGAGCACCAGCCATCCTGGTGTGGGAGAGCTGGAGTTTCTGCACTCCTAGGTAGTAGGTGTCTTTCCTTTTGACGTAAACGTAGCTGGATGGCTTCCAGATAGCAACCGTGTTCGTTCCGGATGCAGATATGTTCTCGGGCACAGCAGGGGGCTGATTTAACCCAACCTTATGGCGACTACCAACAGCGACCAGGAATTCACACACACACACACACACACCCCTGCCTGCTCATGAGCACTCTGCCACTCAGCAGATTAATTGCTATGGCTCATCAGTAAAAAAAAAAAACAAACTGTGCGTTTTTAGCCCCTGTTAGATTATAAATAAATTAACATAACAAGATTTTCAATGCAGAAAACAATGCCCAAGTATCAAGAACGGCATAAAGAAACCCATGAGCAGTTATAGAGGAAGGATCCAGTACAGCCCACAGGAATCTTTCTAACCCCAGATTCCCGAGCAAGAAAAAAAAGATCTCCAAATGTTCAACGCTGGAACCCTATTTATTTATTTTTAAAGTTATTTTGTTCTTTTTCGAAAATATATTTTTATAGATTTCAGAGAGAGAGAGAAACATCAATGATGAGAGCGAATCATTGATCAGCTGCCTCCTGCACGCCCCGCATTGGGGGTCAAGCCTGCAGCCCGGGCATGGGCCCTGACTGGGGATCGGACCTTGACCTCCTGGTTTATAGGTCTACGCTCAACCCCTGAGCTCCGGCCCGGCTGGAGTGCATATAAACCTCTATCCTGTCATTTTCAATCCAGAAACCCAGGCTGCCCTGGCATTCAGCGTCCAGCAGGCTCAGAACATGGCCTTGTCCATCATTTTGCATTTAGTTTCTCTGTTACATACACACACCAGAGCCGACCCCGCCCTCCGCAATCTCCTTCTGCCTCTCTCCTTTCTTCTCCAGATTGCTCCTCCTCAGCGCCGGGTCCGCAGATCTGGCTCCGTTCCAAGTTTCGTGGAACATCTGGAACAATTTTTCTATTGTTCTCGCTCTGAGTTTGAAAACCACAAATAACTTTGCTCAGTACCATTTCCCCTTAATTTTTAAACCTCCCTAATCTCAGATATCTGTTCCTCGAGCTTCTGACTCATGTATACCTTACTCATCAAAGTGCTTTTACCGCCCCCCCCATTACCCTCTCCCCCCACCCAGCTTTTTAATGAGCCATTTGCTACCCAAGATGCCCCGGGCAAAATCTTTGCGGCCTTTGTCAGCATCTTTCCACCTTTGCTTCTTCCAGCTAGGCAGATCTTCGGCAGAACGAAGGAACAGGCATCCGGAAGCCACAGCACCCACCCCCCTCCCCACATCGCCACCCGAGAAAAGAGGGGGGCCCTTCAGGGTCCTGACAGCAAAGCAGCCTCCTGTACGCCAGGCCGAGGACCGTCAGTGCCGTGGGGTAACGTATGCAGCGAACCTGGGGTGATGACGTGAAAGCGGGCTTTTGTATACAATGAAAGCGTACGTCACCAATCTCACAGAACCACTTTCTTCAGCATTTTTTGTTGTGGTCAAATAGGAACAGCATAAAAAGCACCGACTTCACCATTTTCAAGTGGTAATTCAGTGCCGTACATTCACATCATTGGGCAGCCATCACCGCTACCCAGTTCCGGAAATTCTTCGTCTTCCCAAACGGAGATGCGGTCCCCATCGAACACCAACTCCCATTCCCTTCTCCCCCCGCCCTGGGAACCACTATTTTGGTTTCTTTCTCTACGAATTTGACCATGCTAGGCATTGCATGGAACTGGAATCATATACTAGTATGTGTCCTTTCGTGTCTGGCTTCGTTTACTTAGCAGGATGCCTTCAAGGTTCACCAGCGTTTTAGAATGCCACCCCCTTTCAGGGCTGAGTATTATTCCGTTGCGTGCACATGCCGTTTTGTCTGTCCGTTCACTGGTCAACGGACATTTAGGCTGTTTCTACCGCCTGGCCGTGGTGAGCAAGGCGGTGATGAACACGGGCGCGCAGATCTGTGTTCGGGCCTCTGCCTCAGTTCTTTTCGGTGTGCATCTAGGGGTGGAAAGGCTGGGCCCTCTGGTAAGTCTATTTTTAATTTTTTGAGGAACCACCAAACTGTTTTCCAGAGCAGGCTGCACCATGTCACATTCCTACCAGCAATGCTGAATGGTGTGTTTTTTTAACTGCCTAGATCAGTGGTCGGTAAATCGCAGCTGGCGAGCCACATGTGGCTCTTGGGCCCCATGAGTGTGGCTCTTCCACAAAAATACCATGGCCTGGGCGAGTCTGTTTGGAAGAAGTGGCGTTACAAGAAGTTTAAATGTAAAAAATTTGGCTCTCAAAAGAAATTTCAATTTTTTGCACTGTTGATATTTGGCTCTGTTGACTAATGAGTTTGCCGACCACTGGCCTAGATTATTAACACCAATAGAACCCACCCAACAGGAATACCAGGGAAGATCTATTTGGTCCTGAGAAGGGAACAGGGGCCGAGGAGGCTCCCACATCTCCTCTGGGTGCAGGACATCGGTCATTCAAGAAATAGCCTTGTAAGTGAAGTGGGATTTGAGGTTTCAGAACGTCTTAGAGAAACTAAGAAATCCATCACATTTTCAGCAAGCATGAATTTATGGACCTCAGGAACTTTCTTTCTTATGTATTCTCTTGTCAGACAGTCATTCACGGCCAAACACAGGTGTTCTGACTAGATTGCATTTTTTAAGATATCCATATATCTGTTAATCATATCTCAGAGCAGTCCATATGTACACTCTGCTCCCCACCAGCTAAGCCACTTGGTGAATCTTTGTTTCCGATTTGGCAGCATCTCGTTCCTCAAATAGCAAATAGCCCCTGGCCTCCTCCAGGCTGTCCTCAGGTTTCACCATTGCTCCTCCCCTGTGCTCATGCCCAGTCCCTCAGGGGCCCCAGGTTGGTCCACAAGGTCATTGTCTCTAAGGGGGACCCTCCTCAGTGGCACCAGCTGACCAGTGGGAGGAGCTTAATGAACTTCCTGGGAAAGCTTTGCATGGGTTTGCTGAGCAAAGGCTGTGCTTTACAGGTCAGCTCTGCACCGGCCCGGCCTGTGGTTCTCTCCATCGCTGCTGATACCGTAACCCACCTCACCTCCAGGCAACTCCTCCGGCCAAGGAGCAGATTCCTGTCTGATCGGGGACACAGAGAGGGTAGGGAGTGTCCTACAGCAGGAGGAGTCCCTGGGAAGGGGGGCCCCACATGGTGTGAGTCAGGAACTAGTGCCAGTCCCTGTCCATACCCCTGTCCACCGGCTCCTTGTCTGCACGGGTGACCCCCACTCAGCCTGCCGGTTCTGATTACTTTTTCTCATGGGGGCGAGGGGGGCGGTTGAGTAACCGCAGACAGATGAGCCTCGCGGGCTGTGAACGGGACCGCGGTGGCCCATTTCACAGGCACTTAGGAGGGAGCCAAGTAAACAGTGAGGCCATTTCCTACGGCCACATCACAGACACGCGGGGCAGGTTGCATCTCAGTGATGGCAGGGAACTTGGAAAACTCCGGGGCGAGGCAAACCACAGCCACAAATAATTACACACACACACACACACACACACACACACCCCGTCTCAGCGTGTGGAGGGCTTCCCACAGTCTCAAAACAAGAGCTCCCAGCTCAGCCGGTGGTCCCCAAGCAAGGCCAGAAAGCCAGGGTGGGAGCGACTGGAAACGAGACAGGACCGTGGGAGATAGGGGACAGTCAGTCAGGAAGTCGAAGGTGCTGGGGACCAGGTAATGGGCAGAAACACCTCGCATGGCCGACAGAGTTACACGTTGAAAAGACATCATTTTGGGATCAACCGGACATAGGTTTACTACATTCCTGCTCTGCTTCTGTCTTCTTGTTTTGTTTTTCTTTTAAAATTTATTTTATTGATTTTTTTTACAGAGAGAAAAGGAGAGGGATAGAGAGTTCGAATCATCAATTAGCTGCCTCTTGTACACCCCCTACTGGGGATGTGCCTGCAACCAAGGTACATGCCCTTGACCGGAATCGAACCTGGGACCTTTCAGTCCGCAGGCCAATGCTCTATCCACCGAGCCAAACCGGTTTCAGCTGCTTCTGTCTTCTTTGGAGATTTCCCCACACAGACTCTGACACCAGGCGCTGGTGCGGGTCATTGTTTTGGGAGCTAACCCCAGGAAACGCCTGTTGGGGTGGGAGGTACGAGAAAGCAAAAGATGCAGAGGGAGTTACCCGGCAGTTAGCTCTGCGGGAATGAGGCGCAGGCTTGTTCCCAGCCAGAGGCGAAGGAGCCGGGGTGTGTGTGTGTGGCCACCCGTCCCTCTCCATCACACCCATTGCCCTGGTTTCCCATCCCTGCCTCACTCTCCGCAGCTCCCTGCCCACAATGACTCCCTGCCGCCAGATCCCCATCTCAGGGTCAGCTTTAGGAGGAACCCAAGCGAAGGGACCCTTGGATGCCTTCTGAATGCTCACCGGATAGCTGGTGGCTAAATCCGAAATCAAACCTGGACCTCTCGACTAGGCAGCCGAGAGTTCCTTCCACGGTGCGAGAACAAGAACCAGGGAACCTTTCTCAGACCACTGCTTTGTCAACAAACTGCAACCCTGAGGCTCTCGGCCTGATTTCTGAATCAAATCCTGGGCCCGCAAAGAGTGAATGGCGCAGATTAAAATGCCACGAAGACTGAGGCCGTGCATTACAGATAATAACCAGGACTGGTTTTGCTAATGAATGGAGCCTGTGCCGTCTCCTGCCCCAGCCATTCCTGGAGCGGCTGCTTGGCTTGGTCTTATTGGTTTTTATCTTTATTAGGATGCTGGGCACCTGGGTGGGAGCTGCTGCACGGAGCAGGCAAAAGCTCCTCCCGCTGCTGTCAATCCCAGAGACCGTCCACTCTAAGGCCAGAACGGACACCTCAAGGTCATCCATTGACCTTGAAGCACAGGAAGTGGGCACAGCCGGCCTCTCACAGCCAAGTGCCACCATCCATTCCCTGTCAAACACATGTATGGGTAAACTGAGGCAAATGCCTGCGAACTGGCCAAGAATCTGGGGTGGGCTTCTTTCACAGGAAAGGAGCAGAAGGGGGTGACAATCAGGCTGGGCCAGATGGAGATCTTAATAAAGCATGACCCCCGAGATCCTGCCCCGCCTACCCCCAGCTGGCACCTCCTTAGCTTCTGCATCCCCAGCGCTGGGTTGCGTATACAGCTGCCCCCATCAGACTTGGTGTCTCCAGCTCCTCAAGGCAAGGGGGGCTTCACCCCTGGGCGGCTGCACCCGCCCCTGCTCTGGCTCACACCTACGCCCCTCCTCACGCTTCCTTCGGCCTCCTCGGGAGAGCGAGGGTTACGAAAGAGCAGGAAGGAAGAACAAGAGTGGGGGCGGAAGTCTTCAATAACGATCTGGGATTCATCTCTTTAAGATGGCAGACTCCTTAAATTTTCATACGATGTGGTGATTAAGCGCCGCTGGTGCCAGAGGCTTACGGGAATGCTCAGAGCGCGGCCCTGGGGGCAGCAAGGGAGGCCTATCCCCGCCGGCCTGGGAGCCCGCTTCCCCGTCTGAAGCCCAAGGACAGCACGGGCCCCTGTGGGCCCCCTCCCGCTTTCCTAGCCACCAGCCATCCGTCTCCCAGCCCTGCCGGCTTGGCCTGGAAGGTGGGAGCGTGGCGGGGGCAGGGCGGCGAGTGCCCTGCGTCCTGGCAGTTTCTTCGGGAAGCGGAGAGGTCGGTGACTGTTCTGGAATACCAAGGGCCAGCCCAGTGACGGGAGCCAGGCTCTCCTAATGCTATTACCCGGCGGGCGGGCGGGCGGGCGGGCGGACAGAGGGCTGTCTACTGGCAGCCTCCCGGAGGCGGGCACAGGAGCTGCAGAGCCTGTGATGGATGAGCTGATGGGCAGGCAGCCGAGCAGGGGAGGGGGCTTTGCTGCAAGAACAGCGGGTCTGAGCTGCCCAGACTACAGCCCAGGGCACCCACACGGGGAGCGTCCTTTGTGTCTGTGCAACACAACTCAGGTTAGCTCTCAACGGGGTGGCGATTGCTCTGAGCTTTTAGGCACCAGATACAAGAGGCCAAGCCCCGAAGCACAGGTACCTTTCGAGTCCCTGCGTGGAGCACATCTGCCCACATCCTGTTGGTCAGCGTGTCACAGGGGCCAAGCCCATATTGCAAGGCTGGAGAAGTTAATACCACCTCTTTCTCTTATTGTTTTTAAAAACGTATTATATAGGTTTTTATTGATTTCAGAGAGAGGAAGGGAGAGGGAGAAAGGGATAGAAGCATCAATGATGAGAGAGAATCATTGATTGGCTACCTCCTGCACGCCACCCCCCTCCCCAAACTGGGAATCAAGCCCACAACCCGGGCATGTGCCCTGACTGGGAATCAAACTGTGACCTCCTAGTTCATGGGTCAACACCCAACCATAGAGCCACACCGGCTAGCCAATACCATCTCTTCCTTGATGAGGAGTAACAAAAGTTGCATTGCAAAGGGGACCAGTAAGGGGTGGCTAGGATTATTTAAGCCATCTTTGCAGTCTACCGCACACCGGCTCTTGCCTCCATGATTCCAAAGTCCTCCCAGATTATTTTTGTCTCATGCCAGCTCCTCACCCACGCTGGCTCAGACTTACACTTTGAAAGATCCCTCTGAGGGAGATGAGTGGTGGCAGGGAGCGGGACTGAGGAACTGGGTCTGCTGTTGTGAGGTGCCCGTCCTGCCTGTGAAGGGGTGTGCTGTTACTTGAAAGCAGACTTGAATTCGTGGTAAGTGCATATTGCTAAGCTCTAGGGCAACCACAGAAAGAAAATGTTTTTAAACAAGTGTAATTGATGTGCTCAGGGAGAAGACAAGATGGAACCCTATAAAATGCTCGGAGTCAGAGAAGGCAGAAAAGGGGATAATTTTTGTTAAAGCACCAAAAGGTAGGAACAACAAATAGAAAATAGTTATAAACAGAGTAGTCATTCATCCAGCTATGTTCATATTCACGTTAAAAGTGAGTTGTCTAAATACATCCATTCCAACAAGAGTTTTATCTACAGATGGAATGGATAAAAAAAAAAAAAAGACCCCACTGTAGGCATCTTGTCTACAAGAAACCCACTTTAAACGTTCGGAAGATCATTTCAGAGCCACCAGCTCTGTGCTCAGCAACTCCTGGGGGCTGCCACCAGCCCACAGGACAGGGTCCAAGGCCCCTAGAATGACATTTTGTGGGTCTCAGAGTCTGGTCTCCCCCTGCCTGCTCAGGTCCCGACACCCCAGAAGTCTAAGGCACTGCCACTCACGTCTGTGCCTCCATGCCTTCCCACCTTCTCTTCCCTTCACCTGGAAATCTTAGCTCTCTCTTCGTTCCCTTGATAAACAGCGGTAGACTCATCGTGTAAGAATTTAATCAACAAAAACAGTCTCATGGAAGGAGACTGTCTGAGATGCTAAGCCGGGAATCGAACTGTGAGGGCTTCTGGGATCAAGTGCACGGTCCAAGGAGCAGGATCTGGGGTGTGGGGGGAAGACCAGGAGATGGAGCCAGCCATGGTATTGCACTTAAAGGGGTAAGATTTCCCCGAGACCATTCCAACGCAGACGCATTGCTTTCATTGTAGATGGTCAAAGGCACTTTTAAGTATTTGCTCTCTGAAGAGCTGCGCCCTGCCCAGGGCAGTTAGAGGCGCAGGCGTCCAGTTCCTTACCCCCACCCCAACCCCGAGAGATTGTGTGTGTCTCTCACTCTGACTCAGAGGGTCTCGGCCACGGATCTTTCCTAGTGCCGCTCCATGCTCCTGAATTGTTACAGGATTCTGCTCTTCTGAGCAAACTGAAAGTACGGTCTCTATGGCTGAGAGGTCCTTCCCACCCCGATAAAAATTCCAAGAGCAGGGTGGAGTGTCCAGCAGGGAACCATGCAGATGGCAAAAGGGCTGGCACATGGGTGCCCAGGACCCATCTATATGGTTTTGCTGGTTTCCCTGCTGGATTCCGTGGTGCTTCCAGCTGCGCGGGAGATCTCCAAGGGAGAGACAAAGCGATTTGGGGTGGGGGCAGGCAGACAGAAGGAGCTGTCAGAGCTGATAACTGAATTGCTGGGTTGAGGCATTTTCCACTGTTTTGTTTTTCTTTTCTTTTGCATTTCAGGATACAGGAAGGGGGTGGGAGTGTTACTTGGAAAGGAATTCTTTTTAGCTCAGGAAGAAGTCCAGCATCACTTTGACCTTGACTTGTGCTTGTTACAACTGGGAGCATCTCCTGGCCTGGAGGCCCCTGGGCAGGGAAGGCCTGTGCCCGCAGGCAGCTCGCAGGCACCAGTCCCGGGGAGCAGGCTCCGTTTCGCCAAACCAAAAGCACTTCGCAGGCGCCGGAGCATAGAGTTAAGATAAAGGACGGGGCTTCCGCCGACACTGAACCGGGGAGGACTTCAGAAGGTAGCAGGCAGGCTGAGCTGGAAGAAAGAGCGGCCGAGGTGGGGTTCCGGTGTGGGATGCTCTCAGGGAAGCAGGAGGAGCAGGGGAAGCAGCTGAGCAAGGACTCGGTTTCAGCTGGAGACCATCTCAGACGGTCCCCTCAGGGCGCTCAGAGCATGGCTTGCACCCGTGTTGTCCCCCTTGAGGCAAAGGGGCTTCGTAATCCCATGACAGCCAGTCATCCGCCAGGTGTGTGGGGGCCAAGGTGACTTGTAGCCTCAGGGGAGGTGAAAGATGCGGGGGGGCAGGGGGGCTATACCTTAGGCCGAAGCCGTCCTGGGGAGGGGACAGCGAGTGCCCTTCGCAGCCCACACCCTCAGCAGCCAGAGGACAGGGCACTTGCGCTGTAAAGGGATCTGAGTGGGGCACCCACAGCGCCCCCTATGGGAGGAAACACCCAACCTCAGACTGTCTTCATCCACAGGAGTGGCTGGCAGCCATAAACACCTCAGATCCCAGCCAGGGGAGATGGATGGAGCGGCCCTGGCGTGAGCACCATGGTCCCCAGCTCGTCATAAAGCATGGCTCCTGTGCTGCCTCGTCCGGTCCTCTGGGGGCCAATGCAAGCTCTTCTATATCTTCCCCCCCTCCCCCCCGTACATTCTGATACTTTATTCAAATCAATAACGAGACTGGTTGGCTCCACGGAGCTGTCCGTGTGGAAGCGTGTGTTCCTGAGCTACGTGTGACTGGGGCTGAGGCTGGACCCAGCCCAGAGCCAAACCCAGGGGGGAAACATGTGAATTTGCTGAATCCAAATGGAACCAAATGCAACATTTTTTTAAAAACCGGAACACGAATCAGAAACATAAACCTTACGCCCGGACCGGTTTGGCTCAGTGGATAGAGCGTCGGCCTGCGGACTAAAAGGTCCCGGGTTCGATTCCAGTCAAGGGCATGTACCTTGGTTGCGGGCACGTCCCCAGTAGGGGGTGTGCAAGAGGCAGCTGATTGATGATTCCCTCTCATCGATGTTTCTAACTCTCTCTCCCTCTCTCTTCCTCTCTGTGAAAAATCAATAAAATATATTTAAAAAAAGAAAAAAAGAAACATAAACCTTAAGCAAACTTATAAACTTTGAAAATGATTGAAACAGAGTCCAGCCTCTGTGGCAAAATAGCCTCGAGGCTGATGATTTTTGGTGCAGTTTTACTTGGTGCGCGTCCCCTGCAGACATTTGTCTCCATCAGCAGCCGGCTCAGTTCTCTCCTGATGTTCTCCTCTCCGTTCTGCTCCTTCACCACCGTTTCCTCAGAACTGCCCCCTCTACCCTCTCCATTTGCCCCTGGAAGGTGGAGGAGTGGGGGAGGGAGGGGAGCTCCAGAACCTGCTGAGCGTGCAGACAGGAAAGGAGTTGACGGGAAGGAGTGACTCCTGTTTAGCTCAGCCTCCCCTGTAGTCCTTCCTGCTAATATATTAAGGAGCAGAATTCACTCCTGGGCCTGATGACTCCCCTTCCTGCCTCTCATCCTTTGTTCCGGTAAGTGCATCAGGCTGAAGTCATTTTGGCGTCGCCATAAACATGTCCGAGCCTCCACACGGCCCCAGAGGACCAGAGCGCAGCCATCCTCTGCGGCCCGCCTGCTGGCCACTGCCCGGCAGGGGCGGCCCCAGTCCGGCTCCCTGTCCCCCAGGACTCCCCCTGCCCTGGACACACACCGCAGCCCGGGCGCCTCCCGGGGCCACGAGGGGACGCGGCCCGCTGCTCACTTCGAGGTCTGGCGGGATCAGTTTGTGATGCTGCTTAAAGAGGAGCTGCCCCCTCTTTTCTTTGAAAGATTTGCTTACATCCATTTTCTCACTTTCCTTCCCGTCTTCCCACCCTTCCCACGTACACACTCAGAGATAGCTCCCTTCCCGGGTGGCAGGCTGGCTCCAGGGTGGGGCTGCAGAACCCTGAGAAGCAGGAATGGGGGCGGGGGCCCTGGCCGGGAACCGAGGCCGTAATTATCGGTGTGCTTAGCGTTCATCGACTCCTGTCCTGTGCGGGCTCTGCTAATGAAATAATCTGCCACGCTGGTCTGCTGCTGTATTCGTTTTGCAGAGAGAGGGTGGCGGGGGATGAAGCCAAGGAGGGGGAGCGGAGGGAGAGGCAGAGACAGAGAATGAGAATGGAGGGAGCATAGAGATTCAAAACCCTGAAAATGAACTGGCCAGCATGGCTCAGTGGTTGAGCATCAACCTATGAACCAGGAAGTCATGGTTTGATTCCTGGTCAGGGCACATGCCTGGGTTGTGGGCTCCGTCCCCAGTGGGGGACATGCAGGAGGCAGCTGATCAATGATTCTCTCTCCTCATTGATGTTTCTATCTCTCCCTCTCCCTTCCTCTCTGAAACCAATAAAAAAAGATATAATTTTTTTAAAAAGGGAATGGGTTCAGAGAGTCCTCGGGACAATTGGTGAAAACTGTGAGCCAGATGTAAGCCCCGTGACCAGCAGGAATCCAGACCCAAAAGTCTACCATCATAGCATACACTTGGGTCACAAAACTCTCTCCTTGCAAAAAAAAAAAAAAAAAAAGATGAAAGATTTGACCTTACTGGGAATGGAACCGTGATAATCAACCACGGAGCCACCCGGCCAGGCTCAATAACTTTGGAGTAAGTGCGTTCCGAGTTTCCTTTGCAGCAGGCTCTGCCAACTACAGAGCCAGGGCTCCCGCCCTCCCTCCCACAGGTGCCCTGCGTGCGCTGGGCCCGCTGAGCGGTAACACCTGTGACCCCGGAACGGCTGCGGAAGCAGGACGGAGCGGGGAGAACACCGCCAGCTTGCAGTCCGCTAGGGGAGCGCCGTGTGGGGCAGACGGTCCGGTGCTGGGGCCCTGGCCGGCGGGCCCGGGGCCGCTGCTCAGAAGCCAAGGCTGACCAAAGGCTCTCACAGGGGGCAGGCTCCCCCTGCTTCTCCCAGCTGCCTGGCACGTCCTTTCCAAGCTCCGCACCTCCATGGCTGCCACCAAAGGTACCCTTTTCCTTTTCTCTTTGGAGCTCAGAGCTTCTTGTGTTTGAGACACTGTGTGTGTGTGTGTGTGTGTGTGTGTGTGTGTGTGTGTGTGTGTGTTGGGGGTCGGGGTGGTGTGAGGTCAGTCATCCTACGGCCCAGCTCCCATGAGCCTGGGACAGAGACCAAAGGAGAGCACGTGCTCTCTCCGCTCTCCTCACCCAACAGAGCGAGGAGCAGACCGGGCTCCCAGCAGACCGAGTGCCAATGACAGGCTCCGTGGGCATCAAGAGCGGTTTTTCGCCAAAACCATTGTGGCTCAGTGGATAGAGCCTCGGCCTGCGGACTGAAAGGTCCCAGGTTCGATGCCGGTCAAGGGCATGTACCTTGGTTGCGGGCACATCCCCAGTTGGGGGCGTGTAGGAGGCACTGATCTATGTTTCTCTCTCATCGATGTTTCTAATTCTCTATCCCTCTCCCTTCCTCTCTGTAAAATACCAATAATATATATATATATATATATATATATATATATATATATATATATATATTTTTTTTTTTTTTTAAAGAGGGGCCTTTTGCCCATGGAACCATACACAACAGGACCAGGATCTTGGCCACACCCGCAGCCTTTGCTGGCTGCTCACAGCCCCAAGTGCCCTGACCCCGGCAGCCGAGGGGGCGAGTGCCCGCCCAGGAGGCATCTCCTCTCGGAGAAGGTGGGTCCGGCCTGGGGTGGAGCAGTCGGCCCCGGCCCCGACACCAGGCAGCTGGTTTTAAAAGCAGGGCAGGCTCGCCGCCGGGGTTGGTACCCCAGCATGGAGAGGCTCCGGGCGTGGTGGCACAGGGCGGAGGTGGCCTGTGGACGCTGCTCTTGGCAGTAGGACTCCTGTCTTATCCGGTTCATCGGTGTGGGTGTGGGCTGCGTGGAATGGGGCTCTGAGCAGCGAGCCTGAGGCCACTGCCATCTTCATTCCGTCACTGGGACTTGTTCCTCCACACGCAGTGTTTCCCAAACTTTTGACATATGTGTACCCCTCGTGCTCATGAGAACGTAGAATTGGGCGCAGCTAAGCACGGTGCAGTGCATATCCCCACCAAACTCCCCCCGTACCTCCGGGGGTACACGTACCACACTTTGGGAAACACCGCTGTACAGCAGTGGTTCTCCGCCTTCCTCATGCCGCGACCCTTTCATACAGCTCCTCATGTTGTGGGGACCCCCAACCATAACATTATTTTCACTGCTACTTCATCACTGTCATTTTGCTACTGTTATGAATCGTAACGTAAATAACGATGCGTTTTCTGATGGTCTTAGGCAGTGTTTCCCAACCTTCTCTCATGATGAGAATCACCTGGTGGAGTTGTTAAAACACAGATTCCTGAATTCCAACTAAGAAGTGCTAAACTAGAATTTTTGGGAACATATAGGTAAAATTGTATACTTAACTAATGCTCTAAGACAGATTTTATATACAGAGCACTAAGTTAGGTATGCAATTTTACCTATATGTTCTCAAAAATTCTAGTTTAGCACTTCTTAGTTGGGATTCAGGAATCTGTGTTTTAACAACTCCACCAGGTGATTCTCATCATGAGAGAAGGTTGGGAAACACTGGTCTTAGGCGCCCCTGCTAGCCGTTCTCAACCTGTGAGACGCTGCTGTAGAGCCCAAGACCATCGGAAAACACAGATATTTACATTACGATTCACTAACAGTAGCAAAATGACAATTATGAATAACAACGAAAATAATGTGATGGTTGGGGGTCACCACCACATGAGGGGCTGTACTAAAGGGTCGCGGCGTTAGAAGGGTTGAGAACCACTGCTCTACTGTCTTCACTGCGCTGGCAAAAGGAGATTCATTCTCGGGATGAAGAGGGATCATAGTCATGGGAGGGATGGGAGGAGGTTATGTCCTGTCGGGCAGAGGGGCAGTGTCCTGTGACTCCGGGAGCGGGAGGCACAGAATGGCCTGCTAAGGACTCCCGTCCGGCTGTCCATCGAAGCACCTTCTGTGCCTTCCTCTCTTGCACCGAGTAGATGTGCGTTTCCCGCCCCGTGTGAAGGCCACGCACGCTAACCTGCAGGGCCCCCTCCCTCACAGATGGGCGGCTCAGTAGCGAAGGCTTGCAGGTTTCCCTGGCGTGGGCTCTTATTGGGAGCCTTTCCTGCGTGTAAATGTAAGGTCGCCATTAATGGGTGTGTTGTGTGCATGCATGCCCACCTTAGTCGCAATTAAAAATGAAAGCCTGCAGCGGTTTGAATCATAATGATTTGCAACTAAAAATCCATTAGCCCTGTCTATGGATGATGCTAAATATACCGAGTGTCAGGATGTGGTGGACTGAAGGGCAGCTTAAAATAGCTGCTTTGAAAATAGCCCCTCCGGCTGGCTTTTCTCCACAGATCCATCTCCTTGACACATTTTCCTGGGGAGATGGAGCCCGTGAGGGGGGTGCAGGGTGGATTCTATGGAGGAACAGCCCTGAGATCCCGATTGTTCCCGGGTGTGAAGCCCCAGGGGCCCAGGCTGGGGGTTCCCAGGCCTCCTCCCTCCCCCGGCCCTGGGAGAGCCATGGGCCCCGCTCTCAGGGGCGGACGTGCGGCAGTGCTGCCTGGAGCTGGTCTGGGCAGTGTCTCCTACGCAGACAGGAACCAGGGGGAATCAGTGGCCTTCAGCTGCTGGCCTGAGGGATGTTGTGAAATGGTTGATGGTGGCCAGACTTCTGAGCTGCCTTCCTTTTCCTGGGGGCTCTGTCTTGCTGTGAGATCTTACTCTCTGCCTCACAACGGGTCCTGCACCCCCCTACACCCCCTCACCCAGTCCGGAGCAGAAACACCCCCGCCGCCTGGCTGCCAGGTGGGACCAAGCTGAGGTCTTACATGGATCTCTGGAGTTGCCCAAAGGGATGAAGATCCATCCTCTCTGGATGCCTTCCCGCCCTCTCACTGCACCGCCTCCCGGGCCTCCCGGAATGGCCTTCCGAGGAGACTCTGTGCTGATTCCTCAGCCCAGGGCCTGCTTCTGGGAAAGGCGAGTGAAGACAAAGGAGTGCCTGCTACTGTGGCTTTCACTGTCCTCACTGGCTTGTTTCTCCAGAACACAGGTGCAGACCATCGGAGGGGGCCAGGGACTTGGATTTGGAGGTGCTGTCATAGGGACCACAGCCTAATGGGAGAAGCTGCGAACCAGGCTGATGACGAGGAAAGACCCTGCATGGAGGGAGGAGCGCAGTGAGAACACAGCGTTACTAGGTTCTCCTTGGGCTGCAGGGTCGTCCTGGGATTTATTCTGCACCAGGAGGGTCTAGTCACTCACCCCTGGAAGGCTTGGGTGTAAGGATCCGTGAGCAGGGACTGGGGAGCACGCAGGCTCCGGGGGTGTCGGTCCAGATGGAGAGCCGGGCTGGAAAGGGCAGAGGCTGCCCACTCTCCTTCTAACATACTGGCCTGTCCCCGTGCCAGGACTCAGGCCGAGTCTCAGTCCCTAACAGAGCCCAAGTCCCAATGACGAAGGACCCTTTGCCAGCCCTGAACTTGAGTGTGGTCCATGGTCCAGCGTCATGAGCTTGGTGGGAATGCAGATTCTCAGTTCCCTGGAGACCGACTAACAGGATTTGCCTGTCACCAGATTCCCAGGGCTCCTGTCACATCTGGCCTATAGACGGGCCTGCCTTGGGCAGGGTCAGGTGGGAACTGAGGGCAGGAAGGGCCGGGCTAGTGCTGACCTGAGTGGACATATGACTGATGGAAGTGTAAAAGCCACTGTAAACAGAGGAAAGAGATGTCTTAGAACAGTGGTCGGCAAACCTCAGCTCGAGAGCCACACACGGCTCTTTGGCTCCTTGAGTGTGGCTCTTCCACAAAATACCACGGCCTGGGCAAGTCTATTTTGAAGAAGTAGTGTTCGAAGAAGTTTAAGTTTTAGCCGAAACTGGTTTGGCTCAGTGGATAGAGCGTCGGCCTGCAGACTCAGGGGTCCCAGGTTCAATTCCCATCAAGGACATGTACCCTGAATGCGGACACATCCCCAGTGGGGGGTGTGCAGGAGGCAGCTGATCGATGTCTCTCTCTCATCTACAATATGTTTCTAACTCTCTACCCTCTCCCTTCCTCTCTGTAAAAAATCAATTAGAATATTTTTTTAAAAGAAAATTTTTTTTTAAAAGTTTACATTTAAAAAATTTGGCTCTCAAAAGAAATTTCAATTGTACTGTTGATATTTGGCTCTGTTGACCAATGAGTTTGCCGATCACTGTCTTAGAATATGATGAAGCTATAAACTTTAAAAACAAAAGAACTGAAATATTTTTAAGATACCGTTTGCATGAAGCAGAGTGAGAGCAGAGGAGTGGAATACCTTAGCTAAACGCCACATCTTCTGTAGAGAAAAGCCAAAATATTCAGGTGAAGGAACAGAGGTGTAAACATGTCGTTTAGAAAAATGTGGCTAACTGCCCAAAGAGAGAGAGGCAGGATCCTGGGAAGGCCTCAGGCTCCAGGGCACAGGGCAGGGGGTGGGCAGGAAAGAAGGCTCTGATTTTTTCTGCTGGGCTTCCTGTACCGTTTGAGTTTTTGTCAGCACGTGCGTGCATCAATTCCTTGCCTTTTTGTAAAATTATGTTTAAAAAAAGGAAGAGGAGAGCTGGATTAAAGCTAAGCAAGTCATAAGGGCAAACAGAGTGGTGTGGTTTGTTTTTTGGCATACGAAACACTTGGACATATTTATAGTCAGAGGATAAAGGAAAAAATAGAAAGATATTAAACATAGGAAAGAAGAAGAAGAAGAAGAAGAAGAAGAAGAAGAAGAAGAAGAAGAAGAAGAAGAAGAAGAAGAAGAAGAAGAAGAAGAGGAAGAAGAAGAAGGAGAAGAAGAAGAAGAAGAAGGAGAAGAAGAAGAAGAAAGAAAGAAAGAAAGAAAGAAAGAAAGAAAGAAAGAAAAGAAATGGCAACTAGACCTTGGTTCTGACTCCTGTCTGTGCCTCTGCCTCACCTTCCAAAGAACCTTGCCCGGAACTTACATTTTCTAAACCTGAGAATCACTGCCCAGTTTTCCTTATTTCAATGTATTCTTTTCCTTTCACTTACAAAAGCCCTGCAGATCCCCTCCCTTCCTCAGGAGGAAGGAGTGTTTTCTGTTGGTTGTGCTTTATTTCTCCCTCCAGCAGCGAACGCTACAGAGCTACACTCTGTGGCCCAACACACTGTGGCCCCAGGCACTAGACAGGGCTGGCTTGCATGTCTGGTGGGGTCAGTTCGGCAGTTCCACTCATTTTGACTGGGTTTGCCCACACGTCTGAGGCCCACCTGCCATCAGGCAATCGTGGGTGGCCTCAGCTGGAACAGCTGTGCACTCTGGACTCTCCTCCCCGTGACTCGCCTCCTCCAGCGGTTGGCCTAGGCGTGTTCTCTGAGTAATGGACGAGGCACAGGAGCAAGCCAGCCCATGGCACCAGTGTCACCCTCATCAGCATCCCATTGCTTCAAAGCAAAAGCCATGGCTGAGCTCAGAGTCAGGGGGGAAGGGGGAGACAAAGGAGCAAAGAGACAAAGGGATAGAGCTACAGGAAGGGGTGAAGAACAGGGAACATTTTCGCATTCCCTCTTTCTACTGGACCAGGAGTTGGTAAGTTATGGGCCACAGGCTGAAGCTGGCTCACCATCTGTTTTTGTAAATAAAGTTTTATTGGGACACAGCCACGCTCATTCATTCATGTCTTGTCATATTACAATGGCAGATTTGAATAATTGCAACAGAAGTGATACTGCCTAAAGTATTTACTATCTGGCCCTTTACAAGAAAATAAGCCAACTCTTGTTCCAGACCTTTCTCTAATCATTTATATAGACTAAGGTGACCAGACGTAGGGACTTTTTTAAAACGCCAAGGGACGCAGGACAAATTGTTAAAAATCAGTGTTGATTCCAGTGAAGTCTCTGGGTCTTGTTGTCTTCCTTTGCTTAGGAGAAGCTTTTTGTTCAAGGAGGAAATGGATTATAAGCATTCCTAAAGAAGGCTGACAGTACCTCCCCACCCACCCCCACCCCCCCTCCGCCTTCTTGCCTCTTCCTTCCACCTGCACACCCTCAGGCTGATGGGAGGAAGAGGAGCCATTGTGCAGTCTAGGTGGGCTCCCACAGGCAGTGACAAAGCCGTGCTGAAGCCTGAGTTTTCTCATCAAGCAAATTAAGGGTAATTTGTTGCTTTATAACAATTATTTTTGTTGTATGAAAGGATTCAATGAATGCAGGTTTTCTTTTAATATCCAAGTTCTTGAATGCATTTCAAACATAATTCTGTTTCTAACAGTTCCCTTGAATCTTTTTTTTTTTTTAAAAAAGAATACATTGATTGTATAAAACCAGGTATGCCAGAAAATTCCTCGTTATTGTCTTTGAAGTTCAAGAATGAAATTCTATAAATTCATAGAACCTAGTTTTGGTTTCTGGAAATGCAATCTTCCACTCTGTTGTTCAGATGAAAGAAAGCTAACAAAGGAAAATCATAAGCTACCCTGACACCCTACAATCTACATTCACTCTCTATTTTTCATCATATTTTTAACCTGTTAATTTTTATAAAAACAATAACTACATTGGTATTTCAACTTAAACTTCCGGAATCATCTTGATCATAATTTTTTGTTGTTAATACTCACTTGAGGATACTTTCCCATTGAACTTTAGAGTGTGGAAGGGAGGGGGAAAGATGGAGAGAGAAACACCGGTATGGCACAGTTGGTTGGGCATCTCCTATCACCACACATGCACACAGAACTGTTAAAACTGATGGAGATATTCCGTAAAGTTTCAGGACACAAAATCAACATATAAAAATCAGTTGCATTTCTGTACACCAATAACAAGCTATCTGAAAAGGAAAATAATCCCATTTGTAATAGCATCTAAAATAATAAAATACTTCAGAATAAATGTATCCAAGGAGATGAAGGACTTGTATACTGAAAAAAATATATAAAACACTGATGAAAGGAATTAAAGCAAACACAAATAAATGTTAAGACATCCCATGTTCATGGATTGGGAGAATTTATAATATTACAATGTTCATACTACCCAAAGAGATCTATAAACTCAATAATATGCCTATCAGTGGCCTAATAGCATTATTTACAGAAACAGAAAAAAAATCTAAAATTCATAAGGAACCACAAAAGGATCCTGAATAGCTAAAGCAATTTTGAGCAAAATGAACAAAGCCAGAGGCATCACTCTCTGGCAGGAGAGAGAAAGAGGGAGATATTAGGAGAAGGGTATGGTCTCAGTTATGCAAGATGAGTAAGTCCTAGAGATCTCCTAGACAGGGTACTGCCCACAGGTAACAGTGTCTTAACAAAATGTTAAGAGGGTAGATCTTACCTGTTCTTCTCACCAAAAAATAAAGAAGGCAGGAGAACCCTTGGAAGGGATGGATGTTCATGGCATAGATTGTAGTAGTATTTACAAGTGTATATTTATTTCCAAAAGCATCAAGTTGTATACATTAAATATATACAGGGTCTGTATGTCAACCATACTTTATTTTTAAATATATATTTTATTGATTTTCCACAGAGAGGAAGGGAGAGTAATAGAGAGCTAGAAACGTCGATGAGAGAGAAACATCGACCAGCTGCCTCCTGCACACCTCCTACCGGGGATGTGCCCGCAACCAATGTATATGCCCTTGACCAGAATCAAACCTGGGACCTTTCGGTCCACAGACCGACGCTCTATCCACTGAGCCAAACCAGGTTCGGCATCAACTATACTTTAATAAAGTGCTTTATAAAACAACAGAAACATTTAACGGTTTAAAAAAAAAAAAAAGAAAAAAGAACCTCTAGAAAGTAGACAAAAGACACCAATAATAAATATTTCACAAAAAGAGTATAGGGATGGCAAATCAGCACATAAAAAGATATTCCATTTCATCAACCATCGAGGAAATGAACATCCAAACCACAGTAAGGTGGTATTATACCTAACAAAATCTACAATAAAAATGTGACAACACCCAATGCTGCCGAGGATGAGGAGAAACTAGACCACTCATACACTGCTGTTGGGAATGTCAACATGGTTCAGGCCTTTGGAAAAGAGGACGGCATTTCTTCCAAGCCAAACATGTGCTCACCATAGGACCCAGCAACCGCCCTCTTGGGGATTTATCCCAGAAAAATGAGGACATGTTCACACAGCCTGTATACTAATGTGGCATAAGCAGCTTTCTATGTAATAGCCCAAATCTGGAAACAACCTAGATGTCTTTCAATGAGTGAAAGGCTAAATGAACTGTGTACCTTGGTGGTACCCTCCATACTATGAAATACTACCCAGCAATTTTTAAAATATGAACTATTGGTACACACAATGACTTGCATAAATTCCCAGGGAATTATTCTGAGTGAATAAAGCCAGTCCAAAAAGACTATCTTACGGTGTCATTCCATTTATATAGCATTCTTGAAATGACAAAGTGATAGAAAAACAGATCAGGGGTTGTCAACCCCCTCACCCCCCTCCCCCCCCACCTGGCAGGTAGGGGTGGTTATAAAACAAGAGGGATCCTCTGATGATGGCACATCCCCCCTTAACTGTGGGGATGATGTGTACCTACTTGCACATAGCATAGACTTGTAGCTCTAAACACACACACACACACACACACACACACACACACACACACGAGTACAGCGAAAGCTGAGAAAATCCCAATAAGATGGGTGGGTGGCATCAGTGCCAGCATCCTGGTTGAGATACTATACTACAGTTCTGGGAATTGCTACCATTGTGGAAAGCTGGGTAAACATGTGCAATCTCTCTGTATTGTTTCTGAACAATTGCATGTGAATCTATGCTGATCTCAATATGCTTTCATGTTGTTTTAAATGTGAGAACGGGCCCGGGCTATTTCTTTCTAAAATAAAAGCACGATCCTCTGAAACATGCAGAGGCGAGGGCCAGAAGGCTATTTCTACATTTTTGAGAATCCACCTAGCTCCTGAGTGCCACTCCCTCACCTTGCCGGCAGCTGCTGTGCGCTGCATGGTGTTGGAATTAGGAGCTGGAGGGGGAGACGGCCTCGGCCTCGCGGAGTTCAGGGGTGTGTGTGTGTGTGTGTGTGTGTGTGTGTGTGTGTGTGTAGGTGGGCACTGGTGGGAGTGAGAAAGAGCAGAGGGAGCAGAGCTATGCCTCCCCTACTGCCAGGGAGGTGGCAGGCTGGGAGGCACGGTGCTGACAGCCCTGAAAGGGTTCCAGGAGGGTGCTGGCGCCCCGGGAACGCCCTCCTGCTGTGCCCCCAAGAGGCCGTGGGCGGTGGCTGGAACCCCGCGGTCCCCGAGAAAAGGTGGTGAGTACCGGCGGGGGTGCGGTCTCCCTCGGGGCTGCTGGCTCCCGGAGGCGGAGCCGGGTCTAGGATGCCGCCGCCCAGGCTCCAGGGAGACTCCAAACGCCGGGGCACAGGGTAGCGGCCGGAGAGGGGGGAGGGGGGTGCGGAAATCCCGGGGCGCCGGCCGGAGGCGTCTGCAGGCCTGGGGCGCGCACACGAGGGCACGTGGGTGTGGAAGAGCCCGCGCCGCCGGCCTCCTCCCTGCAGCGCCGCAGAGGCCGGTGCCGGCGCGGGAGGGAGTGCGGGAGGGAGTGCGGGAGGGAGTGCGGGAGGGAGTGCGGGAGGGAGTGCGGGAGGGAGTGCGGGAGGGAGTGCGGGAGGAGTGCGGGAGGGAGTGCGGGAGAGAGTGCGGGAGGAGTGCGGGAGGAGTGCGGGAGGAGTGCGGTCTCTGCTCCCGGGTGCGGGCCTCCCTCCCGCTCCGGTGCGGGAGCTGGCGCTTTGTCCGGGAGGCTGGGGTGCGGGCGGCTTCCTTACGGGCCGAAGCCTAGCATGGGGGGGGGGGGGTGTGAAAAGCCAGGAACCGGGGGGAGCCTGGGGCTTCCAGGGAGCCGCACTCCCCGCCGAGCCCGGAGGCAGGCGGCGAGGCCGGGGTTCCGCACGGGTGGGCCCCGAGATGCCAGCGGCGGCGGGGCCGCGGGGCGCCGTCGTGTGCGCTCCCCACAGCCGGCCCGCGAGTGCGATGCGGCACCTGGGCCCGCGCCCGCCGGGCCTGAGGGGGGGGGGGCGGCCATGGGGGGGGAGGTGTGGCTGCGGGGGCGGGGGGTCGGCCATGGGGGGGGAGGTGGTGGCGGGGGGCGGGGGCTCTGCGGGGCTCTGGCCGCCGCCGCCCGGCGTGGGGGGCAGGCACCCGCCGCGCACTGCGGGCCGCCGGCACTCACCTTCCTCCCTCGGAGCGAAGGGGAAGGAAAAGGGTCCATTAAAGGCCCAGGGCCGCTGGGTGCAGCCGGCTGGGCGGGGCTGGGCCGGGGCACGCGTGTGTGTGTGTGTGTGTGTGTGTGTGTGTGTGTGTGTGTGTGTTGGGGGGGGGGGGTGGCCGGGTGTCATAATGCGGAGCCACCTGCGGGGCGCGCCCCCGGGGCGGGGCGGGGAGACGTTCAAACGGAGCGTTTCCCACGGCGGTTCCAACCCTAACGAACCCCGATCACCCCGCTCCCCCGCCACGGTCCCAGCGGAGCCTCGTAAGGGCCGAGGCTGCATTGATGTAAAAGCCAGGGCAAATCCTCCACCGTGAGACCCTCTCCGACCCCAGGGTCCCCGACCCTGAGACGTGGTTTTCCCGCCCACCGCGCGCTGCCCCCGTGCCCGGTGTCTGCCCCGCACCCCGGGCGGAGCCGCCGGGGGACGGAGGCCACGTCCGGGCAGCCGCCCCGCCCCGGCCGCCCGCATCCCGCCACGGCCGGCGAGGCCCGCGCCCACGCTGGGTCCCGGTGTCTGTCTGTCTGTCTGTCTGTCTGTCTCTCTCTCTCACTCACTCCCCCTCCCTCCCTCCCTCTCGGGTACCGCGCATTTTCTCAGCGGAGCGTGACCCGGTAGACAATGAACTTGGGATTCCGAGAACTGGCTGCCCGCGCCCAGTCTCTGCCCCCCTCTCCCACCCCCCCCCCCCCCCACACACACACCTCGGCTCTCCCGGCGCCGGCGCTGAGCCCGGCCCGCCCGGCCCCTCCGTCCCCAGCTCCCCGCTTCCGCAGCAGCGGGGCCACCGGAGGCCGCCCCCCCTCCCCCGCTTCCCCAGGGCAGAGCCCCTGAACGTCCACAGAGCACCTGCCACTCACCCCCTGCGTGCGGGGTGAGCCCCTGCCTGCGGGGTGAGCCCCTGCGTGCGGGGTGACCCCCTGCCTGCGGGGTGACCCCCTGCCTGTGTGTTGGGGGGAGGAGGGAGGGAGGGAGGGGGAGAGGGCACGCTGCAAAGCGTTTCCAGCAAAGATGGTGTGGAGTTGCACTAAGCACCAGCAGGCACAGTCACCCTCCGTGCGCCGGGCTCCGGGGGTCCGCACCGGCGGAGGTTCTCCCCGGACCCGCCAGGCCCGCCCGGACACGGCTCCTCTGCGGCGGCGGCAGCAGGTGGCCCCGCCCCGGCCCCTGGACCCCCCCCCCCCGCACCCCGCTGGGTGTCGGTGTGAAGGGGGTGGGTGGGGTGGGGGAGGGGGGAGGAAGGGTATTTGTTTTTAATGGTGAAAATGCTGTGTCCTGGGCGGTAGGGTTCTCTTGTGACAATCAATCTCCGATCCTAACGTGGAGGCATTAAAATAAACACCGCATCCACCGTCCCGCCTTTTTGTTTTGTTTTGTTTGTTAGTTTTTTTTAATTGAGCATTTTCCTCCCGCCGGACTTAGACTTTATTGATGCGATTGCCCCAACTTTGCGGTTTGGAGAAATTGGGGGGGGGGGGGGGACGTAGGCGAGCACCGAGTTTCTTTTCTATCAGATGCTCCCGCCATCCTCCAAAAGGGACCCTGATCCTTGGCTTCTCAAACTTTCCGTGCTATCTGGTGTTTGTTCCAGAGCTTCACTGGCAAGCCCCCTTTGGGGTAACCCTGCCGGCCCCTTGTCCCACCCACGCCCAGCGGAACCAGGTACCAATGGGTCCCGGCCCGCCGGCCTCCCGGCGGAGGGTCCGCTCCCGGGCCGAAGGCAGGCTGCCCTGCCCGGCTGTGGAGGCCGAGGCCGCGGCGCCCTGGGACGGGGCCTCCGGCTTCCTCCCTGCGGTCCCCTGGACGCAGATCGGGGTACAGAACCCCCTTGGATAAAAGTTTGAAAGCATCTAGTGTATAGACGGACTGCTCCTTCCAACCTGGCTGCGATACATAATCACACAAGTATACCCACAGAGGCACCCGCAGAACCACCCGCAGAGCCACCCACTGAGCCACCCGCAGAGCCACCCACTGAGCCACCCGCAGAGCCACCCACTGAGCCACCCGCCGGGAGAGCAGACGCCCAGACCCGCGGCCGCCACGTGTTGCCGGCGTTGGCGCAGAGGCGGCCGCGGGGCGCGGTGGCGAACGTGACACCGCATTTTCTCCGGATCCCTGCCTTCTAGGGTGGCGCCGCCCGGGGGCGGGGGGGGGGCCTCGGAGAGGCTGGGGGGGGGGGCGTTGTTGGCTGCGGAATCCATTCCTTCCGCCCGAGCGGAGGCTTTCCCGGCGCCGGGTGGGGTGGGGGCTCTGGCGCACCCCGTTCTCCCACCCAGAGCAGCAGCCGCGCTCCGTGTGGGTGACGAACAGCCTGGCGCCCCACGGCCACGCGGCACGCCCCTGCGGCCCCGCCGGCTCAGCTGTTTGAACTTGACCTCTATCTATTATTCCCAACGAGCTCCCGGAGGCTGGGCGCTGGGGTCGCACCCCAAGGCCACCCTCTCCCCGCTCCCCCCTGCCCGCTCGTGGGAAGGATCGTGGATTTGCAGCCTCCACGGCGCCCCTCCCTCCTCTTCCCCAGGGAGCCGGCCCCCCTAGACCCTTGGCGACCGACCTAACCCGGGAGCCGTGTGACACTCCCGGGCGTGGCGCGGGGGCTCCCAGACCTGGGAGCCGGGCGGTGTCTGCAATGCGTCGCCGCGTGCGGGGTGCAGGGTGCGGGGAGGCAGCGCAGACAGACAGCTCCGGGGGGCGGGGGTCCGCCCGCAGCACCGGGCCTGGGTGTGGGGGAGGGGCTGCGGCCACGGGCGGGGCGGGAGGACCTGGCCGCAGGGGGACCCCTCCTCCCGGGGTGGCGGCCGGAAGCACCCCGCACTGCGCCTAAAGGAGCTGGGAGGCTCTCCCGCACCCCCCGTGCTCCCCCCTCTTTGCCTGGGTCCCCCGGCTTTTCCGGGAGGGAGCTGGGGCGCCCGGGGGGTGGGGCGCGCCGGGCCGGGCCGGCTGTCAGTCACGTGCCCGCCCGCCCCCGCTGCGGCGGGAGTGCCAATCAGCGCGCGCCGGGGGGCTCCTCCCGGGCAGGAACCACCGGCGCCGCGGCGGAGGGTCCCGCCCCCCGCGAGCGAGGGCGGTGGTAGCGTCTGCTCGCTTACAAATGGCCCCTCCCGCCCCGCTCGCCCGCTGGCTCGGGCTCGGCGCGGACCTGTCCGGGCGGGCGCGCTCCTCCCGCGGCTCCGGGCGTCCGGCCGCCCCGCAGCCCCGCAGCCCAGCCCGGAGCCAGGCCCCGGGCCCCCGCCCTGCAGGGCGCTCCCCGCACCCGGCGAGCGGAGGTCGGGATGAGAGGTGGGACCGCGGGGGCGCGCGGCTAGCGGACCGGCAGGTGAGTGTGCACCGTGGGCGTGGGATGCTGCGGGGACCGTGCGGGTCTCCGGGTGCGGACGGACGCGGGTCCGTGTGCTTCGCAGGTTTAAGTTTGCAAAGCGAGTCCGAGGCGCCTCTCTCTCCAGCTCGGTCTCCCCTCGCTGGAGAGCTCCCGCAGGCTGGGGGCTCCCGCAGTTGGGGGGCTCCCGCAGAAAGCCTCCACTTGGGGGAAGGGCTTCAGGGAAAGCTCGGTCTTGGGATGCTTGACGAAGGTTGAAAAGACACATCAGGTGGGGCATTCAGCCCTGCAGCTGGTGGGGGTTGTACAGGTGCACGGAGTGTGCCCGGATGGGTGGCATCTGGGCGAGGGGGATGCGCCCGAGATGGGCAAAGCCTGTGCGGCGGGTCGTTCAGCTCCCCCAGAGCCACTGAGATGCCGAGAGAGGAGCTGCGCTGCTCCGAGGGGGTCTCTGGGCGTTAGGGCGGCCCACCAGGGACCCCCGTCTTTCTGCTAGGTCCCTGCAGTGGCTCCGTGAAGAGTGTCTGAGGTCTTAAGGCATCCAGAAAATACCCTTTGAATTTCTAAGCATAAATTAGTATCAAAAGTGCTGAATCATGTTAAAAAAAAAAAAGACATGGAAAATAAATTATTCTTTGGTAAAGTTTTTCAAAGCTAATGATGTCCATGTTTTTGGAATAATGTTTAAATGAAAGGTGTGGACAGCAGGTGTTTAAAATCATTTAGAGACTCTGTCCTTGACTTGATGGCTATTGATGGCTTTTCTTTCTTTAGGATGAGTTGTATCCATTCATTATCTTTTACAACCTCCCCATACCGTCCCACCCCCAAAAGAATTCACACAAAAAAACCAAACACCAAGATATGGTTTTTTGAGTGAATATATTTTTTTTCTTTCTTTCTTTCTTTCTCTCTCTCTTTTTTTTTTTTCCTTGTTGGTGTGTCCATATTGTAAAAGGAGTGGAAATAGGAAAGATGTCTTTGAGGAGTGCAATGATGGCCAATTTGATTCGTCATATGCCACGGAAAGGATTGTCAAGCTGATTTTAAGATGCAGGCTAGAAACAGGAGTTGCCTATTGAGAGAGAAATGAGCCCTAATTCAATTGCCCTAGGTCAGAGCTGAAGGAAAGGGCTGCCACATTGGAGCCAGGGTCCTCGTTGGGGAAGGCGGAGGGTGCAGTGTTTGATGGAAGTTCTGAGACCAGATACCAAGCAGCACAAAGATGATTTTTTAAAACACCAGAGTCAGGTTGGTAAAATGGGTGTGTCCAGAGACCGCCCTTGCCGGCACACTGTCTGAACTGCTCCGTGGCCTGCTGACTCATAAGGGGACCAGCATGGCTTAGCAGGGTGAGGTGGACTTGTGGACTTGAAAGAACCATACCTGTAAAAAAAATAAAAAATAAGAAAAGAGAGAGAGAGAGAGAATGAGAGAGAATGAGAGAGAGAGAGAGAGAGAGAGAGAGAGAGAGAGAGAGAATGAGAAGGCTTCAACAGAGACATCCATCCACAGAGAAGCCTGTCTCCTCCTCATGTCTTCCTCAGGGGGATTTCTCTCCCATTCCTTGACTTGTCACCTTCATTTCAATACTTGTCATCCATGCTGGTGCACTGAACATCTGATTTGACACAGAGATTTTCATGTAAACCTTACCGTTAGAAGTGGTGGCACTTCGAACAGCATGGTTATTCCGAAGGTGTTTGGAAAGGACACTGAGAGCCGGGCGTGGGGAGGATTAATGGAGTTCTCTCTGCCGCACACACTGCCTTCCCAGCGCGCAGGCCAGGGAGCCCCACCCTGTTTCTGAGCATCTGCATGAAAGGCCAGGAAATGAATTCAACAATTGCAGTGGTGCAGCTAGAGGCAGGGAGAGGCTGGGCGTTACGTATATTTAAATAATCAGGGAAATTCTGGAGGGTGGGCTTTCACCCCTAAGTCGGTCTCCAGCCCTGTTCCATTTCACCTGCCAACTTGTCAAAATGCCTGTTTCACTTTGAAAGGTGGATTTTGATAGAAAGGGGATATGAAGGGGGAGCCGCTTCCACATTTTGAGATCCGGGGCTAAATGACATGATTGGGAGGACAAATATCAGAGCGTGGAGTGAAGCCAAAAAGAGTCCTCTTTGCTCTGATATTCCTAATGAGATTTCTTCATAAAACAAGGGTTGGTGTTTTTTGTTTGTTTGTTTTAAAGAAAGAGGGGGTCCATTTTTCCGGGCAGTGAACCTGCTTGCGGAAAGGATAGCACCTGGCCTCTCAGCCCAGAGGTGCGTGCTTGGGGCAGGAAGCAGGTGAGAGGTGGTTTTTGTGGCGTGACCATGGACATACTGCTTGGTCCTTCAGTCAGGACCCAGGCGTGTCATGTCGTGTCGGGTTAGAGGACGGCCATTTCCGCACAAGGCGAGGTTTCAAACCTCCTTTCAGTGGGAGAGAAGGCGTTCTGAGCTGCGCTGAGGAAAGAGGCGTCCATTGTGAAGGCACAATTCATTGTCAGCGCCATGCTTACCCGCATCGCCTACTGCAGACAGCAGGTCCGACCACGAGGAAGAGAGACACCAAGACTTTTTATTATTATTATTATTATTATTATTATTATTATTATTAAACAAAAAGTTTTTGAAAGGGTGCCCACTTGGGGTTACCATCCCCTTCTCAAGGCCAATTCATCATTTAAAGAAAATAAAGCAAATACCTGCCCCTTGATGGCTGGAGTGAATTTTAACGCTTTGCTGAAGCTGGATGTGGTGACCGGTGAGCGGTACCTCAACAGCTACTCCAGTCGGAAGTGAGACTCCGGGGGGCACTGCATGTTCTCTTTGGAGCTAATGTTAAGGTCAAGGCTGCTGGAACCACCTTTTGCTCCCCCCCCCCAATCCCTTTCCTCCTCATACCATCTTTCCCCTCTTTTAAATCCACAAACCAACACCTACAAATCCTAGCACCTGGAAGGCCTTGGGATTTTACCAGCAGCACCCAGTCAGGTAAACTGCTGTGGTTGCGGGTCCTTCTAAAGTCAAAATTGAGTTCAACTTTGGCTTCAAGAATCAGATTGGTAGGATGCCTCTGCTGCTTCCCCACCCCGCCCCCGATGCTGGCAGCCTGGTTTCCTAAGGGGTCTTTCCCTCCGGTTTGCTGTGATGGTTTTGTGGAAGCTAGCGCTCTGCCCGTTTGCACAGTGAATTGCAGTGGGAGAAGGTTCCAGAACAGTACCTCCTTGAGTTCCGACAGGGAATGTGTACACAGTATTGTACCAAGAGCATTCCAGAACACCCACCTCCCGGCCAAGTGAATGTGTTGGCTGAGTAAACACCTGGGCTGCTTTAGCCTGCTAACCGATCTCATTTTTATTTATTTATTTTTTAATCATAAAGGATGGTATTAATGTACACGGAGCTTTTGTAGAGAGTGTTGCAGATGGACAGGGGTGTCTGAGATCTGACTTAAGAGCTGGCCTCACAAGAATCTACCTTTTTCACCCTAGCAGGTTTGGCTCAGTGGATGGAGCACCAGCCTGCGGACTCAAGGGTCCCAGGTTCAATTCCAGTCAAGGGCATGTACCTTGGTTGTGGGCACACACCCAGTAGGGAGTATGCAGGAGACAGCTGATTGATGTTTCTAACTTTCTATCCCTCTCCCTTCCTCTCTGTAAAAAATCAATAAAATATATATTTTTTTAAAAAAAGAATCTACCTTTTTCCATCTGAGAATGTCCAGTCATGTGCATTTGCCAAGGGAATGGCAGAAAGCACATTTTGCTAATCCACTTATTACAGGGAGTTTGAAGATACAAATATCAATCGCATCACTGTCTTTTAAGTATTTAAAAATTAATATATTCGCACCCTGGGGTGTGTGAGTATTTAGTTGGGTTGAGTATTGATCAGGAATTGCCTTTAGAAGAACATTTGGAAATTGCTGCGCCTTTAAAATTAGGTGGCACTGAATAGTTACACATAATTCTCTGGATTGTGCGCACTTTTCCGCATACACACACGTCCCACGCAGACGGGGGTTACTTATTTTGAGGGCGCGTCGGGGGGGGGGGGGGGGGGGGATAAGTTTTTGTTTCTTTCCTGGTGGATATTGGGCTCTAGGTCTGTACCTTTGAGCTTAGGGTCCTTGAGAAGAAGCCGTGAACAGATACAATATTATAAAGTAAAGTGAGTGTTTCTGCGATGTGTCTTACCTTACGTTGGCCCTTTAAAAGGAGCCACGCTCCAGGTTTCAGAACTAAAAAGTCACAGGACATCGGTTTTGTCCGGATGCAGACCAGGATGCCCGCCGTTGGTCCAGTCCCTGTCAATCTTTGGGACTCGTGGAATGTGGAAACCGCCCAGGCTGCTAACGATCAAAATACGTTGGTCTTCCAGGTGCTCCTCCCATACCATGGACCGAGACCGCCCTTCTGCCCGAGAGTCGTTCAAAACGTAAGTTCGGCAAACCCACCAGTCACACCGGGGTCATTCTGGAGCTTTTACGCAGAGCAGTTCTTCCCACGGTCATGTCTCCTTCCCAAGGCGTGAGCCTCATAAGTAAGCGTCTGCAAGGAGATGGTGTCATCCCCTCGGGGGGGTGGGGGTGGGGACGTCTAACGTAGACCAGCATCGGATCACGGTACAGCAATGGCACTTTACACACCCGCCATCAAGCCGTCTTCTCCTGCCCGCCCCACCACTGGGCATTCTTGCTCCAGGAACATGAGCCTTTGGTGTCTGGCTAACGCCGAACGGACACTTCCCGTTGTCTCATCTCTCTGGGCGGCCTCCTCTCTCCTTTTCCTGGCTCAAGCAGGCAGATGCTCCAGTAAGGAGACGCATTTGTGCCAGATGCCGTGGCTACTGTTGAACTACCTCTCCCACCACATACATGAACCAAAATGCCCCTTTAGCTCAGCCAGGGAAGGTCACACCATTGGGCTCTGCTACCCTTCGGGGATGAGTGGAAAGGGTTCAAAGATGCGGGAGGCACTGCTCTTTCAGAGGCGTTGGGGGGTGCGGGACCTCACGGGTTTCCTGGGGATGGATCCGGGCCCGCCTTCTCCACATTATGGACGCCAAGTACCTTCACGCATGGCCCTTGATGGAGGGAATTGCCTCTTATCGGAAAGGGACCCGGTGCTGGTTTAGACCCCTCCTGCTTCTCTAGAGACCTCAACGTATAATATTTACGATATTTTTTTAAAAAAAAATCGTAGGAGTTTAAAGCATTTCCTCAATGGTCAGGGACTAGAAAGCTGGTTTTCATTAAGAAAAAAATGTCTGCCCTGCCTTCTCTTCCCTGGACTTTTCTGTTGTCCTGTCTGCCCAAAACATGGGTTTTCATCCAACTCTGTCCACTGGAGATCTCTCTATTTCTGTGTCGCCGCAGAGTTTATTGCTAGAGCTGCTGAGAGACGTTCAGCGCAAATGGTATATTGATCACTTGAAATCCCCTTTTAGCTTGACTGAATATACATAATGGGGTGTCAATCAGGGGGGAGAAATCTCATAATAAATGGCAGGCAACTTATATTCATGAGGGAAAAAAAAATGTCTTGGGCAAAAGAGCATGTTTACTGTAGCATGGCAGTCTGAGTTCGCCGGGCTCCCGGCTCCCTCACGTTCACCCAGTCGATGTTTAATAGCAAAGGCAGAAGGTTAGGAGACCAAGGTCCCGGAACCTTCCTCTCTGTGTTTGAATGGGGAAGCACTTTTGCACACCCTAGAGCAGTGGTCGGCAAACTGTGGCTCTCGAGCCTCGGTTTGCTGCTCTGTGGACTAATGAGTTTGCCGACCACTGCCCTAGAGTATGAACATCGACTAGAACCACAGCCCATGAGAAAGAGCTTCTACCTGAGGACTTCAGGAACAGAAAACAAATCTGTTGAAGTTGGGGTAGATTTAAAATCAGCTACTGACTTACGCGGTCCGTATTTGTAAGTTCTCACCATGCATGTATCAGTGCACACACACACTGTATGCAAATATTTTCCATGTATATACGGGAGAGCGAGGTACACTTAGAGAAAAATCCTGCTTTGCATACATTATTTTTTAAGAACAACGGAGCAAAGGAGTAGCTATGCATTAGGAAAGCTATATCATGGTTTGTTATTTTATTTTATTTTATTTTTTCCCTTTTGAAATTTCCCACTGGATGATAAGTAAAGGAATCTCAATTTTCAAGTTTTATGTGTAATTCTTTAAAGTCTATTTTCCCAACGGAGCAGTGATGATGATGGTAGGTATTTCCGGGAGAGTGATGGCTTTTGGTAGCTGACTTGGAGTTGACACCGTTGCTGCTCGGTTGTCTGTGTGGAATGTGGCCACAGAGGGACGCCGGATATCGTAGTGGCTGCCCCCCCCCAGGACAGTGTGGGGTACATTATGCTTTTCCAGCCCGCTGGATGGGGTGCAACCTCGTTTCTATCAGAAATTCTTTCTCTCCTGTAAATGGATGAAGCTCTCCGGCTCTTTGCTAATCAGGTTTTAATTTGCCTGGTTATGGGAAGGGGGACGGGAATCACGCGCTCCACAGAAGCTCAGGTCATATCCGATCACCCGAAGACTCCACCTATCACCACGCGTGTGTTAAGTAGGCCAGGAGAAGCTATTAAAGTATATAGGACATGGCGTCGGGCCCCAGTCATATCTACTGGTTTTCCACGGGGTTTCAAGAACTTCTGCCTACCTCCCTCTGCTTCATGAAAATGCCTCTGATTTATTGTTTGTCAGGGTCTCTGGTTAGAGGGGGCGAAGTTTGCTGAGAAACTGGCCAGGAGCGGAAGTTCAACAGCATGTGTTTATAGGAGAGTTCCAAAATCTTTCACCTGAGTACTCCCTTTATGTGTGTTTGCAGTTTTGTAACAATTAGAAACGACGTGTAGTACGTGGCTGTTTGCACAAAGAGAGGCCATCCGATTTGATAGTTTAAGCTAGGAGAGTTGTGCTGTTGAGATTTTTAGGAAAAAAAAAAAAACAGATTAGGCGGGAACTTTAAACTCTGGAATTGGCCATTTAAATGAACTGCCGTACTTTTAACCTACAGAGAAATGTACATCTACAGATGTTATAACTGGTATATCATCAATAAAAGGGAAAAATTTAAATCCTGGGACAAATGAAATGGGAAAGAAAAAAATTTCTGGAGACATTTGCATCTGCAACCTATGTTTATAGGGCTTGCTGTTGTCTTGAATTTTGGATAGTTTTACTAATTTACTTCAATAAAGTGAAGACAGGAAAATTCATAGGAAATAAATAAAGTGAACATGAACTATTTTCTGGTTTAAAATACACTCAAGATTGTGTGTTGTGGCCAGCGGCATGGCTCACTGGTTGAGCGTCCACCTGTGAACCAGGAAGTTACAGTTCGATTCCCAGTCAGGGCACATGCCCGGGTTGCAGGCTCGATCCCCAGCGTGGGGGTGTGCAAGAGGCAGCCGATCAGTGATTCTCTTTCATTGTTGTTTCTCTCTCTCTCTCTCTCCTCTCTCTATGAAATCAATAAAAATTATATATGTTTGAAAGGATTATGTGTTGTTAATATAAATACCACGTCTTAACAGATTGCTTTCCTACCAGTCCTGACCCATTTCACAGTGAAAATATTTAGAGACAAATTACACAGAGCACGTTTAAGCGCGTATCCTTTAGACATCTCAGTGGAACTAGAAATAGCAGGATACTCACCAGGTTCCTGGTAAAGCTTTTACATTTTGTTTTTTAACCTTTATTCGGTAAAAATTTCACAAGCAGTTGGATTGGCAGCAGTGGACGTTAGCACTTCTGAGGTTTGCCTTTTGCATTTGCCGAATGAAGACAGCGGAACTCCTTGTTGTCGTTGTCTGTAATGGCTGAGTCTCAGACGCTGAAGAGCTCTCCATTAGATGCGGCAAATTTAAACTTAATCACTTAGCGGAAGAACAGCGGTGGGACCCATTCTCCCTCCAACGAGGATTTAAACTAACTACGCTGATGCAGTGGGTGAAGAATTATATGCTGCTGCTTTTTTTTTTTTTTTTTTTTTTTTAAGATGATGGGTTTTTTTTTCTTCACGTTAGTAAAAAACACATAGAGGCGAAGTAAAATTACAAAGTGTTAATTTAATTATCAGGGAAATAGTAGTTTGGGGTGTATGCCTTCTAATAAATCTAGCTTTAACATTTAATAAAACATGTGTTTTCCAGTTTAGCTGCTCATGCTAATAGAGAATCAACAGTGTGCTCAGGGTGTGTAACTCTGGAGCCTTACGTAAGTTTGTTTCTCTGAGAGAAATACTGGAACACGGCGGAAGCCTTTATTAGCCTCCGTGGCCTCCTAAGGATCCACTTAAGAAGAGAATAGCTTTGGGTCACCGTCAGCCAATGACTCCGAATAGTATACTTATTGACAGAATGATACATGTATGTTATATACATATGTACTAAGATAACTGCAAGCATATTGTTATACTTTTTAAAAAATATATTTCATTGCTTTTTACAGAGAGGAAGAGAGAGGGATAGAGAGTTAAAAACATCGATGAGAGAGAATCATCCATCAGCTGCCTCTTGCACACCCCCCACTGGGGATGTACCCGCAACCAAGGCACATGCCCTTGACCGGAATCAAACCCGGGACCCTTCAGTCCGCAGGCTGACACACTCTATCCACTGAGCCAAACCGGTTTCGGCCATATTGTTATACTTATTAATAGTTGAATGCATGTACCATTCCCAACAAGTATAAGCCAGGCCAGTTCAATTCCAAACCTAATATGAAGAAATAGACAAAGCAAGTGTTGTATAACATTAAAGGAAATAGGCTTAACCACTTCCCCAGCTTAGTGTTTGTCTGGGGCACAAGTGGGAGCAAAAGTTATTTTCTTTTTTTTAAATATATTTTTATTGATTTCGGATAGAAACGGAGAGGGAGAGAGAAATAGGAGCATCAATGATGAGAGAGAATCATTGATCAGCTGCCTCCTGCATGTCCCCCACTGGGGATGGAGCCCGTAATGCAGGCATGTGCCCTGACCTGGAATCAAACCATGGCCTCCTGGTTGATAGGTCGATGCTCAACCACTGAGCCAGGCTGGCCAGGCAAAAGTTATCTTCTTACTGACAGGCTAATGCCCCATGGTTAGGGTGGAATTACCCCATGGTTAGGGTGGAATTAGGTGAAAGAGTAATTAATGGTAGGTTTTGGTGTGTGTTGCGGGGGGGGGCGTTGTGTGTATTGGCTGGAGGTGGTGGGGGAGGTGGTGGGGCGTTGTGTGTATTGGCTGGAGGTGGTGGGGGTGTTAAGGAATGGAAGTTTCATTTTTAAAAATCAGCCAATCAAGTGAAACCAGTTAATCCCACTTTCAGGTTAAATTTCCTCATCTCGCTATGGCCCGGGCCTCTCAGACTTGGCTTCCATCACGCTTACACATGCAAACCCATCATCGGATGGACTTCTGTTTTTCCTCAGCGGAGCACAGGGGGTGTCCAGTCTGTGACTCTGTCCCCAAACCCAGAGCTTGAGAACACAGTGTCACAGCCAAGGTGCGTGTCCAGCCAGGCAGCTGTCCCTTCCTCAGAACCGTCACTTCATGGCTGTGCTCCATCTTCCTCTTATCCGTAAAGGGTGTTTAAGTTACTGACCCCAGAGCTCTAACCCGGGCCGTCCTGCATCTTCGTTGGGCATTGGCAGAGCTGGGGCTCTGGGTTCACGCACGCAGACAGACCCTAAGGCCAGGGCTTACTCGGGCAGGGAAATAAAACAGCACCAGCTGAGCATTTATAGAGATGAGGACTGTGGCCGTCTCTCCGAAGATGTTAGTCCTGTAGGAAACTCAGCCAAATCCAGGGCTTCTTCTTTTTTCCTCTTTCTTCTGGAATAGTCCAGGGCGGGCGCCGCTGTTGGCCGTGAGGACTCGACATGCTTCCTCTTCCTAGCTCTGCCCGTGCGGCCGACGGGCCCCGTGGCGGGTTTCCTGAGCAGCGCTGTCCAGGGAGACTTGCGGTGGTGACACAGCCCCTGTGAGCCAGGCGCCGGTGTGGCTAGTTGGCCTGAGAAACTGAATGTCCAAACCGTGATTTTAATTTTAATTAAAATTTAAACGGGGGGTGGGGGGGGGAAGCACATGCATGTGGCTGGTGGCTACATCTTGGGGGAGTGAGCCAGGTGTGCCATGGAGTCAGCTTTGTGGACGACGTGAGCCCCGGGTGTGCACACCCCAGAAACTCGGGGTCACTCCGTGCGGACCCGGGCGCTCTCCATGGGGGGGTCTGCCTGCTGCGGAGGGAGGTCAGGCTGTGCTTGTTGGGTTCTCATTGGTAACCTTCCCATTTGGGGCGCAGTGCGGGATATTGTTACTGTCGTGTGTGTGTGTGTGTGTGTAGAACACCTAAAATGAGATCTACCCTCTGAACAGGTTCTTGAGTGTGCCGTACAGCATTGTCTGTCTTACAGCCAGTCCCAGGATGCATTCGTCGCGCGCATAACCTGAACTTTGTACCCTGTGATTCGCAGCTCTCCACGCCCCCCACCCCTCAGCCCTGGCAGCCACCGTCGTCCTCTCGGCCTCCATGAGTTTGACTGTTGCTGCCCCGAGAATCAGTCTCCCCCGTGCCCCACCCCGGGGGCAGTCTCCGCTGTTCCAGGGCCTCCCTGGGTCCTGGCTGGCTTGCATCGAGGCGCTCAGAGAGAGGGTTCTGGCTCTGGGGGAAGGGGCTTGGGGACAGGACTGGCACCGCTCGGGCCTCAGAAGGGCCCCTCGGTGAGGGTGGGACCACCCACATCTCGGTCACCTGCCTGCCTTCCAGGCCCCACCACACGGGGCTTCTCGCTGGGCCCTCCAGGCCCCGCAGCCCAGGCCCCTGTGGGGCCCAGCCGCTCTTCAGCCCCCCCCCCCCCCCCCCCCCCGCGCTTACTGTTCTGTATTTCCCTCAAGGCCTGGTTCAAAGGTCACCCACAAGCTCCCTCCTGTGCTTTGGGCCGGACCCCTCATTCCCAAAGCCTCCCAGCCCTTCGCCGGCGCGTTGGGGTGCACTTTGCTGCACCCCCTTCTTCTCGGAAGGAACGAGGCATTTGAGGCACACTGGCCCGTGTTTGTGGTGTGTGGGGGGGAGGCAGGGACCCTCCCGCGGCTGTCCTCTCCCCGTGTTCCCCTCTGTACTCAGCCAGCCGCTGGGACACATCGTGACGCGCGGTCCCGCCAACACAGAATCCGTTTGGGCCCGTCCTGGCTGTACCCCCGAACCCCTTATTGGGCTGCTGCTTCTGGGGTAGCCAGACCCTAAGGTGCACCCCCCTTCTTCCCTAAGACACCCCTTAGGGAATGTGGGGACGGCCAGGTCCCTGCACTGGGCAGCCCACGGAGGTGAGGCTGCTGCTCTGCCCTGCCTTTCCCTGGGCGGGTGGGAGGGCGTTGGCCAGGGTGCTGAGGGTCACCTGCCGGGCTGCCTGGGAGAAGCTTCCAGAGTCCACCTTGGCGAAGGAGGAGGAAGAGGAAGGCGGCAGAGGCCGGGGGGAGGGTCACAGGGCAGCTTCTTTGAGGAACCGCAAGCATGCGAAGTGTTTTGTGTGGGGTAGACGCGCAGGCGGGCAGGAGACCGGAGCGCCAGGCCCCGGCCTGCCCTGCCCTGCACGCACTCTGAGCTCCTGTGGTTGGGCCAGAGGACCTCGGATCAGCAAGACCCTGCACACCCCCAGGGGCACCGGGGGCGCTTGCCGCATTCTGCCTCTGGGAACCTCCCCCCACAGGGATGCTCCAGGCTGGCTGGGCGGGGACCTGGCTCCCCGCTGCTGGGCCATGGCCCCCCTGAGCCACACCGCCCGCCCTCCGCGTGGAGAGCTTGGCCGCCATGCCTGCAGTAGGGCGAGGGGACTGGGGTGGGCACTTCTCCGCCTTCGTGGAGGGTGGTTGACACACGGACAGCCTCCTGTGGGAAAGGACAACAGGAGGCTGTCAGTGTGAGAGGGTAGGCCAGTGGCTCAAGGTCACACAGCTAAAGGTGGGGACAAGAGAAGCGTGGCCACAAAGCCCCAGGGCTCTGTGACCCTGAGGAAGAGGAGTACCCCATTCCAAACGTGTCCCTCAGCCGGGGGCCCCTTCCCCAACTTTGGGGAGAAAGAGCGGGGCTCATCCCCGAGGCACCCTCGGGTTTCCTCCCTGTCACAGCCCCGCCCGGCGCCAGGGACCCATCGGGCCACCCCACGGGCCGCAGCCTGAGAAGGTGTGGGCCTCTCTGGGTGGCCCCCAGCGAGCAGGTCCCCTCGGACATGGCCTGCGCCCCTCTGCCGCCCGTCTCTGCGCTGACAATCAAGGCCCTGAGAAAGGACAATTCACAACCAGGACAAGCGTCCTTCTATCCGCAGGAATGGCCCCGGCGTGCGCGTTAGCACCGTCCACGCCCTCCGCCGTAGGAGGCCCTGGGCCTGAGAGCGGCCGGCGGCATGGCTGTGGGGAGGGTGCTCAGTCCCTGGATCCAGAGCCCACTGAGAGGGTCCATTGTCCCCCTGGGCACGCTGGCCTCGGCCCAGGGCCCGGTCAGAGTTTGCTGAGCGGGTGGCAGGGAGGCGCTGGCAGGGCCCTTGTCAGGGAGCACGTGGGCTGGAGAAGGCGAGGGATGTGCCTGCGGGTCCCGGCCCAGGACAGGCCAGGCGGCCGAGAGCCCTCTGCAGGAAGACACAGCACCCACGTGGGCAAATCCGAGAAGCTCGGTCGGTTCCCCATGTAAGGTGACCGCACAGACCCTGGAGCCCACATGGAAGGACGATGGTTCTCTGTAGCCCCGGCTGTTGGTGCGAGTGTTCCCTCAGCTCCCCGGGGCCCGCTGGCACCCTCCCAGCTCATGCACTGGTATCGGGTTGGGGACCTGGCGTGGTTTTAGGGACAGAGGAGGATCCAGAGTACCTGGTCCCATCTGCCCCTCAGCCCGCCCCCTCCTCCCCACCAAGTTCGGCCCCCTCTTCCTGCGGTCCCTGCTCTATCCTGGGGGGCCAGGGCGCAGACACCGCATGGACAGGGACCGGGGTCTCACTCCGCCCAGGGTGATGCCCTGCAGTTGGCTCCACCTCGAGGGACATCATTTGAACTGCTAATGCCCAGCTGTGTGCTCTCCGTCCCTCAGGCTGGACTCAAATTGGCCACCTCGCCCCTGAGAAGATGGATCCAGGACGTAAAGAGATTTTGCTCCCCATGATTGGTGGTTACCGCCTTGTTAACTATCGCTCCGTAGCGTTTCCTTAGCACTGGGTGGGATATTTCCATTTTATCTTCATCACATTCCTGTCTGCTCGGAGAGGGCAGGCCGATGGCTCAAGGTCGCACAGCTGGAAGGAGTGGGGGTGGGCCTGCCTGTCCGGGGCCTGCACTCTGAGCTGCCCCAATCCGGGGTGCTGGTCCCTGCTCGCCTGCCCCAGGTGTTTCTGAGTCAGAAGCCCCGAGGGCGAAGAAGGGAGGAGTCTGCTCGGATGTGCTCCAGCAGCCACATGCCCCAGCCTCCTGCGCAGCCAGGCCTCCCGCCCCCTGATCCCTCCGCGTGGCTCCCCGGGGCCCTCGGTCCCTCGCCCCTGGACTCATCCGTGAGTCATTTCCTCCGCTTTGTTTTTCCTCGGGGTTTTAGTCCTCTTAGAAGAAAAAGAAGAAAAGCATCCCGCACAATGATTTACGTCTGCTTCTGCGGATCATTTCTTGAAGTTGTTCCAAAGACTTCCAGAATTATTATGTTTTGTTTTGAGTATTAGATTTCTGTCTCTGGGAAATATATCACCGTATGCTATCAACTCTGGACATGAGCTTCAGTGGAACGAGTTTTTGTTTTTTTTTAATCCCAGTTAATCAGATGTGTTGTCTCGGGGCAGCCGAAACCTCAGCTGGAGAAAGGCTGAGAGAATGGGGCAGGGGTTCTCGCTCAGGGCTAGCCGCTACCCTCCTCCCTGACTCCAGAGCCAGGCAGGCCAGGCTTCAGGGGCGGAGAAGGAAGGAGCCAGGGCGAGCGAAGGAAACCCTCCAGGCCCAGCTGAGCTCCCCGCCTGCTTATGAGCCGGAGCTGAACGAAGCCACTAGAAAGAAGCCAGTGCTCAGACCCTGCTGCCTCCGTGTGACTAAACCACTGCATCTCTGGTCACAGCCAAGATGAGGTCCCACAGTGAGGAAGCCTCTCCTTGATGACGGCCCATTAAGCCAGGTGGACAGGTTTTTTTGTTGTTGATTTTTTTACCTGGAGATTCCAGGAACTGCCTGGGACTCTCCAGGGAAGAGTAGCTCAGTTTCAGCAGTGTGTAAGAGGGATAGCGCCTCCCCTCAGCTGGAGATCTTGAGGTCTGAAGCAAGGTCAGGAGTCGTCCGTGTCGTCCGGACGGAGCACAGACGGTGTCAGGAACAGATGTGGGTGGAGGCGGGAGGAACAGCAGGACCAAACCTCCTTCTGCAGAGCGGGGCCCTGCCTGTGTCCATAGCAGCAGCTGAGGTTTGGAGGCGAGAGCTTAACTGATGACAAGTGGGGTGAATGGAGTTTGTTGGGGCAGCTGTCACAGCCGGGCCATGAGACAAAGACAGTGCGATGGTGGCAGAAGATGTGACACGGTCCAAGGAGAAGGATCAAAGAGCTCAGAGGGCGATTGCTAGAGGTGGTTCCTGATCTTTTCCTCAGCCCGAGACCAGTCACACGCTCCGGGTCAACTCTTGCTTGTGAGCAGGCCCCAGTTCTAGATGCCAGTGCAGGTCAGATGGTCAAGCTCAGTCCTGTTCACACAGAGAGGGTGGCATGGCCCAGGGGTCACCGTCACTTACAGGAGGGAGTCTCAGAGTCAGTGTTAAACTGTAGCTTCCCTCACGTCGATGGTTCAGCCGCACAGAGAACGGTCCTGGCCTCCCGGGTGAGGGATGAATAGGGACAAGGGTTGAAGGATGGTGGAGAGGAACGAGAGGCCCCAAGAGGACCCGGCCTTGCTTTCCAGAAAGAACCCCAGGATAATCCCACCCCCCTTATCGCCTGGGCAGTCAGAGCTTCAGACTCCCGAGAAGGAACACCTTGAAATCAGTAGGCACCATCCCACACGGGGACGGTAGCTTGCTGTGTCGCCGCATCACTGCCTCTCCTACAAAGGAGAACTGCTGCCTGCCCTCCATGCTGTGGCGCTGCAGTGTCAGGCCTGTCCAGGCAGACCGCATCCGGGTCTGCTGCATGTTTCCTTCACATGCCAATGCGTCAATAATGGTGTCAATAACGGCTTGGGCCCCTCTGCCCCCCGTCCCTCTAGGCTGGAGTTGGTTTTCATCATCATAGTCTTGCGTTCCCTCGTGAATGACTCACAAAGCACTCGTGGTCCCACCAGACAGGCCCCATGAAACACCAGGATTACACACAGCCCCTGACCCTGAGCACCGAGGCCAAGGGCAGGCACATCCGAGGGAACCCAGACCAGGAGGAAAGCTTGGGAACTGATTGTAAGATGAGATGCCCCGAGTGGTCCGCGCTGCTCCCCGGATCCCCCCGATGGCAGTCAGGGGCCAACCCCCAGGCCGTTCACCATCTGGCTCTCCTTCCTTTCATAACTTGGTCGCAAAGCAAATCAGCTGGCTCTTCTCCGGCTCTTCTCCAGCTGGGGTGGTCCTCCTGCCTTCCTGCGTTTCCTTTAAGGGTGTGGACCGATGCTCCGATAACTGGACATTTGGTGCTATTGGGTGAAAAGTGAAGCTCGGGGGGGGGGGGGGGGGTAGTAGGGCTTGTCCTTACGCACACGGACGAAGCAGCGGTTTGGCCTGAGCAGAGCCAGATGTGGCTGAGACAAAAAGCTCCAAATGGCTAAATAGCTGTAAACCCAACGAGCTGTGGAAATGGCCCCCAACTTACTAGGAGGGTTTTCCTTTCTAATCCTCTCACTGCAATTAACAGTTCTCTACAGGAGATTTAAAAAATTCTCAATGTCAACACTAGTCTGTAGTCTGTGTGATGGCTGTGAGAATACTGGGGTCTTTATTCCCCCCCTCAGAATTGGGCCTGGGGAGGGGATTCTTAATTTCAAGGAAAACTTTGTTTCAAAGAAAAGAGAAGATAGTTTATCATTCATAGGCAGTCTCCCAGTGGATAATGATGTGATAGCAATTACGCTGTTATTTCTTATAAGTAAATTTGTCAACATGAGACATGAGTTTGTTTTTTCCTGCTTGCCTAGAGGAATCGTTCTCTTCTTTCTGGTTCTCATGCCAGAAACAGGGGTGACCCCTTGGTCCCACCTGGTTAAATGTTTACCCTCTTCAGAATTCTGTCAATACTTTGTTCTGTGGAATATTGGGTGCACTTCTGTGGTATCTAGCAAGAAGCTTGATGTAGACTTTTAGGAAACTCATCCTAGTTACCTTCTAAACAGCGAATTTATTGAGACCCTTCTCTTGGACTTGGAAGCTGTAATACAGATGCAAATATTTCGTGACGGAAATGGGATGAATATATTACAAGTCCCAGCTGAACTCAAAGGAAGTAGTTTGGTTAGATGTTGAAAGCAGGAATAAAACCCTCTGAAGCTCGCTGGAACGTCAGTTGCCCCAAAAGAGGGACTTTTCAAAAAAAGGGAAATTAGCTGTTAAAAATCAGCAAGCAAATCAACCACAGCCGATTTGGAATGCCAGTCCTGACGGGGAAACAGGAGAAAGAATCCTCCAATGTGCCATTAAGAGATGTCTGTAATAGGGGGAGAATACAAATTGATTTTAATGTTAGCATAAAACAGCATACATTTTGAAATGGCAACCAAAACACACACATTGTCTCTCCGAGCCCGTAGTGTATTTGTCGGGTCAGTCCTGACAGGGTGCTTCTGAAGGGTGGCGGGGACGGGGCAGGCCCACACACACACATTCACGTTCACAGCAGATCCTCGTGGGCAGCCATGTTCGCCAGTGAGTGATGAGAAATGGAGAAAGGGGAAGGTGACGTGTCCTCTCGAGGGGCCTGATGAATGAAAACATTTGCATGTGTCTGACAGTAGTTTTGCGGTCCTGGGGAGTGAATACGGACGTGTGGGAAGCATGTAAATTAGGTGTTGTTTCTGACAGGGCTTTTAGGGCCAGACAAATATCGGTGATATTGATTGATTGGAATGGATTGCTTCAATCTTTTATTCTGTGGGGCCCAGGGGAGGACCACAAAGGTTTCGGGGGAGTCTGCGAGCTGGCAGAGGCCCGGTGGCCTTCTGTGTTTTTATTTTTATTTGTATGAGAGCCTGAGCAAATGAGGACATCAGTGGTGCCTGAATGTTTTGTGTTTTCCGAAGGCCTGCCGGAGAAAACGGCACCCGTGAGCGGGAACAATAAAGCAGTCTGCTTTGTCTGCATGCCGGGCCTTCGAGGGACACGCCAGCTACACACCACGGGCGTGCCCGGCGGGCCGCCCTTCCACGTGTCGCAGCGTTCATTTTAAGAACCGTGTCTTCTAGGGGCTCCGTCTCTGTGTGTGTCTGCACCCCAGGTGGGTTCCTCACGCCTAATTTTCTTGAACTGACCGATGCTTTGCCGGGGACGAGGGCGGAGAACGGTGTGGTCCCGGGCGTGTGTGCGGTGGCACCGGCCTCGAGAGCGCCCTGGCCCGGGGGCCAGAGGCCAGCCACCAGCCCCTCATTGCTCCGTGAAAAGAACCTTTCAGCTCAGTTACCTCCTGGAGAGAGCCGATCTTTCCAGCAGTCAGGCTTGATCCGGGTAAATAATTAGAGAGCTGAGGGCTAAGACATCACTCTGGCTCTGTCTGTGATTCTGCTAATACAGCCAGACCCCGTGATTCCATGGCTGCCACAGTCTTGCTGCTGCCTTTCTCCAAAGCTGCCGAGGAAGGGGAGGGGGGGAGGGAGGGAGAGAAGGAGAGAGAGAAGGAGGAGGAACAGCAACAAAGCCAGTTGCTTGCATTTGTCTTGAAAGAATTAATGGCGTTTTTCATTCTCCTGGTGAAACCAAGAAAACAGTCCCAGCTCTTTATCCGCACGTACGAAGGTGAATCTCAGCACACAGCCCTTTCTCACCGCCCGCACCCGCCGGGACCAGCCATGCCCCATGCAGTTACTTCCCACTATCGATTATTTTAAAAACGGTATTGCCCCCGGTTGACTGGAATTTGCAGAGCTTTCCCGTGAAGATGGCCTTTCTCAGAAAGCAGACCCTGCAGCGGTGGAGAGCTGGTGGTTGAACTTCTGCAGTTGCTCATTCAAAGCCAAAAAAAAAAATTTTTTTTTTTTAAGAAGCAGCAGCAGCACAGGCTATTTATTGTAAAGCACGTGTCTCCCTACGAGGCTCCAGTGTTCTGACACTCGATCACATTCTGTCGTGTCCTCCGGGTGCTGCCCACGGGTGGGGAAGAGCACAGGAGTAGGGCATTAGACAGCCGGTCCGAAGTCCTGGTGGAATTCCCGGTGTTCCTCTCACCTGTGACTTCAGTGGCAACATGTCACAGCGTATTGTCCCGTCCATTCTCACTGATGGAGAATCATGGCGAGAAGGCCAATCTGATTTATTAAAAAGTAGTCATTGTGCTAACAGAATGTCATTGCTTCCGAGGAAGATCCATAGTTATGGATAAATACTAAGGCGTAGGGAGAGGTAACTTCATTAACGTAATTAAAATGCACACCAGGCGTGTTTAACAGGATTAGATATTAACTGCTAAGGTTCCTTACCGAACCGTTTCTCGACCAAGAAGCGGAAGACACGGTGAAGAAACAGGAGCCCCTGGTTTAGGTGGCCAGCCCCCCTCCCCCCCCCCAACACACACACACACACACACACACACACACACACACACACACACGGTAAAAGATCCCAAATATCAAGAAGGTGGGCCGAAGCCGGTTTGGCTCAGTGGTAGAGCGTTGGTCTGCGGACTGAAAGGTCCCAGGTTCGATTCCGGTCAAGGGCATGTACCTTGGTTGCCGGCACATCCCCGGTGGGGGGTGTGCAGGGGGCAGCTGGTCGATGTTGCTCTCTCATCGACGTTTCTAGCTCTCTATCTCTCTCCCTTTCTCTCTGTTAAAAATCAATAAAGTATATTTAAAAAAAAAAAAAAAAAAAAAAAGAAAGAAAGTGGGAAGTCGGCTAACTAGTCCCCCACCCAGGGCCCCGCCTCCACAGATTTCGTTATTACGGATTCCAAAACCAGGGCGTTCTTCACCGAGTCCAGCTAGGTACTTGTGCGGCGGATGCTCGCTGACTCTGTCACATGGATTGCTCCGGTCACTCACAGGGCAGGCCTGGCGTGTGACGGACACGGGCCTGGCCACCTCGGGTTACTGGGCGGGCCGAAGGGCACTGCGGCAGGACTGCAGGTCTGCTCAGAGCATTCAGGCCAAGCCTCCGGACCCGAGTCTCTCTAAGAACAATGTTCACCCATTTAGTGAAGCGGTTTGTCTTGGAACAGAAAAGCATCAAGCTGATTGCTATTAACCGTGGCATCTCTGAATGGATTCAACCTAATTCATTCATTCCTCCTTCCTTCACCAAACCCTTCCTTCCCCCTTCTTTCTCTTCCTCCCTCCTTTTCTCCTTCACGCCTTCCCTTCCTCCCTCCCCACATCCAAGGAGCTCTTGGAGGCTGCTCTGTGGCCAGACTGAGGAAGGTGGGTCCGGACCGGGGGCAGGTAGGGTGGGTGTGTCAGGGAGGCATGGGGCCAGGCGCTCTCTGGTCTGGCACAAAGGAGGTTGGGGATGCTTTTTGGAGAATTATGAGACATGGTTCCTGGGACAGCCTCTGGGACAGGGTAGGGCTTGAGCATTGCAGGGTGCCATAGAAGAACCCTCTGGAGGACAACAAGTGCGGGACCCCGTTTCCGAAATGCCACTTGCGGGTTCCGGCTCTCCTCGCCGAGCCGGGCTCCGGCTGTGCCCGGGGTGAGGTCTTTGTCTGCCTGCGCGCTCCGCTCCGGCTGGGATTGATCTTCGGCTCCCGCTGCCGGCTCGTTGGCTCGTTGGGCTGGCGATGAGTGTGGAGGCGGTGGGGGGCGGAGTGTGACTCTCTCCGCGGCACCAGGGAGCCCGCTGCTGCTGCTTCGGATTTTTTTTTTTAAACTGGAAAGCCCCAGAGGACAAGAAGAAAGAGGTTTCTCCCCACGTAGCGGAGCCATTAGCCGCTATTAGGAAGGCGGAGCAGGTGAGTAGCGGAGGGAGCGGAGCTGGGGCCAGCCTCCGGCTTTGGGCTGTCCCTGCGCCTGGCTGGTGCTCACTGGGCACCGGGCAGCAGCGAAGACCTAGCCGGGCTGCCCGCCCCTCCTCCCGGCCCCCAGGGGAGGATGGCCTGGGACTCCCCCCCGTCCTGCAGGCGGCTCCCCTCCCCCGACTTCTTCCCGGGGCTTTGGCACCCGCAGGTCATTTCTCACCAGGGCGTGGGGTTTGGGGATCCCCCGGGGCTGGAGCCCTCCTCGGAGGGGGTGCCTATGCATATTCATTTTGTCTCCTGAGCGGCGCCCGGCTTTGCCGCTGCAGGCTGGTTTATTGATTTATGTGTGAAGTGTGTTTTATTCTAGTCATTAGGCGATCTGGGTTCCTGGAGCCGTCTGCAGCCCCCAGACACGCTCCCTGCTGGGGCCGGCAGACAAAGGTGGTCGGGCCACCTCCCCCTCCCTCACTTCCTCCCCAGGGACCGCTGGCCTGTTTTAGGGAAAGCCAGTCAGCAATGTCATCCTCCTCCCCCTTCCCCCCGCCCCACGAGGAATCACTGAATGAAATGTCCGTGTTTATAAGCACACAGCTGTTTTTTAAAGCCCAGCTTTTGACAAGTAACTACTTCCGGGTGCGTTGTGAAGTTGGGACAGCGTTTGTGTGCGGTTTCAGTTTGGGGCGATTCTAGATGGACGTTACTTCCGTGACAGTAGCCGGCAAAGTTCCCCCGAAGGGACATGGAAATCAGTATAATGACAGCAAGTAGAGGGCAGAGAAAGCTACCCCTTCAACTGTATTCCCTCTGCCCTGGTTTTACCCTCCAACTCTGGTTTTCATCTTGCTTTGCTCCTACTCCTGCTCTCATCTATCCACAGCCCCGTCGTTGTGTGTGTGTGTATGTGTGTGTGTGTGTGTGTGTGTGTAATTATCTCTGCAGACTGGCTTATATTTTTCAGGAATTCTAGTATGCCTTGGCCTGAACTGTGTTAGCAATTTGGTAGGTTAACCTGTCAGGCAGGAAATCGTAGCCTGTGGGTCAATAAGTCCCTCTGAACCCCTCAGCCAAATGATCTAAGTTGTATTTTAAAGACGCGGGTAGGCTGGTGAAGGCCTAGCAAAAAAAGGTCTTGTCGGATCCGGATAGACTATTTTTTAGGCTGAGTCCTTTCACAGCCCGGATCAACCCAACCGGTTCTAACCAACATGCGGGGCACTTCTAACAAAAGACGTTTTCACGGTCAGCGGTTAAGTCATTATAATTTTCCTGTATGGAAATAGCTGACCGAGCAACAATGGAAATTTCACTCCAGAAAGTGTGTGACTCTGACTTTCCCAACTCCAGAGGGAAGCATGCATGTCTTAATATGTTTGGTGAAAGGAGCCTGGATACCGTATTTTTCGGACCATAAGACGCACCGGACCATAAGACGCACTAGTTTTTAGAGAAGGGAAATGAAGAAAAAAAGATTCTGAAACAAATAGTGTCCTAAAATATTTTCTGTGCATTAAAACCCAACATCACAGTCATAAACACATGTAATCAACCCTGTAAAGTAAACAGCAGCATTTAGAACCATTTTAGAGCCGGGCAAGCACACAGAGACCACACAGAGCCGGGCAAGTAAAAAAACTTTTACAGTATATGTGTAGGCTATATTTGGACCATAAGACGCAGGGACTTTTTCCCCCCACTTCTGGGAGAAAAAAAGTGCATCTTATGGTCCGAAAAATACGGTACTTAAAAGGGGAGTGACATTTGTTTTGGGGGTTGTGTTCTCTGCAAACTTTCTGTGTATTCTATTAGATAGGCTTCTTTTACTTTTTTTTTTTTTTTTAATGATCTAAATGTTCAATATACTGCCAAGTCCTACTAGACATAAAATAGATGAACACGCTATGCCTAGTACCTATATGACTTAGTCCTCGGGTAGAAACAGCAGCCATCAGGTGAGTATGAGGAAGCACGCGCCTGTCCAAGCGAGAAACCAGTGCGGACCCACTGCGCGTCCGTCGCCCCGTGAAAAGGCGCCAAAGATGCTTCTAGTTTTGCTTCGCTTCTTAACCAGGCTTCTCCCGGCGGCACCCGGATCGTGCTGGGGTAAGGAAAGGCGGGAGGCCGAACATTTGCGAGGCAGCATGCTGTTTTTATTTTGTGTATTTACTACACACGTTCTTGAAACGCCTTTATTGTCTGCCGAGAACTCGCCATAGGCTGGCCTTCTGGAGGTGGCGTGAGGGCAGGAGTTGACGAGGAGTCGCAGACAGGAGCTGAGACGACGTTGCTAAGCGGGCCGGGGAGAATCTGGCCTGTGGACCTGTGTTTGGGGCTTCTCTGTGCCTGCTTTCTACAATAGAAGCACACGGCCCTTGTCTGTGCACCACCGCCTGGGTGTATCCTGCAGGGACGCGTGTGTAACGACTGAACGCAGCCAGGGTACGCG